>NC_085059.1:9131465-9765481 GCF_963662255.1 Cinclus cinclus
CTGGGAAATAAATAGAATTGGACAAAAATTTGTCATTAAACCCCATTCTTCAAATGAAGTGGGTGTTCAAAAGAAATATTCTCCTCCCCTTAATTCCTGCCATTTCTGATGACACTTTTCAATACAAGAGTTAGACACTATTTAAAATCAGTTTGTGAATTCTTTTCATTAAGGGGTGATCTCAAGTAAGAGAACATATTATATAGGGGTTCTAAGAAAGAAGTAAAAAAACCCAAACACACTATATTCAAACTATTAAATTATCTATATTTGTCTTTTCCCACTTATTTAAAATAAACTGATTTTCTTGCAGGCAAATGCTTTTCACTCTTCTTGTCACACAAACAAGATTATCAGTTAACCCTAGAATAATAAGTTTAGTTTGGAATTTTGGAGTTCTCTAACCCACTTTCCTGCTCAAAACAGGTCCATTTACTTCAGGTTGCTTAGGATCTTACTTACGTTTTGAGTATCTCCAAAAATTACATTCAAAAACCATGTTATTAATAACAAGTGATAGTTTTACACAGGACCTGATCTACAGGCCAAAAATATGCTCCTACTAAAACAAAGCTCTGAAGTTAATTTGGCAAATTTCTATTATTTTAACCATGCTTTAATATTGAGCATGATATTTGTCATGGACAGGTAGAAGAATTATAAAAGAAAGGTCTCATAAAATCAGGCCTTGCTCTGCTAAATTAATAGCTAGCTTGTTTCTTCTTCTAAGTGCACCTAAGTGGTTTGCAAGTTCCCATGTGAAAACAGTCTCAGGAATGAGAGTTTGTTAACACAACAAAGTATTCCTAGGTGAAAACAATTGCACCTGGATAAACAATGGATTTGTCCCATCAGAATCAGTGAAGAAATACGTGAACAATTCAAGAATAGAGAGATTTGATGGACAAGTAAAGTACCTTTTACTAGCCAATAGAATAATTGTCAAGAAAGCTATTGATCAACTAAGTTTGCACACAAGGTCTGTAAAAACTGTGTGAAATGAGTTGCATGAATAAAGAATGGGCTTTTTCCTGCATGAAGAAAATGGAGTCTTGGCTGATTTATTACAAAAATATTAAACAGATCCAGATGGCTGGATGACTTGTCTGTGATACAGCCAATATTTTCTTTTTAGTGAGTTTAAATGTCTACAGCTTTTTTGCTCAAATAGGCTCATCACTAACAGTAACCCATTTACCATTTCTTATGTATGCACATTATTTTTAATATTTGATCACTCAAAATAGATCAGAAAAGAGAGAAATTGAAGATCTCATCTGCAGAACTACTCCTGTTGCAGACATCCAAGCTGACATGGGATTTGAACTCAAAAACATAACATAAACCTCAAAAAGCTTCATGCAGTAATTCCAGAGCAGCATTTTGCCTTATTATATTTATCTTTAAGGGGTTTATGCATATTTTTGTCTATAACTTGCACATATCCCTGTCCATTATTGCACTGGTGTTTCAGTATACGTCTAATCAAAATAATTACTACAGATTTTTTAGACCTGTGGAGCATGTGGGACTAAGCCTGCAGTACAGAAGTCTATATAATCACGCAGAGAGCTGCTCTAGAGACTTTTTATGGAGTAATCAAATTGTGAAACTTAGCAATGCAATTGATTTTGTTGTCAGAAGATCTACATCACTGCCTGGGAAGCCAAATTGCTGATGAGAAATTCATTCACCTACAAGCCTGGGAGCAATCACCCACCTACCAAAACATTTGAGGAGGTGGAGGGTCTGTTTTAAATGAGTCACCTAATTACCTGCAATGCACTGGTACAGCAAAACAAGCAACACTGAGGAATATGCATTTTATTCAATAGTTGCTTTCTTTTTAATTTCTCATTGGCACTTCTTTTTCTCAAATAAAGCCCCTTCTTTCATGCCATGTCAGAGATGACACGATGCGTTTTAGCTTTCAGTGAGGAGCTGCTTCATTAACAAATGAGTTAAATGACATCCCTTTCATGCTTTGCTATGTGACTACAAAAATGCAATGCATCAGCCCAGGTGGACAGAGAGATGCTGCTGTCAGAAATCTGCTGTCAGGACAGGATTTCTGTATTTTTTTTTCTGTAGGTTGTCCTTGCTGAAGGCTGCACAGGTCTTTCAAATACATCTTGGCAGGCCATACACTGACTCATACATCCTTCTGCACCCAGTAATGAGTAGTCACATGGCACAGAACTGTTTGAAGTAAAATTGTGGATAGTACCACAGTAATGTACTCAACTATTGTTACTTCTCAGCTTGGGGTGATGCATTGTGTTGGGGTTTGTCTTAAAAAGATGTTGCAGTCATATAGCTCACAAAACCCATTCTCACACATTTTCCAGTGACTCCAACATGTACAATTTCCTGCTTTTTCAGGCAGTGGGTTCATCACACAACAGTCATATAGATGAGCCTTTTGCTTTCTCAGCCCTTATGTACACACTCATTAAATTCGTCTTCAGTTCTCTTTGATAAAGACAGTGGATTGAAATCCCTGAATCGCTCAGTGTAATATGTATATGAGTTTGTTCTGTGGACCACCTCCAACAATTCAATACCATTCTTAAATTGTGTATTTTTTAATAGCCACTGTATTCTCATTGAGTAGTCTTTGCTACTAGAACTATTTTCCTTGTTGAAATATTAATAATTTCTTATGCTTCCAGAGATGAGCTGATGAGACTAAAATTCAGGCAAATCCTTCAGCTCTGAGTTTGATTTCTTACCAGAACAGTTCTCTGCCCTAAAGGTAAAACTAATTTTCATTTAAGCATATTAAAAACACATTGTTTTCTCATACGTTCCTTTTGAAGTGGAAAAACAGCTCTCTTATCAGCAGTTCCTGCTGTTATTTATCATTTTACAATTGTTGGGCCCTTTGTGAATATCACCAGTGTTAATACTCTCTTTTGGTGGCTGTTTCCCTTCATTCCCTCACTTATTGCCAATATTCCACTCTAACTTTCCTCCCATCCCCAAAATCCATTCACCTACCTTACCTGAATACCAAAGTCTATAACAATAGGGAACAGCCTAAACAGGTTCCTCTGGCTGTTGTAGATGTATATTCATATTCTCTCAAACTGTTAGAGTTTCTTGCCCAGTGAGCTACCATTTTAACCAGTCTTTTCAAAAAAAGCAACTATTAAAATGAAAGAGGCTCATTCCCAGCTCTGCAAGATGGTGCCCAGCCTGAAGACAACTTTTACAAAGGCTATAGCATTCCCTGCCTTTTTAAAGTTACTGTTCATCACAATGAAAAATTTCATGTTTTTTCATAACTACTTTTATTACATCTTTCTCTCTCATTCTCATTTAAATAAAAGCCCTGGAAAGCTATGGTTTCATAGCTTGCCCACAACCCACAATTTATGGATGCTACTTGCAACTTTCAAAAGCTTTTAAAAATAGCACTGAATCTATTATTGTGAATTACAGTAATTGCAGCAAAGATTTAAGAGGCACTTTGAGAAATTTCAATTTCATGGTATGTTTCTGAACCCACTTCCTTGACATCTTGGGGAAAATGCAGTTATTTTTTCTGAAAGAGCTTTTCTTCCTGCCTTTTTGTGTAAAATTTTAACTGAAATTCCAGTAACCAAAGTTCTCTTAAGAAAAAGAGAGTGCTGAGTTCCCAATCCTAAGTGCCACAGAGGCCAAGATGGTGCAAGACTAGAGTGATGCCATGATGATTTTTTTGCCTTTTCTTTTTAGGTGCCTTTTGCATATACACAGTATTCTTAGCATACATACTTGTAATTCTTTAAGCCTGATATTTTAACATAGCCTTGGTATCCCTCTAGGCAAGAAGACCAAACATTCTAAAGGCCTCACAGCTGGAGGCCAGAAAGCCTTACACTGTCTTGAGAAACCAAGGTTCTCTCCAGAACATATTTTGTAAACCAGGATTAAGCCCCATCTAGGGGTAACACTTTAGAATAGGGAAATGTCATTACATGCATTTAAGCTTCTCTTTGAGGACTCTTTGTCAGATATGCTATTTTGCAAGGTCTATACAATTGTATACACAACATACTGGGTGTGCATTTTGGCTTTTTCCACCTTGGCAAATTGTTGTACCTAAGGATCCTTAATAAATACTGAGGTAAAAACCCTTCTGCCCCTTAACTGTGTCTGGCCTATAATTCTCAGACCAGGAAAAAGTATCAAAACCCTCCCCTCAGATGTATGGGTGCAACCAGCCCCATTGACAGAGACCAGCCTTTGGGATCTCAGTTTTCTTCAGCTTCCTTGGAATTTCTTTTTACAAGCTTTCCAACTGAAAGGCCTGATGTGTCAGTATTCTTAGAAGAACAATCAAAACCAGAACTGGAATATGCTATTAATGAGAACATTAATAGGTTTGGGCTGAAGAAGTACAAGTTCGTTGATATATAGAACTGGAAGAAACATTGGAGGAGGTCTCCAGCTTCCCCTACACCGCCTGCCCACTACCAGTTTATTACTGGTACATTACTGGTAAACTTTTTTACTGTTAAGTTTTTCAGCTTTCGATGCCATCCAGATGATTTCCCTTAAATTCAGCTTATACCACCTCTCTCACTGAAGTTGTAACATTACACTTGGTTTGGAGGAAACAGAATTATATTTTTGCTTTGCGTTTAAATAAAATGGGAGATAAATCAAAAGTAGTGAGTATGTACCTATGTAACTACAGCGGCAGTAGTAGAGTGATGCAGTGCCAGCAGTGTCTTGTCCCTAAAACACAAGAAACTTTTAGGAGGGAAAGAAGTGATCAAAAGTATAATTGGCTTGGCTTCTGATTTGTGTGCTGCTTGCAAGGCAGTTTCATTGATGGCTCATCAAGCTTTAAATTACTGATTTGGGAGCAAGCATATTGTCCACATACCAGGAGGATTAGCTATTACCATAGGAACAGGAGCTGTATCTCACTCCCCTGTCTCTCTTCCTCTTCCCTCACACTACAGATATTTTCAATGCTCATGTTTGGATGAACAACCTGCTGAGTGTTGCTAATACCAACCTTCAAATAACAGATTGCTTCAAATAACAGATAACACACAACTGCTCTGCTGATAAGGTTCCAGCACAATGGCATTAGTTGTAAAATTGTACTGTCATGGTGCTGAACACTTTCCCTTCTCTGAAATTGCCAGCTGCAGGGAAGACAGGACTAAACTGAGAATAAAGACTCTGGCCTTCTAACTTTGTCTCCTATGCAAATGAATCAACAAATGAAGGACCCTCTTGGTTCCTTTAAATTAAAAGGATTGCAGTCCTTCTAGACACACAAATTTAAAAACACCCCAAAAAGTAGATTATCTTTTTAATTTGGTGATGAAAGAGACATGAACCAGAGGACAGGATGGGAGCAGAATGGACAAGAGGTTGTGGAGAGAGCAGGAGAGAAACATGCTTAGGATGTTTGAGTAGTAAATGCAGTGAACATATGACATAAAATAGAACATGACAAACATTAACAGTGTACAACAGCATGACAACAGTACAATAGAGTGATTCCTTCCTCACCCTCAACTCTCCTTCATTTCTGAGTACCAGCACAAGAGAAATAACCTTCCCTGTTTCAGAGCTGGGCTGGGCTTGCCTCTGTTACTCTGACACACACAGATTCCGAGGCATGCCAGCTCCCAAAATGCTCTTCCTCTACTTCATTGATCTACTTCAGTGCTTGCTGGAGCATGGCAGGTGTTGTTGAATAAGCTCTTTCTGAAGAAAATACTTTTAACAAGGCACATTTTTTCTTCAAGGTTTGTTGATTTTTCTTCTCCTTACTGCTCTTCTAATGAAAAAATAACTACATCTAATGAAAAAATAACTACATTGCCCACATACTGTAAATACTAGTAAGTGCTTCTACTCTGTTTTGTTATGTCTCAGGTTCATGTAAATTTTGACAGTGACAAGCATGCTTGCTCTGTCCAGAGGTATTTTGTCATTTTAATTTCTCCAAATGCCGTGGATTATATTGCATTTTACCATCCAGTGGGCTTATTTAAAAGATCCCCTAAGGACGAGGAATCTGGAGACCCCTCCCCTGCCTTGGAGTAGCTTAAACTACTGGGCAAGTCTGGTTTTCTCAATGCAATATTTTTTTTTCAAAGTTATGTGACAATGGGATGTATAGTCAGAAAACTGCAACTTAGCTGATTTCTTAGGCAATGTTCCTCACCTACAAATGGCCTTACTCTTTCCTTGATAACAATGTACTATAGAACCTGGAGCAACATGCTTCCGTTCAGAAACCAGCCATCAATGCTTTATAAAGCAATTCTGTTGCTGAATCAATGTTTTCATGGTTTCCTACTACTAGAAATGCCAGTATTTTTAGAGCTGCCAAAACACTGAAATGTCACTTTCAGATCAAGGCCTAGATCATGATCTCCATTACACCTGTATAACTATGTGTCAGCAAAATCACTCAGGATTTGCAAATGAAACTGCTCAAAATACAGCCTCATCATCTTATTTATTTTCTGCTTTTTCTCTGAAAGCATTTTTAGAGCCCCTGATCATGAGGAAAGGCAAGAAGTCAGAGACCTGACTCCTATCAGGAGAGCCATTACTGCTTCTAAATGCTTGACTGACCAACCTCCTTGCAGGCTATTACAGCTCTGCTGCAGCTATGGGGAGGAACATCAGCAAAGGAGAAGGTGCTTCAGCCAGCCTGCTACTCCTCTCAGGTAACTCAGTGCTCCTTTTGATCTTATTCCCTAGATTTCATTCAGTCATTTGTTTTCTCCTCTTCCTGTAATACTGGCCCACTTTCTGGCATTCCGTTGTATTCCTGATAGGGGTCCTGTGACTTTCTGAAACCTCATAATCCAGAGAACAAATAATTTACTTAGAAGTTCATTTTTTACACTAGTACACTTTTTTTTTTCATCAGTTCATACCTTATTACATGGTTGCACATCCAGTAAAGACACTGCTTTTAAATTATGACTGACTCTGCAAGTACTAGTGAGAAAGAGACCAGAATACACCCTAAAAGATAATGACTAACAACCAGATAAAACTGAAAGGAAGTAGGGGAAAAAAAGGAACTAATAATTTTTTTTTCCTCCCACCTGTCTACACCCTACTACTCTCATCATCATTAAAAAGGGTAATGGCAAGGGAAAGACACGAGCCAGAGAAGAGCTCTTGCATAGAGTGAAGGCCAGACACAGCTGTATCCAACAAGCCAGCTTGCAGCCTCTTGGGTCATCAGATAACCAGCAACTGAAGAGAACTAATTAATATTTTTGGTGCATGACCATGCTCTTCAATTTTAATTGGTGACAAGTGAGCAACCAAAGAATTGTAAGTGGAATTTCATTTATCTGTATAGAGCAGATCAATATTCACTCAGCATGCAACAACTCCTTGCATCTCAACAGGACGAAATAAATTGTCAGTCAGAAGCATGCTTTAGTTATTGTTAGTATGTTTCTAGCTAAATTATTCAACTTCTGAAAAGGCCATCTGATAAATGTTTATTTCTTCATAATTGTGCTGTTTAGGGCTGCGTAGAGATAATTTTTTTCACATAGTAGCTGCTACGGGCTGCGTTTTGGGGTTGGTCTGGGAGCAGCGCTGTTAACACAGGGTTATTTTAGTTATTGCTGAGCAGGGCTTGTACAGAGTCAGGGACTTGCCTGTTCCTCACTCCACCCCACCAGCGAGGAGGATGGGGATGCACAAGGAGCTGGGTGGAGACACAGCTGGAACAGCTGATCCCAAATGGCCAAAGGGATATTTCAGACCATGGCATCATGCTCAGCAATAAACTGAGGCAAGGTTGTCCAGGGGCTACTGCTCTGGGACTGTCTGGCATCATTTGCATGGTAGGGAGCAATTGTTTCATGCTGGGAGGGGGAAGGAGCCAGTGTCTGTGTGGGGCCTGGTTACCAGCTGGGGTTAAACCACAACACTCCTGCTTTTAACATCTGCTGATTTGTGACACTTGCAATGAACACAATTTAAATTCAGAGCAGGTCTCTGGAAAGATACTAAGAAGTACAAACAAGAGAGAGCTGCAGGAATTTATTTATTATTCTCCTCTTTAGATATAGCAATGGCCTCCCATTGCATAAGGGACACTAATTGAATTTAAAGATGTCATAAGCCAGGAGCTCTCCTGCTCACTTCATATCACAATGAATTCCAACTCAACAGCACTGGCAGTAGCAGCAGTACCAGAACTGCACTGTGGAGCTGTAAAGTACACTGATGAGTGTTAGCTGAGGTCACTCCTGGAGAGCAGCAATGGAAATTTCACAGGTACTCTGTTCAAGAGGGAACAAAATCAGACTATTCGTTTTGCAAAAAGTAATCCTTGCCTGATGCTACTTTTCAGTGTCATAGAAAATTCAGATTTCATTAATACCTTATCAAAACTTCAACTGTGTATTTCAACAGTATACTACAAAATCCAGAATCAGAGTCCTGGAAACACAGATAATTACAAAGCACATTTCTACATGAAAACATTTCAGATCCTGAAGTATTACCATCTAAGGAGTTTTAACTTCATTTTTACTAAAACATAAGTGTTTGCTCTTTCAGTGCTGAAAAGCATAATGCAAAGATGCATAATTCATATTATGAAGAACCCACAAAGACCTACAAACTATGACTAAGGCCCTTTGTGCCAATTTGACTCCACTTGAGCACAGAGCTCAAACCTGCAGCAAGCTCAGAACCACAAAAGGATCACAGGGGTGATTAAAGGTGTCAACGAACAAAAGACCATTTCAGAAGATCAAAGGGAAAGATTCTTGGGAATACAGTAAGATTAAATTCTTATCCAGGGAAGTTAAATATTTTGCATTATTGAGTTATCTTAGTTGAAACCAACACTACAGAATTTCATTGAAGAATTGGTTCTCAGTATGGATTTTGAATAAGAGACACTGAGATTCTGCAAAGAAAACCTCCAAATAGAGTAATATGGCAGAAAGCTGCAGCTAACTGGCATAAAAGAAAAAAAAAGAAAATTGAAGAAAGGGGTTATGACTATTAATGAAGTAGAAAGAATGTGAACAACGCAATAAAAGACTATACAAGAAAAGAAACTGAGTAGCAGAGCAAGTAAACAGGAAGAAAGAAAATGAGAATCTAATGAAGCATAAAGAGAGGGTTCATTTAGGGGAAGGCAGGATGTTCAGAGATGTAGCATTTTCGTATACATTGGAAAAGGAGGATATAGCTTTGCTTGCAGCTTGTAAGGATGCTGCAGTAATCCAGATGGTAAGTCATGAGAGCCTGGTTAAAAGTCATAGTGGTAAAGAATGGGAAAGGGTAAACAAGCTTATACTGCCCAATTTTGAATGTGACACACTTCTTGTTTGATTCAAATGCTGCTGATTTTACCTCATATCAGAGGCAAAACATAAGCATAGGGAGAAAAAAGGGAACTCTACTGAGGAAAAAAATCCTTGTGAGCATGGATTAATCTCTAAGAATTATTTAAAAAGCAGGCAGAGACATACAAATTGTGTATCAGTTGTAATTTGTGTTAAATGCAGCTTTAAGTGCCACATGTGATATGTCTATATGCTTAGAAACAGAAAAGAGAAAAAATAACAGATGTTGCTGCTGTAAAACATTAGGCAACATGAATGACATCATTTGTTTTTCTAAATGAAAATAAAAAAGCAAGAGAAATGAACACTAGAGACCTAAATTCATAAAATATTCAATACCTCACTCAGCTGATGTAATATGTGACACCCTTTCTTGCTGCAAATTTCACAGCTGCTGTGGTAAAAGAAAGAAAGCAAAAAAATGAGAGCATAAAATTATGGAGCTTTGACACAAGTTATGACAGAGATGAAACCTCTAATTTAGAAGGTTTCAGGAGATTTGGAGATGCAGAGCTTATGGTGATAGCTTCAAAGAACTGTATATGGTTATGCAATCCAGGAGGGAAGCAGCACAGCAGTTAAGTCTTTACATGGGAGTTATTTGGGAAAAATATCTGAAGGCTTTCCAGAAAACAATCAAGACCTCTGCTGGCTGAAGAACTTCATTTGTCCCAAGAGACATGTCTGAAGGTCTCAGTAAATATGATAGTAGTTTTACTCCTCTCACCTGCAAGCTGGTGAGAATGTTATTTGTATTGCAGTGCTAGCAAGTGCCCTTGCAGCAAGTTCTGAAGTCCTTGTCTCCCACCTAATCACTCCTTGCCCATCCATTTTACTTTCCCAGGACAAAGCACGTCTAAACAGAACAAGAATTGTAAAGAGCAGGACTGCAGTCAGACAGTGAGAAATGGATACAGAAGGAGAAACAAAGAGGAAAGGCAGAGGAAGGCAGAACCTGCACACAGGGGCACAGCAATACCTCCAAGCAGATGGACTCTTTTTTAAGTAGGAGTGGAATTTTCTGGGTTTTTTTTGGGGCTGACTGTTTTGTTGGTTTGGGGTTTTTTACTGCATTTTTGCTATTCTTTTAATCCCCCACAGTTGCTCTGGTTACTGTTGTTTGCTTTTCCATTAATTTGAATTTATCTTTGCAGAACAAGGGCTCCCTGGCTGCACCAGTTTCCTCACTGCGTGCCACTCACCCCAGTGACAGAACATGAAAATAAATTAGAGGCTGTGGGATTGAGATTCTGCTTTCACCTTTCCCACAGTCTGTGGGACAGGGAGTACAAGAAACACAGTTTTGTATCTCTATGTTTTCCCACAACTCAAACTGTTTTGCAGGGAAATTTGCAGATTACTGCCTCATTTTTATCCCCACATATTCTCTTCTCCATGCATTCTCCTTTCCCTGAAAGCAAATTACCAAAAAAACTTGTAGTATTCCATTTGCACTATTCAGCAAAATCTAGTAAACACCCACAGCAACTGCTATGATTTATTTTCACTTTTCCCCCCAGCAAATTCCTGCCTGCTGCCTGCACATCCTCCCTGAGCCAGTGCACTGTGATAATCACTACAGTAGGATTCAGATAGAGATCAAGTGACACAACCAGCTCTATCTCAACTCTGACTTTCAACTTCACATTTTACTTGGATGTACGCTTTTTCCTCTAATGAAAACTGCTCTTGGATAACAGCAGAACTAACCCAGGTTTAGACAGGAAAGGAAGGAGTCTAATCCATCTAAACTCAAAGAAAAGGGTTTGCTGGGTTATGCTGTCCTTCTTAATATTCTCTTTAAGAACACTGCTAGAACCGTTTATATCTCAAAAATGTTACAGCTTCTTCCAAAAGGGCAGTGCAGACAATATGCCATTTCTATCAGCCCTCCCAGTACTGGCTCCATACTGCTACAAAACCAGTTTTGTCCTGTACATTATGCACACATTCAAAATACTAAATACCTTCAGAACTAATCCTGAATATGTCAGATACACAGAGGCTTCCTGAGCTATGGCTGTGACACAGGCAAACACAGGAAAACAGCCTGAAATACAAAGGCAAAATCTGGAGTTCACTTTCCTTTTACACCTGACCTAACTAATCAAACAGTGAATTTTCTGTCTCTTGGGGCTTTTTTAAGTCTTTCTTTATCCTGGAAAGCTTACAAGAGGGAGCACTCGGGTTTGGTTACTATCAGCTAAAGGTACCACATCCAAATTTTCATGGAAGTTGTGTGTGGATATCCATAACCACTCCTCCCCTCATCACTGCTCTGTACTTTATCAAAAACAACTTTGATGATCCTGGAAGAACTCAATGACAATGCAGTGCCTGAATAAGCAAATAGCTATCAATAGTTCTATTTACTTCAGAGGAACCACTTGTAGAAGAAGCAATTCTACAGCCATGACTAATACAAAAAAAAAAAACATCAATATCTGTTTCTTCTCCAGAAGAAATATCTGTTCAGATTATCTGTTCTTCTCCAATCCTAGAGGTTGAACCTGCCAACAGTCACAACCCCAGTTATATAAAGCAAGCTTCAGGTAAGATACATCACATTATTACATTATTGTTACAGTGATTGTCTCCCTGAATAACCACAGGCAGAATTCCAGGTTTCCCTGTAATCTATAATCAAGTGCTATAAAATTGTATTCATCCATCTCATGCTGTGTTTATTGGTATGAATACTTATAGAATGCCAGTACACTTGGAGCAAATACACCCCCAAATCAAGAAACATATCAGCTTATGCTTCAAAGCACAGCCTCTACTGTCTGATTCACTGCCTGCTCTCCCTCCACTATCATAACAGCTCAAACTTGGCTTCTAAATCAGCTGCTGAGATGATGCTGGGAGTAGTGAGACACTGAGGGAACCAGCTCTCTCCCTAGAGATCCAGTCAATTAAATTTTGGCTGGAAGGGATCTAATCTAATATCAAAGATGCTGCCATAAGGCTAAGTTCCCTGGAGCACAAGGTTAATGATTCAGAGCATGTCAGGCTGGCCTGGAGCAGTGGAAAAGAAGGCACACCTAAATTAATAAATAAATACATAGGGAACTAACCCAAATAAATAACAGCAGTGATTTAAAAAAAAAAAAAGGCACTATGGAGACATACTGCTGTAGTTGGCACCCTGTTTAAGGGATATTAAAATTTTCCTAAAATCTTTCCTTAATGCCTGAATGTTTTATTTCCCATGATCATTGATACATAATACAATAAAGAGTCTGTTAATACCCATAAAAAATCTCAAGCATAAATCAATCATCTCTGAAAGATACTGCAGTTCCTGCTAGGAGCAAGTGAAGGATGTTTTCACATTCAAAATGGGTACTGAAGGTTGGATGTCTTCCTTGCATCTTGTAATTCATCCTTATATACACATTGTCTCTGGCATTACAATACAAGAACTTGCATAGTCTCTAAAGTATTTTTCTGTGAAATCACAGTGAAGCAAGGGTATAGGATTATATAAAGAACAAGGTTTTCTAAACTTAACATTCCAGACCTAATAGTGGAGAAATTCACATCTGCCTCTTTTCCATTTGTCCCAAATCCAGTTGCTAAATTAAGAGATTCATTAGTTTTGTCCCCCCAAACCAGAACAAAGTCCCCCTTTCTTTTTTTGTGTGCTCTACTTACAAAATGCTAAAGCAAGGACAATTTCCCCACTAGAATGAGAACCATCAAAAGCTCTGAGAGGATATTCTGAACTATTGTCCTCAAGCAGCAGGAAGAACACACATACAAGTGCTTCATGTGCTTCTATTGCAGGAGCACCAACAGCCACAAAGAGGCTGAGCTACTTGGGAAAACAAAGATGTCACTTGCTCTTTCCTTTAACAGCTGTGTTTCATGATTATATACATGCAATGTATAATTTCTCTATATGTATTGTAAATTTTTAACTTCTGCAACTCAACTGCTAAATACATCTGGCTAAGAATATTCAGAAAACCCCAGTAATGTTATAAAGCAGGAGATAGCCATGTTCCTGCTAGCTTCATTCTAGCTGAATTACCTTCCCCTTTAGAAGCTGCATCAAATAAGTTAATTAAGTGACGGAAATTAGCTTCCAGGATCATCAATAGACTGTGTTAAAGTCACCCAAATGAAAACTCTCTAAGAGCTCAGCAGGTTTATGTTCACAGTTGAAAAATATTTGGACATTTTGGCAAATATTCACAAGAACATTGAATATTTTTGCTCTGTCAAAAAAAATTTACATCCTTACAAAGAGCTCTATGCAAATGCCTTGCTGTAGGAACTCCCCATGCCAAAATTTGTAGCATGTTAATTATTTATGCTACTTAGGCAGTCTATATTATCTCAGCATCTTAGAGCTCCAGCACAGGGCAGTGCTCTCTTGCCCACCTTTAGCTAGGGGCTACCACACAAGAAAGGTTCAAAGGAGCTTACAACCAGTAAGATCAAGGCCCTGAACCCATGGTCTCTTTAAGGGGAAGACACAATATTTCACAAAAAGTATTTGGAGAATAAATTTATAGCAGAAAACTGCTAATAAAAAGAAAGACACTATTGATAAAGGACAGAACTTAGTGACTCCTCTTTCTGTGTGATCAACAGCCCAAGATGGATCCTGTGACATAAACAATAAAAGCTGAGTCCCCAGGTGCTGTGAGAGAAGGTCTGATGCTGGAATAAAGCAGTTCTATGCTGTTAAGGGGAGTGAACACAATAGTGATGTGTAAGGTATAAGAAAATAGAAGTCAAAACAGCAACAGAACAATCAAGTAGATAGATACTTGGTACCATGGCAACCAAACAGCATGTGCTAGAAAGCATATATGCTAGAAAGAAAGAGCCTCTGAGACATCACAAGGAGAAATGAGAGAAACTGCAACCCAAATAGGGTTTGGGCTATGCTAGACTTGAAAAGTAGTCCTCTTCCTTATCTATGAGTAAGGTGATGACATGCAGACCATAAGAGTGACATTACCTGGTGGGCAGGTTCTTCAGGAGCATCCATGGTACAGGGAGGTCATGTTCAATGGCAATGAAGACACAGTATGAATGGAGAAGGAAAAAGGAAGTCTGAACTGTGAAGACAGACTGTTCAAAAGACATTACTACAACCCATCTGAAAAAAATCTATCCTTGGGCCTGTAACAGATTCTGTATAGGAGCAAAACCAGCTCACTTCTATTGGTATCTTCATGCCACACTAATTCCCAGTTCAAAATTCAGGTATTTCTTGCAAAATCTCTATTTACTTCTAGTATAGAAGTAAATAGAATTAATGTAAATGGAATAGTAACTGTAAATAGAAAAATTAAATTGAATAATAAGACCTAATTATTACATTTTTATTCTCTCTCTCTCTCTCTCTCTGAGAAGTTTGGCAAGTCTACAGGCAGCATTTTATGCTCTTATGAAGCATCAGCCAGGAGAAAAGGCACTAAAACATCACAACCTACATAGCCTCAAGTCTCTTCCACGCCTAGCTCATTACTTGCCCCAGGTTTTTGCACCTCAGATTACCCAGATACTGTAGCTTTCTGCAGGCAGTCAAACAGGTAGGACTTTATTACCTCTCCTTTTTAAGAAAGAGAGAGTCAGAAGCCAAGGGTCTTTTACTTTCAAGCAGTACTTCTAGGCTGGATATTTAATGTTGGCAGTCATACTGTAAGCTCATTCCTTTAGAAAGTTCCTAGGGGAAGAAGCTGTACGAGAAATAGTGGCTAAAATAGTAACCCTTCATCCTTAGGGTCAAAGGAAAACCTCTTCTTGTAAGCTCGATGAAAACTGACCTGCTGGATCTGAATGAAAGCAAAATAAAGTTGCCTACTGTACAAACACCTCCAAAGTATACAGAACCCTTGAAGGGAAATGGCAATGTTAGAGTCAAGGGAAATAGCAGAAAGATAAACTAGCTCAGGAAGCCAGATTCACTCCTGTGCAATACTTCAGTAGCAGGACAAGAAAATCATGGCAGGTTTTAATAGATTTTTTTTTAAATGTATGAAATTCTGACCTAACAACTTTGCCTCTCTCTCAAAACTAAACAAACACAAAGCAACAACAAAAAACCATGTGGAAGACAAGCCAAAACAACTTTAGAGGAAACCAGAACTTTGGAAATTAAAACTAATAACTTCTCCAACCATTTTAAATTATGATGCTTGTGACAGGGCATTGGAGGTGCTCGTTTCAGACTGGCAAAGCAGATAAAGATTCCACTTGAGAAATAAAAAATATGTCCAAAAAGGATCAGAATAAGAAAGCTCCACACAAGCACTGATGGAAGAGAGCCACTAGGCCAGCTCTCTAAAATCAAAATGCATTTCTTTTGATGGAATAGAACTGGATTCACAGTGTTTAGCTGAGAGCATTATATGGATCAGTTATCATAAATTTGAAAGGAAATAGCTCATTTAAGAAAGAGCAGTAGCTCAGGAGTTTGCCAACAGTGAAGAATATAAGCACCAGAAATCTCTGTTTCTGTGATGATATGCAATACTGAGAATTATAAACACAAATTGCTAAGGAAATTATTTAATAACAGCATATATTCATGTGAGTCCCATTTTGTCATTATACCCTGCAGTATCATTTTGTATGTAAAGTTGTACAGAGAAAAAAAGTACTGCAAAGGAAATACAGCCAGGGCACAGGATAAGGGGACCTGCTTTTTGAACTCCGTCACAAACTCACTCTGACTAATCTCCATTTCCTGTTACATTTTACCATAGCCAGACCTCTCCTGCTGGAGATACCCTGTGTATGTCCTGCCCTATGGACATCCTTTCTGCGTTCACTAAATTGTTCTCCATGGAAATTTCAGGGGCCATGACATCTGCTGGGAGAGTCTACCCAGAAAGGCAGTGCTCTGATGGCAATAACGCTGCTGCCATCACTGCAGCTCTGTTTCAATAAACACCTCTGTGCCCACCTGTGCCAAGCAAAGCCTGAGAGGCAGCCTCAGCACAAATCCTGCCACAGGCTGGCTCATGCCCCCAGGGAGCACTTTCTGGGGCATTTTCAAGTGCACAAATAGACACAAGTTTTGTGTCTATTTCATCCAAGACAAGGATGAATTTTTCACTTTTTGCTTCTGTTCTAACCCTTCTTTATACCCTTCTTAGGCAATGTCAAAATTCTCTTTTTATATGCTACTAAAATCTTGAAATCTCCTTTTGTTGCAAAGCTATCATGGCAATGCACAAAACAGAATCTAGTTCAATGCAAGTCAGACTCATGACAGGATTTAAACTAAAACAGCACCTTCCAGTTTCATTTGAAAATATGACAAAGCCTGTTTATCAAATACAACAAACCCATCTATCACCTTCTAATTGGAAGCCTTTTTTGCTAGCATGCCTGGTGCCTCAATAATCTGTACACAACTTAATATGGAAGTTAATAAATTATACAAGAGAACTAATTATGCCTGTTTGTCAAAAGATGAGATAGTTAAACTGAGGATTTAAATAACAAGGAATGAGCATTTTATCCTAATTAGTTTGACCTCAACTTTGGGGGACAGGAAAAGCAGAATAAATGTTTCTGACTAATCTCTGAGTGGTAGGAGCTATTATCATACAGACAATACAAGGCTGAAAGGGCCACTGTCTCATCAAGCACTGGAACATATATTTCTTTCAAATCACAGTGTACCATCCTGACACCAATCTCCCCAGCTGTCCAATCTGCTTATGGTAGAAGAGCATGAAAGGGAAAAAGTTAACATTAAGCCATTTTATCCACTTCCCCTGTTTGTTACTCTGAAGTTGTTTGTGCTCATAGACTTATTAAAAGTCTACCTTTGTGTCTTCCAGCCCATTGTTAGAAAGCCAGAAAGAAAGAAAGAAAGAAAAGAAAGAAAAGAAAGAAAGAAAAGAAAGAAAGAAAGAAAAGAAAGAAAGAAAGGAAAAAGAAAGAAAGAAAGAAAGAAAGAAAAGAAAGAAAGAAAGAAAGAAAAGAAAGAAAGAAAGAAAGAAAGAAAGAAAGAAAGAAAGAAAGAAAGAAAGAAAGAAAGAAAGAAAGAAAGAAAGAAAGAAAGAAAGAAAGAAAGAAAGAAAGAAAGAAAGAAAGATTCTAAGGGACAAAATAATTTCCTCTAAGCATATGTAAAATGGGTCTAGGTATGAAAATCAATCTGAAGGATAGTCATTACTGGAACAGAAGAGGTGCTGATCAGCAATAAAAGACAAAGTGAAGAATACCTATAATGCACTCAACACGGTGCCTGCATTTGGCTTTACCTGCTTGACTGCTGTGCCTACAGGAGTACAGAATTCTCTCTTTGGGTTGCATCACCATCAGTTTTTCACTCCTCCTGTACTTAAGAAGGAAATTACACCAAAAAAACCTGACAATTTAGGCATAAAACATATGTAGATATATTTTCCAGAGTTCATATTTAGGTGAACTGTCATCACCATAGCTTTGCTGAATGGATGCTGCGTATCAAGTGACCAATTCAAAAAAGCTAAAACTGCTTTTATAATGAGGTCTGAATCTTGAGTCGTTATGCAATATCTATGGCTCTCTAGTAAAACACCTCTAGGAACAAAAAACAACAATAGTCCATACTCCAAAAGAAACTAACAATTCAACATTCTAATATTAGGATCAAGCATCAATATAAGTTTCAAAATCCCTAGTCTCTGGTCTATCTAAATCTTCAGTAATCATTTTTACAAGAAAAATACGAGAAATTGAGAGCCTGTCATAATGTCAAATAAAAAGTGATTAGAACTATTTTGTTGATTGAAGCTTTCAGCCATATCCTAGGGACTGTTTCTGTAACCCTTGCACTGAACAGCAGTGTGTGCCAGAAGCCCACTGACATCAAAGCAGTACCTGTTGTGTGTGCTGGGCAACATGGGCAGGCACAGTGGAACTGGATTCTGACACATAACCTACAGCAGTGCAAGCGTGAAGATATACTCACTAAATATTTAATAAAACCTGCCTTAGTTCTTCAGTTAACTAACCTTTTAGCCCAAGGAAGCCTAAAAATATGTTTTACTTCTGCAAGCTACAGGTGTTAAAAAAATCTGTTTGGACCAAAAAAAGGCATGCAGGCAGTCTGAGGACCTGAGACAAAGCTGCCAGAAGTTGATTGTTTAGGTATTTAATTGAAAGCCAAGTTTCAAGAACACTTCAGGACAGTCTGAGCCAGCAGTGCCACTGCATGAGGTAATTCTGCCCCTTTTCCATCCATCTTGTTTCCATTCCCGTGTCACTCATTCACTTGTTCTGGTGCAAGTGTTGGCCCAATGCAGTGAGGCACAAGGGATGTAACTGGCTGAAACAAAACTGAAGGTGATGGAGGGTTGAAGAGGAGAATAAAGGTTAGCTTTAACCACATCAATTTTTTCCCAATCCATATTACATCATAGGTCTTCCCTTCTTCAAGAGTGGGAAGGTAGAGACTGCCAACTGGAAGGCAGGTAAGTAATTTAAATCTGACTATTAATGTGTCAGTGAAGCCTTTCTAAGGATAGATCATACCAGGCTAACTTTGTATGTTTTGCCATTCTGTTTTCTTACAAAATGCACATTTGTACCCCTGTTCCCTGCTGTTTATTACAACCAAAAGGAGAAAAATGTGTCTGTATGCAGAATTTATTTATGAAGTAAATTCCAATATTTCCTTCTAGCAAAAGCTGTACGATCTTTTTACAATTAAGCACCCAAGCCTTGCTTTTTGATGGAATCCAGGGACTGGTGGTCAGTTTCTGAAGAGAAAGAAATTTGTAACCAGTAATAGAAATAAATTGGTATTCTCTCCCTTCAGTCATTACAGTTCTCATCAGCTGTCTTTTAACTTAACCTTTACTGGCTTACATTAACCAGACAAGTCTATATGTAGTTTTTTGGAGCTGATTTTGAGAAAGAAGAGAGAACAGGAGGAAACAGATGATATTTACTGCACAATTTTAAGATTCAATCTGGATGAATCAAAACGAGTCATCTCCCGAGCCAGGAAGTATATGAGGAAGCAATGAAATGTAATTGAAAAATTCTTCATTTAATTCTGCAAAGAAAATTCTCCTTCCAGCATAGATCAGTCATTGACAGTCACAACCCTTAACTATTAGTTTAAAGATCCTAAATCACTTTACACAGGAATATCATTTAGCCAAATGTTTCTGTGCAGGATTTATGCAGCTAATTCATCTTGTTCAAGTGGAATTGTCCCCCAGATAATTTTGAGTTCTGTACTAGTTTCCCCATGTACTTCTCATTCTGCCAGGGTTGACAGACTCAGAAAATACTCTGCATTCTACTGTCCAAGTCATTAATAAAAAATAATGGTTAACATGAGAAATAGAATATTGACAAGCCCTACTGGATATATTACCATGTTCTGACATTTGGCTAATTATATATATTTTTTAATTTTTTTTTCTCACCCAGTCTATATCCACCAGGCAGTGGACAACTGTAGACCACTTTTCCTCATCTGAATAAAGAAAATACTACATGAATACAGTGCAAGAAATTTGAGCCAATCAAGTATAATATATCTAATGTTTCTCTCCTCACCACCTGACCTGTAACATTGCTGTACAAAGAAATTAAATGGGTTTGTCACGATTTGCCCTTGAGAAATCTGTTGACTTGGTAACAGATCTTGCTAACTGGCAGGGGCTTATAAGATGTCTATCTAATTATTTCTTGCTAGATTTAAGCCAAACAGACTGGTCTTTAATTACCAGCTCATTCTTTCTCTATCTCCTCCTGAAGTACTATATTTGCTTTTCCCCAGATACCACTCTCTTCCCTACACAGACAATTCTTTGGATGCCCTAGAATTAATCACATCAGGTCCAGCTTCCTTGAAAACATTTAAGAACTACACTAAAAGCTAGAAAACTTTGGCACCTATTTTTGAATTAACATAAATCCTTCAATGCAGAAGAATCCTCTGAAGCAGCTAAAAAAATGTTTTGAACATACATAAATCCTAAAAGAAATCACAAAGGGGCAGTCATGTCTTAAGAAAATTTTATTCCTATGCAGCAGACGTTAAGACCAAGAGAAAGTGACTTGTATCAACAAAAAAAAATTGTAATTTTGAAGCAATTAAGACCATAACTGTGCACTTGGGTCTCAAGGTATTTTAGACATGTACTTCTAGATCTCCCTCCCACTACTTGAGTTCTATTGTCCCATTTTTGGAAAGTAGATCATAATACTAACCCTTCTACTTCACCACCCTGAAAACACTATTTCTAGGGGCCAAAATAATCAAGATGCAGTTAAGAGAAACTTGGGTTTAGTCATAGAACTGTGTCTGTAACTCAGGAACTCAGAAATCTAATCTTTGTTTTTGCTTTCTCTGACTGATGACATTGGTATATCTTACCAGGGTTGTGCATACTTTTGAACCTCACAAAGAAAGGTCACTGGGTATAGGGAGCCTTGTTTCACATCTAAGGTAGAACATGAAACAAACTCCCTCCTTCTCTTTCCCCTTGTGAAAACACATCTGTTGTACAAGGAGCAAGCCCCACTAGAACAATAAAACAAATTTCTGCCAGCCTAACACCTTCCGTAACTACTGCAACTACTCCTTACTGGATTACACATGGCCACTATGATAAAGAAATAATTCTTGGCAAGTCTCTGCTACCAACCATCCAGAGTTGGAGATGTTTCCTTGTGGGAGCTACACTGAATTTAACCTCTCCATTTGTTCCTCACATATTACTTTGTTGTTCACACCAGTCCTACTGGTGTCAGAGCAAATGACTCAACCCTCGCACAATGACAGTTGATTGATTGCCTTGATCATTAAATCATTGTTCTGAATCCTTCTTTTCTTGTTTGGTTTGTTTTGGTTTTTTTGTAACCAAAGTTGCTGTGGTTTTAATATCAATTTTTAGCTTAGATCAGCTTAAAGGTACTTAAACAATTGTATTCAGTTGATCTTAATGGAAACAATTCTAAGTATTGCATTACGGACATCATGATATCACAAAGTTAACTCTAACCCATGTAAGACAAATAACAGTTATTACAATTATCTGCTCTAAACTGCCTGAGCCAGCAGAAAGGGTAAGTGTCACAAAACTGAGGCAGTTGCTATTCTACCCGGGAGAATGCTGTACAATGAATAAGAATAAAAATCAGAGGAGAACACTGGATTTTTTTATTTACATAACTGCCATATAACAATTTCTTTAAGAATATTTATAATTAAGGAATTAAGGATTGTATTTGTTTAACAGCCAAAATAAACAAAAACACAACCAAAAAAAGGTATTAATTCAACTTTCAAGGGAGCACTCTCTACCTCATCTATTCAATGTGAAATACTCCACTTGATCTTCAATGCAATGTAGAATATTCATTTCTTCATATTTTGAAAGAAACTCAAAGGAAACCAGCACAACCCTTTAACTAAAAGGAAAGACAGACTCATTTTTCTAATCGTGTTTTCCCAACGAAAATTCCCCTTATTACAGTATCCAACTGCCATACCCTTATCTATATAATTGCTACTGAAGAGACCTTTTGCAACTGTGATTCTTAATATTTGCTGCAGTTATTACAGATTGTATAAATAATGTAACAGTGTATTTCTCTTAGAAAATGTAAAAGTAGTTACTTCAGCCCTCTGGTGATATATTCTCCTCCCTTGACTCTACCTCACCAGCAGACAGATGCATTTTTCTTACAAGGAGTGCAATTATCTGGAGATACCAGCACTGCCCTGGCTAGAAATTCTGCAAAATGCCTACCATTATGAATTTCTTCAGAGAAATGGAATATCATGAGCTTGACAGGGAACAGGACCTTCTGTTCACTCCTGAGCTATCTTTTGCCACTACCAGTTTAAAAATATTTCAATTGAATGTAGCCTAGACTATGGAGCAAAAGGCAGAGCAGAAAACCAACTCAGTGCAATTTCCACCCATTTTATCCTACAAAAAATCTGCACTGCTACTTACTTTGCATGCAATACATCCTTGCCTAAGTATCCACATGCTATTTAAAAATGTGTCTTCAAGAGGAAGTAGACAATGAATGAAAATTGCTACTGATCTCAACACAAAGACTACAGATGTTGCAAGGTCTGGAACATGACTTTATGTTATTCAACAACTACAGAAAGGCTGATGAGGTTTACAGTAAAGAGAGCAAAGAAAATCAATAAAGAGAGTAATAAATAGCTTGCCTATATAATACATGTCTTTCACATCAAAGACATAAAGGAGGGACAAAAAATACAGAGATCATTTTGTCCTCAAAGTGAACTGTAGCACAGCACTTGACTGGAGCTTGTTCTGCTCTGATACATGATCCTCCTGCTTCTGCAGGCAGGAGTAAACAAAAGGTAAAAGCTATTGAGCCATTGTGTTGAAGTTCTGGCTATACAGTCTATTTTCTCTATTAACTTGGTGGTAATTAATTACTACCTATACACTTGATTACAGCCAGTTAAAGAAATGTAGTGCAAGTCTGTAAACAAAGATTGGTCAATTTGAGGTAATGGGTAGAGCTAAATGACATTTCTATTCAACTATGTTCATATGTAGCATGCTCAATATACTCCACATTGCAGCATGAGGTTCCAGAGGATTCTTGAAGACTCCATATAGAACTGGGTCCTGAAACAATCTAAAAATTTGTACTTCTTTAGATTGACAAATAATATCCTTACAACAATGGACTTAGAGAAACTTGCTGCAGGACTGAGCTAGAAACACTACTTCAAATAAAAAACTTAGGTTCACTTGGGTGGAGTTTCACTCCAGGTTACTAGAAGGTTATACTGACTAAATAAACACAATATATCTAAAGAAAACAAATTATATCAAGACTTTTATTAAATTTGCAAGAGGAAAGTGGAGGGCATATGTTAGGAAACAATCCAGGGTTTGCAGTGAAAACTAGTCTCTGTGGAAGCACATTTCACTTCGTGCTGTTTGAGATCCAACTCACAACACTGGAGTTTTCAATCCAGCTGAACTCTAAAAGGCAAATGCAGCACCAAGCGCCACAGATCAAAAGGAGGAAAAGAAATTATACTGAAGGAGTAAGGATCACTTTCTTCAAGCACTTGAGCAATGATCATCATTAGATTGTCTCTGGGTTTCTGTCTCCTCATAGAGTTCTTGGGCTGTATAGTTGATTACACTTTTCACCAATTCAAGGTACAATTCGGGGAAGGTTTATTGATTACAATGTAATCAAGGTCATACTCTCCCAGACATGACAGTTGATGTTCCAGTCTTTTCCTTTGCTGGCTATTCCTGTCCCTATTCACCCTACAGCTTTTCTGAGTTTCTCTGGCCTATGAAACCAATAACTCACACTATTTATTACTACTTATTACTTTGTTCCATTTCCTTTATTAGTGATCAAAATACTGCTCTCCCAATAATTCTGTTTGAGTCCACATATACCATTTTAACGTTCCCTTTGGACAAGTGTAATGTGCTTTAAAGTCATATTAAAAATCAGATATTTCAATATAGCCTAAATAATTACTTTCTGGGACAGAAACACAGTTTCAGTCTTCCACAAATCCACATATATCCTTAAGCACTTGAGCTAAACAGAATGAATCTTGGTTTGAGAACTGCAATTGCCATTCCTTGTTAATCTCCAGTGTAAACTCCTAAACACTCCTCCCATCCAGGAAAACATGTATTGGTCCAACAATTCTTTTTCAATACTGCAACAGCTACAGGCAATGTTGCTTGAAAGAGCACACGGTATAAATGGAAAGCTGGCTGATTAATTTCCATTTATCAAATCAATTTTCTTCCCCTAGAACATACTCAAATCCAGAGGAATTTTTCCATATATAGTACCATAATAAATCCCTTCCTGACCTTTGTGGTGAGATCCTTGAAGTCAACATGGCAGCAACATGTTTCAACATTCAAAATCACACATTTCCCATTAACCAATAAGTCAACAGATTACTAACATGTTTTTCATGGTGAGCAAATATTAATGCCGTTATTACAATGAAGGCAAATCCTTGGGTATTTTTTTAGGAGCCAGCCCTACAAGTGCTGGAGCCAGTGCAGGTCAGCACCCAGAGAGAGATGCTCACAAAGAATACATCAGGGGAGCAAAATCAAAGTCCTGGCACATTTGGAGCTTTGTGCCTTCTTCCCACAGTCTGCTCCAAAGGCACTAGATGTATTCTCAGTTGGGTGGTGCTGCAGCAGTTCAGAACAGAACGTGATCTGACCATGGCCACCAGGGCTGCTGCATCAGGGCGAGCCTGATGGGACAGGTAGCTCAGCTTTTTTCCCATGAGGAAAGCACTGTTCCAATAGTTCCTTCAGACAAAAACAACAACAATAACAACAACAAAACACACAGACCAAACAAAAACCAAAAGCCACCTCAATACTATTAACTGAAATTCACCTAAGACTGCACAATCAAATGCCCTAAATTTAAAGTGCTTGTTGATCTCGCTCTGCTTGCCAGAACAAGGTTCCCAGGAATATAAACAGCAGGTACTTTTTATGATTATACAACTTTTTAATAAACAAAAAAAATTGCTTATTTAGGTGTTAATCTGCTTTTTCGCAGATCATCACTCACACACAGTTTTCTTTTGAATCTTGGTACATTTTCTCAAATCCACCTTTGCTGACAAGTTATTATAATTACATAGTAGCAGAAGTTTTTCAAACAGTAGATTTCTGTCTTCTTGTTTACACCTATAAGAATATTTTAAGGTTATTTTTCAATTGTTAAGGTCTAATGTTTTTTGTGTCTCATCACCACAGCCTTAGAAAGTCAGACAGACTTCATGAGCTCCTTTGGAATTTTGTCTTTCATCATCAAAAGCGCATGCTGCTTTATATACTATGCATAACATTTTTCATTTTTCCCCCGAAAGTTTGCAGTTTTCAGAGCCACCATTTCACAAGTGGTATGAAAAATACTATCACAGTCTTATTCTTAAAACTACAGCAAGGATTTCACGGAGCACCAGGCATACACATGGGTGGGGTGACTGCAACAGGGTTACACTTCAAACCTGAGCCTTCTGCTCATCTTGCTTGAAAACTCATCTGCAGGTAGGTCAGCCTAAGTACACCCACCATCCAGCCCATACCTTGCTTTGTGCTAAAGGTCACAGACAAAAAGAAGGGAAGGATCAGATTTTCTGGTGTGTCCATACATCTGACTTGCATTTAGTGTACAGAAATCTACATTAAATTAAAGCAAAGCATTTCATGCAGGAAAGTCATTAAGCCATAGCAAGATGGCAATGAAGGATAAATTAGCTCATAATAAAGACTTCTGGAGTGATGTCTGTAAAAAAATTACCTCCAGTACTCAGCTAACCTTGTTAGTTTAGATGCAGTATACATATAGACATTTTGCTTGCCTCTGTCATAGGTTATGTCTGAAATCTACTGAAAAAAAATTATTTACGAAGGGGACAGTATATAGAACATTTTACCCATTACTACAACACCTTTCATTCCCAAGAACTGTTACATTAATTTTCATTTTTACAATAGGCCCAAAAAAGCAAAACAGGCCAATATGACCCTGTAACTATACAATATTGAACACTAACACCAGACTCTTGGTTTTACAACACAAAGACTTCTGCCTCATTAGCAAGATGGCAACATCTACACTTAGAAGTTTTTGTCACCTTTTGTTAAAGATGGGGGGGGGGGGGGGGGGAGGGGATGAAGAAAAACATTCAAAGCCTTGAAAATATAAAGAAATAAATGAAGTTTTCTTCTTAAAAATCAGCATTTATTTCCATTTCCTTTAGCTAATGGACATAGGGAGGGAAACAATCTTTTAGTCAGTACTAACAATCCTTTATTAAAGTTTAGGCATGTTGAATGTTGGTTCAGCTTCTTTGGAAGTAACTTGGGTATATGCAGAAGGAAGATAAGAAACACCGAAAAACAGAGGACACTGTGGTATTGACATATTCAGATTCTTACTAGGAGAAGCTCAAAGGTAGCACAAAATTGTGTCAACTACTTCAAAATCTGGCAAAATTACACCAGCTTTACATTCAAGACAGAGGCTTTGTCTGACTTTTTTATCATGTCAGAGACCTGCAGACAGAAAACTCTGTATTAGGTAGCTTTGGCTTTTTGATTTTAGTATGATTAAGAGCAGATTAATGCAAACCCAAGAGACAGAAGGAGGCGAGGCATATGAGATGCACAACAACAATGTATGACAGCAGTAATCAGGATGTGACTGAGACCTTTGAGATTAGCCACGTGTTGGAGGTTGGTTTTTTTTTTCCTTTTTTTCCCTCTGTGGAATTTCCCCCATTGTCATGCTAAGATACCTGTTGATTAGGCCCTGATGACAAGGGAAGGGGGAAGGGGAGGGAAGAGGGAAACCCCTGGAGAGTCAAACATCCAGAAGAGCAGACAGAAGCCTGAGAGCCCCCTTAATTCCAAAATTATAATAATCTGTAGGGAGGAGGGATCACACTCTTCATTTCAGAGGGAGGCTTCTGCCTTTCTTGATAAATACCTGTCTTTCAAACCAGGACACCATAATAATAAGGTCTTGCATTAAGGCCACAAGATTGCAAGGGCAAAAGAAACTGGTAAAAGGATGTGGGGACTCCAAAGGATAATAAGAGCACCGTTCATAGGAGCAGATGTTTATCCACCTGGCATCAAGTTGCAGCCTTCCCTGAGCACTGGCCACGTGCATGACTGCATTCCTCTATCTGGCTCACCATGCAAGCTGAGCTCAGGACCCAGGTGTTTGGTTAACTGTGGAGTCTCAAAAGCCTTACACTTTCTTGGGTGGACTATCCCAGTGCACCAGCACCTGCCAGCTTTTATCAACTCACTTGCACAATGCTTTATGTCCAGCCAGCCTTTAGGAGCTGTCATGATCAACTGCCCCTGTTTGGCCTCTCACCCTTTCAGATGGTGCAAGCCTGCCTTCAATGTGCAAATAAGAACATTTACCTGGCAAGAAATCATCTCTGGTTTTGCCATCATTATTTACAGAACTTTGCAGGGAGAAGATATGATCTCAGTATCAACACAGGTTAATTGCCCTTTGAAAAATGCCATGTGTCTCCTTTGGTACAGTTGCACATATTAGGAAAAGAAACTGATAATTGGTTTGCCTGTAGAGGAATGGCATGTGCTGCACAACACCTCTCAGAGCAAGATCCTACAGCCTAAACACACAGAGGTGCTACATAAAAAGTACTTAAATAAAAGGAGCAAGTAACACATGTTATAGTTCTTTCTAATTTTATGGAAATACGTGCAAGAACACTCCACGGCTGTCTCTCCTCCTCTTCAGAAAAAGAAGAGTCTCAAAGCAGTCACTGAAATGGTTGTGTCCTGTTTCAGGTTTAAACTTACAGCAGCATCAGAAAACAAAAATCTACAGTGCTTTCATAGCCACATATTCAGTTTAAAATCCCCATCATTGATCCCAGCGCCTCCTTCCCCTTCTGAGCAATGTCAGAAAGCTGTCCATCAGCCTCAGTGTCCTCTGCCTCAGACCAACACAGCTCAAAGATGGGTCTCAGAGTGTCGTATTTCAGACAGCACTTGGCAAACCTAAAGGAAGAAAAATCTGTTATTTTAGTGATACTGCAGTTCACAAAGCTAGAGTGACACCAAGTGGTGAGAGGATGAATTTGGGACTTATTACGTGTACTTTTTCAATCACACTAGAAGCCACACTTGACATAAGTTAAAATAACATGGTTTGGCAGCTCAGTTTTCCTGAGGAGCCCAGGTTTTTTAGAAATCCTACACACAAAAAAAAAATAACAAGGGAAGGGTAGAACTTTTCACAAAGAACTCTTAAACAAGTAAAATTCAGAATTACTAGTTAGAAAAAAAGTATCTGAATGTCAGTAATGAGTAGGAAGCGAAAAATTACATCCAATTTTTCATAATCAGATACAGCCACAATTAATCTTTATCTGACCATTTGACTTTTCACACTCAAGGCTACCCTATCCTCCACACTGGAGCCATTGCATCTCACTAATTTTTCAAAGCAGCACCTCTGTGTTTACTTGCCTCCTTTCTACCATTTGTGACATGCAAGCCACCCCCATTCTTAAAATGTCTTGCATGCTGTCACTTCTCATAACACCTCAGAAACAAAGGAACAAACGAAAACAAAACAAAACAACAACAAGCCCACCAAGCCACAAAACAGCCCATACCAAGGATATGATATGCCTTCAAAGAACATTTCAGGAAAAGAATATTCCTCTCTGCTCAGTAATAATAACCATACATTTCATCTCACTTTTCTCCCCAAAGTACACCAGACTTGTAATCAAACCCAAGGAACAGAAGACAGACAAGTAGTTTTGTGAATAATAGCTAAAAAAAACCAAATCAAAAAACTAGTAGAACACAGACATCTCCCCACCTCTCATTCCCATGCTGTTCTTCTCAATAAAAAATGCCCTACAGCTATTTCAAGGCCATCAGTGCATTATTTCTATAGAAAATGAGAGATTGTTTTCATCATGCGTTCGTACTGGCTAACACCTAATAGGAACTATTATTTACCCAGGCAACTGACAGAAGTGTTCATTCACATGGAAGAAAGTATTTGATGTTAGACTTTTGTTGGCTACTTTGGCCCAGTTTTTCAAGTAGTGATAAGCAACTTCAATTGATATGCTCAGGATAGAAAAGTCATCATGGGAACAGTAACTAAACCTGAAACAGAATGGATATGCTCACAAATCTAGAAAAATAAAACATGAATACTATCATGACCAAGTCTTTAAAAAGATATTAATAGGAAATATGTATATTTTTTAAAAAATCACAGACAAGGTCAGATAAGTAATTTACAACTTACTTCAATATCTACAGAAAATCAAGTTCTGGAGAAGTGAGGAACTGAAAAATGAAGGCCTATTAAAACAGGTCTTTGTTGCACCTGATGCCCAAGAGTGCAGCTGGGGTGAGACTTCACTTAAGTAATTTAAAAAACAACATAGGCTCTGAGGTTCAAACGGCCAGAAAAGTTCTTGAAGCTTTTGACCCCCTTCAGTTGCACAGTCTGTAACATGGTCATATTAACAGCATCTTCAGGTGTTCTTGAATTCTAGGTAGCAGTGCTCAATCTTCACTTCATAAGAGATAATACTAAATGTGAACTATGAAGATTTCTACTACATAAAACCACTAAAAGTCTTCCTGCTTTTTAAAATTTAAATTCAAGGTCAGGTGGTTACATTCTCTGTGTGAACATCCCAACTGCAAATTAGTGCTTTGTCCATAAGCTCAGCTTTCTTTTTTACTTTTAACAGATGGCAGCAATGTTGATCTACACATTAACAGCAACTGATTTCCAATTCCAAAACAAGATAAATGATCTTTGTATCATTTCCCACAGAGAGGTAATTAATGGACATTTGCAAGCTGCTTGGAGATCCTCCAGTGAGGGGTTTTTTTTGTTTGTTTGCTTTGGGGTCCTTTCTGTGGTGATGTTTTTTCTTCTTCTAACTCCTGTGCAATATTTACAGGCTTTTTTTTCTCAAAGTGTTGCACAGTTTACTTTTTTGAGATTCCTCATACCTCATTTCATTCTTTCATGCTTAAAAGCAAGCTCCACTGAGACTTGTTGCATCTGAGACACCACCACCTTGACTTCCTGTCCCAGACCAAACAGGTTCCTCCACCCAAACTCAAACTCTTCTAAAAGCTAGACAGTGAAGGCTGAAGCTGTGCTGAGGGCAATTCCTTCATCATTTCCCCATCTTCCCCAACTCCAGCCATTTGTCCAATTTCAGTATTGACAAGTTTTATGCTTAGGCTATAAAAACTTTAGGAGTAAATTATGAACTTTCTGTAGTGCATTTGTACCAAGCACAACAGCGTCCTAATCTAAGGAACAAGAGTTCCTGCTAATTTTTATTTATTATGCAAGCTTTGAAAGGAACAAGGTAAGGTAAGAGGTGTTGTCTGTAATGACAAAGCTGCCCTTTGGTTGCTTCTATTTGGGTCACTATAAAAGATGAGAGGAAAAAAACCAAACCAAAACAAAATCCTAGTGTCCACTGAGGTTAGTATGCAGTCCTTTTTTAAAACTGTACAAGGATAGTTATGTTTCCTTGAAGAAGTGGAAACCCATATAATATTTTAGAATAGCACTCATCTCCTTGGAGTTTTAGCCATTGGTAGGGAAGTGTTTGAGAATAAAAATATTACCTACCAATTTATTGTAAATGAGAAGTTGCATGTTGTGCTATATTTTGAAGTCTTTCATGAATAAGTATTTATTCCAGATAAGTGGATTTTGATGAATAGCTGACTAAAGTAACAACTGTTTTTTAAAAGGAGAATTATCTGAAATCAAACCTCCTATGTTGGATGAAACATAAATTGCAGAGGAAATATTTAACCACATAAGGAGAAAATCCATAGATAAAGTACCACAGACTACACTTAGAAGAGTTAATTGTCTTTATCAATTGCTCTTTCACACAAGTGTCTAATGTAGTGTTTTGTCTAAATAACAAAATACAGTCATTAATATCCTCTGATACAGATTTCTTGACAGTTAGACTTAAATGATAACCAAGTGCTGGCATTTGGATTACTTGGCAGATAAAACTTCTGTTTGCTCAAGAGACCTCAAGCCAACTTCACTCTTTTGTGCTAAAGCAGAAAAATCTACTGTAAATTGCTCAGTGGGTTTAGCAGCATTTTTGACTGCAGCTGGTAACATTGAAGTCACAGTCTGTGATGATGACTGTCTTTCAGGTTGGGCATACTTATTTTGTCACATTTTTTGTCTACCTTCCTCAATTTCCATTTTATGGTTTTATTCCAAGTTTAGAGTTCGCATTTCTGACACCACCACAGTGGAACTGACAACAGCATTCCAAGATATTGTTTACTATGAAAAACTATCCATGCTACACATGCTATACATAACCCTCCTGTTACATCTCCTTTAGCTAATTGCTGGGAAAAAAACTCTTCATTTTTGCTGATAACCGCTTTGCACAGAGATACACAATGCAAAGACTAAAGGATAGCAGAGCAGAAGGGGTCATTTCAGTTATTGCTGTCATATATGACCATGCTTGGTTTTATTTAATTTGCTTTCAGAGAGAATTACAACTAGCTGGAATATCTAAAAGGCTACTAATTATCCATCTTGAAATAAAAGAATTATAATGAGTTTCTCATAAAAGTCCATCTACTTCTCCTAGTTCTGTCTAATCACTTGCTACTTGTCTGCAAATGGATTTGGTCTCATACATAATAGTAATAGTGACAGATGTTTTTCTGCCAGTAAAACTTAAAATTCAAACTTCAGTTGATTATTATGAGTAATCTACAATTTCCTCCATAATTAAGGCTTCAACTTTGTTCACATTAACAAGTTCAGTTTTGACCTCCCACTCACATCTATTAATGAAGGAGAACTTAAGTGATATGTGAGACTCATGGGAGAAGAAGTATTTTCCTTCCAACTCAGAGTAAATTGAAGGAGGAAATTCCAATTTATGGCACTGCCTTATAGATATTGCCACATATAGTAATCTGTCACTTTACTGAAGGGAGAGGAAGAAAGCAATGGAACTTTACTGGACTGAATGCATGTTCTCATGCCCAGAACTGAAGCTGAGAGAACAGAAGTCTGATTTTAAATCTAATTGACAGCTGCTTTACTAAGATCAGGATGGACTATGGGCTAAGAAATAACAGGCAACAAACAAGCACTACTGTTATCTTTCCTCTACTTTTTTTCTGATTAAAACAACCTACCTTCCTCCAACCACCACCAATAAGACCCAGGGAAAAGCAGAAAATTTCCATAAAACAGCAGAATTGATTTGTATGAACTGAATGCAGCCCAATGATAACTGACTTATGATGTTTCACCATTAAAGGTACTCACTGGATTTATAAAAAATCCTCTTTGGGCAGTGTCTAACAGAGAGAGAAGGAAGGTGAGAAGACTTAGTTTAATGGATTTATCTACTGAAAATCTAATGCATAGGGACAATGTTTTGTTACCCACAGTCCAATTTTTAAAGTTATTAAGATTTTAATAGGCTCACTAGATCACTGTGTTGACTCTGACAACCTAATTTAGGCTCACTGGCAGCTTCAGAGATGCTTGGAGCTGGCCAGTTTAAATAAACTCCTTGCTGCAGAACAGCCACAAACCAAAATAAACTGCAGAACAGCTCAGGTTAGAGGATTTGAAAACAACTAAAGAAGAGGCAATATACAGCCAGGACCCATAATGAATTTCTAAACAGACCTGTGCTTGCTATGCAGGACAGAAAGCACCAAGGAATAGCCTTTTTGAACCACTTAAGGGGAAAAAAAACGTAAAACTTGAGTTTTCTTCTGCATGCAGCACACTGAGCAGTAGCAGGGCAACTGAAATACAGCTAAGGAAGATGTAGTTTGAGAATTAATTTTGTTTTATAAAAACCTTTGTTTTATTCCAGAACTTGCGGTTACTCAAAACTCACTCAGAAGCCAAGAATTAAAATTTTGGTTGCTGAAATTACTTCTATGCAGCTTTTACTTTTCAATAGCGAGGGGAAAAAATCACTTTCTGTTTGTGGGTTTTATTGTCTGACATTTTGCCTCTAAATAATTTTTTTTCTTCTCACCAGCAACAAAATAAAAAGGAAGAAAGTTAAACAAAATCTTGGTGAGAAGATTTCAATAGCAGAATACTTAATTCCAGTGGAGGTTTTTTATAAATTAAGAATTATATAAACATATAACTGGCAATTGATGTTCCTTGAGCTGCTTGAAAGCATTTAAGGGTGATATTTATTACAACAGAACTTAAGACTGTCCATTTATCAAGAGGGTAATTTACTCCCTCACTAAAAGTCTTTCTGAACACTTGAGAGCAGCATGAACATCTGTAGCAGAAGCTTTGGGAAAGGAAAGAAACTGTCAAAACACTTGTCCACTATCTCTTTTATGTCAGCAGCTGTGAGGTTTTCGTTGAGAAATCACCTCTGGAAAGACAGATGATGTACTCAAAGTTATCATTAGATTTTAGTATTTATTATTCATCTGAATCTACTCTTTGCACACTACTTTTAATTGCTTTGCATTTCACCCTGAAAGAACATCATAGTTTCCATCCTGTGAACACAAGGCAGGGTAAGGTCTTTAGGAGATGCTAACACAGCTATTTCTACCTAAACAAAATCCAAATGCTTACAAAACAAAACAAAAATAAATAAAAAGCCTATCAAAACAAACAAAAAACCCAAACAAACAAACAAACAAACAAAAAAGGTAAGACCACAATGCTGAAATGCTGGCTCCCAACACCAAGCTGCCCTCCATCCTACTGTGTAGCAGGTGATTAATACCTAAGGGGAGGGGGGTTGCTTTCAGACTGTTAGACAGTGAACCTGTTCAACAAATAATTCCTGTTAAGGGCTACTAGGTAATTTGAAATAATTCAAGACCTGTCTTTTTACCTTGAGCAGTTTGGTCTAACACCATATTTACTTGAGTATTCTTAGTGTTTAGGAGTCTCAGTTTTGTTACCAATACTTCTGTCTTTTTCTCTGTTGGTTGCTGCTGCTGGGTTCAGAACTCTTCTCTAGTGTTTAAGGGCATCTGCCTCATTATGTTTGCACATAACATTTATTCACAAATAAAGTGAAAGAACCAGAATTTCCCCTGGATTTCTTAGTTGCTGTCTTGACTTGGCAAGGGAAAAGAAAATATGCATTGATTGGTATGATACATCAAAGCCAAAAATGTTCAATCTAGTGGTAAGAATGAAAGTTGACAAATCCAGTTACATGCACAGTTGTCTCAGTCTCATATTTTCATTTGATTACAGGCCAGTATTACCAGTGTGAAGTTGAAGAATTCTTGAAGGAATAAATTAAGATAACATTCCTCTTAAACCCTAATGAAGACCCAAAGACACAATACTGATCCCTTCTTAAATTCCATAACTCTTCCAGTATATACCCTGGTAACTCTGGATGATCCTGCCCAACCTAATTCCCTGGTATCCTGCTGTTTGGCCTCAGTCAATCCCGTTGCTCCTTGCTTCTGTAGCAATGTTTTGTCTTCATCAAACCATTGTGTTCCACACTTCTTACACAGCACTCCCCTGGAGAGGGAGGCTCACAGCCGTGTCAATATGCCACCAGTACTGTCCTAGGGCATTTAACTTCATACCATCTTTCCTCATTGATTTTGGTTTTTTTGTTTTGTTTTGTTTTGTTTTTTTTTTGGGGGGGGGGGGGTTGGGGGTTTCTTTTGTTTGTTTGTTTTGGTTTGGTTTTTTCTGTTGTTGGGGATTTTTTTTTTAAATTGGGTTTCCTTTGCAATGTTTATCTCAATGAAGACAGAAATAGGATGACAATCCTAACATTTATATTCTAGATGGCAAAGTTCAGAGGAATGCCTTATCTGCTCCTGCTTATTGGTAGTGAGGCTTCTGCCATCTCAGAGTTCATCATGCATACACAGAAATATGAATTCTTCTTATTTCACCCAAAAGCCCTCAGGTCAATTTGATTCACTGCAGCCTAAGGTAGACACACCTTAGTTCACCTGTTTTTTCCACTGAAGTTGCTGCTTAACAACGAGTCCATTATCAACATGTGTCAGCAGCTGGCAAAGCTATGAGACACCAAATCTCCAGAGTGAGCTCCAGCCTGCAACATACACCTCCAGCTAGGTAACACTGACTGTCACTGGAACAAGCCATCAGAGGGACTGCTGCATTTATCAGAGCAAGGAAGAGCAAAAGGAAAGGCTGGTGTCCTCATAACAGCAGATCAGAACAAACACATTATTATTCACACTGTAATATCAAAAACAAAGATGTGCAGCTTTCTTGAGACCCACAATCAAAGCACTGAAGACAACTTAAATTAGCAGATGCCAAGTTGCTCAGCAGCAGAGGACCAATTCCATCTTCACATATTCAAGGCACATCAAAACTAAATCACACCAAAAACCAAACACTTATTCACATATTAGTGATGCAATTCAGTCTCACACACAAATTTCATATGGCACCCCAATGATACACCAAGTCTCATTTGAAGTACAACAATTTGCATCGTCCATATAATTTTCCCCATCTCTCTAAAGAGAAATCAGAAATGACTGAACTCCAGGGAGCTCTGGAGTCTCTCAAGACTCAAGTCTCTCTAAACAGGGAACACTTTATTAACCTCATTGAGACATCTCCCTTCTCATGTTTACTGTTCAACTTCATATTTTATCCTCCTTTTCTCAGCACTGAACCACAACTACACTCACCTTTTTTCATTAGCATTACAGCTAATCTGGATACACCAGCCCAATCAACAGCACCACAGTACTCAGAAATTCACTTCTCCCTTGTGAAAGTGCTCTTGTAATACAAAAAAAAGTAACACACCTAAAACTGTCCAAACCACATGATACAGCAGATGAATATTAATACACTATATAGTCCTAAACCAACTTGATAGGGTAAGCTGCACCTCTAAAATTGTACTCAGGGAAAAGACATGCACACAAGTAACCTCTCCAAGTATTAATTAAAGTTTTTAAACATCATAGTACTGTCACAAGGAAAAAAAAAGAACAAAACTTCCATCTTAAGAAGCCAAGACACCAAGTAATTTTAACATGGCTTTGAAATTGGTATTGCCTTAAACATCTTTCATTTGCCTTTAAGTACTGCTTGAGAAAAAGAACTATCCATGTATGCATGACACAACTTCTTTGTATGAATCAGTGAGGAATTATGGACATTTAACCTATTTCATCAGCCATGCAGAGTAGATATCCTCCAATTGCAGGAAAGGTGTGTGTTAAGGGACAGGAGGGAAGCTCCATTTCAGAGCCTCACAACATCCCTGCATTGCAGCAGCTACAGTAAGGCAGGAGAGCTTCAGGAGAGTGGCAGGGTAGGTGCTGCTGACCCACATCATGGATGGACCATGAACCTGAATTAATACCAATGCTCTGACGTTTGCTTTTGGGTAGGCACCAAAAAAAAATCAATAATAAAAATCAAGTTCAGAACAAAACATCACTATGAAACACATTTTATAGCAACTACTGACTCTACTCTGCCAACATCACAATACATCTCTCGAAACATCAGCTTTGTCAGTCTAATTAGCAACCTGTATCATCATGACAATGAAGGAACATAAACCATTGTATGTACTACATGCATAAAATATATAGGTCTACTTTCAAATCTCTCACAAACTACCTGTCACAATAAAGTCACTCACTGTGAGAAACAAATATACACTCACGCACCTTTTTTTAAACTAAGATAATGGGCACACTGCTGCTAGTGGGCTAATCCTGACCATACATTATATTGCACTTCCCAACAATTTTGATGAAAACTATAGGTGGAGACAGATTAAAATGGGAACATCTAATTGAAATTCATCTCCCTTTTGCCTTGGATGGAAGACATGCTGCTTGAGCACTGAAACATATTCAATTTTATTCAAATTTCATGCAGATTTTCAGGCAAAATTGAATTAATTAAAAAAATACTCGGAGACTCCTGAAAGAGTTCAGAATTCTGCAAATGCTTTGTAACTGTATTTTTGGCATCTTTGATTCTTCTACCTTCAGGAAAGCTCCTTGCCAAAACAAAGAGAAATGTAAAGCCCACAGAGGTCTATCCTTTTCATGGGAGTGACATCTTCCACTGACGTGTTCAGTCACTTCAGGTCCTTGTAGATTCATTGAGGTATTAGTTCTTATTCAGTAGGGTTCCTTCCAACACATCCCCATCAAAACACAGACAACTCACCTGTCTTTCCCCTTTCAAAATCATCGTATGGCTCAAAGTAGCAGCTTGTGTGTTCTGCGGGGCTTTTTTCCTGTTTTGGTGTTTTGCAAGTGAGCAGATTCAAAGCAGCCAGTTATACAGAAGATTTAGAGGGGGAAAAAACTAAACACTGCCACAGCATTCCCCTCTCCTCCCATTCAGATACAATCCAGAAGTAACTACTTCTTACAATAAAAACTTATAGCAGTCCTAACTTAATTGAAGACAGTAATTGTCTGACCCTCCAGAAAGAATAAAGATATTGAACAAGATGTTTGAAGTATTTGTAACAAATAGTAGCTAACATCGCCTTCCTCTTCCTGCTGTTTATTGATATAATCACTTTTCAAGGTAATTTAATGAAGAGCCTGCTCTGTCATGTAAACTGATCATTAATCCAATTAGATGACAGAAATTTATACTCTCCTGCTTCTGCTATTGTCTCCAAGCTCTAGGCACGACAGAAAACAGAGACCTCTTCTAACCATCACACACACATAAAAACCAGCAGCCCTGAATACCAGGACCCTGACCTTCAGTGCCATGATTGCAAAGTCAGAGTGCAGGAATGTGGAAATTAAGGATGCTGACAAGTAGCCGACTACATGATAGTAGCTCTCATTCCTGCCCTCTGCTCAAAAATCATCATCAAAAGAGGATTTTATTTTTCTTTAACCAAGATTAGGCAGAGAAATAAAGGGTTACCAGAAGAAAATAGGAATTTAGAAATCAACCTCATTATGAAAGTGGATCCTGAATTCAGAGTTTGGACATGCCTTATTATTAAGGTTCAAGCATTTATTGCTACATTTTCCATTACTGTATACACACAGGGAAGTACTAAAGGTGTTACTTTTAAGAAATTATAGGTAATATAGAAGTATTTATCGCTGCTTGAGAAGACAGTGACAAACTGTTGTGGGTTGGTTTTTTCCCTTTTGTTCCCCTCTGTGGAATTCTCCCCATTGTCATGCTAAGATACCTGTTGATTAGGCCCTGATGGCAAGGGGGAGGGGAGGGCAGAGGAAAACCCCTGGAGATTCAAACAGGCAGAAGAGCAGACGGGAGGCTCTGGCTCTCCCCATTTCCCCTTGGAGTTGGGACGAGAAGGACGATCGCCGCCTGAGCCCCATCCCTGCCATCCCAGCGTCGGGAGCCATCCTCACTGCTGTGGGACCCTGCCCTGCTGCCTTCTCGCTGGAACCTGCCCTCATCCAGCACTCTGCTGAGCACTGGGACCCACACCGTGAGCGGAGGGCTCTCTCCATCTCTCTCTCTTTCCCCTGGGACAGCGCTGCCATCACCCCCAGCCCTCCTGCAGCTCTGCGGGACCTGCCCGCCCCCAGCACCGGGAACTGCAGCTCAGGGAAAAGGTGCCTGCAGCCAGAAAGGGACTGGCACTGACTTACTGCTCTGCTTGTGCCTAATTTCATAGCTGCTGTTGTTCTTGTTTGTCTTGTTAGATATACTAGTAAAGAACTGTTATTCCTATCCCCATATCTTTGTCTGAGAGCTCCCTTAATTCCAAAATTATAATAATTGTAGGGTGGAGGAATGACACTCTTCATTTCAAAGGGAGGCTTCTGCCTTTCTTGGTAAATACCTGTTTTTCAAACCAGGACACAAACCTGCTTTCTATCAGTGTGGTTTCAGTATGGAGACTTTCCCTTTTGCTGTTTATATGCTCTCAATAAATCGAATACTGCAGAAGGGGTTTGCTCCTCTTCCCTGCATTTAGACAATGATTATTAAAGTGAGCTGAAACCCTCCTATGCTCATTTCCCACATACAATTCCTCATGAGATGAAAAAGGTGAGATGGCAAGAGCTACAGCAACAGCAGGCCAGGCCAACTAACACAGGTGCTGCAGGCAATGAACTCTGGATCTGAGATAACTCTCAAAGAAAGTATTCCTCAGAATCTGGCAGAAGATGACAGGACAATTTTGAAGAGCAAAAATGAAGAGATATGGAAATATTTCATACAGTACAATACCCATATGACAGTCATACAGCTCTTTTGGTGTGGTATCCTGAGCTGTTTCTTACCTTTAGTAATATCTAGCACTATAATACACAGGTACTATACAAGGAAAAGAGAAACTCATAAAATATTCATTTCTGATGATCTTGAGGCCCTTTAGTTGCCTAAAAGGGTATTAGCAAGGCACACCTCAAAGATAAGAGCAAAAGGTTGTTTGATGTACACACATATGAATTACTGACACTGGGAAGCCTTCTGTACAAGAACCAATGTGGATCTCCTGAAAGCATAAGCAGTCAGAAAACACACTAAACTGACCATCTGTTCCTCTCTGATAACATGAAATCAAGTAATTTATTTATTCAGCATGTAAACCCTCTCCCTTCTCTTCATATTAGTCAAGGATGATTATGCTAAATCCAGATGTAGTTAACATATTGTGTGCTCAAGTGAGCAATGTCCTTTCAGCCCAGGACTTGCCTCTGGCCCCCCAACCTCAGAATCTCAGCCGTGTTGCCTTTAAGACCCTGTTTGCCCAAGACACTGTTCCAGGCCTGCAGGCTGGGCACGTGTTAAGGCATCTTGTACAGTGATTAACTGAACACACAGAATTGCACTCTGTCCTGTGGGCCATGGTAACCATGCACCCCTGAGCTGATATGCTCATCTGGCTGCAGCTCCTTCCTTTTGACAGAACACAGCTCTGATTATTTTAAACCTTTGGCCTGATGTAGTTTTAAAACAATACAATTACCATAGTTTTGCAGAATTTTCTGATGATGGGTGTTTTGCTTGGCTTGGGTTTGGAGGTTCTTTTGTTTTAAGATGAAGAGGCTGCATTGGGAAGAGATTACTAGAACAGCAGCTCAGTGTATTGCAGGCCTGCATCCCACACTAATGCATTTGGAGTTCCTGAAGCCTCTGACAGAAAACCTCTGCACATTCTGGTGCTGCACACAGAGAGCCCTTCCCTGGAGCCTTTTCAGGATGACACACTCTCGTCTGCAATGGCTTTAGGATAGGTCTGTAGGAACTCATTAGAAAATGAGTCCAGGTTCTCAGTGGGATAAAGCTTTTTGCCATAAAGGTAGATATGATAAAAGTTCTTTTAATAGCAGGTTCTCTGCATCTTCCCGGGAAAAGAACGTCAAGATATCCTGAGTTAAGGTCAGCATTTGTTTTGTAGGTTTGATTTATGACATTTCTGCAGCCTCTGCTGGCATTTCTTTGAGGTGCCAAAAAGCCCTTGATTCACATATATATTTAGCCTTTTTTCTATTTGCTTTTACTATTAAAGCGTAAAGACTGGATTGAACTGTTCATCCCACTTGTAATCCAAGAAGAACTAAATCCTGTAGAGCTCAGCATCTTACCTTCACTTGTGTTGCACACCCACACATTATTTCAAACCAAATTACTGCTCTGAAGAGTGAAGGTGTGATTTACACCAGCTCACTGAGGGAATTTTTCACATGCTAATTACTTAGTTCCAAAAACGGCATATCAAAACAAGTTTCTATTATTTTACCTGCAAGTTAACAGCATATATTGTTTCCGTATTGTAAACACAAGTGTGATTTTTCACTGCAAATCCATTATTTAGCTCAGATTCACCTAAAATTAACCGTGATTTGTCACAAAACAGAAAACTGCAAAAAGTTTCAAGTGCCTTCCCACTTCTAGCAGTAGTGTTGAATGAACTTGGGTGGACAGTATAAAATGGGGAAAACACCAAAACATTTAACATCAGTAAAGCTACAAGGTAAGGTTTTAGAAAACTTGAGCTTTGGAAGATTAGGAGTCCCTTACATGAGCCCCTGGTAATAAATCCAAGAAATATCTTTATTGACATTAACATGTTAACTTTCACATCTCTTAATTCCTCTGATGTCAAATGCTAGTTGTACAGAACAAAACACATACCTCAGCTGAATTAATGAAAATACCCTCAAAAATAAAATATATTTCATTTGTACGTCTTTATTTTGGAGAGGAGTGATAAAACAACTTTATAAATATGAATTTCAAAGCAATACACACTACTCCCATAAACAAAGATTGTACTATATAGTATGAGAAACTTATCAAAATCGTATTTTTATGGGCCATCTGAATAGAAATCAATGCAACATTCAAAGCAGCAGAAAACTCTCAATATAAAAATATGTACTTTATTTTCCTCTCACTCCATTTTAATGTTCCTGATTGTTACAGGTGAGTAAGGTTGGGGGTTTGACTTCTTTCTAATCAATTAAAATCACTGAAGAACACAGCAGTCAATAAAAAATACTATTAAGCAAGTTAACATTTAGCTGCAGGTAGAATCAAAGACTGTGCATCTAAAATAAATTCTAGTTTTCCAAAACTTTGCACTTTCCATTTAATTTTGTTGATTTATGATTCAGTCTCCTAGGTGCAAACTGTATATAAAAGAAACATTAACTCAGCAGAAGCAAGAGTTTGTTTTTTAATAATAAAGTATACATACTGTTTATAACCTATTGCTTAGGAAATTAGATAAGATCCTTTCTAATACCCTGCACACATGATGCTGTAAAAAAACACTTCACATGCAATAATAGAGTATTGACTGGGCACAGGCATAATGCAAGACAGTGCTCCTCCCAGAGCAGCCAGTGCTGTCAGAGCCTTGTTTGTTTGTTTGTTCCACATTAACAAAAAAAAAAAAAAAAAAAAAAAAAAAAAAAAAAAAAATTAAAAGAGATTACCACCTCTAAGGCATAAAAAGATCAAATTTAAGTGAAATGTTTTGTGGTTATTTCATAATAAACACTGGTCCTAAGAATCACTGTTTATTTAATAAACAAAAAATGGTACTTTTTTTCCTCTTGGCTGGAAGGGCTCTATGCCTGGAGCTCTCTGGCATGTTGTGTAAGCACCACAAGCAGGCAATACAACATTTCCCACAAAAGGCCCCAGAAACAGATGACCTTTGTAAGGCCTGTGCAAAGCTTTCTGCCTGCTTTGAAAGTTTTCTTCAGTTATTCCTGCACAGATGTGATCAGGTGCACATCACAAGAGCAGGACAGTTTGGGTGACTTGTTCTGCAGGCATAGAGCCTTGCAGCAGAGCACAATCCGGAGGAAAATGTACTCTCAACTTCCTCACACCAATCTGAGCTGTTTCCCAACTTGTCAGAGCACTTGCTCACTTCCAGCATAACACTGGCCGCCAGAACATGGATGTCCAAGAAGGCAAAATAAACGTCTTCTCTGGGGTCAAAAGAGCATCAGAAATAACACCCCAAATCCTGCTCCTGAGCCAGCAGCTGAGAAGATTCTCATCAGTGCTGCCATGTCAGAGCTAGAGCATGAAGAAGAGGTCACTGGGACACCTCCACTCCTCCCACCTTCCTGCAGCAGTCAAACAGGCAAGGCCAACCCTTTAGGCTTCCCTCACCTTCTCAGAACGAGCACAGCTGTCCCCTCTTTATGTGGAAGAGCACAACGGAGTTTCTGAAAAGCTGAGATTCAGCTTGGGGTTGACTCTTCTTAGAGAAACATATCTGGATGCGAATATACAACAGTCACATAAATTGTAAATAATTAATTCCCCCAAACTTTCACATGCACTACATCCCACTCTGCCTCTGAAGTACTGCTTCATTAAAAGAAACCACATCTTTTGAGAAACAGCTGCACATGCTAGTAAAAAACCAAAAATCTCCATACAAAGCAAAGCCATCTGCTTCTTTCATGGGGTGTTTACATTTGCTTTAAAAGGATAGAGACAATTTGTAATTTTGCCAGAGTTTGGTTGACTGGACATTTTTTATTTAGTAATTTGTTTTTTATAGTAGAGTTAGAGGTACTTTTATGTACTACATTCACCCTTGAGTCCTCCTGATAGGGATTCCTCATTTTCAAAATCCCTGTTTCCTATTTTTTCTAAATATTCCTGTCTCCCAAGCAGCACATCAAAGATATGTAGAGAAACCCACAGAGGGCTCACTGACATAAAGGAGAAATAAGTGGCTGTACTGCCTTTGCACTGAATGCTGTCAAGTGAAAAAAGTGAAAGAAGTAAGAAAAATGTTTTCCAGATGCAATGAACTTGAAAAGATTAAGGAATTGTACTACCTATAAATGTTGTAGTAGAATTGTTTGCATATTAGAGACAGAAGAGAAAAAGCAGCAGTAGACAACAGACAATTAATATTCTGGGCATTTTTATCCTTTTTGGAGGTGGATAACTGGGGAAGAAACAAAATATTTAGCTGACAAATTCAAATGTACAGACTATTTCTCCCACAATACACATGGTGTTTAAATATTTGCAACGTGGGAAAAGCAGTTAGAAGGGAGTTGTGAATCAACAAAATACCAGCTCTCATGAGACTTCAAAATATTTTTATTTTTCATAGAAGCATTTGGAGAAAAGGGAGAGAAAGTTTTTTCTTTTCTTCTTCCTTGTTATAAAGGAATATGAGAAACAGGTCACTTGTTATGGTTTTGCTTTTCTGACAGACAGTTTTCATTGAAAGCAATTTTTGGGGTCAAAATTTTAAGCTTCAGATCATGGACTTTAAGGTGAGTTCTAGAACTCTTCCTTTAAAATTTCAGCTTTTACCAGGGAAAGGGGCTGATCTGCTTAAAGGCAACATTTACTCCCATGTACATACAAGCTTTGTTCCCTCCTAAAATACCACTACATGGGAAAAGTATAGATCAAGGCATCGAATCACTTTCCATCATGAATAGAGAGCACAAAATGTAGCATTTTACACCTTACCAGAACCTACCACGTAATTTTACTAAATTTCTTAAATTATTTTAGTCTCTGTTCCATTTATAGCTATAAGCTAAAAAAATCACTTCCATTTTATATAGACCAAACCTTAGGGTATATGCAACAATGATTAATTTAAACACTTGCACTGCAAAATTGTTAGGAATCTTCAAGGAAGGGGATTCAAAGGTGCCTTGGGAAAAGAATCCTTGTTCCATTGGTGCTGACTGCAGGACAACCCTCTAGTTCCAAATATTGTTATCAAGCTTCTATTGACATCAATCCATCAAGCCATAATCTACATGAAAAAGACCCAGGCAAAAATAAAATCACTTTAGACTGTGTGTTTCTGCACTCCTACAGCTGCACCCCAAGCTCTTTTAAACTCAAGTTAGCCAAGGAGAAAAGGATACAGTGAGTGCCTGCTCCTTCTGAGGCAACCCAAGGCCCTTCATTTAGTACAGGCAAACACTCCTGCAGCATTCTTTTCAGATGAATGCAACACAACTAACAAGCAGGAGTTTTGGAAGAAAATGTCTCTGGAATTAAGAGAAATTTCCAGGTTTGATCGACTAGAGTTTAGAAAATCTCCCTTTCTCCAGTGCTAAAGAAGTAAAAAAATGTTTTATTTAATTACGTTAAATTACATTCAAAATTTTAATTTTTGGTCTTTTTAGTTACCTAGAACTATGTTAGGAAGACCTTGTATATGTGAAGACAGACATAGGAGCACAGTGCTCTCAGTTAGGAAGTGAATGGTTGATGGCCAGCTTCCCAGGACTCAGCGTAAAATGTAACTTCTTCCTATTTCCATCTCAAACTTCATCTGTAAAGCAAAACACTTAACCCTTCTTTGTATCAGCTCTCTCAACACCTACACTTCAGGGTGTTGTACAGATTATAACATCTGTGAAGTTTCTCCCTTACTGTGTATCAGCTGAGAAGAGCAAAACTAAGATATTTTAACTGATTTCTTTGGAGAGTGGCAAATGGGACGTGAATGGAAAAAAATGCATTGATGTAGGAGTAACTTAGATAAAAATCTAAAATTAACATAGGTTGAAATGCAAATACCTGCCAAACAGACAGTGTACTGTAGCTACTCATTTATTGCTATTTAAATTCCACATCTGGGGCAGTAGCAGTCTACAGAAGAGAAAAATCTCTGCAGTGAGTAAAAAATAAATCACCTCTCAGGGTCAGTCAAATTTTGAAAGTAACCAACTTTTTTCAAAAGCCTCTCAGTCAGTCTCACTACAGAAACAATGCATCCCTCTACTGTCTATAGGTGACAAGAGCTCAGATGAGATAATTCATTTGCCAGCACTGCTGCTGCTCCAAGTGAAGACAAGTGGGACTGTGCAAATTGAGCTAATCGTCAACACTTGATCAACTCAATTAGTTCAAATCAACCCAAGTGTTTCTCTGTCTGCAGTTGCAGCTCAAAAGGGCTGCAGGCAGGCTACAATGGCAAATTACATGCGAGGAAATGCAGATTTGCTCTGTGTACCCTCCAAGGTGGCCAGATGTTACCTGGTTTGAGAGTTCCACAACTGTGTTAGCAAAACACCCTGCCCTGCTGATCTGGCCTACATAAAACCTTGCCTCTGTCAACATGAACTGGGAATAGTAAAAGGGAAGCTATTTTGTTCATAATTAAACAAAATAAGGAGGAAGAGCACATTCATGCTCTAGGAACAATTCTAGGGACAATTTCTGCATAAAACCAGAGGATATTCCTGCCTTATATAGGTTTCAACTATTTCTATGCAAAAAGATAAAACTGCTTTGTAGAATAAGAGAATCCCTTCTTGGATAACCTTGGTGAATTAGTCCTGAGATTCCAAGGTGCAATCTCTGAGGAAATGAGAGGAAACACAACCAGCTTGTCCACGTGGTTCCCCCTTCTCTCTGCTCCCAAGAAATCATGCTGGCCACTGAGACATGGACAGATTATAGCACTGAAGAGTATTGGTGATTTTATTGATGAGGCTATCAAATCATTTCTAAAGCAAAATAAGTTGTTTCCTCCTCAGCTAGTCAAATGGACTGATGACTGTTATCTCAGCTGTGGCAGCTGATTAATAAGGCTACTTTATCCAGTCAGGTCCTTGGCTCAAATTCACAGTTAGTCAGTGACCTAGCCAAAACCTTGGAGAGAACCGTCTAATGATGCTTGTCATGATTCAAACTATCTTGGCAACTCTGCTTGCAGCTTGTCTGCAAAAAGAGGTATTGTTTGATAATCAAGATTGCTGCCATGGTGCCCTACTCTTCCTCTTCCCTGTTTGTCCTCCATGGTTAATATACAATTCTTTATAGTTCCACCAAGTGCCTACATTTTTTTTCTTTCAGAGACAGGACAAATGGTACTGCTTTATACAAACTCTAAAAAAAGAAAACAAAAAACCCCCACATTGGTTTCATTCATGTTCTTATAGCAACTACCCAAATGCCTATCTGAAATTATCCTTTTACTGCACAAGGCACTGTACAAACACACAGAAAGTGCTTTCTACACCCAAAGGTTGAGTATATTGTAGTTCGGGAGGGTGGGGTTGTTGGTTTGGTTTCTTTGAGGTAATTCTTTTTTAGTGTTTTAATCAGTCAGGTTTCAATTTGGTTTGGTGTGGGGTTTTTTTGTTTTTCTTCCTCTGTGGAAGATTTTGTGAGAGTTCTGTTTTCTTGAAAAATATTTTCTTTCATAGCTAGTCTGATTCCTGCAGGACTACCCACTTGTGTAACGGCATATTTCGTTCAGCCTTTAGGGACAGACAAGTCAATATTCCATATTGGAAGCAAGGATGCTGGGAGGAAGAAAACATGCAACTGAAGTCTATACTGGTTTTAGAGAGAAAATAATTAACTTTCTTACAGTAGCTCTTATGGTGCCATGTTTTGGATTTGTGCTGTGAACAGTATTGCCAGAGGGATCTTTTACCTGCTGTGGAGCTGTGCTCACTCAGCATCAGGGCCTCGTCCCTTTCCCTCACTGCCCCACCAGTGAGCAGGCTCAGGGTGCACAGGAACCTGGGAGGGGACACAGCTGGGACTGCTGACCCCAGCTGACCACAGGGATATTCCAGACCACATGGCATCATACTTGGCCATAAAAGCCAGGGGAAAGAAGGATGGGGAATGACATTCAATTTTGTGGCACTTGTCTTCTTCATGTCAACTTTACATGAGACAGGTCCTGCTTTCCTGGAGATGGCTGAACACCTGCCTTCCCATGGGAAGCAGAGAATTAATTCTCTATTTTACTTTACAGTTTGTTCAGTTTTGCTTTATCTACTTAACTGTCATTATCTCAACTGACAACCTCCCTCAGTCTTACCTTTCTGATTGTCTTCTCCATCCTGCTGAGGGAAAGCAAGAGAGTGGTTACCAGCCAGGGTTAAGCCAAAACAAAACCTCAGAACAAAGCACCAACTACCAATGCAATACACTACTTTATGTCTGTTAGTATTCAAGCCACATATTATTATCCTCCACACAGTCACCCAAGCAGAAACAAACAGATATGCCTTACAGGGGTGTTACGAGATTAATTAGTTAATAACTGGAAAACAATTTGAAGGTGTAATGCCATGTTACAGAAATGCTAAGTACCATAACATTATATATGTAGAAATGAAGGTGAGCTTGCCAGAAATCTTGATACTGACTGCATGCAGAGTAATTACAGGAGCAGTTCAAGTTATTTTGTTGCTTAATATAACAATCCATATCCCACCCCAACAAACCATTGTTTCCAAGGAGTGAATATTGAGTGGAACTAACAGCTCACAATAATGGAACTGCTCTCCGGAGAACACAATGCATATCACTACTTCATAAGAGATACAGCTGGAACAGAGCAAACTTCAAATGAGCACAGGAACCAGGGTGAAGCTATCCTTTTACCCAGGACTAGAAAAAATCTAAGAGAAGCTTAAGAAAAAGCATCTCAAAAGAAGAGTTTTAATCCTATCTTTCATGCCAGCGCAGTGCCTATTAACCTTGCTGTACCGAGGGAGTTCAGTATCAGCAGCAATGCCTCAGAACCTGCCCAGAGCACCTCAGGAAGGTTTCTTTACACACATGCACACACATGCATACACTAAAATTAAAGGCCAGAATCGGCCTCAGCTTCAGCAGCTTTAACTCAAGGAATGACAGGAATTCCAGAGAACTGACTGTGCAATTGTCAAGAATGAAGTCATCTTCAAACCCCAAGAGGTCCAGTTCTGAGCTTGGCAGGGTCCAGAGCAGAGCCCAGCTCCAGTTCAAGCCACTTTTACTATGCAACAGTATCAACTGAGCTATGGAGTAACCTTTGAGAAGTGGAAAGGATGATGAGGCAAGGAAAAAAATCAAACAAACAAAAGAACACATGCTCACATTATTTCACATTCCTTCATCATTTTCACACGTCTAAGTTGAAGATTCCTGTGAAATTGTCTTCTTGCACACCTCCTGACAGTACTGTGTAACTGAACAATAACATGGTACTCCTCCAATCTGCACACTTAATCACACTCATCAACTAGCTCACCTTTAATTAAAAAGAAAACTGAATTTTGGAAGGATGGCTTTTTTTGAAAGATTACTTTTTAGCCCTTATCAAACTATCTCTCTCTACAATCCTAACTACAGAGTCTCACAAAATCAATGTTCTTCAAAGAAGAATTCTGCAAATAATGTCTATCAGGTATGTAACGCACATCTGGTAAGTTACCAGCTGGTAAGAACAAAAGGGAAAAGACAGCAAGCTGACTCTGCAATACTATTGCCTCTTGAACTTTCCTGCTTACAAAAGTGAACCTTAAAGTAACACAAGCTTAGAGACAAAAAACTCCCAAGCAGCACACCAGTGCTCCTGCTGATCTACACCATTTAGAAGGTACACTGAATGAAGTAAACAGCACCGGAGCTGAACTGATGGGTCAACATGAAAACACCAGCTCCTGCTCACCAGTATTTACAGGCACATGAATGCAAGAACAAATGCCTCAGAAAATATGGTCTGCATCTCCCACACTACTTGGATAGGTGGTAACTGATTCCTCTGTAGTACAGGAGATACACAAAGGTGCTACTACAATGTGAATAACCAGAGGATAGATCAAGAGCTTCCTCATCTCACTGACTAGGGGATGGCTGGGATGCAGATCTTGATAAGCATGGTCCCTTCACTCAGTTATGCATTCCAATTGTCCTCACATTCCAAGACCCTGCAGGAGATGAGAACATCTTTCTTGTCAAACACCACTCACTGAGATCAGGTCTAAGCAACAAGCAGTCTCCTACTGCAGCTGTGAACAGCTGTTGGTACTAACCCTAAATTAAGGGTCCATAGAGATTCCTGTATAACCATTTCTAAACCTTCACCTGAAAACCTAAGCTGATGTAAGTGGTAGTATTTAATATTTGATTTTAAGTTGCCTCAGTGTTTTCTCAAATGCCTATCTTTTTCCTTGCCATTCCATTGACAACTTAAATTTCACGCACTCCCATAGAAATTTCCAAAGCCTCTACTTGCAAAGCTTCCCCATACTAACTAGCTTTTACCAAGTTCTGCTGCACTAATCTTTTGACAACTCCATGACCAGTGTGGGGAATGTTCTCTTGAAGCCGAGGACAGCAGAGATGCAAACCATGAAAAAGCAATGGGCAGAAGACAATCTCTCAGAGATTACATTCCATAAAATTGAATTGGCAACATCTGTTCAATCTACTGTAGGTAAATAGTGAACTATTTTCCAACTCATTAACTCAGAGGATATTAAATAAACCCTCATGCTTTGTTATCATATTTGAGGCTTGTCCCAAACTTGCCAAATGAGTTCTCCTGTAGGAAAGAGAACCTAAGAACTGAGTTGCAGTCACATAGCAAACACCCACCTAAATCCTTGGATGGCAGAAAAAACAACCCTGCTTACTCTAACTGTTTCTAAGTACTAGTCACTTAGCCTAAATTATTAACCGTGTCCTCAGCAGAGATGTATGGTACATGTAAATCTCCAAAAAGGATTCTAATAGAATTATCTAATTCTATTAAACCACAAACAACTATCCATTAAATATTTATTAGAAAGCTTGCATTCACTTAAAATTGATTGGAATGTCAGCAAAACACTTCACTAATCCCTTCTTTGTTTCAGCCTTCCATGCTAAGGGTTCAAAATGAGCTATCAGAATCACACTTATTGATTTTGTACAAATTATCTGGCTAATTGAAGTCAATAAAAATAAAAATAACAGAAAAGAACTTACAAAATAGACTATGGATTTCTCTGAAAAATACATTGTTTAAATAAACAAGTTAGTTAAATTCCAAATTACTTGATTATGTAAAGCTTTTTAGCTCATTCTACCACAGGGCAAAGGTGATAAATTACAACTAATTCAATTTTATTTGTAGTGCCAATGAGATGCATTTAAAGAAAAAAAAAAACCTGTTTAAAGAACTTAGACAGTTCAATAGTATTTTAAGCTCTCAGACCAGTTGTTAGGTTGGATTTTTCTACAGCTTACTTAGTCTAACCTGGCACCAGAGCAAAAGCAGTATTTCAAAAATCAAAGGGACAAGCAACTCAAAACTTTCAAAATTATGTACAACAGCACCTATTCACCTTCCAAAAAAACCTCAAAACAAATGAAAAAAACCCCACAAAATAAAAAAACCCATGAAGTTAAAGAAATTATGAGGGCAAGTAAAAAGAACACAAGGCACAAGCAGCCAAGTGCCACATTATCACTACAGTGGTACGAGTTATGCAAAGCCAATCTTTATGTCACATTTTGTGGCAGATCCCACTTTGATCATCACAGTTTTACATGTATTTACATACACAATTGAGTCGTTCCAACAAAACCCATACTGCTTACTGCTGAAGTGTAACCAGCCCCTAGTGACACACGTCCTCTAGAATCATCCCCTCAGAAAGATGTAAATCTGTATTAGCTGAAAGAATAAAATGAAATAGTTGTGCAATAGTACAATATGCCTGTCCTAAAAGCACACACAATTTTGCCAGGAATCATATGAAAGAAAGTTATTGCCTTCCTCCTATCTAGCTTTCTCTGAGTGATGTACTTTTCCATCCCTCTCATGATACCTGGAACTTCTCTCTATATGAATCACCTCCATGGCAAACTCATCACACCTGATGCAACTGTCATAAGCACTGCTACTATCCTACAGGGGACACTGAGCACTGCTCAGGATCACACGAGTTTAAAATGTGGGCCTGAGGGTGCACATTTTGCAAGGCAGGAGGAAGCAGAAATCCTGGAACTTTTCCATGCTTAGATTAAATGTTGAAAAACCTAGAGAGGCATAAGGAAAACAGACAGATCATATATTTCTTCTAATTTCATTAAGGCTCCAAATTATCTTTCATTTCTCAAAATGGTGGCTATCCAGACACAATCAGAAGAAAAGTACTTTTTGAGTTATCTTCATTGTGAACACTGTCTGAAAAAAAAATCACACTCTTAAACAACAGAAGAAGAAAGAAACTGCTGATATTCCAGACCTATTAGTGAAAATTAATAAAACAAAAACTAAGATTTCCTGTACTTAACACTCCAGAGGCATATGAAAGGAGCTGAGCCTGACAGACCAAGCAGCCCCTGAACAGGCTAGTCCACACTGCATCCCCCAAGTGCCCAGTGAAAGCAAAGCAACGTGCGGCTGCCTTTACTTCCCTCAGGCTTTTTCAGTGGTGAGTCTTTTGGACACCTGCCCAAAGTTCTTGCCATTTTCGTGTATTTTTGGATGGGTCTTTGTTTTCAAGTACACGTCCTTTGGCTGTAAGAAAAGTGGGCTCAATCCTGATCTTGTACACTGGGCACAACTAAAGATAGAACTCCATCAGCTCATAAATAGTAGCAAGTCACAGCCACTTGGCACAGGTGTAATTGACTGCAGAGAGCAAAAGACAGGGACACGAGATTTTACCAAAGATCAAGGCATGCAGAAATTGGCCCTAATTTTTGTACAATAGCCAGCATTTTAGCTCTTCACTTGGAAACTTCACAGCTGTGAAATGTTGACAGAAAAGGAAAGTAATTACAGAGGACTACCACTGGAGGAGCTTAAATAACTCAAAGTTCACCATGTCCCTGATTAATTTTATTTCATTTTTTTTCCTCAAGACCAGATGCTGTTCATTTTAACGCTCTGAATTTCCACACATTGAGAGTGCAAAACGTCTGTTTGCCAGATCTGTAAGGCTCTCAGGCCACAGGGATTAGCTCCCAGCTGTGGTATTGCTGTGTGACCTTGGCACTCAGAGCGGGAGTTGACTGTGTTGCGAGCCTCTGAGTTCAATAACATAAGTTGTCTTTGCAGTACTCTCACACCTTGGTGGAAAAAGGCATGTGAAGCCTTTGCTTGTGCACACATATCCAGTTGTGGTGCTGTCCAAGCAGGGCTTGCTAGACAATCTGTTCAGGCATTACCCTCTACAATGAAGCCTGGTAGATTTGTGTGACTTCGAACACGTAAAATACAGTAGGGCAATCTCTGACCTGGATGGTATGCCATCTGTGAATTGTCCACAGACCTTTTATTGTGCTGAATAATCGTGCATTGTCAATCTCCTTCAGCTGGGTTCAGTCCAGTCCCAAATGTTTTTCATGCTTGCATCAGGTTTGGTTGATTTAATGAAAGATCTTTTTTGGTTGGGGTTGCTATTAAAATATCATCCATATAATGGTAGCAGTCCCCAGAAATTGTTTCCTGACTGATGATAACACCTGAGCCACGTACCACTGACAAAATGTGGGGCTGTTTTTCATTCTTGTGGTAAAACTTTCCACTGACTGATGCAACTGTTATTAATGGATGGCATCATTAATAAACTCATTAATAAATTCCTCATCCCTTAATTGTGAGAGCCGATCCATCACATCAACTATCTATAAGAGTTTTTAAAATGTTCCTGTAAAAAGGGAGTAAACTCTTCTTTGATATTAACTCTGCAGTTAAAAACCACAGCATATTGGCAGTGGAAGGTGATCCCGGGCCATATTTGGCTGCAAGCTGACACAGTTTGGAAAGAACCAGCCATTGAAAAGGTATGTAATTATCCTGTGTTTTTCCACTACCCCTTATTACTGGGTATGCTTCAACTGTGCTATACTCAGGTTCCCAACTTCCTGGTAATGGAACATCAATCACTTCTGCAGCTTCATAATCCACACTTATTATCACTGCTAGCTTTACCTGGTGCCAAACGCTGACTTGATCAGGCACAGCTGTTGGTATTGTACCAATAATGACTTTATCTAGGAGGTCCACAGACAATTGGTGGCTCTGGCTTTCAGTGCCCCTAGCTGGTGGGTGTTCCATGGGTAACTCCAGTTCCAATAGCAGCAGTGTGCACAAGGCAGCAGTGGCAACTTTTGGACCCTGCAGTCCACCACTGCTTCTGGGTATAAGGTTCACTGGGTATCCAAGCACCCAGTGATATACTTCTGGGATCCACCCACGATTCAGCTCTGGTGCTAGGCATGGCTCTTCCACGGTCAGGTTCCACTCCAAGGTAGCTGGGCTCAGCTGGAGAGTGTCCTGCTGTCTGTACATCCTAGCACAGGGCAACAAGGCAGGGTGTTCTGCAGGGTGCTCCATGAGCGAGGGGTCCCGGTGAGACCTGGAGGCTTGGTCCCAGGCATCCACAGGGTGCTCCACAGGATTATATAATGAAGAGCTATATAATCAATCACATTTCAGCTATAAAATTTGGATTATTTATAACTGTAGGCCACCATATCCCTCCACAAGTCTGTCACGACCAAGGCTGTCTGTTGGCAACAATACCAAGGGGAGAAGGGGATAATGGGGAGAACAGAGGACGTCTAAATAAGACCACGATATCACAACCATACATCAGTAGAACTTCTCTTAACATATACACAATTTTCATCCCTTAATTGTGAGAGCCAATCTATCACATTAGTTATCTAAAACAGTTTTTAAGATGTTCCTGTAAAGTTTACAAAATTTGATATTGGTTTTTGATATATTTTCATTGGTGAATACTGCCTGAAAAAATCCCACTCTTCAACGATTGGTTTGATAGTTCAAAATTCCATCAAACAGATAATTTCACAGGCCAAGTCTTTACCAGGGAAAGGACCTGTTTGGGCTTGGAGGGAACAGGGTTTAGGAATCCCCTGCAATCATACACAATAAGCACTGGGCATAAAACTGAAACATAGAAAAAAATAAAACAAAAACACACCAACCAAAATGAAGCAGACACATCTAATGGCAAAATGTAACAGCCTGTAGTTCAAATTCTCGCTGCACCTCGTATCATGTCCATTTGCTAATTCTTAGTTCTCACCTTTACACAGCACAGCAAAGGACTTATCATTGAAGCTAGGATTCAAGAAGTAACTATTTGATTATGAACTGTCACTTAACCCCAAATAACAAAGTTAGTTATTGTTCTAACTCAAACCTATACAAGCCAAGGTAGCAGAAAAGCTATGAGTGTTTTATTTACAATAAAGACAATGGAAAAGACAGATTAAAAACTCTGTAAACTGATCACAAAAATTATTCTCCATGTGCAACTGCGTATCACTAGCCAGATTTCAGACCTGGGACTGCAGCAATAAGAACTCCCACAAAGATCCAGCAGAATGATTAAACATGGAAGGCCATTATATAACTGCAGGCACAACAGCAATAAAAGCAAAACGCATCAGCCAAGGACTGTACAAAACTTGATTCTGAAGTATCAAGAGAGTGAAGGATTTGAGGCTTAGTGCGATATATCAGGAATAATTACTGCCAATTTAAATCAATGTAACTCCCCAATTTGTGAAGTGTTCTCAAACTTATGACCCTCAAGACCAGCCCTACCAGCAGAAGCACCATGTCAGAGGTATCAGGCACATCAAACATGCACTACCAAACATGCTGCTAAAGAAAATGTTGTGTAAAGGTCAAAGAAACTGATCCAAAAAGTCAACTTGCTCATAAAGTATATTAACACCCTGGAGCCTCAGTGTCTCTGTGTCATACATCATATATGATCTTAAAAAGTCTGTATAGACTCATCACTTACAGGATTTAAACTATGGAGTTAAGCGGTTCTAATCCAGGTAAACCTAGAAGATGACACATGGTCTAAAAGCAGAAGTCTTTATTGCTCAAGCAAAATAGTCAGATTCATAACCCTCAGAGCCACACATTATCTGTCATGAGGCACAAAGACTGATACTCCTACAAATCATTTGAAATTATTTAAATAATAAGGGACAGAGTTCTGAAATGTCAAAATCTGAACTACTGTCTATTTCTTTTACAGAAGAAAGTCTGAAAAGGTATAAAGTCTTTTGAATGCTCTCTCTTTAGAGGAAGCAAGAACCCTAGATGGCAGAGGGAGTGATAACAGGTAAGGTCCTGCACAAAGCTCACCAAGATGAAGGAAACCATTCCCAAAGATGTCTACTCATTGAATTCTCCTTGCACATTTTTTTTTTACTTCTAGGTCACAGCAAGACTCTTATCAATGGCTAGCTTTCAACCAATTTTAAATGAGTAACATCAAAAAAATCCATTTCACTTTCTTAGTACCTAAAATCACCCAAACATCCTCGATTACCCAGACTGTCCATCCCAGAAATGACTCAGTTAAACCCTGACACACAGGAGACACATAACCCCTTCACTTTAGGACAGTGCTCAGAGGAATTCCATCCCAGCTTTCTTCTAGATTTTTGATTTACTTCATAAACACTAAAGCACTCTCAGACTTCAGATATTTAGTTACTAGGAAAACTCGGCAATAAACAAAATATTTTTATTTCTGAAAATGAACTCTAGTTAATACTTTGTGAATAACTGATAAAGCAAATGTCAGTAGGTTCCAAACCAATAATATTTGAAAAACCTCATGAAGCAGTGGTATATACTTTTATACAGTGATAAGAAAAAGGGATTCATAATAAAGGTATTTAACTGACTTTATTATGGAGTTTTACACCTGTAATTTGCAACAGCCCCCCCAAAAAAACTAGCGCAGGCACATCAAAATGTGCACTTGCTCCAAGCAGAAGTTAGGAGAGTGAAAGCATAGGATGATCTCTATAAACTGACATGTAATCAAACTGAAACTGGCAGCGGATTTGTCTGAACATAGAAAGAAAAAATGGGCAATATCTTTAATATATTGATGGTTGAGTAGACAAAATGACTGTCACACAGAAAGCTTATCTGTAAACACTGCAGAAAGTCTGACAATTTTACCACAATAAATGACTGGATTCAATCAAACAATGAAAGTAAAAGGCTTGGTCCACAGGAGTAATTACCAGTCCCTAGACTGAAACAAAGGGCAGTTACAGCAAGCTCAAGTATGCTTAGAGCAGCTGAGCACTTGATTATAGAGTACTGCAGCAATCAGCAAGAGAGGGCTATTGAAGGGGGGGTGCTTGTGCCTCCGTGCCTCCATTTCACAGCACTGCCAAACTTGGGATGGGCTGCCATAGAGCCCAACTTAATGAAATGTAAGTCTTCTAAGAAATTTTAAGCAAAGAAGACAAAAAAAAAAAATTTTGCAAGGCAGAAGACAGTGGAGAGAACTCAATGTAGTTTTGTCTACATCTAGTTGTAACTCTAAAAAGCTGTGGAATTCTGCTGCAGACACATGGCAGAGCTGCAGTATAAGTACTATGCCTGAGTCAGAGTACTAAGTCATTCTCCTAATTATTTTGAGGTCTTTTCTTCCTGGCACAAAGCTGAAGCAAGGCTAGCAGAGCTACATTACTGCATTAGACTACAGAAGACTATAGGTATTTCACAAAAAACAACTCAGACTACTTTGAAAGCCAAACAACAATTGGCATTGCCCCTTTCACATTGCAAATCAGATTTCAAAAATTTCTTTCACCTCATTAAAAACTCCATTGTGGCAAGAGTAGGGGAGAAAACAACTAGGCTGACAGAGAGGAGCTCTCTTTTGTTTCAGGTTATCTGCAATGTGCAGCTACCTGGGGAATGAGTATGTGCCATTCTCAGCACAGGGCTTTGCTGGAGCACCTGCGGTGGGTCCAGAAGCTTGCAAGAGCACTTCAAGTGCTCACACACAGCACCACAGCTCCTTCAAATTCTAACTCCATCAACTAGCTTATACTGTATTAGTTATCCTTTGCAGAACTCATCTTCAGACATAGCAACGTTTTCTTCAAAGCACCACTCAAACATTCAGACTCACCATTATCAGAATCCACAAACGCCAGAGGTTTGTGTCCAAAAAGGAGTCAGAGGAGCCCTTCAGCTTTATTTGAATAAAGGGAGACAGTTCACTGGGGTTTTCCCTCTCTCGAGGTTTCAGAGGACGCACCCTCCTTTCATCCCGAACTCTTGGCCCCATGTTGCCCTGTTCCTTTCCCCACTGCTGAGGTACCAGGCAGGTACAGCCCTCCTGAGCCGCCTACCCCATGCCCTCCCTCGACCCCACTGTTTTACCCCGAAGTTCAGCAGTTCAGCCTTGTGCAGACAGACCCCGGTCTGTTCCAGGAGCCAAGCTGTCTGTGCCGGGTAACAAACCTGCTGCCCGAGGTCAGCACAGGCATTCAGAGCCCTTGGGAAGACACAGACACCCGTCCCTTCACTCATCGAGTTATTTGTAAAGACATTAGCACACATCTTTCCTCTCACCATGCAGAATGGACCCAAGTCTATGTTTTGGTTTTACCACAGTAATTTCTCCTCCCTGCAAGGCTGACAGAGAGCACTGGCACAGAAGAACAGCTGAGTTAAGGCAGGACAGAGGTTGTTGGTGGTAGAAATCACCAGATTACTGCGTTTCATGAGGCAGAAATTCAGCCAACTCCAGTATTTCACCTTTTTGCTAAAGCTCCCCAGAATCACACACAACACTAGCAGAACATGCTGGTCCACTGCATACAAAATATCAGAGTGCATAAAAACAGTACTATCACCTTGCAGTTAGAAGATGTACCAGAGACTCCAGTCACAGCTCCACACAATGGTCAGGAGTTGATGCAAATTTGAGCAAAGTAAACTGCAGGGACCGAAAATCATTTCCCAAACATCTTGGTCAATCCAGGACATCCTCTCATAGATGTGGTTTCTAAAACACTTACGGCTGTGCAATTTATTGTAACCCCTTTTCCTCTCATACAGGGTATAACACACACCACTTATTTTCTCCTTCCTTTAACTTGTGTTCATTTTACTTCAGTTCTATGTAAGCAAGAAGTCATTCTATCTCCACTAGAAAAAATGGAGCCTCAAAGACTGGAGTCCCCCATCCCATAATCCATAGCCTTTAACTGTGAAACTTGGCCAGAAAGAAAAATGGTAGGGAAAAAAAAAATCTGTTTTATTGTTCGTGGTCCCAGATATCAGTCTCGTTAAACAGCAAGCCTAAACATCCAAATCAGGCTGGAGACTATAATATTTAATATTATCACCCTTCACAACCCTTTCAAGTACATTCCCTGTAAATCCTCTGACAGTTATTTTAGTTACTTTATTCATTTTGGAACATTAACAAGAAAAAAGCAAGTGGGAAGAATTTAAAAAAATTACATGAGATGTAAAATATACTACTAAACTAAACAACCTAAAGATAAGCAGCAATCTTCAGTTTGGTGGGTATTTTTCCTGATGTTCACTATGCCCCTGTGAAAAGATATGTTCTGTCTTTTGCAAATTATCCTATTGACGTATTTTAATGCTGTTCTTCTCTCCATATTCAATTAGATTTTTCAGTGATATGAAAAAACGAAGTGAGAAAAAAAATCCCAGTTTCCATGAATTATTTATGATTGCATTATGGTGCAGTATTAAGTATTCCTGTAATTTCTGTCCTTCACTCCCCCCACCCCCCATCCCTAAACCAAGAGAGTTAGACTATCCTACCACTCCTGTTCTACATAATTTGGTTGGAATTAATAGAAATCAAACTTCACAATCAAAAGACATGAAAAATGTGCAGGTGTCAGGTTAAATTTAAAATTACAGCAAAGTAAGAAAGTAAAAAAAAAAGAAAAAACTCAAGAAAAATGTGGTTTTATGATGCTAAATTCAGATTTGTTTAGACTCAAGATTACAACAGAGTAACTAAACAGTGAACAGGTAATGGCACAAAGCAAGTGGCATCTAAGTTGAAATTAAAAATACCAATCTTCATCAAACTGTTTTATTCTCACTGAATGTGCTGCTCTATTTCTTTAGCTCATCATCTTGAAAATCTACCCATGTAATCAATACATGCCAACACATCACAAAACAAAATGAGCGAAAAATGAAGGACCAAGTTACTCACAGGTGGTTCTCAAGCTGTGGCCTATGTTTTTCTCTCTCTTATTGCAGACATAAAACAATACACATCTTTTCAAAATACAGACAAGAAGACATGCACATACACAGACTAACACACACAAGTGTCAAGTTCTCAGTTCTTAAAAAGAAATGTAGGAAAGAACAAGACATTTTTCAGCTTCTTCAAAATGCTGAAGGTACACTGAACAAACTGGATATATTTTCAAACTAATTTCTTGAGCGCGGTCCAAGTACTGTACCTTTCCTACTGTAACTTTCTGGCCATTAATTGCCTACCTTTTTAAATTTTTTAATTTCAGTGATTTCTTGTGCATCAATATAAAGACACTTAAATAAAGACAGTTAAATTTACATAAACATATCATAAATTGGATGCAGCAGGAAGAGGTTCCTTCCTGTATCTCGATATTGTCTGTGGGGCTTGTTCATTAGAAAATTTGATTGATTTAACCTATTTTTGGGCATTTATACACAAAGGGTATCTGGACATATTGAATACATTCATTTTTTGCCCAGACTAAGAGATTAGGTATCCTGGAAGGCAATAACAGCCTCTTCCAGCAGTCCAGGAATAAGGGAAACAATGTCCTGCAATAGGTCAATATGGATGGTATTTATTACATGGGTAGGGCTGACATTTTCCCAGCTGCCTGAGGGATCTGAATGTCCAGTTCACACAGTATAAACAATTTTAACAGTAATGCAACAACCACAGGCTCAATCAATCTTGCTTTTTCAGACAAAAATTCCTCATGAAAATGAGAAAATATGAATGAGCATCCATACAAATCCATTTGCTGAATTAACCTCTGAATAACTTTCACTGATCCATCTTTTGATTCATTCTGCTCTCAAATGCCTTTGAGTACTCTACTTCTGCAGTGAAATATCTGCTTAATAATGCCTAGTCCAGGCTTACCCTTAACATTCCTCTCATCTTCTGTGGGTACTACACTTTTACAAGTTTCCCTCATGTTCACTGACATGATCTTTTCCTTCATTTGAACCACACTGTCCTACAGTGTCATAACACCTGCACTGAACAGCAGGATAGTACTAGACATGCCCAATCATGTGAGCTGTGAGACAAGTACACTCTAAAAGGTTTTCGGTTTTTAAGTGTTGGAAAAAGGCAACAGAAAGAATATGAAAGTTCTGCAGCAAACCAAAAGAGAGATGCAGCACAGGCAAGGATGGTGTCAGCCTTCAAATGCTGCCCCCTCAGCCTGCCTGGATGGCCCCATGGACCACTTCCCAAGAAGCAGAGACTCTCTGAGTTTCTGAACACCCACCCTTTGAGAGCTCTCTGCTGAGTCTGCTGATAACAGTTCTATGTGGTGTGGATCCAGTGTTGGCTCTGAATTCAATATACCTTTCTTGTGCAGCTGAAGAACAGTAGGACAGGCAATTTTATCTGATCTTAACACTGACATTCACCTTGAAAGAACTTGATCAGTATTTCCAATCATCTGCCTCAAGGCTTTTGTTCTTCTGACCGAGCAATGGTGCATGTGTGGCCTCCGTGCCTCAACTGAAGGGCTGCCAAGTTTCACAAAGCAAGTGAGCAAGAGAAGAGTAACAAAACTTTCAGAGAAGGTTGCTCCCAGGCTAGGAATAGGGATTAGTTGTTACAGACCATAATTAAATGAAAGACAGAGGGAGGAGGATATGTCTGTGTTTGTTTGCATCAGACAAGGAAATGTACATAGGAGTCCAACACCAGACAAAATTAGCATGGTCACTAGAACACCAATTAATCACTTCAGACACCTTATCTGTCTCCCACACCTCCCTGCCTAAGCAGTGTCATCCTTTACACTGTAAAATGTTGCTAACGAAAAACAATCTGGAGGCTTAATGGCCCACAGATCAAGAAGCTTGACATGTTAGTGTCGTTTCCCTGCCTCTTTTACACAACCTGTAAATAATGCTGGTCCATCACCACTTACCAAACACTTGGTAAGGATTTGGCTTTTCACAAAACACACACATGGCCACAAAAAGGGACACAGCTACACCACACACCAGCTACAAAAGGGAACTAGGAGAAAAAATGGTTTGTGAGGCTACAGGACACAGAAAGGGCACTTCAAGGGGTGTGCAGTAAGGGAGAGGCACCCAACCTGATTTCACATTGCACTTCTGTCTGCACTTTTTTAACACAAAGGTACTCATGAGGGCAAATCCAACAGTCAAGAAGCACGTCTGTAGTTCTGCTGATAGCAAGAGTGTAGAAACAAAGATTAGAGCACTCTTTAGCTGCCAGCTAAAGCTCCTTTGCAAGTAGACTAATAGTCCCAAAACTGCTACACACCATTCTGAAGTTGGTCAGCACTCAGGAACAAACAAATTAACATAGGAAAGTTCTGCTATAATCAGACCATAAAGCTTTTATTTTGCATCTTTAGCCTGCCATCAACTCTTCAATAGCTGGGGAGAGGCTTCTTCAAGAGCAACAAGACTGTTTAAGAGGTTCATTCTTTTTCCCAGGAGATGCACAAACTCTAGGTAATGAGATGGCCACCTGGAAGGACAGATAAGTGATCTGGAAATCTCTGAAAGGTTCAATATTTTTTAACACTAGTAATAATTTTATAAATCTTAATGGACAATATAATTATTTTTCTTATTATTCAAAAGAGACTCAATGTATAAATACCTCCGAAAGCAATGAGAACCAGTCACTCTGCAGATGGCAGCCATTCCTGTGAAAATCCTTAAGTTCCAGTATCATTCAGAAGGAAAAAAAGAGAAAACAACAGCAACAACAACAGAAAAAAGAGAAAAATACAAAAAATAAACACAACCCTCTCCACTATGCCATACGTATGAGCTGCTATAAATAATCAATAATCCACAAAAATACCACCCACCTAAATCATGTCTTTGATTTGCCCATTTCTTTGTTCAGACTGAATAAAATGCTTTAAAAAGGCAAAGCCCAGCTTCCAGAAAAATACAAAAAATGCACATTGAATTATAATTTATTCACAGACAATTCACATGCTACCCCTTCAACTCTATTCAAAATCAGTGTTATTAAAAAGTTAACCCAGATGTTTGTTTTATTGACACATGCCACATACCAGGAGCTTTGTTTTACATAATTTGAGGGATAAGTCTGAAGAAGGTACAATCTCTGATTTACTGTGTTAAGATAAGAGGTGTTTGGATTCAGTTTATGTTAGAAATGGGTTTAACAATTTAATTAATTATTTAGCTATAAACCTAATTAAGAGCCTCCACATCAGCAGGCAGCTGTAGGGGTGGGACTCAAGGTTACAGGATCCTTTATGTAGGACCACCTTTCCCTGCTCATCATGGTCAGCCCCAAGCATGGATATCATCATTCCACATATGAGGATATTTGACTAATCACTGCTTGAAATAACTTCTACTGCACTACCATGGAGCACAATAAGTTACTTCTGCTTAGTCTAGAATCTAGAATAGTATAGGTCTGAAAGACTAAAGAAGAGAGAAAGACTTTGATATGTTTTTCCTATTATCCTCATGTCAAAAATATTCCTATGGGTAAAACTGCCTAATGTTTTCTTGAGCAGAATTGCGTTAGATTAAATATTTTCTCTGCTCACTCTGTTCCAGCAATGACCTCATTATGGTTCTGATAAGATGATGTTAGACAGTGTTGCAGTTCAACCCCAGCTGGGAACTCAACCCCAGCAGACACTCACAGCCTCCCCTCACTGTTGAGATGGGGGAGAGAACCAGAGCAGGAACTCCGAGAAAACTTGGGGATTGAAATAAAGAAAGCTTAACAGGCAAAGCAGAAGACATGCACACAAGCAAAGCAAAGCAAGGAATTTATTCACCCCTTTCTATGGCCAGGCAGGAATTCAGTCTTCCCCAGAAAAGCAGGGCTCCAACCTGTGTAACAGCAATTTTAAAGACAAATGTCCCCATCCCAAACACCACCCCTCTCCTTCTTCCCTTTTTCCATGGCTTTATATGCTGAACATAACACTACATGGTCTGGGATATCCTTTTGGTCATTTGGAATCAGCTGTCCTGGCTGTATCCCCTCCCAGCCTCCTCACTGGTGGGGTGGTGCAGAAAGAAGCAAAGCTCCTGAATCTGTGCAAGCACTGTTCAGGAGCAACTAAAATATCCCTGTGTTACAAGTACCTTTCCCACCACGAATCCAAAACACAGCACGTACCAGACAATGAGAAGAAAATTAACTCTACCCAGCCCAAATCGGCACAGTTGGTATATAACTTCACTATCCCTTTTGAATATGCACTTATCACAGAAGAAATTTTTTCCTCTCCTTCACCGTCACACAAGATTGAGCTGTTAAGGTAAAGTCTGAAGAATTTAAATAATAATTAATATAATAATATAATATGTATTGTATATAATTAATATTATATAGTAATAAAATAAGGTGTGGAGAAAACTACTTGTGAAACAGAATAAATATTTTCAGAAACTTAAGACAGTCCTAACTAAAAGAAGTATTCTTCTCCTCCATCCACACAGAGTGACACACAACTGTTTTGTCACAGTTTTGGAGACAGTCGCATGACAGAACACACCAAGTTCATGAGACAACAGACAAAGTTTATTGATGGAAACCCTCTTTTATAGGGGCTTCAGAATTCCTGCACTTGAACAGTTCATTAATTGAGGTCTCAACACCACCCAGCTCACTGGTCAATTAGATGTCTGCATTCAGGGTTGAATAGGATTGGCTGGTGTCCCCTGTTTGAGTTGGAATCCAGCTTATCATTGTTTTACCTGGGGACTTGTTTACTCTTTAACAACCTAGGCTAGCCAAAGGGGTTTGTTATGGCCGATTTTATCTGTGCACCTTACAGACCAGCTGTAGCTGTCACACTATGTCTTCCAGAAGCACATGAGTCAGACGTTTCCATTCAGAATCATACAACCACAAATGTCAGAAGCAATGACCTGATACGGCCTTTACTGTTTTTCTTTTCTTAAGCCTGCATTTCTAATCTCTTTAGAATATCAGAATTCCCAGCATTCCATTAGGGTTTGGGTTTCAAATCTCAAAGTAAAGGAATAAATTATTCAGACCACACTCCAAAGCACCAGTTTTCCTTTGATACTCTCAGTCAAGCACTTGGAAAGAGGCAGGACTTGCATATGGGGCAATTGTGCTGTAAGGCTCACATTTTTTTTCCAACCACTCCCTGTTCTGCATGTCCTCCCTCAAATCACTTCCTGAGTTTCTGCAGCATTGCACACGGAATAGTTCGACCTCCTGAGTCATGGAATAAGTAACTGTCTTTATACTATATACTATACACTATACTATAAGATGGGTATGGAAGAGCACAAAAACTTCAGGTTTCCCCCCCAGCTTCCCACTCACTACCTGTTAAAACACCAGCTGTTGATAAACTTTGCTGCTCTACACATCAGCCCATCAAATTCAACTTGACAAGCCTTAACAGAAAGGTCCACAAGCAAGTGAAAATGAAGTCCTAGCTGTTCCTTTTTTTGTCTGGGAGTAGCTTCCCACTCCTAATGAAGCATATTTTAGGCATGTTGGTAGAAGGGTACAGTATTTCTGCTTGCTCCATGGATAATTCAGCCATACATTTGTATTACTGTCAGTCGAGGAACCGCCCACTAGAATAAAAAAGGGAAGACTAGGAGATTACCCATGGTTTTAAAGGCATTTCATTAGAGCATGTCTTTGGTCACACATAACTGTTTACTTGTCAAATGGTTTCAGAACACCCACAAGGTGTTCTTTGAAGTTAACCTCTTGGATTTATAGACTTTTATACAGCTGTTGAGAAACTGTTTGATCTGAAAATCTGAGTCTTTTGAAGCTGAGAGCTAAAGAAAGATTATTCTTTTTTGACATTGGTCAAGCATTTAATGAGATAAAGTGATGGGAAGATGGGCTTAATAGAATATGTGGATGCATCAGTGTGACTTTTTTGGTACAGATTAACAGAAAACTCAGGGCCACATGAGTCAAAATCATAATGAAGAAGAAAATTAACTGTAGTCCAACATGGGTATTAACCAGAAATAGATATTTTGGGACTCTACTCTTAAACTCCCTCACCAATGCATATGGAATAGAAAATTGAGCTCTTAGGGATTTGGCCTGTGGTGGCTGTGCATGCCAGGGTAGCTGGTCCCTGACATGGGGCTAATACACCAAGGAAAGGGCATGGCTGAACAAAATGAAGATCTAATATAAATGAACTACACACATGCTCTTAATGTTTTCAAAACCTATTTGGCACAGAGTTTTTATAATGCCACAAACACTCCAAGTAGTGACTTTTGAACCTAAGGAGTGAACTTTTTGAACTCTTTTATTAAAATATAGTTCTTCCCAACAGTAAAGCTAATATTAAATGTTTGAGATACAGAAATATCTTGCTATTTTCAAACTAAGTTCTCTGACAATGGAGTGCCCTAGTTCCATGTACCACTGGCAGAAGTAAGCCCTTCTAATTCACATGGAATACAGCATGAGAAATATCAAGACACAGGAAGAAAAATCGTGCAGTTCCAGGACAAGTTTTAAGTTATCAACAATAAGCCTAAGAAGTAAAAATTTAGGTAGAAGATTAATTTCTTATATTAAAATACAAATAGTCAAAAAATCATAGCTTTATTTATTATGAAATGAAATTAATTCACTTGCCAGATGTGTATATCTTGGTATTCGTTAGGTTTTATACATGTCATTTGCCTAAATAAGAAAAAGATGTCTAAAAATACAGAAAATATTTTAATAACTTTTAAAATACTGTCATATTTTACAAAGGATGGATAACAATATCATAAGTTTACAGGAAAAAAACCAAAATGTTTTCCTCAAAATTCCTGAAGAATAGTAAGACTACTTTGAGCCTCAAAAAAAAAAGTTACTGATACAATCCACATTTTTTGTGTTGCTCTTTAGATCAAGTACAGTGTTTCCCTTGAAATCAACACCTGAAGATGATGAATCAGTCAAAACATTTGGTGAGCAAATAAAATGTTGAAATGTAAGGAAAACAGCCCTATAAAAGAGCTCACAATCCAGCTTGATAGCTTTGTGCAGGCTACTTCAGCCTTCCTGAGTCATGGTAAAATGGCAGAGGATTTCAGTTCTGCATCCTCTAAATCTGCAATATAAATGACAGAATGGCAAACAGAATCCATGGTGGGGGGAGTAAGATCCTTCCATTTCCTTTTTTTACTACATTCTGTTCTGGGGCAGCAGTGTGGAGGACACTTGTAACAGAACTGTTACATGACCTCAGCAAACTAGATAAAATGTAAACACCCACCCAAAAGAATATTTTTTTAAAAAAAAAAAGAGTAGGGGGGAAAAAAACACATCTAACATAATTTAGAAATCTCATTGCAAACTGTAAATACAATCACCTGTAAAGAAAAGAAATTCGGTTTTTGCAGTCCTCCATTATTTCTCAGAAATAATCTAATAATTGCTAACTAGGTTTGTATGTGCTCTTACAAGTCTTCCCCCAATTACTAATAATGTGAAACCTCAGCCCAATGCACACTTCTACCCTTTGACAGACTCACACAACCTATGCAGTACATTTGTTGCCAATACGTCCAGAAAGAGAAAAAAAACTACCAACCCTACAATTATCCAGTGCTCATCTAATCCAGCACCTCATCCCTGACAGCAAACAATAGTAACTCTTTCCAGAAATACAGGGAATCACAGGATATTCTGAGTCTGAGGGACCCACAAGAATCATTAAGTTCAGTTTAAGTGAATGGCTCATACAGGGATCCAGCCCAGGATCTCGGCATTATTAATACCATGCTCCAAACAAATGAGTTTATCTCAAGAAATCCCAAGGTGAACCCATCCTAACACATAAGGAAAGGCGTTTCCTTCTCTCCTTGAGGAAAATACTACTTTATACTCAGTTTTCTCCAACTACCGTTAACTTGAAGTACTGAGGATAGAGTAGTTGGATTATCAAATATCATGTTAATTACAATTTATTTCAGGGTTGCAGTCTCCAATACCTCAGCTTGACCACAAAATAGCCAGTTCAGTATTCCCTGCATAAGGAAATGTAAGACTATTTGAGATGTGGTGGAGAAGCAGAAATCAAGTTCAAAGTGCAAACTGGTACAAGTCGGTTGGACTGATCTGCTTTAAGTGCTGGTGAGATCTGCTTTTGCACTGACCTTTGGCTGTTTCACTTGTGCCTCTTGTCAGTGAGAAAGGAGGTGGTGAGAAGAAATATTCATGAATATGCATGCAAACTAAAGCTGAATTTTGATTTGGCTGCATTCATAATACATTTATATTCATTTCTGTGGATGATCAGATGCTAGAGATTTATTCATTAAAATGAACTGAGCACTCAGTCAACAAAAGGGAATTCTGAACAGCATTTTCAATGGCAAGGCCTACCAATGGCTAGTGAGCTACACAAGTCATCTAATCAGGCAAAGAAATAAGCAAAAGGAAAAAAAAATAATACCAATACTCACAGAGAGGTGTTTATAGAGGAGCTCCTAATCAGTACTAGTTCACTGAGTGGAAGTTCAGTGGTCCGAGCTCTGTCCTGGATCTATCCTCAGACAATGTAAAGCAGTAATAACCATTTCTGCAACAAAGGCATTTGGAAAGCTGCAAGTAAGAGGCATGAGACAGGAGAACTAGCTATCAGAAATAAACCAGGAAACTGTACAATTCTGTGCAGTCCTTTCACAAATGAAACATAACTAAAAGGGGGGAAATAGCCAATTATTTGTTATGACAAGCTACACAAATCTTAAAGACATCTTGGACAAGGACTCAAATACATAATGATTTCAGGTTAACTGGATATCTGTGCTAAGGCACAACCTTAAGCAAAGAGATTATCTCATAGAAAGATTCTCTGCACAAGGGAGGACACTTTCTAAGCAACACAGAATATCAGATTGCGCCAGGACAAATAGCAACTTGGCTTAGACAGAAGCATTCAGGAGAGTTACATTACATCACTTTCTTCTCCAGATTATACGAAAATCCAAGGACCATGCTGCAGAAGATTTAAGTTAGAGCAGCACAGAGGCTCAACTGTAAGACTCTTACATTTCGGACTTTCAAATTCTTAAATTTGCCCTTTACTATAAAAAGTCAATGATTTCACCAAGAAAGTTTGATTAGTTTCTTTTACTTTCTGTAATGAAGTGCCATCCTTTTTACACTTGAAAGGATCTTTGTAATAATGCAACATTGATCTTTTGAATACAGATGAGCTAACCTAGATAATAGGATTTGGTACTAGAAAGAAAAGGCTGTGAGAATATATATCTAAGGCTTCAGTGCCATCAAGAGGATTTTAAAGATAAGGCACCTGTTCTTAAGCAAATGTTTAAGTGAGGCATTGTAACAATGCCCTTACATTTCTGTTATATTTGTAGGTGATCTTTCACTGCAAGTGAAAAATCTCTGCCAAAACTGAGAATATAATAAACACCCACATAAGGGACTGATTATGCAGAACCAGCCAGCAAGAGGTAATGCAAAGTAAAAAGCTGAGAATATAATAAACACCCACATAAGGGACTGATTATGCAGAACCAGCCAGCAAGAGGTAATGCAAAGTAAAAAGCAGTCATCAGCAACTTCCATGGGTATGAAGTTTGGAGCTTCTCTTCTGTTTGGTATCCTGACTACACCATGCTGCCTACTTCACTGACTGTAAAAACATCTTCTGGGAAGAGGAAACAGTTTGGGGAAAGCATTAACAGCAATTTTCTGGACAGAAAGGAAAAAGAGGAATTTTTACTTCCTTTTAATATATCTGTTTCTATATTTAAAATAGAATTTCACACCAGAAACTGTACCAACAACAGTGTCCAGTGGAAACCTGACAAGTTATCAGCAACCCTAACAAGTCACCTCCATGTACCACTTCCTTAGAGTGACAAAATGCAAAATAGTCATTGTCAGCAAATAGAGCACAAGATGGGCACCAACATACTTGGGTTTTCTTCCCAATTATACTACAAACTTGTTGCATTTTTTTTCTAGCCATCATAACAAATCTACACCTTTATTCCTTCATCACATTCTTCTTTCTGTGCATTAACAACCACCATGTGATAGGAGCAATTTCTTTTCATGCTATCATAACACACTTTCACTGCTAGGACTGTTGCACAATCTAGAATGATTTTATTTAATTCTCTCCAAATACAGATTGGGTCTACTCTGAGAAGGACAGCTGTGCTGACAACAGTCTTAAAATCAATACACAATGAATTTTGTGCCATCCATAGCCTGTAACACGGGAAAAAAATTAGAACAAATCCAGTCATATTAAGGAAATAAAAATAAATAAAATTTTAAAAAATAAAGCTACTTATGCCTTATAGCATAATCACCTTGTTTAATTCTAACAATATTCAAAACATTCCCCTCCTCCTCCAGGAAGAAAATATAGTTTCTAACATCTCATCCAAGCTCTTGCCAGGCTGCTTATGGAACAGCTAGAGTTGAACTCAAGCTGTGCCTTAACTTTCAAACACAGCTCTATTCCAAGTGTGGGCAGAGCCTTTGAGGAAGGTAACATCAAGAGTCCTTTCAACTGACCTTTTTATTATATAGTCCATTAATAGGCTTATTGGGAATACACTTTGCAGCAGAAAGATTTGTATTGGTCTTCGTGACTTCAGCTGGAGTCGTTCTACACAGGGCAATCATTTTGCTGGTGACAGCACACCTGTGCCTCCATTACACCTTCAGCTCTCCAGGCTCTCAGACTACTGAAACACAATCATCCAGTACTCTGAACATCAAGAGCTTCTGTTAGACCATGATAGCAGCAGGATAGCTCCTGATCTTTTCCTCTGCAAGTGCCTTCAGGCAGCACCTATAGATTGGTAGTTTAAGAAGAAAGACAATCTGAGCCGTGGCTTTAACTTGTAAACAGGATCTTTGTAAGAGCAAAGGTGTGAGTTTGTTTCCAGTAAAGCAAACTTGCTTTGTTGTTTGCTTTTGGCACTTTTGTGATAAATTTACAGAGTAGGAATGGATTTCCTGTCTGCCTCTGCAAACTTCCCTTTACTGAATGCAGCAAAACTGCCAGAATTTAATTTCCAATATCAACTTGTGTCAGGGTCAAAGACAAGGGATCAAAAGTGCACTTCAGGATTAGGTGCATTTCTTTTCAATACTTATGCAATCTGCTACAGTAAGTGAAAACTAAACAGTAGGATTTCCAGGGTGTCAAGAGACAGAGCACGAAGGCCCTGGCATTTTGTTCCTGACTGCTTTATTAATGCACTTCTGTCATCATGTATGAGTAACTGACGCTTCCAGATTAAGCAGATGAACACTCCATTTAAAACAGAGAAATTTCACACATTATGAAAATGAGATGGTTTATATTTAAGCTAGATAAACTGAATCCTGTGGAGTTTTTCCCACAGTATATTTTACAAGAAAACTCCCAAACCAATTGTGTTCAGGATTCTCTTACCACTCGAGAAAACTACAGTGTAACAGCATGCTTAATGGCACACAGACTTTCAGACTTTGGGTATTGTTATCACTTCTCAGCCATCCCACATAAAAGGACCAAGTTGTTACCATTCCCCCCACACACACACACCAAAATTATCCTATTGCCTCCAACCATTTTACTCTGCCTTTATAAAAACACACCTGAAATCTTAAGGACTGGTAGCATCCGGCAAGTGATGTGTAGTAGCATCTACATATCACTGTAGGACAAGCCGTGCATCGGCGGGGAAATGAGCACCGCAGTTACGGAATTAGCACGTGTCCATCGAACTGACAAATGAAGGCAAATCGGCCACTTGGCCGCTCGCATCATTGTAAAAACACGGAGAAATAATAAACAGTATAAATTTTTAACAGCCCGTCTTGTCCCAGCGGCAACCGCGAACCTCTCTCTGCCTTGGATAAACTGAGACAGGCAGGGGCAGCGCACCTGCACCCGGCAGCCGGGAAAGTGCTGGAAACGGGGAATTCAGCCCCGGCATCCCCCCGGCACCGCCTCTGACCACCCATGTGTTTGGCTAATAGAGGCAAATATGTGAATTCTCCAATATCCCATTCTTGTCCCTGGCTACTTGTGTAAGTAGCAAATACGGGGATTTTTCCCATATTCCGTCCTTATTACTGACCGCGGGGATTGTCCCACATACTCTGCTCATTACTGAGCACTGCTGCTGCAGCAGCACAAGCAGGTGCTGGTAACAGGCATGGGCTCTCAGCGTCAGACAGATTTTGAAGTCAAAGCAACCCCCACCACAGCTTCCAAACACTGATTCTTGAGCAAGCGGACAACTCGAAAAGGAAAGGTTGTTGCAAACCATTTTTCTACCTTGCTTCAATTTCAGTCTATTCTATCTCTTTCGCAGTGCATAGAGCTTTAATTAAGCAAGATGACAACCCAAACAAAAACGATGAAATGAACAGAAACACACAGAAAAAGAAAGTAACACAATCAGGAACGTAAACACACACACATCCCACACTAACAAACAACAACAACAAAAAATCCTCACCTCAACACACATAAAAATTACAGCCTTTTCACAAGAGAAGTGTTACAGATATTTATGGAGATAACACATTTTCCAGGATAGACTGGTCTCAAGAAGAGGCTTGGGGAATTCCTCCAGGAGCAGCTGAGCCTGCTCATGCCCTGGGGCTAGGCACTACAGTAGGGTTCTTCCCCAGCCAGCACCTGGAACTCACTCCTCAGGACAAACACTAGCTTTACACAGATTCCACCCTACTGTAATTCATAGGCTGTTCACCTCATTATCACTTGTTAAGATGCACTGCTTAGCGCATTACTTGAAGACATTGGTATCTATCCCGTATCAATTCCTCCTTTTGTAAGGAGAAAGAGGCATGCTCAAAGAGCACCTACTCCTTTTGAAGGCTCTGAGCTGACTGCTGGCTGCCCATAAATTAGAGAACGAGGCCAAGGAGGAGGCGTGAGGTTTTTCCCCGCGAGAAGGAAGAGCTTGAAAGATGTGTGCTAATGTCTTTACAAATAACTCGATGAGTGAAGGGACGGGTGTCTGTGTCTTCCCAAGGGCTCTGAATGCCTGTGCTGACCTCGGGCAGCAGGTTTGTTACCCGGCACAGACAGCTTGGCTCCTGGAACAGACCGGGGTCTGTCTGCACAAGGCTGAACTGCTGAACTTCGGGGTAAAACAGTGGGGTCGAGGGAGGGCATGGGGTAGGCGGCTCAGGAGGGCTGTACCTGCCTGGTACCTCAGCAGTGGGGAAAGGAACAGGGCAACATGGGGCCAAGAGTTCGGGATGAAAGGAGGGTGCGTCCTCTGAAACCTCGAGAGAGGGAAAACGCCGCGGGAGTGTGCCCCGGGGAGCTGTCTCCCTTTATTCAAATAAAGTTCAAGGACTCCTCTATGTCATTTTTGGACATAAACATCTGGCGTTTGTGGATTCCCCTTGACAAGGTTAAGATGGTTATCCCTCTCCACTCTGGAACCTCTTCCCAGCACAAAACCAAAACGGGAGTACCTTCTGGATACTCAGCTTTCGATTATACAAGGGGTGAAACTACCACCTGGAAACTTCATTCACAGTTTCATGCACATCACCTGAAGCGCTAAGAACTCTCACGGGTGTGGCTGCGTACCGATATCATAATGAGCCTGAACCTCACCTGAAGTCTTGAGGAATGTTATTGGTTTTATTCACCTGATCTAAGTACAGGTAGATGGAGGGGGCAAGCAGAGTAAATGATCCATTAATGCAAAACACCTGTGAGAAGGAGTTCGGAAACCCACTGCCCACAAAAATAGATTGTTCGATTAGAGAACACAATGAAACACCTTGCCTCAGACCAGCACATGCATTACCTGCAAGACCTACATTGTTATAGTGAAGTGCACTATAACATAAGCACACTATTAAATGTGAAGCATACATTTCTGTAGTATTATAGAAAAACCCTATAACCCACAGAGTTAGTTATAGGTATGTATTCTATTCAGCACTGAGGTGCATGGGGGATAGCTCCTCCAAAAGCATGCAGTCCTTCGGCAACTTGCACCTCTTTCTATTCCCTACAAACTAGGATTACACAATATGCCTAATACATTCATTTCCTAACCCCGCTTGTCCCTGCTTCATATTAAAAGTAACTCCACACCTCTCTGCACTTGTGCATTGCTCTTTGGGGGTCTCTCAGTGGTCTTCTGGATGAAGTAAAACGAGCCTTCATCGGAGTCAAACTTTTCACCTTGTCTCCTTGTGCACTCTCTTTTTAGTCTTTTAGTTATCTTCTGGATTTTGATAAGGGGTCTGAAGAACCCCCCCCTCATCCTATTGTGGGTTTGTCCTTCAATCCTGTCTGCACATTCTAGCTCTTTATCTCTTGTAATCTTGCTCTCCTCCTGTTCTTGCAAGCACAATAAATGTTAAGCATTCTATCAGGTTCTGTCAGCCCCCTTTTAGTCGAAGCATTTCTTGATGCTTGATTATTCATTTTTACTTTCTCTGTCTCAATAGCAAAGAAGGCAGTGAAGCACTCAGAGGCAGAGCTGTCCCCTCTTTCAGCCCCACCGGGCACGCAGGGTGGACCTACACTACAAGGAGCTTCACACATCTATCAGCTCAACTTGGGGAACTCTGAAATACTTAAAAGTTCAGGAAAAAAGCCCAAACAACACCTCAAGACCACTTTGAAGAGGTCATCTTAAATCATTATACTTGTAAAACTCCAAACAGACCTCAGCATAACACCTTTAAAAACAACAGTTCCTCCCTCGCCCAGGCCACACCATTTTGAACCCCTCAGCATCACCTGTGAGGGGATCTGAGCCTCTCCATTTCACCCTCAGCTTTCATGCCTCTCCTGTGCTGGTGGTTGTGGTGCACATCCCAGAGGTTCATTTCCAGAAGAGAAAAACAAGGAAAACAGTCTTGCAAAGTTGCTCTATTTTAACTCATACCTGCAGTATGGTTTGAGGAACAAAGGTGCCTCTGGCCTGAGGGTTGGTTTGTACAGAAAATGTAGCTTTGAATAGGGAAATTATTGTAAAGCACAATTGGAACAGAAGTGCTTACCATGTTACAGTCTGGGAGACACAAATCAGGTAGTCAGGATATGTAAATATTTTATCCCAGTGCCAGAAGTACCTATGAAACAGCTCCCTTGAGAACTAGAGATGAGGCTGTCACCCTGTGAAAGGCACTCTGACCATTTTAATTCCTCTGTGTAAACTGGGTGAAGCCTTCAGCGCAGAATGAAAATGAGCTTTTGAAGTGACTTGAGTTTTAAAGCTCCTGGTGGTTTTGATTCCTGAGGAGTGCTGAATACATGCTCTGAAGTGGTGGCACAGCAGCAGTAAGGCCATAAATATGCAATGGATGGATGTCTATGACCACTCCAACTGGAGACATGAAACACACACTTAAGTCCAACTTGTGAAGAGTTTTCCAGCCCAGCCATATATTCTAAAGTGAATACATCGTGCTCTGCTCTGAGCCAAGTTCTGTAATGTTTCATGTAGAATACAAGCAAAATCATAAGAATGGCTGCTAGAGATAGAAATGAAAATTAATTTGGAGGCTCTGACATTTGTCTTAGATCCAGTGCTTTCCACCTGAGTTAATGCAACATGTGGTCTTGAAAGAGATTCCACCACATCTTCAAATGGGTGACGTAATTACTGCCAGGGTCCTTGATATTAGGCTGGACCCCTTCCTGTATCCCTAACTTCTGTGACAGTGGATATTCACAGGTGAATACAGGCTCAAGCCTCTGCCACACAAACTGCTGCCATGACTCAGATTATATTAGGACAGTCCTAGAGTTGGTGGGGGTTATTTAAATACACTTGAGAGAAACACAAAACCTCAGGGGTTCACTAAGAAATCTCTGAAAATCAGATGGGGAATTTCTGTAAAAGTGTTATATTATATTTACACCTGTTGTCTCTACCTGCAGTAATTCAGTCCACCAGCTTTCTTTTCTCAAGCTATGTTTATGGACTTCAAAAATGAGTCATCTTCCAGTTTATGTAGAATTAAAAAATTTTCCCCTCTCTCCCCATAATCCAGATAAATTATATCCACTCTAGCCATCCTGCCTACTCAGAGCTGCCAAGCACATTTATCTTGCCTAATATTCTTTTCCAGGATCCATGCTGACTCCCCCTAAGCAATTACATATATCTAAATGTTCTGCGTGCATAATTGCTCTCCATGCATTTTCTGCCACTGAGATAAGATTTACACTTCTGCAGTGCTCTCAACCTTCTAGTCTTTCTGCTTCTATTAGATGTTCACTGGTGCCTAATGCTGTGCTTTGTCCTTTAATAAGTTATCAGTAAAATACACACTTTAGAAAAACTCAAAATAGCCACTATTAAGAAGGGAAAGATTTAAATTGTTTCTCTGATCTCACCCAGCCTAGAGGCCTTTTCTTTCCTACAGACCTTCTTAGGTCCCTGGCCAGGGAGAAGCCAGAGGGGCTGCCCACAGGGGGAAGGGGAGGGCAGAGGGGAAACCCCTGGAGATTCAAACAGGCAGAAGAGCAGACGGGAGGCTCTGGCTCTCCCCATTTCCCCTTGGAGTTGGGACGAGAAGGACGATCGCCGCCTGAGCCCCATCCCTGCCATCCCAGCGTCGGGAGCCATCCTCACTGCTGTGGGACCCTGCCCTGCTGCCTTCTCGCTGGAACCTGCCCTCATCCAGCACTCTGCTGAGCACTGGGACCCACACCGTGAGCGGAGGGCTCTCTCCATCTCTCTCTCTCTTTCCCCTGGGACAGCGCTGCCATCACCCCCAGCCCTCCTGCAGCTCTGCGGGACCTGCCCGCCCCCAGCACCGGGAACTGCAGCTCAGGGAAAAGGTGCCTGCAGCCAGAAAGGGACTGGCACTGACTTACTGCTCTGCTTGTGCCTAATTTCATAGCTGCTGTTGGGTTTTCTTGTTTGTTTTGTTAGATATACTAGTAAAGAACTGTTATTCCTATCCTTGTATCTTTGCCTGAGAGCTCCCTTAATTCCAAAATTATAATAATTTGTAGGGTGGAGGAATGACACTCTTCATTTCAGAGGGAGGCTTCTGGCTTTCTTGGCAAATACCTGTCTTTCAAACCAGGACACTGGCCTACTCCTGTTTCCAGAATTTGACCTTTCCCAACCTTTTTCATGAATAATGGACCAAATAAATCAACTTAGACTACTGCCAGTGTCTGTTCCCTTGTTTAGAGCTATCTGAATGACAACACTGCCCTTGAATATAACAACTGCTTGCCACAATTTGGTGCCATCTGCAGACTTGCTGAGCATGCATTTCATCACCTCTCCCAGGTCGTGTATTCATCCCATTTCCTTCTATCAGCTGTTAAAGAGAAGGACTCGATTTTATTCACAGTAGAAATGGTGCAGTTGCCATTGTCTTTCTAATATTTGTCTCAGGTGTTTGCCCTAGGGATGAGTTCTTCAGAGCTTGTTGTTGAACTAATTGAACTTATATAGGATATTTATACTACCTCTTTATATTTTCTGTGTCTACAGAACTAAGTGGCTAGGACTTGTATACAAATCCAAGCTTCTTTTTTAATGGATTCCTTAACCTTGACTCCTTGTAAGCCTTTTTTCCCATACTTTATTTGTCCATCCATTACTGAGGACTTTGAAAAATACTCTTTGATTTTCCTATATTCTAATGACTCAGAATAGTGACTCTAATAGCGAGCAAGATACTATTAGGTGATGATCACTAATTCTGAAAATGAGACCTTTTGCTTGTTGAGTTAAAAGTAAAAATACACTAGTTGAATCAACTGGCAATACAGGCAAGAACAGAACCTAGTATTTGAAATTGTTTTGGAAACTTCCCACAAGACAACAGCAACAAGTACAACCAGTTGTGTATCAAACATACTAGGCAGATATGGCATGTGTCTATAAATTGAGGATCAGAAACTCCAAGCAATGAAAATTCCTACTGATGACTAAAAAAAGATTTGTGGGCTGGAGTGCTGATAGAGGGAGGAAGAGCATAGCAGGAGGTGAGAAAGTGTCTCTTTGTACAACTAGGCATTAAAAGTACATCAACCCCAAAATTTCAAAGAAGCTTTTCCTGGACATATCTCCCAAATTTGTCTTTTCTGTTTTTTGGAAGTTGGCCATCCTGGAGGACTCAGAGCCTGTTCCAACAATGGCTGGTCATGCAGACTGTTCCCTTTGCTCATACAGCAAAGCCATGGGTGTTGGTCCAAGGGGACATTTTCCCATACAGTGTTTCTTTAATGTTTCTGCCTGACTTTTAGGCACTGTGAGCAATTAGCTTTCCTAGATTTCTTTGAAGTAAGAAACTACAAACTGTTTTAGCCCCTCCTTTGCCTTCAGTCAATACAACAGCCCAATAAAATGCAGTGTAAGCACACACGTTCTTGCTTGTACAGCAATATCACTGAGGCCAGGGTAGGAACAGTGGCTTTGGGGATCTCATCAGGTCCTTCCCCTGTGATTGCACTCACTGCCATCACCAGTTCCTAGACTGCAGTGAAAAGATTTGGAACTTAACTGCTGCACTCTTTGATACTGATTTGAATTACAGTATCCTCAACAGAGTACTATCAAAACTTAAAATACATGGAAGTCCATAATCTGTATCTTTATTCAGCTCTCAAGATACTCCCAAATGCTGATGCTTAGAAATTTTATCTTGTACTTAAATGTAAGCATGGTAAGGAATCCTACTGAAGTCAGTGAACCTTAAGCACAGGGAGAAATATTTTCTGTAATAGTTTTCTTGATGTAATTCTTAATCCCTACTATCTACACTTTTTTTTTTTCTTTTTCCATACCTATTAATGACATTTTTCATGCTGGCAAATACCCTATGACATTACACAGCAGTCATTATTTTGGAAACCAGTGTCACTGAACAGTCAATCCTACTCAAGACACTTTTTCAGCTTATAAAGAAGCCATTTCAGACTTCAGAGAAGTCTTACTTCTCTAAGGCTTTAATTAAATACTAATTCAGGCAAATAACTGAATAAAGATGTTATAAAGTAAACAAGCAAAGCCACAAGTTCCCTGAGCTCAAGATGCAACTCAAGAACCCTCAGGACAGCACAAAGCTTACTATTCAATGTATTTCTGGAATCCAAAATCCTACCAAAACCAGTGGATATTATAGAAGGCTATATATTTTCATCTTGTTATACAGTTATGTAAGTTCCTATTATAGTCTAACTGCTAGATGCACAAGCAGTTTTCTATGTCTGGGTAACACATGAAGCACATAGCTTAATTAAAGATGAGCCACTTAAAAGAACATTCAGTTTCAATTTAATTACAGAGTACGTGGGATCAGAATGGTTAAAATTTGAATAATTTATGTCATTAGTGAGTTAATGTAAAACAGCCTTATGTACATTAGGGCAGAAATTACTGATATCATTGGAGATTAAGTTACCTTCTCTGCCAGGTGCCCCACAGGCACAGGTTACAGCTCTGCAGGTACATCCAGGTGCTTTGGAGCAGTTTTTCCCCTGCTGCTGTCATGCTCTCCACAAGCAGGTGCTTCTTGAGCCTTCTTGCTCAGAGAAGAAGAGACATGCAGTCCTGTCAGACAGGTACTGGGCAGTCTGAGGGGTGCCAGTGGGGAATCTTCCTTAACAGACTTATTTCTCCTGATATTAATCACTGAAAAATTGGTTTCAGCCAACTGTCCTAATTCCTATATCCATATTTGCCTCAGTGGTAGAACTTGAATTCAGTGTGCTGAGATAAAAGCTTACATATGTGTGGTATTATAGGGGGGTGATGTCAGGCAAGGCTGATTAAATTATTTCAGCTGTTTCTTAAGAACTTCAGTGTGGTAGTCGATTTGGCTAAGATGGATCAGGATTTAGCTCAAATTCCCTATACAGAGGGCATAAATTTAAGATCCTGGGAACCAGCTGTTAAAAAGCAAGGCCTTAAACATTAGGTCTGACCCCTGCCCTCCAGATGCAGAGGCTTTAGCCTAAAACTGTGGGACTTGTAAGGGCATGCCCAGACATATCCTTAGTTCTCATTTGTGATTGGACCTTGCCCTCAGGTATCCCTATGTATTGTTAACCTGATACCTCCCCCTGGTCTTTGGATGCTGCCTCTCAGACTGCGTGGTCACGGGTGGATTAAAGGCTATCTCAGGTACACCATCATACCTATCCCATTTATTATTATTAGCCAACCTGTGACCCAGTGAGATTGTCACTAGGGAACACCCCCCTCCACCATGGTGTGGCACTTCAGCACACAGAAGAATTTTATCTCGAGGAATTATTTTTAAATTTTTTCTTCCTGGATTCAATTGCAGTTCCTGTAATTCGCAACTGCCTTTGAAATGCTGTAGCAGCCTGGGGCCTGGGGTCCAAGCCGTGGCTGCCACTGACCTACCTGGATAGGGAGTTCCACAAGGAACAGCCTCTCCTGGCGTCTCAGGCAGGCTTCAGCCACAAGGTACCAAGATGCAGGCAGTGCCTGGGGGTCAGGCCATCAGCTCTTGCAGTGATTTCAGCTCCAAGTGATTTCAGCTCGACTTGCAAGGTACCTTTGACTGGCGCAGAGAGATGAGAGCGGGAGCGCTGGGTAGAGGTTCTGCAGGGTTCTTTATTGTCTTCTGCAAAGGGGAGTCCAGGGACAGCAGCATTCCACTGAACTGGGCAGGAGCAGGGGTTTTTATGGGGAAGGTATGGCTGGACAGAATGACCAATGGTTTGGGGCTAAGGACATATGACCAGTAGTGTTACAAGGAGATAAAGTGGGGACCAAAGCAAGATAGGTCTCTTAGCCCAGTCACTGTGACTGAACAATTCTTATCTAGGGGCTAGTTCTCCAAGGAGGCCTTGTGAGGGGTCCTGCTCCCTCCACAAAACACGTCTTTCTCACAGGCCTGTGGTGGGTATGGGAGGGACAAGCAGCCGTCTCCTAAGCTAGCTGTAACTTGGCACATCAGTGTATTAATTTTGAGTGCAGTGCAGCCCGACTGCAGCCCAAGGATGAGGTGATCAGAATGTCCTCTTTTTGATCAGGGGTGCAGCATTTGGTGGACTTTGCTTCTGCCTTCCTTCAGCTGCAGTAATTTAGTGTGTGACTGACAGGTGCATTGACCACTTGGCCACATCCTCTTCCAGAGAGCAGATGAAAAAAATGTCAAAATTACATTTTGTGATTTCAAATTCTCTTTGTGTTATGAGAAATGTCACGGACTTCCATCAACCTGCTTTTATTTGAAATCTACTGTATAACATAGAGAAGGGAGTGAGAGACACTAAAAGATTGGTTGGAGCTGAAATTAGGATTTCCTAGAGATTTTAATGTAAATTTCCAAAACTGTTGCTCTTAACAAACCAAAGACATTTCAAATATTATCTGATTTTCCTGTTTTGCGTTCAACCCATAAATCACAAATCCCAGAGTTCTAAAGCAAAGTGGACATGTAGCGCTATGATGATTTTTTCCTTTCAGTTTTTAAAGAGCAAATATTAAGTTTTGGATTTTAAGAAAATCTAGCACTCCAGAATCCAGTTATGTCAGTTAATACATTTACCATTGTCTTTTTTAGTTTTTTTGCAAAATCCTTAGCAAATTGGGAATTTACCGATTAGCAAATTGGAAATTTAGAATGCAAGGAGCTAGTTTAAACCTTACTTAAAGGTTTAAACCTTAAAAGCAAAAACTAACAAAAACAGCAAAACAACAATAAAACTAGCATAAATTTGTTTTATAAGTCAAATGGACTTCAAAGTCCAGTTCTGCAAGAAGTCCTTTGAGATTACATCACTGGCACTTCCAGAGAATTTCTATTGAAAAGCAAACACTTCTTACATTTTTGCTAACCTAAAACACCCAAAAAAATTCCTCAAATAACACATTCATGGCTGTAAAGAATGACAAAAGTCAGAGGGTCTGCAAAAGCTTATGAAGTTTTATTAGTGAATTACACACTTGGCATGGAAATTGATAGTCCCTAACCTCCTACATAAGCACACAGCAGGGGGTTTTACATAAGGGAATAGGGTGAAAGGGAAGACAGAAAGAGGAAGAGATTAATTAAAGAGAGGAAGAAAGGGAGAAAAGAGATCTGAAGTAGAGTGGAACACGGGAGTCAGAGATGAATCCTCATAGAGGTCTGATCAAAGCTCCGTTTATTAGGTGCTACCAGTAACAATATATAGAAGTAGTCCAGGGTACACATGATACTAGGCATACAAGGACTGGATAAAAGCAACTGTCCGCACTTGCAGAGTACTTATGACTGGCCATAGCTCATTGTTCACGCGTTCTTACGGCATCTGCCCCACCCCTTGGCTCCAGCAACCCAGCAGCCCAGTCTAGTCACAGCCGTTCTACCTGTTTGCTGCTTTGCTGTACCTTCCTGCAGGTTTATCTATTTATTTGCTAATTTAATGTACCTTCCCATCCGTTTACTGTTGCTACTTTAATGTTCTTCCCCATAAATTTCATTCAGGGATAGCTCAGTGTCACCATTCTTCCAGCAATAATCAGGGTTGTGCATTTTATTCTCAATGAGGATATTATGTCCATGTTCAACCATAATTTCCTCTCCAGAGATTACCAGTCCTGGCTCCAGTGCTGATCCAGCTGATGTGCCCAGGGTCCTGGGCTTGGTGGGGGTATTTTTCTCCAGGTAAGTTTTCCCTGCCCTAGAGATGAGTTTATCACTTTCTATGCAAATTAGTTATCCTGCAGTCCCTTCTTCTAGACCTTTCTGGAAACTGGTCAGAGAGCTTTGGCATCTTTTTAAAAAATGTACACCCACTTCTGGACCACATTCCTGTGCTTGTGCTGTATGTGTCATGCTTATGTCCAGCAGCCAGAGAAAGGACACTTGTCCCAGAAAAGCACTGACCAACCCCTGTATGGCCCCTTCACCAGACACCAATAGTACCGGGCTGGCTCTGCAGGCATCCAGCTGTCAGTGTTTGAGACACACATCAGCCCCTTCTCTGCTGGGCTTCTGCAGCATCATCAACCTGAACAGAAAATTAAAACCAGTGAACTTTTCTTCCTTTATGCTCACTGTTGACAGACAGCAATGAATAAATGAATATAAACCTCCAACAGCCCTCAAATGTGGACTCAAGCAGGGGTCCTACTTATTACCGTATTTCTACAATCAGAAATTGGCACTTGCTTCTGTAAAACGAGGCCACTCTTTCCTCCCAACACTGTGTCTCATGCAATCACAATGATTTTGACCCTAAAAGGTTCCTGGGCCCTTGTGGATGAATACAAACAACTCCACTGCCACGGAGCCAGAAACAAAACCAGAGACAAAAAGGGAAGAGTATGGCAAGTTCTTTCAACAGCAACATATCTTTAAAGTGACTGGAAAATGACAGTTAGTTCCACTGCCTCTTGCAATATTTATTGGTGCTGTCTTAGATTTCTATAACCAAAGCAGGGAAATGTCATCCAAGGTGTCTGTCCACTAGCAAAATGCCTCAAGACTGCAGTCTCCAAAGGGGATGCTGAGGACACTGATCCCCTCTGACAGGCTATAACTGCACAGTAGGACTTACTTGCTCAGTGTGGAAAAAAAAGTTCAAGTATTTAATTTTGCCCTCTGAGTGAGTAAAATGCCCAACTCATCTCACTTAAGTCCTCTATCTTTGGGAGAGAAGTCATCCTTTTTTCCCTTCCTGGTCAAACTGCCCTCTGCAAGGGGAAGGGACATAGAATCTTCCTGATCTAGCCCTGAGGCCCAAGATGTTTCAGGGCTCATATTTTCAACACCTTCTGAATCTTCTGTGTGTACATTTATCACATCTCCAAGGCAGTGACACTGATAGAGAAACTGATCCAAACCTAATCTGAGTCTGGAAATAATTACTGAATTAAAGAGGGAGAAAAATCCCAACAATGAAAGGGCACACAGATTTCAAGAAGAACTGCAAACATTTTTGATTCTGATAAACTAACCCTGATGGTAAAGAAAGAATCAACGACTATTTCTCATGCTGGCAATATATATTTATTGTCATTTTGGAGACAGGTTATCATGTGTATAATCAGGACTTCAGACTAGTTGAAATGAAATGACTGAATGTGAAGGTGACCCTTACAAGACCTTCAATTGGTTTATTTTGTGTGTGTCCCTCTCACACACTTAAAAAAAAATTAATCTGAACATCTTTCCCTTCCCCTTAATTTCAGCCTCAATAAAATGACCATCCAACTGCACATTTCACTAGTTTTACTAATAATCTATTAGCAATATCAGAACATCTATATTGTTGATTTAACAACTTCAAAAGGAAGCAAAGCTTTACAATGTTCTTCTTCTATGTTACTTGGCTATTGAGTCCAGCTTTAAAGACTGTCTTACATTAGACTATTGCAGTTTTATTATGCTGCAAACCTTTACCACACACATCTTGCTGTTCCAGAACAAGCTGCAGCAGTGCGAGGTCTGACAGTCTATGCAAAAAGCTGCTACAGTACTGCAAATTACTGAACACCTTTCCTCTCCATCTCCCATGTACTGACTAACAAATATTAATTTAACAAGTTGAAAATGCTGTCCCCAAAAAGGGAAGGGAAAGATGAAGATATTTTGTGCTTTCAAACAAACAACCACCCAATATAAAAAAAAAAAAAAATCCTTCAACTCCAATATCCCACTCCAAAAAAATCCAGGTCAAAACTATTGGTTGCCCACTGTCCCCCCCCTCCCCTAACTTTTGTAAGTCACCATGAAAACAAATGCATACGACTTACTGTACAAATACAAAGCTGCCGGCATTCAATTTACAGAACTTTCTGAAAATATTTCAAGCATAAAAAGTACACTTGATAATTGCAAAAATAAAGTTTCACTTTTTTAGAAAACATTTTGATCAGAGCTCAAGCAAAACGAACATTTAAGGATTCCTACTTCAGCTTAACTCCCTAAGAACACCACCTTCAGAAATTAAAAACAAAAAACTCATATTTTTGGTGATAAAGGAACTGACCATGTCTTTTAATAAAGAGAAATGTTATATACAACAATGGCATAGACCTTAAGCATCAACAACATATTTCAGCCAAAAGTAAATCAGCAAGTGATCCGAGTCATTCTTAGCATCACACAGTACTCATTACTAAGAACCTCAATCCATCAATAACAGATATTAGACTGGTACAAATTGAAGGAAAAAATCCATGACATCAAATAGGCTCAGTTTTTGTCACTGAACGTTTTTAGGCTAAATTTCACTAGTGCAAGACCATTTGTTTACCCAATTAAATGAAAGCTCATAAATGTCACAATTTAAGAACACTCATACAAAACTATTTTTTCTTTTAAAAAAGTGCCACATACCATACTTTTACTAAAAAAGTTACAAACTAATGGAAGACTGTCTGTCTCCATCTCTTGTCAACAAGGAAAGGCCAAAGTGATTCTTTGATCCCAGCTCGAAATGGTGTTCTCTGACCTACCCCCAGCATCTCCAACTTGGAGCAGTCCAGCTGAGCATTCTTTGGACGAAGAGCACCCACAACTGGACTATCAGTAATCTAAAAACAGGAACAGAAGACCAAAAAACCCCCACACCAATAAGTAATCAGAAGTGACAGAAATATACCTGTACATGTACATTTGAACTTTTTCCTCACAGCTTTCTATATAGGTATGGTTACCTCCTCCCTTCCAACTATTTTGTGGGGTTTCTTTTTCAGTTTGGATTTTTTGCTATTTGCTTGTTTTATAGTTAACTTTATTTCAACACGTCAAGCCATCTGAAGTGTCTTAAGGCAAAATTTTCTCCTCTCTTTACAGCTACTATTTGTGTTTTTCAAAATTTTATTCATATTTTCACTCTGTGATTATCATCACAAGGTAAGGAATGCTCCAGAACGTAAATGGAACCATGTCTTGATCAATATACTTGAAGAGAAATAGAGCTGGGCAGAAAAAATTAAGAATAAGTATTCTCCATTCTTTTTCTTACAAGTTGCATTTCAGTTCCAGTGTTCACCAATTCTGAATCCTTAGAATTTATTTTGAACACAGATAAAATCTTCTTGACATGTTATATGCCCACCACATTATTAGTATGTCTTTAAGAGTAGTCTCAAGTGTCAATAAAACTGCAGGTATTTTAAGCAAAGCAAGAATAATTTGTAGTTCCTAAGTGCATGTATTCAGAAATAAACCTGGACATTGCACAGATTTTACAGAGCCCTGTCTTCAAGTTAATGTTCTATCAATCTGTAACATAAGAGTACAGATTTGCTTGTGACTTAGGGGAACTCTTCTGCAGAAATACCATTACACTACAGACTGGGAAACTGGTGACTGACTGACTGACTAATTTTTCTAATTCAGCAGGTCAAAGCAGCTGTTATTTTCCTGAGCTTGATACCAGCCAGTCCTCTCAGCAACAGAGCTGCTGCACTGGACATGCACAACCTGTCCTGAAGTGGAAGTTCACTAGTATAGCCAGTGGGAGACCTGCTACTTGCAATGATCAGGCACATCTGTCTGCCTACAGGTCCAACAACCCATCACTTACTGGTCTCAAGTGGCTGCTGGGAAGGTTGAAAGCATCTGCAATTGCACACGCCATCTCATACTTAGTCATCTGCTCATTGCCAGACCAGTGAAAGGTTCCTTTTATTGATGGGTCCTAGAGAAGAAAGAAGAAACACAGATTGTTGCATACAGGTAGAGATACTAGAAAAGAAAGGCCTTATAAAATCAGGCCTGGCTCTGCTGAATTACCAGCCATCCTGTAAGTTCCCATAAAGAAGAATTAGAGGAATGAGAAGCAGTTAACACAACAAACTATGCTTGTAGAGAGAAAAACAGTTCGCAGCTGTAAAAAACAAGAAATCTGTTCCATGAGAATCAGTGAAGAAGATAGGTACACAATCCAGGAATAGAGACATTTGATAGACATGCAAAATGCCATTTACTGACCAATGAACTGAGCATCAGTGTATTGTTAGCCAATTAGATCTAACACGGTGCCTTCTGATACTCCTATAAAATATGACCTATGTGATACAGAATCAGCTTTTTCTCCATGAAGTAACTGAGTCTCATCTGCTTATTACTGCAACAACAGATGAAAGGAAACACCCAGCTGCCCTCAGGCTAATTCCTATGCAAGAACTGTGCAGAATTACAATCCAGCAAGACCCTATCTCAAAAGGGACCTTACAGCACCCCAGTGGAGTACTAGAAACATCTGTACCCTTTCAGAGAACACCCGACCAGGGACTGAGATGGGAAACTGGTGTTACTTCTATCTAACCTGACTTCACATACAGCTTGTGTCCTGTAGAATGAACAGGAGGGAAAGGAGCTGCCCACCAACCAAGCAAGGTTGAAGGCAAAAGGTGTCACACATCCTGAATGTTAAACTGCAAACCCTGTTCAAGTCCAGTCAAACTGACTGCACCATGTCCACAGTCCGTGTTTTCAAAGTTATCATGTGCAAAAATAAAGGTGGCTGTTTGTTGTTTGGTCCTGTTAACTTGCAGAGATGGTAATGTGAGGGTGCTGTGGTGAACAAATACAAGGAAGTAATTCAGTCCAGGGGCTTTGTTTGGCCACTTCAGTGCTATTAATACAATAAACAAGGGCATCTTTGAGAATTGCATTCAACCACATGGATTTTAGTTCAAATTAGCAATTTGTAAAAGGCATATCAGAGTAAGTTCAGCATTTCTAATTCTCTCCTCTATACCAGGAGACACAAGACAATTTTCAGAAGGTTCTGTCCCATCAACCACTTTTGTTTCAAAGATCACAATACCCTCATAGCCATGCAAAGATCCTGTAGTATTACAGCCAGTTCCTTCCTTCCTCCCAGCATTCCAGAAATGCAAATAATCCAGGTGATGTACAGTTCTCAGCTGTTCAGAAGCAAAGCTGAGAACTCAAACTGTTTTCACCTTGCAGAGGCTAATTTCTTGCCATTCTTACCAGCATTCTCTTCTCTGCTAGTTGTCTGCAAACAGCTGCTACATCCTTGACATTGGTAGGAAATCTCTGTTGCCAGTGGTCCATGTTGGCAGATTTATTACTGAACTGCACTTTATCAAACATAACCGTCACAGCACTTTCCTCCAGTCTTTCCACCTCTCCATACAAGACAGGAATCCTAAGTACTGCAGTTTCTAAAAGAAACAATATTTTAGATCATGGATGGGTACAAATGCTGCAGCATAATCTGAAAAGTGGAAGTGCTAAGAAATATGCTGATCATATTAAGCACCTACAGATCATAAATAAAATGCAAGTAGTATATTGGCTCACAGAATAAAATTTTAATCTATATCAAAATCAATTTATAAACAGTAAGATTATAAACATTATTATAACATTATTTATTTTCATTTATGCCACTGATTTCCAGAAAGTTAACAAGCTTTCATTTAATTGCATAAAGATTCCTGTTTGGGTTAGAACAAAAGTTAAAAAATTAAAAAACCTGACTACTCTGTGCAGTTACTCCAGCATTCCCCATCCTCCCTGGGTAAAAGCAAGGAGAAAAATTCCCACCAATCACAAGTGATCATATTCAGGCATCAATTACAAAGATTTCTCACCCATCATCAGAAGCCTCCTGTATAAAGGAGGATATTATCTACCAGAAAAAAAAACATGAATCTTGAAATAAATGAAAAGTTTGACAAATATGGAATAGGTTCACAGAACACAATAGTAAATAATGTTAGATTCCAGGACAGTGATTTGAGAAATTAACAAAATGCAAAGAGAAGCATATTTCATGATGGAATACATCATACTAGTCTATCTCTGTCATGAAGATTCAAAAAGTCTCTGAGGAGAAATCCAAGACTATGACAAATTACTTAATAGTCATAGTTTTGCTGAAAGAGAAAACAAAAAAAATTGGACCTGGAATTAGAAGCTGAAGTCATCAAAACATTGCCATTCTTAATAAATGCTACAGCTATTGAAGGGACAAACAGAAAAAGCTAACACAGAAATCATTCTCACAGAGAAGTAAACCAGAATAAGTACTTAGACAAGAAACAAATAGAAAACCCAAGGTGACACTGATTTCCTGCTGATCTAGAAGCAGTAATTTGGTCACTCAACAGATATATTCTCCCTCTCTTTAAATACTGGCAGAAGCATCTATTTTTTAATTACTTTAAAAATATTTATTATTTGAGAAGACAACTGCCTTCCTTTTGTTCTCAGCTCTCTGGGACAAGGAGAGAATCAGCCTTATGGCTAACAGCTCTGAGGACCTCCTGACACTCTGCAGTTCTATAAGCATTTATAAGCATGTATCCCCTGCTAACCAAAGTAAAGTATCTTTTTAAAAAAATGTTAAACCTACACTCACTGGAGATTTTTGCATTTTACAACAGAAATGAACAGGGCAGTTCCTCACACAGCTACAGATTTGACCAATGGAATTCTACCTACACCGTATCAGCAAATTAGTCACTGGAACACCAATACATGGAAAATATTTTTATTTGTATGAATCAAGAGAACTCATATTTTCAAACTCTTTAGTCAGCACCACCTTGACACTCCTCCTGCTAATAATACCACTGCTTTAACCCACTGCTGCCTGACAGATCCTGCTCCAAAAGGTTACAAAACCAAATTGCAGTGCCGAGTTGGGGGAAGGGTCTAGCAAGATACCCACATACACTTGGATTTGCTGAAGTCTTATCCTCATTATCAATCTAGAAGAGGGAGCAAGCAACATCACAGTCAAATTCAGAGATGGTATTTAATCTAGAGATGGAGTGAATAACTTGTCATTTAAATTTGTTTTTACTTAAATGAGACTTTTCCATTGAAGTATTTTTTTACAAAGTTTCTTTCTTACTAGTAATGCCAAATTAATCGTACACAGCATATATTTACTTACTGGAAGACCACCACACTAATTTATCAACAGCTTGGTTCTCTGGTTAGGAAGCACAGAACCACAGTGTGAGTATCATACTGACATATCAGAAGCCTCTTCTGCATGTGTATCGAGATTATTTTCTTCAGATTTTTTTATAAAATACAAGTGCTTCCTTCCTTGGAGTAACAAGACTCCATGTTGATTTGTGCTGTATTATTACTGAATCACAAGTCTGGTTTTCCCTTTAAGTAAACATACATTGACAACACTTGCAATGCATCTCCATAAATAACTGCAACTATGTATTGAATTAAGTATTTTATCTTTCCTTAGGAGCAGCAGATTCACAATAGACAAAGGCTTATGAATGTCCATCAGGGAGACACAAATAACATGGAGATTTTAAGAAATAAAAAATAAAGAAGAAACAAATAAAGAAATAAAGAAGTAAGAAATAAAAGCTTTAGTCAAGATATAAGCAAGAGGAATTGCTCATTAGCAAGGAGACCAGCTCCTAATCACATTCTTCTCTGAAACTCATTTCCATGGTTTTGAAACTTCATCATTGACTTAAAGAGTCTACTAAGCTAATATATAACTGATTAAAAACAGAAAGCCTGAATTAAAAACAGTTGAGTGTCTTACCTTCATTGTTTTCCAAAACTGCCTTTTCACCCTCCAGTTTGGTTTTACCATATAAATTCAGGGGATTTGGTACATCAGTCTCTTTATATGGAGGGCTTGTTCCATCAAATACATAGTCTGTGCTAATGTAGATCAGAAATGCTCCAACTGCAGCTAGGAAGAAAATGTTTATAGATAATTGATATTAATTCATGCCTTCTTTGAAATCCAAATAGACCCTTAAACCAATCTCCAAGGATCTCATCTTCCATGCACATTCATTCCTGCTGCTTTGTCTGTTCCTGGATCCTTCACAGAGTTGTGCACACTACTCCTACAGAAAACAGACCAACAGCACACTGATGGCAGAAGTGACATTCACACTTACAGTATTTGTATTGATGTCCCTGTACAAAGAGATGCAGGGTTTTAACAAGACACCAAATCCATGAGATGGTCTCCTTACCTGCCTCTTTTGCTAAGTTCGCTGAAGCAGCCACATTGAGCTGAGAAGCAGCATCTGGCTGACCTTCTACAACATCTGGCCTTCTCTCAGCAGCACAGTGCACTATAACATGAGGCTGGAAATTAAAGACTAATTTTAAACAACCAATATGTCAAGAGATGGCGCTTGCACGCTAACTCTAACGATGACACCTCTCAGGCAAAACAAAGTAATAAAAACAGCATTGTTATTTTTAATTACTGCATTCCAAAAAACACCTTTTCCTTAGTATCTTTTTACAATAAAACCATGCTGTTTCAAGACATGAAAAACATTTATCATTGATTGTGCAATTATGGTCTTCGGTAGCTTCAATTTTACAGCAACTTTGAAGTTGTGGGGGTTTTTTCTTTTTAACTCTGTATAGTAAAATATATACTAATATAAGATAGATCTCTGACACACACAAGAGTACTAAAAATTTTTAGGTAAGCTATTTACACATGGCTTACTTGACCTTATTTTATAGAATGGCACCCTGGATCATGTATTTCACGTTTTATATATTCCTCTTGGTACTAAGACTGAAAAAAACAGGGAACACTGCACGCTACACAGAGTTACTGCTGTTGTATTCAAATATTCCTCCACTTCCCCAGAACTGCATATTGACACATTACTGTGTCAATAACTCAAATGTATCTTTTCCTTTCCAGCGTGCTGGCACATACAGCTGTACCTGTATGTACCTGTATCAGCCTGCCTGCGGTGAGCACAGCAAAGGGCAGAGCTGTCTGTACCTACAGAGCAAATCTCTGCTCTGGCTGGGGTAGAAGACGCAGCCACACCTTCATCAGAGCTCTGCCAAAGCACCAGCCCCACTCACGTCCCAGAACTCAGCAGCACTACCAGCTGACTACTGGACACAGAAATTACCCCTCCCATCCACTTTACACTCCAGAAGCTTACCTGAAAATCATGGATAATGTCATGAACTGCAATAGAGTCAAGAAGATTAATATGTTCAAATCTGGGCTGAGCTCTCCTGTATCCACAACCAACCGTGTTCCACTTATTTTCATTGAATTCTTTAAACACAGCTCTGCCAAGAAGTCCTGTAGCACCAGTGATCAACACCCGTCTACTGGGAATGTCAACATCTTCCTAGGGAAATTACAACAGGAAATGTTTTGTTTCTACTGTAATTTTCTACTGTTTTTTCTTTAAAAGTATGCAAGACTACAGTTAGAGGCTACTGTATAAAAAAAAAGCTTTTCCTGAGTCTTTTGGAGTGTCTCATGGAACAGCATCAGTCAGGACCAGTACTGCAGCCATTAAACATATACTCAAAGGTAATGGAAACAAAACTTCAGTGAGAAACTCATTTAGTTCTACAACAATCCAAACCACTAGTGAAAACCAAATTTTAAGTTCATTCAAAAGCTGATAACTTTGTGCAATCTGAAAGGAGGAAAATAACTTCTTTAGGAAATGGATCAAAAAAAAAAAGATGTAACATTTAGGGTCCAAATCCTACAACAAATAATTCTGGATAGACTGTGTCTGTTAAAAGCTGCAGCAATACAATATAACTTAGTAGTAGTAATCAAAATCTTTAATTTTGTTTTTAAATAGAAGAGTAATTCATTGTTATTCAACACAATAATCTAATAGTAAGCAAAAACCAAGATATGGATCTCTTGTCAATTTTACAAAATGCATCTAAGAAGTGTTACAATTTCAGCTCTCAATTTATACAAGTACAAGCTGAAGTTGTACTTCAGCTCCTGCACGCTTTGGTACTTTGGACAGCTGCGAACATCAGCACACACAAACTTCACCCCACCTCTCATCTCACTAGAACTTCAAGTTTTCAAGACAGCAAACATAAGATCCATGTCTGTCTCTGCAATCTTTGTTTTCCTTTAATGCTTTCCTTCTGTTATCTGTCACGAATAAACCCAAAAACTGCCTGCTAAAAATAAAAATGACAGCATATCTTTACCATGCCTACGCAGAAAAAACTTTGGGTGTGCAGAACCCACAAATCTTGGATTTCCTGACCACTTTACACACAAGGACAATTGATGACAAATTACTATAATTATGTGCATCATAGAATGCTTTTGGCTATGTAATCTCAATAATTTCTAAGCATTGTGCCAGACTGGTATTTTTTGATTGCAGCACAGGAAGCCACAGCAATCACTTCCAAATTACTGTCTTTCACCCATTAAGTTTCAAAGCATTTGTTCCATAAGGCCATATGCAAAGGGGCACGATGGAAACAGCTTACCCCAAAACAATTGTTTCAAATTCCCAGGACAGTGCATTTTTCTCAGCTTTAAATCTCCAAATGAAGACTGACTTATTCCCATTAGTACCAGATGAAAACTGATAATTTACATCTGGATGTTGCCTGAAAATGACCGACTACAGCAAGTGATGTTTCAAAAAATTACTTTTATCCTTAAATTTTACCTGAGAACACAAGCTGATTTACCATTTTTAAGGCTACCCAGGCATCTCTAAACAGCATGAGCAAGAGCATGCAATTACTATTTTCTTCTGTGCTTCTCTTAGAAAAGTCTGCACAGAGTGTCACAGGACCAGGACACCTATTACCAGGGCTTCCAAAGCCAGAGGTACCCACTAATAAACACCCAACAGTTGCTGCAGAACAGAGTCAAAATGTTCTCTAAAAATATCACTGAATATAAGTGACCAAAAGAAAACAAAGTGTCATTTGCAAAATCTGATGTTTTAAAGCCTCATTAATCTAAGTTTGTTTATTTTACATATCATAAAGAGGATGCTACATCAGCAGCACAGCTTGAACAGGACACAACGACAGCTTTGACCAAGCACAGCTTGCAGGCTGCTGCTGCTGTCTGCAAGACTAATTGATTCCAGTCACTTGTTTCTAAAAGAGTAAGACAAATGATAGATGTTTCTCGTAAATCCAATACCAACTAATTACCAGTTTGAACCTCTTCTTGCCAGAAGTTTTAACATTCTGGTGACACAAAACCTGAACAGATGAACTCTCTCCCTGTATGCTGCCTTGCTCCTTCACAGGACATCACCTAGCTACAGCAGCAGTTCTGCGGTCTACTGACACTACTGAAACACGCAATTTTGAGGTTTATAATGAAACATCCCGTTTATTGTTATCTGATATCCACATTAATCAAGAATAACAAAAAAGTATTGTATTTAGAAGTCTCATTCTCATAAAAATAAACAAGCCACAGCATTATCAGATTAAAAGACAGCATTTATAAGACACCAGATCAATTTGTAGACACTACCAAAATATAAAATAACAGCGTAATTCGTAAAAAGAACAAAACATGATAAATTTCAAGTTGAAAACCAGAAACGAGTACTTCTAAAAATTTTTTATAAGGCTTTTCAAGCTTTATATTTTTATTTAGAAAACCACGATGAACTCAAACCACCAATTTTAAGGAATGGCCACTAAGACCCGGAAGCTACTGGTGTAACAGATTTGCAACGTAATACTCTAAGATCCAAGTCACTACAGGGAAGGGAACATGAGACTGAGCTCTCCCCGCTCTGACATTCCCCCGCAGCCACAGAAAGCAGAAGGCAAAGCCTGGAGCCTTCCAAAGCTCGGAATGACAGGTGAACGTCTCGCCACAAGTTGTTGCGCCTTTCCCTATATGCCCAACCCTCACTGCTGCGGCAGCGCACTTACACCTGCGAGGCACCACCGGGACAGCAGGCAGGAATCCTACGTGCAACCACCGCACACGGCCGCTACCGCCGAGCCCTTCCCTTCGCCACGGGCCCGCCGAGAGCGGCGCCGCGACCCCCGAGGAAAGCGTCCCCGTGGCCATTCTTGTGGGGCCGTGCGGACACAAAACGACCCAGCTCCCGGAGCCCGCGGGCGCTCCCAGCTGCGGCTCTTAGGCACCGGCAGCCCCCGGGCCCGGCCCCACCGCGAACGCGTCGGCGCTCCGGGCCTGCCCGCCCGGCCCCGCACTGCACACGGGCGCAGCCGCCCCGCGGCAGGCCGTCGGTCCCGCCGCCCTCACCTCCACGAGCTCGCAGCGTCCCGGCGCGAAGCGGATCCTGAGCTCCTTCTCCCGGCCGACCATGGCGGGACCGGGCCGGGCCGGGCCTGGTGCCGCTCCCCGCCCGAGCTGACAGCCGCGCCACAGGGGGCGCCCTCGCCGCGCCGCGCGCCCGACGCACGCGCCTCCCGCCGTCGCGCGCTCATTGGCCGGGGCGCGCCGGAGGGGGCGGGGCCAGAGCGGGCATTTAAAGGGGCAGGCAGGTGGTGGGCCCGGGGCAGCGGTGAGGGCCGGAGCTGTGCTGGCCCGTGGAAGAGCAGAAGCGGCGGCCACGGGTGAGTGAGGCTCCTGGGCTCGGGGCTCTGCTCCCGGGGCACCGCCAGCACCGAGCCTACCCTACCTGCAGGGCCGGCTCCTCTCTCCATGTTCATGGGACTTTCAACAGTAATAAAAGTGACCGCAGTAAGCACATGGAGCGCTGCGCTGCCTTTTAACATCTGACCACGCTTCCCCTGTTGAAACTGTGATTTTGTAATTCCTCCTTTGTAAAGCACAAACTGGAACTCATATATTATCATATTATCATCATATTATCCTGCACAGAACTGTCAGGTATTCACTATAAATTACTTGATTCCTCGTTTTAGAATGGAGGAAAAAAAAATACCAGCATTTTCAATTTGCTTTTATCCAGAGTTCGACGTAACTGCAAGTGGAGAATCCTACAGAGACGAGGGGGGGTTGTTTTTGAGAGAGCAATTACTGCTTACAGTATCCATCCTCTATGTATCTATGTGCTTACAAAGTGACAGATTTGATTTCTTTTTTATTACCAGTTTTTGAAGGTAATAGGTACTGTACATCAAGTGTTACTGGATCATTTCTGATGCACAGAGGCAGAGACTGTGCCTAGTATTTTTTTAGCAAGAGAACTGAAAATGTCTAAAAACTACTGCCCAAAGCTCACTGTAGGTACTTAACATTTACATCTATGCCAATGAATTTATTTCAACTTGATTAAAATTGTTTAATTGGGTAGCAGTCAAGGAAGAAAACCAGAAGTCTACCAAAATTTAACAGAATCATATTAAAATTTTATAGAATATTGTAAATGGCCTTTATTCATGACAAACCCCCAACATTTAAATGACAAAAAGGTGTATATACATAAAAATTAAACCACTTCAGCCAGTTTCTGCCTTCATGGAATACAGATGCCCAAGCTATTGAAATTGAATTCCCTTCCATTAACCTTATAATTCTGTTTCAAAATACCAGTAATTTATAATTTGAAATCAAGAAGAAGAATCCACAAAGAAATACAAACTGTGTAGCAGTATGGAGGTAAGAACTCCCAGAACAACTGATGTCTCATCCTCTCCTCCCAGCACAGCTTGGAAGAGCTTGCTGGGCATTTTACTAAAAACCATGGTAGGAAAATAAAAGTTCTGTCTTCCAGGCTCAGAGCAAAAGGAAAATAAAAAAAAGCACAAACACTGAAATCTCAAGCTACAATCATCAATCAGCCTGTAAAATAACTTACCATCTTTGTCACCAGAGTAAGTTAAATTGTTTGTAGTTTCTGTATATTCATTATATAATATAAACTAGTTTTTCCTCAAATATTTACCTCAAATTCTGTAGTGTTCTACCTATACTTTCAATTTCTCTATTACTGTTACATCCACTTTGTAAAACATTTAGATTTTACAATAAAAATTGTATTGTTGTCTAGATCATAGCCACTTAAGTATTATGCATCCCTGGGTGACTAAATGGACCACTCATTAAATTAACATTTCAGACTGTAATTCACAAAGACTAAAGCATCATTAAGTCTCCCTCTCTCCTCCCCATTTGCTTTTCCCTTGATTTTGTAACCGAAATGTGGTAGCAAGGTGTTAATGCAAATATCCAGAGCCTTACCTGCTCCATTTCCAGAAGCACTTCAAACACTGCCAAACTACAGAGGAAATTTCTAGCCTAGGAAGTCATTGCAGTTCAACTGTGCACTTGTCTCTTTGTCTGCTGTGCTTGCAAAGAGCACATGGACTGAGTGCTGGCTCTGCTGACCTTTGAAACCAAACACAAATCCAAGCTCTACATCACGTGTGGCTCTGAATCCTGTTAAGCTTTTGGTCTGGTCCCAGTGGTACCATTTAAGCAGCTCAGATGAGCTTAAATTTTTACCTCATAACAGCCAGCATGAGCAAGCCCAGATATTGTGTGTATGAAATCCATTCAAAGCATTAGCTCTGAGTCTTACACAGTTTGTCTTTTATAGCAAACAGAAGGAAGGCTCTAATTAGGTCAGGTAGGTTGAGAATCCTAGCTCTTCATGTCACATTTCAACTAAACACAGCCCAGCTTTTGCTACAATACAGGATGAATGATCAGAGAAATAACTTTGTGTTAAATCATGGATTTTTCAATTTTAAATAAATATTCCACAACATGAAAGTAATGGATTCCTACAGTGAATACTAATGTCAGTTAAGCTAAAAATGTCAAGATTTCTGGTTTTAATACTTAATTTCATAGTGCATTAAAGCAAAAACACCTCCTAGACTGAAGTTGACACAAAGCCCTCCATTTCCCCTTGACTTCTGCACTTTGCTTCTCCCCACTCTGCTCTACACAATTTATCAGTGTTTTAAAGCTCGAAGATCACCCTTGCTGTAAGGCTAGCAGAATTATTTACTGGAGTTCACCTTTATTTCTGTCAGTATAAACATGCTCATGCCAGCTGTATCAAACAAGAATGTAGCAATCCTAAAAGCCCACTCCTGTGACACCTGCCATTCTTGGCTTCCCTTGGCATATTTGTACCTTCAGTCAAAAAAAACCCCAAAAAAACCTCAGTGTCTCCATATTCATGTTTTGAGTTTGGTGGAACCTTCTATTAACATTCAGACAAATGCCTGTTTCCTCTATAATGCTTTTGCTCTATTTACATCTTTCAGACAAGAAAACCTTAATTTTTTCCTCAACGAGGAGGGAAAAGTATGGTATGCTTCTAGCAACATTTTATCAAAATGTCTCTCAACACTTCAGCCTGAATACCAAGTGCTCTCTTAATTAAAAGACTTGAAACTAATCCTCATCCTCAATCTTCAGAGGATCCAGTAATCCAGCAAATACACAAAGATGACATTAACAGACAACACCTAGTAACTTCTTTCCTTGGTCTTAGTGAGTGTTTTTTGTATATAATTTCCTAGGAATTACAAAGTTTCTGTAAGCTCACAATGGCACCATAAATGGCAACAAATTCTACCGGCTAAGCTTTGGGTACTGCCTCTGCAGCACCTCTGTCCAAGATAGTTGCACAGACATACAATAACAAAAACAGTCCCATCTTTGATTTAAATTCAGTATTTACTTTTGTATTAAAAGAAATAAGAGAATTGCAGGTTGTATTTATTATAGAGTTCAGTTAAATTTCTCTAAGATTACAGAATATATAGTTTTTGAGGCAATACTGACGTTGGGCTTTGTTTTGAAGACAAGACTAGAAAACAAGAACATTATATGAATCCCACTGTAATGTAATTTTAGATTTTATCCCTGGTTTGCAAAGGAAATTATCAAATTCTTTAATTTACAGTTTATATTGTGGTAAAGTGGTCTTAATTTTAAATGCAGATTTGTTCTCCCTTGCCAAACTTCCAGTCTGTACAATGCAAGGGAGTTCTGTGGGTGTCCTCCCACCCAAGTGAGAGAAGTTCTGTTGTTATTCCTGGTCACTGTAGCACTGATCACTTAAAAGAGCTGGCTACAAAGATTTTGTGGCAGTTTAAGAGCCCAGTGGACACAGAATTGCTCTTAAGACACTAATCTTCGTCACAGTACACAAACTTAGATAAATGCAGTTTAGATAAATGCAGTCAATTTTACTTTGACCTGAAAATACTCTTCTGAACATCAACAGATGCAACACCTAGCCCCAGGATTTAAATTTGCATATACTCAATATAGATCCTGTAGAGTATAAAAATTAAGTGTACAGTCCCATTTCTATACTCTTTCTATAGCATGTTGGCCAGAGAAGGTTACTCTTGGCAGTATTGCTGCCATTGGTACCAAAGCAGCTATATACAGCAAAATTAATTTAACATAGACTTGTATACATTGGATAGATGCAAATAAAATTAAAAATATATAAAAATAAAAAAACTTACATGAAATTTGATTTCATTTGTAATCTTATTCTCCTTCTCCCAATTTAAAATGCTCTGTTCAAAACCTAACTAAGCAGCCTCAGCATATCTAAAACATGCAACAGTGAACACTTTTCGAGTTCATGCTTATAATGATGATACCAGGAGTCAAAAAATGTGGTGTCACCTGTCGCTTCTCAGTAAAACATAATTTTTCTAAAAAATATATAATTTCAGATCACTTCCCTAGGGCTCTTAATGATTTGTACCATATGTAGCATCCAAGTTCACCTTGAAGAAGCAGGCTGTTGAAGTCTCCTGTAGCACAGGAATTTATGGGTGATTTTCTTAATATCAAGTAAACTTTAAATTTTGTTTTTATTACCTGCAATGGAAGAATGTTACTAAGTTTGAGTTTTTCACCTATTGCTCCCACCACACTAAGTAATTTCTTGTCTCCTGGGAGGCAGAAAGCCCTACACTAAATCCCACAGGGAAGCCAGGATTTCAGACCCTGGAACAGACACTCTAATGAAACTCTCTCCCCTATCCTGCTGCCCTTGGTGTGCCCCAATACACTTTCCATCTTTTCCTCTACTCCACATTTATTTCCAGACCTTTTGCATCTTACCTTGACACCTGCAGTGGTGTAAGGTCCTGCCAGATAGCAGCTAAAGAACCAGGGTGCAAAGGTCTGGCTGAGCCACTTGTACCCTATAACCTGTGGAGGATACACTTCCTGTCACCTCATCAGCAGGAACACGTGAGCTGGTGACAAAACGAAAATGGCTTTGCTGTCTGACCTGGCACACCACCTATTCCTGCCAGGCTGTAAGGATCTGGGGTGGAAAGTACACTGGGAGTACCCCATTGATGCAGCCACCAACATCTGCTACCACAAGAGACACCATTCACCTCACCCAGATGCAGTAGACTATGCAAGACTAATACCTTCTTTTGGTTAAGCTTAAGGGGTACAAGGGCTACATCAATATCAAACTTACCTTCTTTTAAAGGTGTTTTTGGAGGAATATTTTCCTTGCTGTCATGCTGGAAAGCTTTGGAAGGATCAAAACACTTAATGCCCTGCACTGCACACAGCTGCTCCTGAAGATGTCTGCTGGTTTGCTTTTCCTTAGCTAGCAACGCACGCAGTTTTGAGACATCCTAGAGAAAACAATACTTGGAAGTCAGATGAAGAACACGAGAAGAGCTTGCTTCATAATTTACTGAGGGAACCATTTTAGCTAATGCTAAACATAGACATTTACTGGTGGCATTAAAACCCAACCCAAACATACAGGTGTAGAGAAACCAGAAGCACATACAGGTAGAGTGTAACACCACTAAGCAGTATGGCAATCTGAAACTTTCAGTAGAAAGTTTATTAAGTCTAGGACCCTAAAAAAAGGTAAGAAAAGCCAACCAAACAGGAAATAGAGGTACTTATTTGTACTGCTGATCCCTCTGCATGTTGTAAATTCAGTCAAAAATAAAACACTTGGCATTTCTGGAGGCTGGTGCTTTATTATAATCTGTTTCATGCAGGGAATTTAAGAACCAAGAAAGTAGCTTGCAGGATTAGTCTATGAATATTTCGAGCAACAAAAAAAAAAAAAAAAAGGCATCAAGCACATTAGTAACTTGCAGATTTCTAATTTTTCATCTCACATACCTGCTTCAAGTGGGCGTTGTCTTCCTTCAACTTCATAACATGCTTGATTTTCTGTTTCATGTTCTGGTGGCCAAGTAGTTTAGCATACGCATCACTCAGTTTATTCAGCTCTTCTTGGGCTGCCCCATGCTTCTCCAGGAGTGCATTCCTCTCTGCTTCAAAAGCATCTAGTTGTTGCTGAAATACATTTGAACACCTTAGAAATCTTTCAGCTAAACACAGCATTTTACTGAAGTGAAATCTACCAAGAAAGATTATTTAGAGAAGGGGAATAACTGGCTCATTGGATAGTAACTTAGGAAACTACTGCAGAATAAATGCTTTAGAATGGGAAGTAGCATATTTACTTCTCAAGAGTAGAACTTGAGCCAACTGCAAAAGTCTTATATCAACAGATACTGACAAACACCTATTTCACACCTGAAAAGGCTTAACTTTGTTATGTAAATCTTCATACAGTTTACACCAGGTCTTGATCTCTTTCTTTAAGCTAGAGGTCACATCTTCACTTATGGTTTTCCTAAAAAGTAAGAAGGAGACTTGTTATGTTTCTTGTTAGCTCTCAGCACTTCTTCCCAATTAAACTTGGCTGTACCATATGCAGTTTAAGAAAGTCACCTTGATCTTTCTGCTTCAAGTTCTCTTTTCAAATCTTCAGTTTGCTCCTCAAATTTTTCCTGAAGTTCAGTCATTTGTGCAAGGTAAGACTCTTTTGTTCTCTCTGTTTCTGCTTCTTTTAGTGCAAGCTTGGTCTGGGCTTCTAAAAGCATCCTGAGGAAAACACCATAATTTCTTCATGAGCCCTTGATTTTTACTTTTTTTCCACTACACTAAATCTAACATGGTGGAAAAGCTCTTAGCAGTACTGAAATAAAAGGTTTGCACAAACAGTGCCACAAAAAAAGCAGTAGTACATAAGGCAATTAAGTTTAAGATGAACAACATTTTTACCTTTTCCTGTAAGGATGCAAGCAGTCCTTTTGAAGCAAAGAAAGATCATGTTGCTCACTCAAAGTTCAATGCCAACAGCTTTTAGCAGTTTAGTAGTTAGACTTTGCATGCAGAGATTTGTTCAAGCAGGAACTAATCAAGACTGTTCAGTGTGTATATATGCAAGATTTCAAAAATCCTACACCTAAAAGCACTGACCCCTCTTCACCCCCAGCTGTTTGTTCCATCTCTTTCCTGCCACCTCAGCCAGGAAATACCTCTTCAGTTTCTCTTTTACCAGCTTCAATAGAAATTGGAGACATTAAGCAGATGGGGGGAAAGAAAGGGCAGTGTCTTAACCAGCACAGAACCATAGAGAACATGGATCACTAAATTGCTGTTAGACAGTCAGAGAAGCATGTCCTCAGCTACTGGCCTAACACAACTTCTTGGGTGTTATTTCTCATCAGCTGCACTGTGGTGCCTCATATTAGGCAGAGACAGGACCTCAGTTTACATCACAGTGTGGCAATTCATGGATGATTAATTGAGGTGACATGGATGATGATGAGTTGACATCATTCAGACTGGAGTGGCAAAGAGCAAGTTCTGCATCAATATTTGCTTGTCTACCCTGGGGATCTTATTTGCAGAGCAGATACTGTGACTGTATTTATGCTGAAACAGACAATTCCAACATATTTCATTCAAATATTTTTCTTTTCCTCTATGCTCTAAATATAGATAAAAGTCAAAATAACTGACTGGACAGACCAGTTTCCTAATGCATATAAAACTTAATAAATTTTGTCTGTCAGTATTTTCAATCTTCTGCACTAGGAAAAGCAAGAAACTTCAGCTTACACCAAAAACTGATCTGATCTTCTAGAGCATCACATGACATTCTAGTCAGAAAGGCAAGCCTCAGGTTGCATTCCTTAGCTTAAGGAAAAGTTTTTCTGTAGTACCTTGCACATTCTTCATTTGTTTTGTTTTTATTGTATTCTGCTTCTTGAAGCAGCTGCAGATTGTCTTGGCCTACTTTTTTTAGGCTCACAATTTCTTCTCGCAGAGAGGTATTCTCCAGTTTAAAACTGCAAATTTCTTCACCTGATGTTTTCTTGTAGCTAGTATTACAGTACAAATAAGAAAAACCTTGTTACTTCAGGCAAAATATAGATTTACGTGTTCACACCTTATAAGAGCAATACAAGCTTGTGCTGGCAAGTATCAAAGATTTCAGTCTGAAGATATGGCAATGTACAGGCACTGATAAATCCAAGGGTAAGAAAGAAACCACAACACAGTTCCATAAAGCCATAAGCAGTAAAACTATGACAAATTTTGTGATACAGATATTACTATATTTTTGTATGTATTTTAAAACACAAAGGACCTACTCTCTCAAGTTCATTTTAAACTGCAATGCAACTGCTGTGTGTAGTTGGCATTGGCAAATATCCCACAGGATCCTTCATGAGTGACACACACACCCCTAGTATTAACTTTTTACAGTTATTTTACATACTTTCTAAACTTGAATATTTAAGGTGAAAGAACTGCAATAACTGTAGGAAACTACTCTCAATTCAGTGCAAATTTTGAGTCAATACAAGCCTTTTTGCAAGATAGTTCCAGTGCCAAGAGAACCCCATCACTAGTTACAAATAGCATTGATTCAAGACCACTGAACTGGTTACGTTTTGGAAGAAGAAATATCCAATTTCCAGAACTAGACAGTGATATTGTGTCACTATACTTGCCTAGTACTCGAGAAATAAATTCTTAATGCCACCAAATACTATCATAAAATCCTCTGCTCTAATGCCATGACAAAACACTCACATGCGGTGTGAAGTACCAAGGTACATAAATAGTATATTTTATTGTCATCTTAGAGATAATGCCTGTCCTATACATTAATAAAACTTACATACCTTTCAAAGTCAGCAATAGTCTTTCCAAGTTTCTGCAGGGTATTGCTGTGCTCTTCTTGGATTTTCAATAGAGCACTGCTATGCATTGCCTTGATTTGCTCTAACTCTGCATTCTTCCTGAAATAAAAATTCAGCATTTCACACTGGAGAGAAGTATGTGTGAAAACATCACCAAATGCTGCTATCAGTTACAGAAGGCTTGAAGCAGCAGCAATAAGTTGTGACAAACCAGTAACTTCTCACATACTAAAAAACAATCTTTACAACAGGTATTACTAAGGACTTCCCCCTCCCCTTATTTTCCAAGGAAGATATAGAATTGACTGAAAACATAATAGTAAACTTAAACAAGAAATAACTGCCTTGAAAATCTTTTTGTCACTGTCTCCTCCAGAAAAGAAATAGCCAATACAACATGCACATAGCTTACCCAGTACAGCAAGGTCAGAGCACTACAATACCAGCCTTTCAAGCAAATCCCAACTGGCTTTTTTTCTGTTTTAAAATACAATAATGTAAAACTGACTCAAGTTATTACTGATACTGACTCAAGTTACTACTGCTAGTGATTAGGTCTCATTACTATTGGTAATCAACATTCAGCAAGAAATAACTTCAGATCTGCTCAGGTCTCTAAAACCTGACCTGAGCTCAGAAGCTCTGTTTGCACTACGAATTTAACATTTTTCCTTTCAAAGCTTGAATCAGAAAGTTTCTCTCACAAACCCTTTCAACTCTTCTTTCATCTGTGCAAGTTCACGATCTTGAGATTTGATTTCTTGTTCCAGTTGTTTCACCAGCTTTTCAGCTGTCTTCTCCTTCACATGCAACGTATTCAGCTCCTTCACGGTATCATTCAGCTCTTTTTCCAGAAGATGTCTCTCACTTGCTACTTCATCTTCAAACTCCAGTAACTTCTGCTGCACTGATGCCGATGACTCCTGCATACCACAGATTTTAAAACTACCAGTATTTTCTGGGTAGCAAAGAGCTAATTTGCAGTGTTTAAATTTCAAATCTATTGGAATAACCAAAACCCTCATCCCACCAGCAATAATTCTTAGACCTATTAAACCACACAAGGTTTTGCAGGCCAGTGCCCATGTTGCTGTTAATTAATGATAACCTAATATGTGGAATGCACATCTCATGCATAACTGAAACGACAATTTTTAGTGCCAATCCTTGGGAATTCAATCTACTTTTAGATTAATTTATAGCCTGTATTTACCTTCTCTTGCTGCAGTTGAGAGATGACCTCCTGATGCTTCTGAAGCAGTTTTTGATGTTCTTGTTCCACTAAATCAATTTTTTTTTTCAGGTCTTCTATTTCAGCATTCATTCTCAGGAGCTGTCCTTCAGCCTCCAGCAATTCTTTCTCTGCACAGAAAAATTGTCAATATAACACAAATTCCCTTCTCTATCTTTAAATAAGTAAAATATGTATTATCCATAATACTTCCATTCCATCTTTGTTTTTCCCTTGCCTAACTACCAAAAACACAGAAAGAAAACCCCCCACAAAACAAACCCATACCTACAACCCATCTGGAAACTCCTCAAATTGGCTTGACATATACCACTTTACAATAATTTTAACAGCAGGAGCGTTTGGACCAAGCAATTAGCCTTCACCAGAAGAGCAGGGAAAACAACTACGAGAGCTCCCCAAAGCTTCTTGCACAAACTAGCACACAGAAGGCACAGTACACAGAAAACTGAGTATATGTCTCAGATTGCAGTGTTGCTGGTCCTGGGAGAGAAGGAGAAAGGAGGTGAAGAAGCAATCTTGCCACATTCCCAACACCTCAATGAATCTATGCATAAACTGCTAGCAGTGAATTCACACAATATTATACTGCTTCTCAGTGAAGAGTAAGGAACAAGAACTTCTTAGTGTTCACCTTTCAGATTAAAACCACTCCTACAATTTTCATTATATACTATTCATCCAAGTTGCCCTCCATGGAAACACCAATTAACAGATGTCAGCTGTGAAGTGATTTCCCTGTCATAAACATTCCTTGGTGTTTCTAGCTGGAGCTCAGAGACTCGACTTCTCATTTGGAACAAACTAGTCTAAACTGACATTTTAGAAAACACCTATTTGAGATGCTTTAAGACATGTGAGTGATGCCACATATGGAACAGTGTACCAGAACTAACAACTACCTTTCTCTTGTTGAAGCAATTGACACCTCTCATTAAGTTCTTTCATCAGTTTACATGACTCTTCCTCTTTTGCTTTGAGGGTATTCCTCAGGATCTCAATATCTTGGTCTTTCTTACTCAGTGTCTCCTCCATCTGGCTGACTTCCAGTTTGTATTTCTTAGCTGTTTCTGCAACACTACTGTAGAAGAAAATTCAGGCACAAATTTGGTTTGTAAGCTTACACATAAACACAAAGGAAACTGTTTAGGACTGTTGGTTTCCGAGAGGAAAACTGCCTTCTTGAGAACAATTAGTTGTTACCTGAGTTCTGTAATATATTCCAGGAGTCTTTCAGTGTCAGACTTTTCTTCAACTTTCTCTCTCTCAGTAGCAGACCTACAATCAGATGGGTTTTATGACATATTTAAGCAAATTCAGAGTTAAATAGTAACACATACTTTGCATCTCCCATTTTGGCTGAAAAATTGATATTGGCTCTAAGAATTGATTCTATCCTCCTTCCATACCTGTTTCAGATAGTCTTCTCATCGTAGTAAATGATGTAGTAAATATGCTAACCCACATTTTGCCATGAGCAATATGCCACAAACATGCATTAACATAATGTAGCTTTTGTAGCAAATCAGCATCTCCTCCCTTTGTGATCTGCACTACATTTGCATTTGTGTATTTTAACAGCCAAGTTTGTGCAGAGTGCCAATGGTGCCAACCTGACATTAAACATAGCTTGGAAGTTCATCCTAGGTCACTATCCTCAGCAATAGGCTACATTTTGGCCTAATAGAAAGTGCTGAGTTAGAACTCACTCTCTATTTACATAGAGCTGCTGAAACCAAGAGACTGTGCAGTTGCCTTTCTTCAGAGCAGGTGTCTACATCAAAACAGCTCTGAAGGCACTACAATGGCTCTCCAAAGCACTTCTCTGGAGAACATGAATAAGTTCATCAAATCCATGCCAAATGCCAGGCTGTTAAATTGGGATTTCAGCTCCTGCTCTAATGCTTTTCTACTCTTGCATATTCCTAACTCAGTAGTTTAAAGGGCCAGAAATATCCCATCCATACAAATGTCCTCCTCCAACCTAAACAACCTGTTTTCTAAAGACCCATGTCTTCCCACCCCATACCCAAGAAAACCCCCCACCCATACCACACTGGAAGACAAAGGGTTGACATGATACCATTTGTCTTTTAGAAAAACATGTTAGATACACTAGAGAAACAATGTTTCTAACAGTTGTTTTATCAAACCACATCAGTTGTTAGAACTTCATTCCATCCTATTTATTCCAGATCACAAACACTGATAAGGTCAGTTCCTTCTCCGCAGGGAGACAGCCTTGATTTTGTTTACCACAAAAGATAAGCATGGAAACACAGCCAGGTCATATCAACTCCTCTATTTCCCTTCCTAGCACTTACAGTTTTTCTTGTAACTGCGCTACTTTTCCTTTTGAATGCTCTAGATTCCTTTGTACTTCCTGCAGCTTCATTTCCATGTCTTCCTGCTTTGACAGTGCAGTCTTAAAAAAAAAAAAAAACAACAAATAACAAAACACATTAACATTAAAATGGGATTTACTGGGAAAAAAAAGGCATTGTGGAAGAAACAGTGGTGAACTGAAATTTTATCATCACTCCCATTTAATGATAGCACCAGCTACTATGCTAAATGTGATTGCAGTATCCCTTTGTAAAGATATCAGCCTCTTGTTAAACAACTACCACCAAGAACTTCCAACTGTACTGAGAATCACCAGTTTTATTTCTGAGCAGCTGAGAATTACTGTCCTGTGCAAACAGTCGTACCTTTTCCTTAGCATCCCTCATGTTTCTGAGCTTCATCAACTCCATACACAGACTGCTCATTTTCTTCTGCGCACCATCTTCAGACAGCTTGTTAGAAAAGAAGATAAATGTGTAATTCCTTTGTATGAATTGCTGTTCAGACAACACTTTCCAAGTGTTTCCTTCCTGCTCTCTATTTAGACAGAAGGCACAAGATCCCAGAGCAGACATGCTTTATGTCAAAACAGATTCTGCTCAGCAACTACAGCTTCCTCTTGCACAGGAAGCTCAATAACAGCAAAGGCAAAGCAAAGATGCACTTTTTTGTCTGAATACCTTTGACTTTAATAGTTCATTGCTTCTTGTAATCTCCAGAAGCTGTTTTTTCAGGCATGCAACATTTGCCGAAAGAGATGTTTTCTCCTGAACTGCAGCACTCAGCTTTGCTTCAGTCTTAACAAGATCTTCATCCAGAGCCTTAAGCTTTTTATCCTGTTCTCCACGTTCTCTCACTAATGCACGAATCTAAAACAAGAGGTATTTTCATTATTTCCTACTATCATTAGCTTAGCGTCTCCAAGTAAACCACAGGCATAGGTTACCCAACTGTATTTACTTTCATTCAAAATATGTATCTGCAACTCTCATTTGCAGGAAGGACATAACAGAATCACTACAATTCTCTATTATTATGCACCATACAATAGCAACGTTTCATCTGACCTATTTTATGTTACTGAGCCAATACAACATGTTAGAATAGTCTTAGGTTTAATGGGCAGCAGAGGCCAAGTCCCTTTTTTTGGCTGTGACAGACAAAAAGGCAGAACATGACATTTGAGACACAAGACACCAATTAGCATACAGTTTAGGCTGCCTCTTAAGCATTAAAGATATGACAAGTAGCGAGCAAAAAATTTCAGCTACAGACTGTTCAATAAAACAACCTTTTTTGGAGCAGTCAGAGGACTTGGTTCTGTTTTTGAAAAGACTGACAGAACAGTTGCTCACAATCAGCAGGAATTAATGCAGTTCTATTGTCTTTGTACATCCACAATATCTGATAATCTTTCTTTTGCTGCTTGTAAACGACTTGTATGGTGCGTGATGCAAAAGAGGCCAATTCTACCAGCTTGTATTTTTTGGTACTGTAAGTGGGAGACATGACAGGATTTCACTCTCATAATGGATTCATACCTCCTTCTCCAGTGCCTTCTGTTTCTTTTTCTCTTTCATAAGCACAAGATCTTTTTTAGTCTTCACAATCCCATTAGCCGGCTTTGGAAGAGAGATGTGTTAGAAATCTCTAACTTCATAGTAGCTGAGCACAATTAAATACAAGAGTGGGTGCTTCATACAGACAATATTACAAAGATACACACTAAATAAAGAGCAAACCTTTATCTCTCCCATACAGGGCAGAAAAGTATCAGGTTAGGATGAGGTTTACCCTTACACTTTCTCATCAGCATTACTTTGAAGGACAGCTCATAACTACAGGGACAGGAAGAAGATTAACAAAGCTGGAGACTTTAGGACCCCTAAGCTTCATAAAAACATTTTAATATCTTCACCTCACATACGTTTGCAGAATTTCATCCTACATCATCAGTACATCAGGGTTATAATTTTTCAGCTTGTTAAGATATTAATCTTGAAATCCATATCCTTGCATAGGACACTGAGAACCTGTTCATGCAGGAACATCCCCTCCCTGTTTCCTTCACCACCAGGTTTCCACTCTGCCTTACCCAGCCCATGAGAGCAGGAACACCATCTCCTTAAAAAGAAAGAGCCACACCATAATTACATGGTGAGAAAGAGGAAAAGAAATCCCAAGAGTGTAGCACCAAATATAACAAGCTTCTCTGCAAACGAAATTTAATTATCACATGATTTCCAAGGATACAGTAATTTCATTTTTCCTGCTTAGGTCTTAAGGAACACAGTACGTTGCATAGTTCACTTGTGTAGATCAATGACAATTGCATGAAGAGGCTGCATTGTTTAAGCCATCAGAGAGATTTAGCAGTGCTACAGACACCACAGCAGAGTCTTACCATTGCTCCAAGAGATGTGAGTCTCCTTGAAGTTACTGGAGTGGGTGCACTCTTCTCACTGCTCAGATTTGTATTACCTGCAGAAGGATGTAGAAGAAAATGGTGAAGGAAGAAAGTGTGCATGCACACAGGGACGCAAACGTAATTAAACTATGCAAGGTTAATTAACCGTGTACAAAAGACAACATTCCACCTGGTAGTTAGTCTATCAATTTCACAACCCAATACCAGCTGCTTTTCTACTGCAATCAGCCAGTTCAATATTAGTCATCTGGGCACTTGACAAAAGCTTAGAGAGAGACTACCAGGTGGCAGACACTTTTGATATTTCCACTTCTGCCAAGTTTCCCTGCCACAATCCAGATCCATAATGTCAGTCTTGAACTGAAAGATGCTTTGGATATTAAAAACGCATGAAAATACCTCTAAACTCTAGGTTAATGAGTAGCTTATTTGGCCTCAGAGGCTCCCCCTAATTAGCACAAGTAACATATAAAGCTGTTTTTGGAAGATTCCAGTAGATGTTTTTACAGCTACTCCTTTGAGGTGGAAGGTAGGCAGTCTCTGCAACAGAAACCAATTTCTGAGCAGCAGAGCAGTAACAGCACTAATAATTGTAACATCTGAAGAAGTCATTGAGTTCATGCAATTTTTACTTACTCTTCTGTTTCCTAACTCCTTGACATGCTTCAGAGGACAGCAAACTTCCCGCTCCATCTGATGGCTTAACGTTATGGGATCCTTGGAGGGGGGTACGTGCTAAAAATGAAATTTTCAGAACAGCAAAGAACAATGAAGGTAAGCGACAGGGTTTTCAGCTTCGACGAGTTGAGGCCGATAACACATCTAGGGTAAATCTAGAGCCAAAGTCTCACTGTGAGAGATTCGTACATCAGAAAACGCTCTCGCTAGCGGTGCTTCAGCCATGACAAGCTCTGCACGTTCCTCTTACAGCGCAATACTACGGAACCAGAGGCAGCAAGGCTTAGCATCGCTTTACTTACGATGTACACAACAAACAGTCACTACCGTATTTGGCACGTCAGTGCACGTTGGGACCTTCTGCCTTAGAAGGGAACCCCTGAGAGAACCCAGAGGGTCCTCAGGCACCGCGTTACGGGCCGCTCCTCACAGGGACACACCGAGACCCGGCGCCAGCCCCTCGGACACCGCCGAAAGCTCGCGCTCACTCTCACTCTCGCTCCCGCCCCCTCTGTCCCCCCTCCTCACATACCAGCGCTCCCATCGCGGTCACGGTGGCGGCAGAGCGGCGCACCCACAGAGGCCATGACTGCCCCAGCGCTCCGCGGCACGGCGTTCAAAGGGACCAACGGCTGCAGCGCGCGTCGCCCAGCCAATCAGCTGCCGCCGCCCCGTCCGCCTCGACCAATCGGCGCGCCCGGCGTAGAGCACGCGCGCCGATTGACCCGGAGGGGGCGTGGCCGGCGGTGCGCGTGCGCGGGGCGGGCCCTCGGCGGGCCCTCCGGCCGGAGCGGGGCTGGAGCCGCGGTGCGGTGTTGGACCCGCGGTGAGGTGTTGCGCTCGCTCCGTGTGGGACTCGCTCTCTCTCTCGCTCGCTTATTGTGCGGAGCGTGGAGCGCTGCCGGCGTGTCCCATGTCGGCTCCGTTCGAGGAGCGCAGCGGGGTGGTGCCCTGCGGGACACCCTGGGGCCGCTGGTACCAGACGCTGGAGGAGGTGTTCATCGAGGTGCGCGTCCCGCCGGGTACCCGTGCCAAGGACGTGCGCTGCAGCCTGCGGAGCCGCCACATCTCCCTGGCCGTGTGCGGGAAGGAGCTGCTGCAGGTACCATGGGCAGCCCGGGAGGAACAGGACGGCGGCTGCTCCCGACGCGTAGGCCGCGGGGCGCCGGGGGCATGGGCTCAGTTCGGATATAGAATATCTCTGAGGCCATCGAGTCCAGCCTGACCAGTTGACCACTGTGCCAGTCGACTGTAGGCTTTCCTTAAATACCTCCAGGGACTGTGACTCCGCCACCTCCCTGGGCAGGTCGATCCAATGTATAGTCACACCTTCTGCGAAATTTCTTCCCGATGTCCCACCCGGACCTGCCCTGGCACAGCTTAGGCTGCGTCCTCATGTGCTGTCATTAGTCACCTGCGAGAAGGTTTGCACGCCTGTGCCCTGTGGTGCCTCTCTGTTGTTTATCCCAGGTTTGCTACATTAAAAGTGACATTAATTGGAAAGAGTTTTGTTCACCTGCACGAGGTTTTACAGATGGTGACTGTCTTCCAGTACATGAAAAGAAAGCTGGAGAGAGGCTACTTAGAAGGCCGTGTAGTGATGGGACAAGGGGGAAGAGCTTTAAACTGTCAGAAGACAGTATTATATTGGATATTAGGAAGAAATTCTTCCCTGTGAGGGTGGGGAGGCCTGGCATAGGTTGCCCAGAGAAGCTGTGGATGCTGTATCCCTGGAAGTGTTCAAGGCTAGGCTGGACAGGGCTTGGAGCAACCTAGGACAGTAGAAGGTGTCCTGGCCCACAGCAGGGAGCTGGAATGAGATGAACTTTAAGATGCCTTCCAATCTAAACCATTCTGTGGTTCTATGTGAATGTGGACAGCATTTCAGTGCACAGCTTCAATTGCTCGAGAAAAAACAAACAAACAAACAAACAAAAAAAAAAAACAACAAAAAACCAAGAAAAACAGCTAAAGGCAGATTTACTTTCACATTTATAATGAAGTGCTCATACTACCTGTACCCTGCACCAGAACTAGATGTTGCTCCTGGCAAAAACACTTGAATTTTCATGACAAGATTATTAAAAATGGCATTACCTGCTGAGAAATACAAGCCTTTTCAATGACTCCAGATACTGAAACAATGAAGGTATTAAATGCTTTAATTTAAAAAATTACATAACAAGTAATAATTCTTTAACAGGCTACATGCAAGTGTATACTTGCAGAGCCAGATCGCCCTATTCATTTTCAGCAGAATACAAGGTGGTTACGTTGTGAGTAAAACTTCCTAACACAATGTGAACTGGATGCTGAAGAGGTTTTACTGATTTGTAATATTGTACCTGTCTTTTGCAGGGTAAACTTTTTGACTCTACAGTAACTGATGAAGGAACGTGGACCTTAGGTAATAACCTACATCTGAAGTGACATTATAAAGACAGTAAAATTTTCAAATAGACACTGCAGAATAGTTTACTCCCTCTTTATTAATGGGAAAGATTACTTTCTATCCATAGCTTTGTAAAAAGGCAGTTGCTATTGCTGGATTAAGGAACTGAGGTATTACAAAAGCACTTCAGACTAAGGTTAACGAGAAAATGCCACATCCTGGAAGGTCGTAATCAATGGGTTACAAACATTTCCATATAGTGAGAAGTTTCTTGCAAACCTTCATTTAAAGGTAAACAGGTATGGTACAGTTACATGGTATATGACTCTCTATAATTACTACTTTTTCTGCATTACATTTTTTGAATGAATGACAAAATCTACAGTCCAGGAGAATCAGAAAGAAATTTAAAAATCACACTTAAGGTTCCTATATATAATTAAGAAAAAAGGCATCTTGGGCCATTATACCATAAATACTGTAAAGTATTCAGAATATTGTGGGGGTTGGCAATCATATTTGTGGTCTGTGCCTCTCAGTGTTTTCCTACAATATTTATTTTAAGTATTTATTGGTAATTTAGTAATTTAAGCATTGAAATTAAAAGTGTTAATACACATTGTGAAGCAAAGCCCAGTCTTTTTCAGTATGCAAATAATATTCAAAATACACTTCTAATGCTGTATTTATTCACTTCAGTAGAACTAAAAACTCTGCACATTTACTTTAAAACATGCTTCCAATATATTTTCTATGGCCACACACACTCTTAAATAATCATCCATTCATAGGTTGCTAAAACTTAGTTCTGGCTTTTGTTGGTAATAACTGTCTGTAAAGCCTGATCTCAAATTTTTCATTATTGCCTTAGCAGAGTTGTCTGTATTAATGTATTAAATCTTTGTTGTGAACATCTTCAAGAGTTTACTTTATGTTTGCAATAGAAGTACTTTTGAAATGTGTTTAATCCTTTAAAACAGCTTCAGCATCTTACAGGCCAGAAGGGGAGAGATGACAATACAGACTATTTTTGCTTTGGCCCTATTTTTTTTATGTTAATGTTTATTTATTTATCAAAAACTAGGTTGGCATTGGCATTAAGAACTTTAACAAGCACAAGACATGAAGTAATTTATGGTGAATTCACCAAACCAAGAAAAGAACCAACATGTAGGACTGAGTTTACAGGTTGCTCTATGTGCTTTCATTCAACAGAAGACAGGCAGATGATACGAATTGTTCTAATGAAGACAAATAGAGATGCTGGAAATTGCTGGACATCTCTGTTAGAAAATGAATATGCTGCTGATCCTTGGGTACAGGACCAGATGCAAAGGAAACTTACACTGGAGCGCTTCCAGAGGGAAGTAAGTTAAAGGACTCATGCCTAGAAAAGCTGATGTGGAACAGAGACTAGTTAAAAGGAATAAAATAGGTATTTGTTGAAAGGCCTTAAAAGGATGCATTTTGGGCAGCACAAGAGCCTGGCCAGGGCTGCACCCAGGTTGAATCCAAGATGGATCTCTGTCACAAGTTTTTACAATTTTGTAAGTTTTGGTTCATCTACATATTGGGGTCAATTTTCCAACCACAGCCCCAGGTTATGAAGTCTCAACCCCCTGGCTTGCCCCCTGCCCTTTGATGTTGTTTATGCTTTTTGGGTAACAGTTGTCCTTGATTGTCTAGCTGGGAAGGGATTGTTTTGCCTAACTACCCTGTGAAGAGAACTTACTAAGACTGAATATGAAGTTTCAGAGTTACACACCAAGCAGCAGAGAATCTGAAAAGTATGAATGCTAAAACCCAAGGCATCAGGACCACAATTACTCCTTATATTTTTTGTTAGCACACAGACATTATGGCCAGGAAAGCCGAGCACATGCCATGGAAATATGTGCTTTAGTTCAGTATCTATGAAATGCTTACAAGGTTTTATCACTGTGCTTTAAAGAGATTAGTCTGTCTGCACTCTGTCTGCAGGGTTATAAGTTCAGGTGAGTTTGGAGGTGCTATTGCTTTTTTAGTAATTGCATCTTCCTAACAACTTTTCACTTGTTAGGCTACACACAACTTCTGCTATTGTCTAGAATTATGACATAGCCATATTTACAATAAAATTCGAACATCAAACTCTACTGGATAGGCTTGTTTATAATGTAAGATGGAGTAATTAGCTGGAAAAGATGTTCCTTGCACTTTTACTAAAATTGCCTAAATTGTTTTGCTATCCCTTTGGCACACAGCTATTCCTGTACCTGTCTGCAGGGGTGTAGAATTACATTTTACATGCCAGCTGAATCAGCAGGCTATGTACTGCAGCAGAGAACAGCAGTTTTATGAACCTTGTTATTCACTGAGATTTTCAAAGGACACCAAGAGCCAGATCTCTTTCTTAAACTTTCCTTAATATTTCTCTTCTGGGAGATCTGAGTACTTGCCAAGTCAAGAATAGCATTATGAAGTCAGTTCAGCAGTAGGCAACCAAACTGTGACACTTCAGAGTTCGTTGATGCATTTTCCAAGGATTCCAGTACTGTGATAAATGTATGACAAATTGATTATTATATGTTCTTATTACAATGGCAGAGTATTAACAAAAAGCAATTTAGGGTTTTTGTTTGTGGGTTGTCTGGGATTTTAAAAAGCATTTTTATTCTAAATAATTTACTTACTAAACAGTTTTTAATTTTACTTCCATCAGAACCCTGGGTTTGACTTCAGTGGGGCAGAAATTTCTGGAAACTACAGCAAAGGAGGACCAGACTTTTCTAGTCTTGAAAACTGAACTTTTTATATGTGATCCTTTAGACAAATTACATGTTACAGTTAAGGACTGGAATCATGTAACTGTTGAAGACTTCAGGGATCTCTTCAATGGATTGTTGTCGAAAGTAGCAACTTCAGTGAAGAGAAGGAAGATCTTTTCCAGCAGAATGAAGACAAAATGTTACCAGCTGATTTATAAGCGCTGATACCAAGGCACAGACTATAGAGAAAGGTGTACATAAAAAAGTAATGTCTTTAAGCAGAATGTTTGTTTTGGGCGTTTTTTTTCTTTTTAGAAACACCATAGTAAACAAATCAGTTATAAATCTACCACTCATCTTAATGCAAGGATATCTTCTTAATCTTGCTTATCTACACTTGGGAAGGAAACTCCCCATGTACCAGGCTGGGGCTGATCTGCTGGAGAGCAGCTCTGTGGAGAAGGACCTTGGGGTCCTGGTGGACAAGGAGCTGTCCCTGCGCCAGCAGTGCCCTGGGGGACAAGAAGGCTGATTATATCCTGGGGTGAACCAGGATAAACATTGCCAAGTCAGGGAGGTGATCCTGCTCCTCTGCTCAGCTGTGGTGAGGCCAGATCTGGAGTACTGTGTTCAGGTGGGCTGCTCAAGACAGGAGGGGCATGGAGCTCCTGGAGCGAGTCCAGCAGGGATTGAAGGCCATCCCTACAAGAAAAGGCTTTGGGAACTGGGGCCATTCAACCTGCAGAGGAGACACAGCTAAGAGAGGACCTCATCCCTGTCTCCCTGCCTGCAGGGAGGGCTGAGAGCATGGACCAGACTCGGCTCCATGATGCCCAGCAACAGGACAAGAGGCAGCCAACCAACCTTTGTTCTCTACTGGATGCAGGAGGGAACTTAGTAACTGCAGAAGAGGGGAAGGTGGAAGTGCTTAACATCTTCTTTGCCTCAGTTTTTAGTGGGAGGACAGCTTGTCCTCAGGACAGCTGTATTCCTGGGTTGGGAGATGGTGTCAGGGAGCAGAATGGTCCCCCTGTTAACCAGGAAGAGGCTGTCAGAAAACTGCTGAGCTGCTTGGATGTTCATAAATCTGGGAACAGATGAATCCATCCCAGGGTGATGAGGGAGCTGGCAGATGAGCTTGCAAGGCCTCTCCATTGTTTACCAACAGTCCTGGGACACTGGGGAGGTTCCAGATGAAGCTGCCCAATGTGATGCCCATTCACAAAAGGGAGGAGGATCCTGGTAATTATAGGCCAGTTAGCCTGACCTCAGTACGGTAAGGTAATGGAACAGTTTATATTGACTGTCATCACACAACACTTACAGGATGGCCAGGATATCAGCCCCATTCAGCACAGATTTAGGAGGGGTAGGTTGTGTTTGACCAACATGGTCTCCTCTGATGACCAGTTGACCTGCCTGGTGGATGTGGGAAAGGCTGTGGATGTTGTCTTTTGTTTGGACTTCAGCAAGGCCTTTGACACTGACTCCCACAGTAAACTCCTGGAAAAGCTGCCAGCCCACGGCTTGGACAGGAGCACTCTTCACTCAGTTAAGAACTGGCTCGATGGCTGGGCCCACAGAGTGGTGGTGAACAGTGCTGCATGCAGCTGGCAGCCAGTCACCAGTGGTGTCCCTCAGGGGTCTGTGCTGGGGCCAGTTCTGTTCAATATTTCTATTGATGACATGGATGAGGATATTGAGTCTTTCATTAGTAAATTTGCAGATGACACTAAGCTGGGAGCATGTGTTGATCTGTTGGAAGGTAGGAGGTCTCTGCAGAGAGACCTGGAAGGGTTGGGTAGATGGGCAGAGTCCAATGGGATGAGGTTTAATGAGTCCAAATGCCAAATTCTGCATTTTGGCCACAATAACCCCTGCAACATTACAGGTTGGGGACAGTGTGGCTGGACAGTGCCCAGGTGGAAAGGGACCTGGGGGCACTGGTGAACAGCTGACTGAACATGAGCCAGCAGTGTGCCCTGGTGGCCAAGAATGCCATCCTGGCCTGGATCAGGAATGGTGTGGCCAGCAGGAGCAGGGAGGTCATTCTTCCCCTGCACTCAGCACTGGTGAGGCCACACCTTGAGTGCTGTGTCCAGTTCTGGGTCCCTCAGTTTAGGAAGGATGTGGAGATGCTTGAGCACTTCCAGAGGAGGCAACAAGGCTGGTGAAGGGTTTGGAACACAAGTCCTGTGGGGAACGACTGTGGGAGCTGGGGTTGTTTAGCATGGAGGAGACTCAGAGGTGACCTTATCACTCTCTACAACTTCCTGAAAGGTGGCTGTAGTCAGGTGGGGTTGTTTCCTTCTCCAGGCAGCAAGTGACAGAACAGGAGGACACAGTCTCAAGCTGCGCCAGGGGAGATACAGGTTGGATATTAGGAAAAAGTTTTTTACAGAAAGAGTGATCAAATACTGGAATTGTCTGCCTGGGGAAGTGGTGGAGTCACCATCCCTGGATGTGTTTAAAAAAAGTCTGGATGTCAGTTGGTGCCATGGTCTAGTTGAGATGTTAGGGCAGGGGTTGGACTCAGTGATCTTGAAGGTCTCCTCTAACCTTGTGATTCTGTTAAACTGACATGAGGAAGAAGTTCTTTCCTGTCCAGTGACTGTGCACAGGAACAGGTTTCCCTGAGATGGTACACAGTCTGCCTTGCTGGGATTAATCAGGAAATGTCTGGATAAAATCCAGCATTATGAGCTCTGGGATGACCCTGCTTGACCAAGGAGGTGGGACCAGCTGATCCTACTCATGGTCCATTCATGTCTGTGATTCACTGCTAAAGAACAGATATCATTAAGATATTTACCATTTGCTCATGTGGTTGTCTAGTTGCTCCCATGCAGCCTCAACCTCTTATAAATTGGGGGGGGGGGGGAATCTTCATTATGTCTTAGCTCCTGCCTGGAAATTTTTCTCCAGGTACTGTTCAGATATAAGTCACATTTATTCATAACAAAACAGGAAAAAAGCTAGTTGGTTAGGCACATTTCAGTGTTTAATTTAAAGTTACATATATTGAGACAGGACAATTAGACATCCTCTCCCAATTGGCTGACCACACTTTTGAATCATTTTGCACAGGTCAGCACAATGCCCAAGCAGCACTGACAGGTGTGATATCCAGTTACACATTTTGCAGTGCAATCACTCCCATGAGCTCATGAGAAGACTTGATTTGTCCATTAAAGAGCTTTGGTATTGAGTCTTCTGTGAATGCTTTAACTAGTTTGAGACATGCAAAGAACAGTTTCTACCTCAGCTGGTACCATTACAGGGAAGGGTTGGCTGACTAACACCTCATCCCACACTCTGATCTCTCCTTCTACACTCCATCAGTCCATATGACAATCAGGTTTAACAGCCTGTTGCAAACAGCCTCTGTCCCACAGTGATGCCAAATTCAAGAAGACATTAGCAATGGTCTCCCAGAATCTCTTTTCATCTAACATACAATAATACACTCTTCACTTCCTTGTTAGTACTAGAAACATGAATGCCTCAAATATTGACCTGGTCTTCAGAACCAATAGCTGTGTTTTACAAAGCTTACCATTAGAGAGATCAGAGTTGAAGCAATCTTCAGTTTCTCAACTGGACTGCTCCTACACACAGGCCAAGATGGGGAACTAGCCCTGCTCCTACTGTACCTGTAATAATGTGCCTGTTCAACATCAGCTTTTACCTCTAATACAGCAAAACTCTGGAAAACTGATGTCAGATTTAGAGCATGAAAGGGTTACATGTGACCCAGTTCTTTCCCTTAGTCTTCATTAGGTATCACTAAGTTTTTACACTCAATAACTTGTGGCATTGGTAAACTACAGCTCTTACAAAATACCACAGTTACTGATGCTATGCTAGTGACTGTCTTTCTTAATGGAACACAGTTAAGTTTCTCTTTTCTCCTGCTCTACCTACTCAACATGTTCAGTAGGTATCATATAGGTTAATCTTTAATGTGTCTGTGATAGGAGGCCAGGGCCCATCCTAGCAGGAACACGTGGACACAAGGTATTGCCCAAACAGCACACCAGGAGCGCTGGCAGACATTTGCTCTTGTCATCAATATTGAGTGGGATTAGTCTGTCTTAATACAGTGCAGCACTGCTCTACTGCACATCAGATTTTCCTGGTATCCCATAATCCTCAGAAAATGAACCAGGTTTTAAAAATTAATATCTAATTCAGCACCTGCAGTTAACTGTAAATCAAGGTTAGATTACACAAGCTGCTCTACAAACTATAAGGTGTTAAAATTCCTTGTATTTGGATTGTGCTATTTCACTAGCTAGTAAACAGTCCACCAAGTACTGACACGATGTACTGTTGAATTAATCATGAAAATAACTGGTATTTGCTGGAAGGATCTTTAGTCTGACATGTTACATATTCTTTCCATGAGCTGAGTTCTTCATTATTAAGATCATGGTTCAGACTGTTTCTCAAACATTGCTGTGTCTATTGACATGGTCACAGGATGGTCTTCTCATTTTATTGTACTCTGTTAAAAAACCCAAACAAACCAGTCAACTGAAGTGCTTCCTACAAGAGCCAAACAAAGCATGAGATCTTAAGACAACAAGACAACAACAAGACAGCCGTTACAGAAAAATGTGTACCCTCTGGAAGTAAAGTCTAGGTAAGGAAGAAGTTAACCATTTTTACAGGGTAAAACAACAGTAACAGGAATAACTGAATTACAGATTTTAGCCTTCACTAGGAAGTTATACAAGTAAAACGGTATAAAACTATCTTACTTGTAAGTGGCTTAAGTGAACAATTACAATAAACTAATTTTTAACAGGCTGGTTTTCTTTTTAGGACAGGAGCCATGCAAGGATTTTTTTTCCCCTTTTCCAAGCTTTACTCCACATTTAGTGTGAATGCAGTCCCGATGTCTGTAGAACCTTTCTGCTACCACAACACACATCAATTCTTTCTCCAGTGTTCATACATTAATCACTTAGTTGTCAGTTCTTCAGGTACACCACTGGCTTAAGCATGAACATGAGAACAAGCTGACTAAGCTACCATTATTTGATTCCAGGAGGTAGCCTAGAACAACCCTGGAAGTAGTTAACAGCCAATTTTACTTCTACATTATCAGATTTTAAAAGGTCAGAAGTTGATTTTACAAGGACTTACCTATCATGAGATGGTCTCTGGAATGGTAGGAAGGTGTGTTATTCTGTAGTAGCTGTGTTTAAGCTGCCGAGCTGTACGTCCAGACACAATCCATTTTAATTTCTGCACATTTGGTTTGGAACACTTGCTTGAGGAATATTCCATAAGGCACTTTAACACTAGCTCCTTCCAGAAGGTCAATTCTCTGTCGCTTATCTACATAACAAGACAGAATGTCCTGTTAATAACTAGTTAAATCTTTACTTTGTACATATACTTTCAGCTTCTTCAACAAGATAGGCAGCCAAATATCCCAGGCCAAATGAAAAGAACTCAACAAAACATCACAAGAAAGCTACAAAAGAAACCAATATGCTACTGCACCTGTCCCTTTCTCACTGTGTATACTTTTAAATGCATTTTTCTTATACTCTCCCCTGAAATTTTATCTGCACGTACCTTGGAATGTAACTGTAGGAATTTCAATGCCTCTGTCAACTCCAGCAGTTTTTGTTCTTCAATCTCTAATGCCATAATAGACAGCGCCAAGACAGAAGGCTGGAGAGAGAGATGTTTTTAAACATTGCTTTGTTAAGTTTCAGCAATTTAATTTTCTTTGAACTTTCAAAATGTTTACCTTGGCTTTAGAAAACATGAGTCTGCAGTGACAGGCCTTAAGTTGGGTCTCAAGTCTATCAAAATTAAGGTATTTTCTCCTGTAACAAAAACAGATGAGTGAATCTAGAGGAATGCAAACTTGATCAAGGCAGCATCACTCTGGGAAGTCAGAGAAGCAGCAAGAATGCTCATTATCTAAACAAAAGCCTAATTTGTCCCAGATTACATTCAAACAGGTATTCAGTTTTGGCAGTCCCAATGCCAAAAATAAATCTTCTGTTACACTGGGGAAGAGCTGCATTATCAAAGCAGGCTTAACAAGGAATTTCAGTACTTGATAGCAAAAGGAATCTTTTTTAAACCAGATTTTGCAATCTTTACAATGAGGCAATACTTCACTGCAGCATAAGCAGAGATTTATTATATCATTATTATTGAGCAAGTTTAGTTTTTGGCTCAGAGAGCAATACCCCATTTATGAAAGCAGTATTTAAAATTACAATAATATTAAACCGCAGATGGTCACATTTATGACAGTCACCAGTAAAGGGGAAAGTTTGTTGGATTTTTAAAATATAGAAAGGCCAACTACTCAAGCAATTTCCCTGCTTATTTTTCTATATTCTACATTCTCTGGTCATAGGCAGTTATAGAAAAATCAGGATTAGCTATTGTACCTTTCACAGCTTAAATTCTCATGAATGAATGAATGATAGAGCTGCAGAAATTGGAAGGCTGTTATAGCTTTGACTTTCCAACACAATTTCTCCAGTATGATTTTCTCCATTCTCATCATATCAGAAACAGTGAACCTATACTGGCTTATTCGAATTAAGTCAGTGGCTAAGGGCACATTTCTTTCTTCTTCTGATGCCTTCACAGCCAAGTAGAAGCAGCTGAGTCCAACACAGCCCAAGTGTTTAGGCTGTACCTAAGGAAAAGTGAATTGTTATTTATATTATCAAAGGCCTCTGATCAGCTATTACAACATGCAAGTATCAGATTGTAGGCAGCGATCTATTTAATAAAACAAATTACGGGGGACAAGGGGTTGTTCTGGTTTTTGGAGATTGAAAATTAAGTCTTCTATTGAACATTCTTTATTTAACCAAACAAGAAAACAGTTACGCACTGTATTGTATCTTATTCATCTAAAGAGCAAGACTGCAGAGCAATTTTAATTGAGGTAGAACTGGCTTGTTAATAGGGTTCTAAAATAGCCTAATAGGAAGCTTTTAGGACTTAAAAGTGTTGTACATATTGAGTGATAATAAAGAAATTGGGGGTTTATAACTCTAAGCATATATACACACATAGACATGTACATGTATATATAAACAGTCTTATTTTATTCCATAAACAATGCATTCCCGATTTTTACTGCTTATTCTGGATTCGCAAGTCTTTGAAACCATCATTTTCCCATCCATTCCATCTAGCTTTCTCATTTTTGTTTGAGCACACAAGGGCAACAAGCTTTTGTTCCTGTCCAAATTGTACAGTGGTAATCCTGTCTTGTCTTTAATTGACAGACAATTAAAAACAACCCACGTCAGCATGTCAAAGCTGCATGGAAGAATGCAGTGCTAACTAACGTTTGACCAAATTTTAAGTGCTCAACAGCATCTTGATATACACAAGGCTTATTGATAGGTTGAAAGGGCAGTTAAATAAGAAGTAATTTAAGGTGTTCTTGTATCTATACAAGAGGGCAGGCAGTCTGTCTCGGTCTAAGCCTTTAACACCTCCTGTTTCCCAGCCCATGGGCATCCTTTAGTTTTTCCTTCTTCAGAGGAGACACCTTTCTTAACAATACCAAAATCTGAACGGAGAACACCACTTTTTAGCTCTGTGCAACCAAAAATTTCTGAAAGGAGCTTAACTTTTATTTAAATCCAAGACATTCTAGCTTCGAATAGGAACTAGGCTGAGCACTTATACTTTAAAAAGCCTTACCTTCATTTTTGACAAAAATCTATCTAAGAAATTCACAGCTAGTGAGAACGTCTCAATGTGGAAGCCAAAGAACTGAGTTAAGCTGAGGAGATCTTTCACTTCGAAGTCCCGCAGCCGTGCGGTCATTCGCAGGCCGTTGTCGTGGGCAGCCTCGAGCAGCCTGAGGCCGGCGGCCCGGGGCTGAGCCCGCAGCTCCTGCTCCAGCATTGCGGGGAGCTCGACCAGCAGGTCCCGAGCCTCGCCGCTCGCCAGGGTATCGATCATCTGCCACGAGAAACAACGCAAGCCAATAAAACAGCCAAAACGCGGCAAAGTCACCAAAAACCTCGCAGATTCTACGGCCAAGACCCAGCAGCCAGGGTACACGCGCGGAGCGCCCCGGGCCCGAGGCGCGCCCAGGGTTCCCCGGCCCCACAGCGCCTGCCGGGACGTGCCCGGGCCTGCCCTTCGCTGCCGCGGGGCTCTGCCGGCGGACCAGCGGCCTGCGCGTTCCGCCGGGGGGCGGGGGGACAAAGGGACAACACCCACCGGACGGAAGGGATGGGAAGGGACGGTCACGGCAGAGGGACGCCAAACGCGCAGCCGGCGGGACGGGAGCCGGCCTGCGGCCCTTACCGTATCTGTGCAGCACCGTTCCCTGTCCGGGAGGGGAGGGGCCGACCGGGCTGAACTGTCCGGAGCGGGACCGCGATCAGGGCCGGGTACCGTCCGGCCCCGCGCACGGGAGCGCAACCCGGCCCCGCGAGTCCCCGCCCGCGCAGCGGCGCCCTCTGGCGGCTCCGCCAGCCTGTCCCGCCCCTGCCCCCGCCTGAGGAGGGCGTGTGCCCGTGCCCCAATCGCCCCTCGGCCCGGCCCGGCCCGGCCCGTGCCGTGCTCCTATCGCCCCTCGGCCCGGCCCGGCCCGTGCCGTGCTCCTATCGCCCCCCGGCCCGGCCCGGCCCGTGCCGTGCTCCTATCGCCCCTCGGCCCGTGCCGTGCCGTGCTCCTGTCGCCCCCCCGGCCCGGCCCGGCCCGTGCCGTGCTCCTATCGCCCCCCGGCCCGGCCCGGCCCATGCCGTGCTCCTGTCGCCCCCCCGGCCCGGCCCGGCCCGTGCCCCTATCGCCCCCCGGCCCGGCCCGGCCCGTGCCGTGCCCCTATCGCCCCCCGGCCCGGCCCGGCCCGGCCGCTCTCTGTTCCGAGCGCTGTAATAGGTTCATTCGTTGGGGCGGTGGGGGAGCCCCCCGAGCGTGCACCCAGCCCTGGTACAACTGGCTTTTAAAGCATAAATGGCTTCTAAACCCTTGAGATGGCTCCTGGCTGGGTTTCTAGGCCTGGGCAGATGCTGACCCCCAGGGCCGAAGGCTGGCGGGCTTTGGTGCTTTACTGCTGTCACATCCAGCACGACTGAAACCTGTTAGGTACAAGGCATTAAAGGGTTCATGTCTTTAACGCTTTCCAACCGCGCCTATATTTTGGTATATTCACGGAAGGTGAGATTGTCACCGAACCTGCAGGGAGAAAAACCCTCCAACAACACTTAAGAGTGTTAAAGAACCAAGGCATTGCTTTATTCTGGTCATGATGTGCAACAGAAATAATTTCATCCACACGTAGCCCAGGAGTGCAGAGAAAATCATTCCATGACTCATGCAACACTCAAACCAGTATTGAAAACTTGCAGGAGCTGAAAATACTCCACTCCTGAACAGACTCTAGTGAAGTAAAAGGAATTGTATACTATAAAGTGCTTTTGTTTGAGGCCCAAGGCATTTATTTATTTAGTAAATGTTTCATTAAGTGCTACTTTATCCAAAGTGATTACCAGTTCCTTAAAAAGACTGAATGAAAGATGGGTAAAGAATCCATTTTGCAGACTATTACGATGGTATTTCAAATTAGTGTAAGGTACTTTTTTTCTTAAAACTTTTGAATTAATTTAATCTACATTTCAAACAAATGACTCACTGTTGGAGCTAACTGATGCACCCTCTGGTCTCTGTGACCTTCCTTCTTCGGTGAAGCTTAGACATCTAAATTCTTTACATTAAAGAGAGTGGGTTTTAGATACATAAACACATTTAAGAACCTGGATTTCTGCAAGCTTTGAAATGGGGCCTTTGAAATCAGAATTCCATAATTCTCCTGAGCCTAAACAGGACTTAATATTATGAACATACTTTCCCTGTGGCAAGTCCAGATGAGTTAAATACTTGTTTCCTTCACCTGCCACCTGTATTACCAAGCTCTTGTACTTAAACCCATCACACAGATCTTTACTCTGTCCTCTGACATGTGATATAATGAGAATCAGTAAAAGAGTAACAGCAGACAAAGCAAATCTCCTACAGGATCTTACATTTACTTGGAAAGCTTCACCTCTTTCTTTTTGTTTACCTTTCTTTCTTGTGTGCACTTCTGTACAATTACGTTAACGAACTAAAGACAATTATTACAATAAGGGAACAAACACAAGAGAAGGGGCAGGGAGAAACTTTTCCAGCTGTTTCAGTAATTTATTTTTTTTTAACTGAAATCACAGAAAAAATAATTTTAAGAATCTTTATGTTGATTTTGATGCTATAGTCATAAAACACACAGCAAAGGGTGAAATGACAGCATTCATTTATTTAGCTGCCTTGAGAATGGGGTGCCAGAAGATCTACAGCTCTCTTGTTATAGAAAGTAACAAAAAAGCCGAGGCCAACCCCAGCAAAGACAAGGCAGAACCTCACCAACAAAGCCACCACCCCAAAGCAGGAACAGAGCCAGCCTGGTGATAGCCATGGGCTGCACTGTCATCACCAGACAAGCCAGGGACACTGCAAGTCCAAGGCCCATCTAGGAAATCCAACAAGTCTAGCCAAGCAGGGGAGGCCAGCCACAGTCCTTCCCAGACCTTAGCCTTGAGCTTAACTGAGGTTCCTGGTTCCTCGGGCAAGGAGTATGGCTGGAAGCCTCAGGTGAGACTGGTGCACATAATAAAGCCCTGCAGGTGCTGACTGTGGCAGTGAGGATTAAACAGACACAGAGATTTTGGAAAGACATCCAGCACAGGTTAAGTAGAAAAGAGGTGAAGATACCACTCTTGGAACTATCCACTCTGCTTCTTTGGCAGGCTCACCACCCACCCCTGCAGCACTCCCAGCACTTCTCAGCTTAGCACAGCCATAGACAGTGGGAGCAATGTGTGCCCTCAGCTACCAGACCAATCCACAAGAAATTGTGTCCTTGTCTCAGACATGACAACCACTGAAGAGGCAGAACAGACAACTAGGAGAGAAGATGTAGCATCTTTACTATCCAGTCTTAATCCTCTCTCTCCTCTCTGCCAGAGCTACAAGGGAACAGCTGCAATGCATTTCAGAAGCTCCTAGCGCTCTCACTGTTTGCAGCAAAGCATCTCTCTCGAAGCATCTTCTACGGACACATGGCACCCTGCAGAGCAGATGGAGAACGTGCACTCACTTCAGGCACTCCAGCATGAAGTCTGGCAACTCAACAGCACTTCCCAAGCTGCTGCTCAAGTGGCTACAGTAGCCCCATGAAGGGGTTTTGGGCTTCTGTTTGCCAAGTGCCTAAGCCCAAAGTTAAATCACAACTTCTATGTTATATTTAATCAACATGAACTGCTTTTCCATGCTGTCACCTTAGTCCAGAATCCTTAGTGCAAGAAGAAAAACAGGCCAGTGATTTTGTCTGCTGTCAGTGGCTTCAAACCAGATCCGTGGCCTACTGCCTTTTACAGCACTCCTTTAGTCTATTTTTAAGAGCAACTTGAGAAATAAAAGCTATTTAAAGCAAGCAGCACGAAGAGAAGTATCATTTGTTTCACATGATTATTATGTGCATAGTAATGACAGGAAGAATACTACAAATGTTTTGCAACTCTTAAAAAAAAGAACACTTCCTTTGCCATATATAATTTTGAATTTTAATTTAGATAACTCAGACTTATTTACTGGCAACATAAATATCCATATTCATGCCATCTGATTTATTATAATCTTTATTTTTGATATGCTGCATCTGTGAATACTTGAAGTACTTGAGTTTGCATTCATGGGCAATTACATGGGAATGTCATCCAATAGCAACAGATTGATTTAGTTTGTAGCATCGAAAGACAATTCATTTTCTCTCAGATGGGCTGTGGCATGAGACCTGGGGTTGATGCTTCCACTCATTTTTTTAACAAATTACTTTCTCCTGTCTAATAAGACACTCAAATCAAGGACATTATAATGAGGGTCAAGCCAGTGCCTTTTAGATGCATTCTCTCAACCAGTAGTTTGTAAAGGTCTGAGAAAGGAAGGGAAATGGACAGCAAGTAGAAATTCAGATTTCATGCAAGTGTTTTAGAGGAGAAAGAGGCACAGGCACAGTATATGGTCATTTCACCTTCACATTCAAGGACTCCCTCATGCTGACTTCCACTGAGCTTTCAGAATTCCAAGCTCTTGCTATGAAAAACACATTTTTCTTTAAAAACTCTGCATCTTTGTTATAAATTACTCACCAAAATCGGGTAGGTCAATCAATAAGGCAATTTATTTGTTGATAAGGAACAGGCAAGCAGCTCTGGGGACGCGGGGAGTCTGCGCTCCACCAACACGTCCACCTCACCTTTGGTCACTGTCCCTTCTGTGGGCAGTCTCTGGTGGGCTGTGGCATGCCCACCGTGCTGGGGTACAAGTCCGAGCAAGCCCCAACATGCTGGCTAGGGCCCAAGCAGCAGTGGCTACAAGCCCCCACCAGGTCTGGACAGGGCTCAAACTTGTTCTCAGGTTGCACTCCTAGCAAGCAGGTAACAGCAGTGACAAGCCTGCTCTTGTCCAAACAAGCTCACATTTCCCTTATACATAAAAGTGGATACATTTTATTATTATAGTAAAAAAATAATAAAACTAAAAAGTTTACTATTTACAACAAAATAATTTAAACAAATATAATGAAATTATTAGATTTTCCTGTATCTTATGTCCATGCTTTACTTTGGAATCAATATTCTTGTTTATATTGATCCCATCGTGTATTTTCATAATGACACGAATCACTATGCAACATCTCACAGTCTCTAACTTTATTCCCTTCTAGTCTTGCCTGCTGGAAATTTTTCTGAAGTACAAAGATTCTTCCAATAAAACAAATTTTAATTTAACAAATGTAATGATAAATGATAGAAAGAATTAAACAAACCCACAATAAATCCACAGTAAGTACAATAGGAGAAAGTAGCATGAATATCACTTTTGATGCCTATATTGAGTAAATAAGGTGATAAAGCTCATGGATGCATGAAACAGTCCCTCTTTTACAGTTCTTCAAAGGAAGGAGCACAACTGCAGAGGCTTCCCAGAGAGCTGCTGTCTCATCATCCCCTCCTTGGGTGACAACAGGAAAATGAATATTGGTAAGGACAGCCATTAACACACGGATGATGTGCCAAGTGCTTTTAACAGCTAATTGCAATCACCAGATTCAAAGCAACTCAAGTGGTTGCTTTGGTGAGTTCTCACTCTTGTGAAAATACACACAATGTTCTTGCCAGTAGTTAGCCACTGTTTCTAAACGGTCAAACCCCACACATGTGAACATATTTTGCTAAGGTATTTTTATACCTTATAGCCAATCTTCATTAACATAGTTACTTCTAAGGCATAAAGGGATAATGAGAACAACTACAGTTTCCCATAGTTATTAAACAAGGACCTACCTCTGGGAGCAAATCCAGCACACTGCTCATTTCAGGCAGAGGGGACCAGAATTTATTCACACCAATCATAGTTGTCCCACCACTTAAAGTGCAACTCAACCTTCCTCTATTTCAAAGGGAGGCATAAAGCACTCGAGAAGCAAAATTTATGGCAAGCGCAAAACAAACATGCTCAAAAGCAGAATATGTAGAGACAAAAATCCCACTCTCAGACTACATAGAATGACTTGGCTTGTGCGTTCAGACAGCTGGCTATCAATAGAGTTAGCATAAGGTGGTACCAAAAACGCTGGCTATTTTTAGCTAAATAAATCATACAACCTTTCTTTCAGGAAGATTTCTAAACATCAAGCAAGCTGATAGACTTCACTGAAAAAAAGTATTCTTCTCAGGATAATTATCACCTAGGCTTTATTGCAAAGTTAGTCTTCCTCAAATAATTTCTAAAACCTGTAAAATCCACATGGATTTGAACTCTTTCATGCCCTCCTGAGATGCAGAGCACTTCCTTCTATCAGCAAGACATGTATATGTTCAGTATCTGCATCAGTACTGATAAAACCAGTTTAGAGCTCTATATTACTTCATGTATTAATGACATACCAACATGTATTTCCTTTGAAGAGGGAAAGAGGTCTGCCTTACTAAAAACCTTGCTTTTCAGAAAAGGTCAATTCACTCAAGAGAATTTTAAGCCTTTCAATCAATTCACAGTAACTTTCACAAAATATCTTGAAAATTTTAGGCTGAACTTGAAATAACACTTCAACAGTTTTAAGATAATGCCCTATTTTGGATAGGGATAATGGCAGTCAATTAGCTCTTTTTTTCCTCTATTACTGCACTGGAATAATATGTAATCTATATGTTAGTCTCCTGTCTATATCTGGTATCTGAGCTCTGTGCTTGCTTATGTGATCTCTTTGAGCTATTTTTGTGATGCACTGATTTTAAAAATAGTCTTTTACCCCCAAAGAATTTCTATTGGCATAATTCAGAAAAATGCTTTGCTGTTTCACACTCCTTTCCCCCAGCCTTTGTTAAGAGCATCAGCAAGCTTTGTGAATATGACTGCTGTGTAGTTAGCTGCCCTAGAAGAAGAGGGTGTGGATGGGGTACAAAATCATGGATCTCCAGTGTAACCATAAAAACTAGCAGCAGTCCTGTACTCTTCATGGTTATATCTTCTCTGCCTATAATTTTCAGCCAGGTATTTGCTCCCACTTTGAGAAGATTCAGGACTGCTTTTTTAGGAAGAATCACGTCAGCCGGATTTGGAACTTAGGGTAATTTGTTGAACAGACAGGGAAAGATGATACTAGGCACTTGTGATGATTAATAAGCCTGCAAAATTGCGTGTGTTTTTGCTAATCACCCTAAAAGGAGCAGCCTGGGGAAAGTGTCAGCTTCCTTCAGAGAGAACTGTTAGAAATACTTGAGTCATTACGAGACAGTACAAAGTCATGCTTCGTGTTTCAGTGTTTTAATTTTTTTTGCTTATGGACTGAATGTTTCCAGTGGTTGTGTGGGTGCTGGACATTTGCTTTAGGCTTAATGATAATGGTCTTATTGTTCTGACTACTCTGGAATAACAGTTAGTGAGCCCTCTAAGCTGAGATTTTACATGATGGAAATACATGGTTTGTCTTTTTTGTTAAGAAAAAAAATTAGGAAGCCAATCACTTGCACTTGGAACCTTTTGTTTTCTTTTAAAAAAGCCAACTGTTTTATAAATCCCAAATGAATGCAACTTGAATCACTAATTGAGAGCTCAGGTGCTCTCAATGGTTGAAAAAATTTTGCTAAAAGCAGCACCTGGGGATTTTTGGCACTGTGCTTGGCTGAAGAGCACAAAGAGATGGCATGAGCAAGTAATTTTTGTTTGATGGATCATGTGGTACTTGAAGATAAAGCAAAAATGGATAGAAAAGGTTGTTGCTTCAAGATGTTGTTCTTGCTGCGACCTCCAGAAGCAAGGTGACACCTGGTCATGGGAGTTTGCTTTGGCTGGGTTTGTGTCTTTTTAAAGAAGAAATATTTTGTCCTGTTACCTGTGTCTTACTTTCAAGAAAAGAGGGTCTGCTAATTCCTAATCTGATTTACCAAATGAGTTAAGTAGTTCAGGTAGTAGCTTAAACAACCAAGAGTTAAATATCTTTTATTATAATGTAGGTTTACAGTACAGCAGTTGCCAAGTCAGTCAGTATCCTTGTTGTTGGGCCAGCTCTGTGGTAAGAGCTCATCTTAGAATATGTAGTATCAGGATATCTCAGTTCATGTGTGGAACTGCATTCTTTTTTTCAAAAGCTGTTTCAAAAGAGAAATGGACTGGTGTTCAGAAAGGCAGAGCCGTGATTAAAGGACAGGCTGCCTCCCTGATGACCCCTTTTGGTTGTAGTGGAGGTCTTCAGATAACCTAATGAAGTGAATTTTGCTCTTGCAGGGGGAAACCATAGCAACCTGCCACTTCAGAATGCATGGTACATAATATGTCTGTCCTTCAGATAGTATTTTGCAGTCCAGAAATAGTAATTTCCTAATGTGTGAGTGTAAAATACCAGACAAATGTAGTTGGAGTGACATATTGTCTCTAAAGTAAACATGAGTCCTGTTGTGCTGCGCATTTGAAAGGCAGATCCCAGAGGAGGGCAAAGGAAGTATATTTTTTAGTTTTTAATATATGGGTGAGAGAGGTGCTGTGAAATTTGGTTATTGAAAGAGATGCTGCAGTCCCCCAGTACTACATCTTGCCCTCCAACCTGTGTATGCCCCTACTTATTTTTGTCATAGTTTTCTTAAATTATGGTATATCAAGTTCCAAGTTTTTTGGTCAGTGGTCTCTGATACCACTCTGTGGAGGCTCAAACAGTGCTGGAAGTACGCAGTAATCCTGTAGTGGGAGTAAGTACCCTGCAACCTGCTTGCAGCTGGCCAAAGCTGCTGGCTGTTTGTTGAAAACATGGAAAACATTCTTCCTTTGTTAAATAAATAAATGCTTGTGAGCAAGCTGACTGACTTCTGCTCATGTCACCCTCCCTCTACAAGATCTGAAACAGCTGAGACAAGTAATTTCTGCAGAAACCAGCACTGATTCAGTTTGTGAGCCTCAGAATCTGCTGCCAGTTTTAGGGACTGTGCTACCAGTCAGGAGGGACTGAGAAGGGATGACTTAGCTTTTTAATTTTTTCTTAAATTTAAATTTTTAATTTTTATTTTTGTGAAAAGAGCCAAATGATTAATGCATTGAAGGAATAAATAGGCAATATTTAATGATACTGCTAGGGACTGATTTAGACTAAACAGCTAACTAAATGTTTTCCTTAAAAATGTTGTGACTCCAGCTTGTGTAGTGAGTGTTTAAAAATCAACTTAAATGGCACAGAATGCTCTTTATGAATGTATGTTTTGTGGAATAGAGGCATTTCAAATAACTTTTTTTGCTACAAATAAAATGTTAACAGCCAAATTTGTTAAAACTGCTAAATTATTTTGATAGGTTGTGATTTACTTAAGAAGAGAGAAAAATAATGTTGGTTGGTTGGGTTTTTTCTGTTTCTGTGTCATAGTGGGTCAAGGCTGTGCTATTCCTTCTACTCCTTTAAACTGATCTGGCTCCTTATTGTTTGTGACACATTGCTTTTGTTTAAATTATGGGTATTCAAATTTTTCTTGTCACCACTCCATTTCCTTGCATTTTTTGGATATCATACCTGTTCAATAGCAGTTTTTGTCCTTCTTCCCTCTTTAGGTTGGTTTTTCATCCACCCTTGAGTAGTTATGCCTTTATGAATAACAGTGGAGCACATTTAAGATATTCTCATTGTCACAATTTTTTGTTCTATTACCTCTTTCTATTTGATCTGAGTTGTTTTCAGCATTTGATTTGTTTGCACTACATAGCTGGTGCTTGCGTTTGTATGTAGATGGATTTGGCACTGAAATCACTTGTTAACTTTTGTGGAAGCAAATGCTGTGGGTTTCTTGGTTTGGTGACTTTTTTTTGTTTGTTTGCCCAGGTGTACTAGCAGGTTTTTCTCCTTGTCTTGCATGGGCATCTAAAAGGAGTCCCATTGTTGAGAGGGGACACTTCAACTTGAAGGAGAATGTAAATGACAGTATGTATTCTCACATCTGTAGAACCAAAGCTAATGATACAAACAATCGTGTGGAAAATTCAAGTCTTTCCCAGTAGAACGGGAGATTCAGCCTTCTCCCAGATGAGGGCAGTGGTGGCTCATGGATTGCACAGTCCCTGTTCATGTTTAATGTAACACTCATTACAGACTGAGAGATTTGGTGTATTTATATTAGGAGTTCCAGCGAATGTGTTGTGGAATTACTTTTATAAATTCAGGCCTGACAAATACGAGAAAAGAATGTGAAGGGAGATATTTTTATATAGAGGACTTTCAACTTAACCTCCCCCTAGAAGGATTTTTGAGTTTTGAATAAAATCAGGACAACTTGGTGAAGGGAATAAGATGCACTCACTTGACAAATGGAGTTTGCAAATCTATATCAGAAGTTTTCTAGATTTTCAAATGATCAAGTTTTGCAAGAATGAAGATTTGCTGCAGGATTATTTTCCATACACAGTGTGTCATTTTACCATTTAGTTTGATACCCACCAAATCTATTTACATGCACTTAAATCTTGTACTTTTAATTGCTACATCCTCATGTGGCTGTTTTGCAGCAGCAGGTATGGAAGTTTTAGAGGAGTAATTTCCTTTCCCCTTGCTTCAACATAAGACCCATCATGCTTTTAAAAATTTGCTTTCATTATCGAGTAATATTAATGGATTTGAGGGAAAACAATGTATGTTGTTGCAGGTGTTTTAAAGATGTTTTACTTTGAAGTGTGACTTCAAAATTACTTCTCTACCAATTGGAGACTTTTTGATATGGCATTTAGTGGCAAGGTTTTTGGGCAGTTAATGTATCAGTGAAGATAAGATTGTAACTAGACAGCTTGTTGAGGTGGCACAAGAACTGGATTGAGTACTAGAATTAATTATGTAATTGGGTATTATGGTTTTGAGAATCTGCTGATATTATGTCCAGTCTGCTTTTGTTTGTTCTCTGTGCTTGCTCAGCCTTACATAAGCTTGTGTTCCAGTGAGTCTGGCAACTCTGCCATCACAAGCCAATGGTGGTATAGAATAGTGAGCTGAGGTCTCTGCAGAAGACTTGGCAGATTAATAAATGAAGTGAAAGAGTAACTCCTTGCAAGCACAACTGCTGCGGGCTGTTGAATGGCAGGATGTGTGTATTTAAGTGCCTGCTAACACCACAGTACATGATGAGAGTTTCACTTAGGCTTTGCTAGAGCAATGTGAAAGATGGATATCTAATCTCTGGTTGATGAAAAGTGGTAGAGTCACTGGCTTTGAGGTGACAGAGGGCACATCCACACTTCAGTTCTGAGTGCTAAGTGCTAGGCAGAGCTTTTATTTTAAGCTTAAGAGCAAGTATATTAGCACTGCTTTCATATAATTTTAACTATAATTTAAGAAATGTATTCAGCTAAAGTTTTCTTTGTTGTATTTATCTACTAGTATGCTGGTGGAGTCTTGTACCGTAGAATAATGCTTCCTGCTTTCTATGCCTGGTAAGCAATGGCATAGATGGGCCTTGGAGGTGGGAATCTAAACTCAATCTGTATAAAAACATAATTACGTTTTTAAAGTATGAAGGCAGCAAACTTCTGATGAGATGAAGAAGGTGTTGGAGGAGTAGGTCTGCATGCAGTCCAAGGTGTAACTGCAGGCTGAATGTGTTGTGTTGCTGCTGCCTTCTCAATGTGCAAAAGGAGCAAGTGGCACTTTTCAAGTGATCTTTGCACTTCTGTGTGGGAATTTGTTTGTAGTACCAGTAAACCTTATGTGCTAAATGGTGCCATTTTGGCACCTGCATATCTTCAGGCACTCTGCAGATGTTCTTTTTGTAAGGAATGTGTAGGTTAAAGCATCCTAGCTGGTCATTTCTTGTGCCTCAAGTAGTGGGGTCCACGAGGGACTGGCTCCTTCCTTTGAGGCCACTGGTATGTGCATGGTTAGAACAGAATGGTCAGTAACAGGACTTCAGGAATCTTTTCTTAGAAAGTAGACCCCTCTTGTGTTTTGCTGAGCTTTGTAGCTGCCTGGAAAACCTGTGCTTCATTAAGCATGCAGCTGTAAATTGTCAAGCTACCTGAAACAAAACCAATACTGATTAGTTAAATATTTATGGACTCCTGGCTGGGTGTTTGTGATGTTGGAACATAGTATGGTTTTCAATTTAAAGCTGTGAAATAAAATTAATTCTGATCTTGGCTTGGGAAACCCTTCCCTAGGAGGCATTTACACTTGGCTGGCTACTGATCTGAATCTAGCATGAGTCTAGGTCCGAGGAAGTGGAGAAGCATGGAGAATTATGGTAGCATTCTGCTTGCAAACCTATTTAACTTTTATCATGAGGTTTGTGAATATGTGTATTGGCCAGGAAGCCTAGTGCTGTGCTCCATGTACACTGGGTGTTTGTAGGAGGCAAGTCTTTTGAAGCCTTGACAGGTAATCTGTGTGCTGAGGTCTCAGAGACAAGGGGCAGTGCCCTTCCTTTTTATTTTGGGTACTCTTCATTACCTTTGGGAAGCACAGTTTGCAAATTAAATGTTCTTTGTCAAAATGTCTGCTTTGAATAAATAGAGTTTTACATAAGGTTAAATTGCCATGTTGTTATCTGTCTTGGCAAAATTGCTGTTGCTTCTGTCAGTTTCTTAGATATCACTTCTCCCTTTTTTATTTGTTCCTTGCTTCCTGTAAATGAGCTTATACATTATGCATCTAGAAGCTACTTTTTGGTATTCCTCTACAGAATAACTTAAAATATGTAGCAATCAATGCTGCTCAGAAAAACTGTCATATTTGTGTTCCCAGACTTCTAGGAAGGTTAAAATCCTGTAGCTGACTCAAAGGTGATAGCATTCACTGTAATGAATTGCACAGAAAACCAATAGGAAAGAACTAGTGTTTGGAAATGTTATTACAAGCTAATGTCAGATTTAAAAATATGTATCAGTAGGATTGCTTTGGCTGGTGACATGAGAATGTGTGGTTTATGCAATTACTCTGTATGAAATTTCATTTTTCTTTCAGGGTAATGAATATCTTTACACTTCAGTGTTTCACGCCTTTCTTTTTCTTACATCGAATTTGATTTAATTGTAATGTGGAACTTTTTTCAGACTGACAGAGGAAGACCTATAAAGGCTGTCTTCATAATCATGGCTGTGAGATAAAGACCTGCAGCACGTCAGATGTTTTTCTTCCTTTCAGTACTCATTGAGTGTCTCAGTTACTACTGAGGAAAATAATTTAAGGCAGATATGAATTACAAAATACTGCTTTGTTTATTCCAGTCGATAATCAGAAAATGTGTTTCTTGATTGTCTTGTAAAAAAGATTTTGTTAGGAAGTATTTTAGAACTTCACGAGGAGATCAAAGGACTGTCGACGGCTACCTCCATAAACTTGGCATTAACAGCTAATGTCTTGATTTACCTAAGAAAAAAGTTGAAAAACTGGCTAATAAAAATAACCTGAGTGTTTTAAATATGAGCTACAAACAAAATAACCTGTAATTTGTAAGGTCCTATGGTGCTAAATTTCTCTGTCTGTCAGGACTAGGTAGTCAGGATGGTGTACTGTCAATTGCTTTTGTTTCTCCTGGTCCAAGACTTCTTTTCAACCTCTTGCCTACATTTGTGATTTCCAGTGCTTGCTATGCTGATAAATCTTCTTGGACCTGTGCACCTCAACCAAGAGCTGCTTTGCATTGTAGTGAAGGCCAATCCTGCTGCTGGAAATGTGTAAGGAATTTCTGCCCTGCCAAAGATTTTCAGCTGTATTTTTTTATTTCCTTTCACCCTGAGCATTACCCGAAATCTGCATTGCAAGATTCTCTGCTAAGCAGAAGCATGTTCAAATGCTAATGGTCCGATTTGTAACCAGGCCATAGATAATGAAGAATTTACTGAAGGAAACCATTTTGGGCACTTGTATTTGGTTCTTCCCTGAGCACAGAAAGTTATGAACTCCCTAGGATCCAGCGAGGAGCTGTGATACTGATATCTGCAGTCCTACCCTTCTAACAGTACCTGTAGTCATCACTGCACCAGGCATTGACTAGACAAGAACTCCCAGCTTTAATAGCTGGTAACTAGTCAAAGCTTAACTGTGAATGAAGGAGAAATGGCAGCTTTTTTGGTGAATCCCTAAATCCTCATTCAGTATATTTCATCAGAAGCAAGCTTTGCTTCTCTCTTTTTTTTTTTTTTTTTTTTTTTTTTTTTTTTTTTTTTTTTTTGTCACTCTCATTTGGCACACCTCTGAGACAGCACTGAAAGCCAGTAGATTTCATAAAGTACTCCAGGGTGGTTCTAAGCTCTAAGTCATTGCAGTGTTTACTTTCTAAATTGTAAATGTTATTCCTGATGGACAGGCAAAAAGGTTTTAGAAAGGAAGAGAGAGATTTTATTTATTTATTATATTATATTTAAACTTAAAAGTCTTTGAACAGAGACCTACTGATCTGTTGAGAAATTTTCAAGTATAGGAATCACTTATTTACAACAGGTAGTTATTTGAACTACTTTTCCCCAGTAGGTTTGGACAACTGAACTCCCTGCATAACCTCCCAGCCCTCAAAATTGTGTTTTGGGTCTAAAACACATGAGAAACTGAAAATAAATGCTTTTTATGGTGCCTACCATGTTCTAGATGGCCTCCTTCGTGCTTTCATGTAACTTCTCACGTACTAAAAATAGTATTTTAAGAGTAAAACTGACACACTGTTCAATGTGTTGTGGAGATATGCAAACAAAAATTGCAGAAGTACATCTTAAGTACCTAAGTGGCTTATGCTTTAATGGAAACAAGAATTTCAATAGAAGACAGGCCTCTTTGGTGAAGAAAATGTAAATTCTGGCTTATTTTACCTATAAACCAGGAAGAAAGGTTTTACTGCAAGTCATGCAGAACTTCACTGGCTTTTAAGGTATCTTGAAATTCCCTCATCTTCATTTGTAATGTTTCAAATTATAGAATGCTTTGGTTTATACTTTAAAGTTTACTGAATGCTTCAGTTTATAGAGAAGAACTTCACTGGATGTATGTTTATTTCTGAAACCTCCTGCAAGTCTGCAACCTGTGCTTAGTTTTCTTGACTGATTTGTTGAAGTTCTCTGTCACCATCCTTCTCAGGGCTGTCTTTCTTGCAAAAGTAGTTTTATGCTTTCATGACTTCTGTGAGGTGATGATGTGACCAAAATTGTTTTGTATGCAGAGGACTTGCTTTTCCAGATGTGTTGCTGAGCATTCACCATGACAGCTGAAGTCAACACGCATCCAGAATGTCTGAAACTAAAGCCCTGAGGCCCAATCAACCTTTTGCTGAAATCGGTGGAGAGACTGGCAGCAGTGGGAGCTGGATTGAGGACAGAAAGTCTTTTGAGGCTAAAGTCAGAGTGGGAATATAATGAAATACAGCTTCAGTGCTGGCTGTTGTCCAGTGCTGGCCCATCTGTGCTCTGTGCCTCTGTTGCTTGGCTTTGTTTCTGTGAACAATCATTTTAGCACTTTGAAATGTAACATTTTGAAAGCTCCTTCTGGTGCAAGCTCTATAAGTGCATGAGTGGCCGTGTTTTATTTGTGTCTTTTGATAGTGTTCTGGGAAAAACTATAAAACTCAAGTGTGCTGTTTCTTGGTTTGAATACTGTGGACTTTGTAGGATGTTTTCCTGAGACACAGAAACAGACAGGCCCTTGCTCTAGAGTAAGTGAACATAAAACCACATAGGGACTGTTTTGCATTTGTTCCCCTCCACAGTTCTTCCAGGTCTCTCTTCAGTGTGCTGCTCAACACAGTGTGTCTGAGCCAGGACTTCTGATCAGTGTTCAAAAGGGTAATTACAGGAGATGAACCTGAAGGACTCACAAATACTCTTGGGTAAACCCTAGAGTGCATGAATAATACTCTTACACTTCTTTTGCATGCAAGGAGCAGGGCAAGTGTTTTCAATGCAGCAGTAAACATTGCAGTAACTTTGAGGGCTTCTTATGCAGAAGACAGCTCCTGTTTCACATCTTGAAAGCCGAGTTGAAATGGGACCCCAGTCACTTGTAGGCAGAAGGGTTTTTGTTTTGGGTTTTTTTTTTTTTTTGTTTTAATTTGTTTGTTTTGTTTGTTTTATGCTTTGTTTTCATGAGTCAGTGTTTCACTACAGTCTGGACACTTCCACAACTCCAGACTATCAAAGTCTCATAACTTAGAATCAGAAATTAAGCTGATGTTTGTCAAGTCTGAATGGATGGTGTATTTTCATTCCTGCTGCTTATTTAGTGATGTCCAAACTCCTAAATCTATGTTTCTTGACAATTTTGTCAGCTATCAAAAAGAAATCTTACTTTTTGTCTATAAACCAAACAAATGCCAGGCTCTTGTTTCTCACTCTTTCATGTGAACATGCTTTATGCCTCAAATGTGAAGCAGCTGTGTGGAAAGTGTGTTAGTGAGTCTTGAACTGCCTGAGTGAACCAGGGGTGTTCTTACTGAAGTTGTATGGAAGAGAAACAGAACAAAATAATCTGCCTCTGTGAGGCTAAATGCTTACCTGGTGAATGAGAGCTGGTTAAGATATTTTTGACAAAATGCTTTTCTTAGGCCAATTTCAACAAAAGTTTGATTTGAAAAGGTTGAGATGTTGCTTCTCTTCAGAACTTGAAAGTTGGGCCCCAGCCATCAGCAGTGCATATTTCCTACTCCTGTACTTCCAGTTATTGGGAACTTGGCTTGAAGCCTTGGCTATTTGGGCATTTCTGAAGCAGAGATTGAAATTAGTCTTGTCTACATCCCTGATGATAAACCAGAGGAATGCACTAGTACTGGGTCCTTCTGGATCTTCAGAACCAAATTCCATTACTGCTTTTTAAAGGTCTCATCTTCAATAATATCAAGTCTATGCTGGCTGAAAAAGATGTGGAAAATCATACCCCTTGACCACTGTATTATGTGTGAATATCAAGAGATGTTACAGTCCTACCTTGTGTAATATGAGTCTCTAGTGGAGTACCAGAGGAAGTCTGGGACATGTATTGTCACTGCTCTGCTTTTTTTTTTTTCTTTTCTCTCTGATAAGCTTCTTGATTATCAGAAGCAAGTATTAGTAAGAATTAGTGCTGCTTTAAAGCATTAAACCCTGTTCATCTAAGTCTGGTTCTGTACTCCAACTAGATGAGGGTTCCCCCAACAGTAAAGGTGATCCTTGTGCATTCCTCTTTGTTGGGTTTGCTTCTGGATTTTGTGGAATTCAGTGACCTTAGGGATAATTTGCAAAACAAATACTGTTTGTTCTGGAGCTTATCTAATACTTGCTAAAAGGCTCTGTAGTCCTCTTAAAGGTGCTTGAATTATTTGTTCTGCTTTGTTCAGCGTTTTGCACAGTTTGGAAGCTGAGTAAATTAGAGGAAATTGCCATACAAATGGCAGTCACTGAGATGAGAGAGGGTAACAGAGAGTAGTAGAATGTGGGATGTGGATGGAGGAAGCATGAAAATAATATTTGTAGTACTCAGTGGTACTGCAGCTCAACTGAGATAGAATAAGTGTTTATGTGGGCTGAAAATAATGAAGTCAAATATCCTGATTGAAATGGTGTTCATGATGTAACCATAGGTTGATCAAATTCTGTTTTGAGGTTGCAGTGGTCTGTAAAATATGCATGTAGCTCCTGAATTGACCATCATGAGTCCTTGAATTGCAGAGTCTCTGCTTGTCTGTAGCATTTCTTGACTACATAGTAGGTCTTAAGTTCAGACATATTACCCTGCAATATTTTGAACTTTCCCCCAGTTCATCTAATCAATGTCCTTCCAATCTATGGAAAAAGGAGGTTTTAGTGTGCTGATTTCCTCTGTTTGATGTTGGAGTCGTGTAGCAGTACAAAGTGGCTTGTACCTGACAGTTAATTCAGGTATTAAATAAGACCCCCTGGGCCAGTCCCATGGGTCAGCCCCTGGGTGGACAATGGTAGGTTATATTCAAGCCCAAACAGGGATTTCACCCAATGATGTTCCATCCTAAGCTGCAGACACCTCCCTGGTCAGAGACCTGGGTGGTCTGAACTCCCAACCAATCAGCTGTCATGAGCCAGGAAATTAAAACCCTCTATTTAAGAGGGGTTGAGAAGAATAAAGAAGCTTTTGTCATATGAATCTCGGAGGGTCATGTCTCTGTCTCCAATCACAACCCAAATTAATGCTGTATTTCAGATCCTGTATAGTAAGACAAAGAAATTATTTTAAGCGTTCCAACAGTTTCTGCTTAAAAATCAGAATATGATGCCAAGTGGCATCTTGTGTCATTTGCTGCCAAATACCGTTTTGCCTCACAGAATTTGAATCCAGTCAAGTGGTATGAAAGCAAAATTAAAAATCGGTGTACTGCTGTTACTCGGAAGCTTTCAAGTGCACTTGGAAAACTGAGATAGATGGAAACCTTTACTGAAATATCAAATTAAAAATAGGGATTATCTCACTAATTTAAAATCAACTATCTGCAGCAGAGATTCTTGTTCTGTGGAGGATTTGCAAAGTTCAGTTCATGTGGTTTCTGGTGACATTTTTGTGCTTGAGTTTTTGAAAAATGGGAATGATTGTGGAATAGTCTCCCATGTTTATAAATACAGTAGTACAAACTGGAGAGCTGGGTACAATTTCAACCTGTTTTCTTCCTTTACAAATAAATTCAGATGAAAAGGTTAAACTCCTTTAGAAATACTGTGTAGTTACTCTAAAACCTTCCCAAATTAACTTGCATTTGGTAATGACAAATACTGTATTGGTGTACATACATAAAAATTATTCTATACCAAATGGTATCACAGTCTGATAAAATCCTTCGTGTGGGAACTAAAATATTTCTGTAAGGTACAGGAGTCTATAAACTGGTGAATCTCACTGAGGCTACCATGGCATGTTTCCACCTGGGCATCCAAGTGAAACTTGGGCAGTGTGTAACTCTGTGAGCAGTAACCATTGCTATCACACTGTGCAGAAGAGAACAATGTCTAAGTTCCATATAGGAATTGGTGAATTTAACAATTAAGTGTGTGCCAGAAGGGTTGGAGAGTTTGCCTTTGGGGCTGGGCAGGCAGGGAAAAATGCCATGTGAGTTTCCTGTGAGCTGAGTTTTTTCTGCTGCATAGGAAGTGCAACCCTTGATGCTCATTCTGTTTAATCAGTTCTGCTGGTGGATATCAGACCTCAGTGCTGAAAGCTGAGGAGCTCTTAAGAAAATAAAAAAATGGTGTTCAATTCAGTGCATGTTAGGAAAATGTAATTTTCCCCAGAAAGACAGAATTCTTTACAGAAGAGAGATTATCTCTTGAAAAAAACTGTGAAACTAATGTAGTGGTGGAGTTATTAGAAGGTATGAACATTTTTAAACTAAGCTACTTCATTTACTAGCTGTGCATACTAGGGGGGAAAAAGAAAAAAAATAAAGAGCTTACCATTTGTTCCTATAAGGTCACACTAACTTTGTGTTATGTGGATAAAGCATGAGCACTTTCTTCTGTGTTGTGAAAAGGTGTGCATGGGATGACTTTCTGCAAAGTAAAACATCCCTGCAAAATTCACCTTCGTGTTTCTTATTCTATTCTTGTTCAATAGTCCTTGAACTAGAACTCGTTAATGCCTTTCCCAAAAAAGAGGAAGATAACCCCAAGGGAGATATGGGCATTGCAGGGACCTCACACCTCATCTTGCACATAACACTTGTTCTGTGAATATGTTTGGATGTAAGTCCTTCTATTTTTTTTGTATTCCCTTTCTCCCCACCATTGACTTCAGGGCTGAACAGGCTTCATATATAGCAAATCATTACTAAAGTTCAGATCAAAAGGGAGTAGCTGTTAAATAAAAAGTCAGTGTTAGAATCGAGTATATCTGTACATCTCCTAACACTGTTCAAAAGCCTCTCTCTGCTTTGTGTAAAACTGATTAAATGCTTAGTCCATCTGTCTCCCATATTTCTTTCAGTATTTCTATTTTTGCTCTTGATTCTCCTGTGCAGATCTGTGTTTTATCAAAATGCCTTCACCTTTGGTGAAGGTCCATTGGTGAACCAGTATTAGAAACAACCTTTAGGGAAAAATTAGATATTACATACAAGTAATTTAGAAAACAGCTTCTAATCATGGTTAACTGAACTACATTCAAAACCTACCTTAATGAAAAACAAATACAAAATTTTGATGAAGGCAAAAGGTATTGCTCTAACATTTGGGGTAAACATTACAATTTATTGGCACAGGACATGCAACGTTTCTTTGGCTTTTGCTTGATATGTATAACGTTAACTGGGGTCATGACTGGAGACAAACAGCATGACCCTCTGTGATCTATGTGACAAAAGCCCCTTTATTGCTCTGTTTCCTTCTTAGAGGGGCTTGAATTTCCCTGCCGTGACAGCTGGTTGGTTGGGAGTTCTACTGCTCAGCTCTCTGACCAGAGGGTGTCTGCAGCTTAGGATGGAACATCATTGGGTGAGATCTCTGCTTGGGTTTGAATATAACCTGTCATTGTTCACCTAGGGGCCTGTTTATCCATCAGGCTAATCAAACTGAGTTACTTATAGATGGCTGAATTAACTGCCTGGCTACAAGCCAGCTTGTGATGTGACAGATACATAAATGTGAAGTGGATATATCACATGTGAATGGTTTTGCACTGTGGTCACTGGCTGGTTTCTAGTTTATTTTCAGATTTATAGGCTAGTTTCTTTCATTAAAACTGTATTTTCATTTTGACTTGTAAGGCTGCTTCTTTTCCTTCCTGTTTGCATCTATTCCCAGAAGAGCCCTGTTAGCATATATGCTGAGTAGAGCATCAGGAGGATGCAGATCAAATGCCCTTTGAAAATGAGCATCTGGGCGTTTTAAAAATTTTTTTTACTTATTTCCTTTTTTTTTTTTTTTTGAATGGCAGTAATTAAATTCAGGCAAAATTTCATTTCTTGCTCATACTATGGAGCAGTATTAGGTGTTTTCATGCTCTGTCACCTTTTTTTTTTTTTTACTTTTCTATTTATGGTAGTTCCTTAGAAAACATTTTATCTTTATATTCAGCCTATCAAGCACGAAAGCCAGCAGACTTCACAGTATCACACTCTCTGTACAGGAGTTCATCTTGTTGCTGCCACTGCTGCATTCCACACTGTTCTGATGGGGGAAAATGGTTGTTTTGAAATGGTTGTTTTTAATGGCTGATGTTTGAGTGACAAAAACAGAGGGGGCACCCATGGCTCATCAGAAAATGATACTATTAGAACCAAGTGAGCAGACACACAAGAGGTTGCAGAGCTTTTGGGAGCGATATGCTGAACACCAGCACCTCTTATCAGCATTAGCATTCTCTGTTCATTGCAGAGACTCTTTAAAATGCCATTTGCATTGATGATGGTATAATTGACATGGCTCCCTAAGGAGCTGTGAGGATTGTAGGAAGCTGAAATCTCAGGAAAAGTCATCTGTTCTTGGGACTTTTTAATAGTCTGACATCTCATTGCTGGCAGGTTTTGCTTTGTTGTATGTTATCATTCTATTAATAAAGGGCCATCAGTATTACGGCTTTTCTCAAGTTCCCAGCAGTATTTTTGTTAAATCTAATTAAACATTAACTTGCTAATTAGCATTACCACTTCATTCTATTGCATAATTGACTTCATATTTCTGTCTTGAATGGCTTTTCTGGAAGATATAGTGAAATAAACTTATATAATGAAATTATTAACTTACATAAGGTTTCATTATTTCAGCAGTAAAAGAAGTAGGATATGCAGTAAAAATTCTGTATTTGGTTTCCAGATCTCTAAAGGCTAGGGGTAAGGCAAGTGTACAAATCAATGACTAATAACTACAGATTTAAAGAACTTAAAATGTTAAAGGGATTTGGGAATGAATACATGATTTGTATATCTACGTGCTATGTATTCAGGGAAAAGATCTTGGTAATGAAAATGGTATCAGAAGGAGCAGAAGAGGTGCTGAATCTGTGGCATGTGTGATTCCTTGTCTTTGGAAACAAAAGCTTTAATTTTAATTCAGTGAAAGATATTGGATGAAATTGTGATCTGATACTTAAGTGTAAATTTGCTGTAATTTCACTGAAGACTTAACTTAATCCTACACTAAACTACCACCAAAAATTACATTTTGTTAGTCCATATTCTTTTAACTTATAATTTAGGTGAAGCCCCTTGCTCTGAAAGGAGGTACTGTGTTAAGCTCTTTCAGATGAACATTGGACATAATGGTAATTTTAGGCACTCCAAAGAGAAATTGCAATGGTGAGCAATTTTGAGTGCTTATTTTATGCAAAGGTTGAAATGCAATTCCTGAGCAACAAAGGATTGCAGTTTAAATTTCAGCTTTTTGTATGGGCAAAAGAAGTTTGAAAACAGTTAGTAATTGTGTTTAGTGAGCATTTATATTAAGTGTGTTAAAGACACAAACCAACCACATTATGCATCAAATTATGTAAGGCACAGGGAGAAGAAGGTCTAAAGTGATTTTTTTGGTGCAAGTTTTCCCATGATTTTGTCCTGAATTCTAGGTATTTTATGTTAATTTTGTCAGTTAAAGAATTATTGAAGGTTTAGAAGTGCCTGTACAGAGTAGAGACTGACAAAGGATTTTCTTTTTTGAAATTGTAAATGAGAAAGTAGGAAGACAATATTAGATGATTGTGGAAAGAAAAGTGGAAAGATTTGGACTAACTAGTGTTAAGGTAGATGCAGTTTATGACACAAAAGTCTTGACAAATTCACTCTCATAGGCTTTTTTCTTTTTCTTTTTGACAATCCAAAGAAACACAGCAGTGCCTTTTTACAGGTCTAATAGTGATTGATGCACCATTGGAAAAGAAGATCAAGGCTGGAGGTATAACAAACAATTCAGGCACTTCACAGAGATTGCCTGACACACAGCCAAGGGAATGACAAAGTTAAGCTACCACATTTAGTTTCCCTTTCTTTCTCTCTCACAAGTGTTTGCACTGTACCCTTATTTGTCTAAAAATTAATCTCATGTGTCATCTGCCAACCAGTGCAAGAAACACAGTGTGGTGTGTGAAATGATTTAATATTGGTGCTTCAAATCTAGGTAGTTCTTTCTTCATGTAAATGCTTTTGAATCTATTTATGCTATCATAGGTTAAAGGAGATACTCAAGAATAGGGAGCTTGATTCTGTTTATTTGTACTTTTTGAAAACATTAAATACTAAAGGTATTAAAGAAGATACCTTTCTATAATTTTTGATTTTCAAACTTCTGAATTACACAAGAAATATGAATGGTCACAGTGAACCATGGCATGTTTCCTCTTCCTATTTTTGTTCAAGTAACTGCTGCTATTTGCAATTGTAATTCTCTTTTTGCATCTTGCCCTGCATTTTCAAGGAGCTGGTGCTGAAAACAATGACCCTCAGACTGTTATTTATCACAAAACATTTACCAATGTTGGCATCTTTGTAACTTGATAAAATTCTTGCTCTGGTAATTTAATTTCCCTTGCCTCAGGTATCTGTATAATTTCCTGGAATTACATTTTTCATGTCTTATTGCCTGTTGAGCAGTGGCTGTGTTGTACCCAAGCTGAAGAATGGGATGCAGGGGGGATGAACCGTTCCTGATGTTTCTTGAAACAATCTGAAAGGTTATTAGTACCTCTAGGAATTTTTAAAATCCATGTTCTGTTAATGCCAAAGAAATTATTATTCAAAGCTTAGCCTTTTTCCAAAGGGGTGGTGGAAGGAAATTCAGTCATATCACTAGTGTATCCTAAGCACAGAAATTGCTTACGAATTTGCATTGTAGCTTATGAGTACTGCTGTGTTTTCAGTACTCCTGCATGCTAGTATAGAAGGAAAAAGATAAACTCCTTTTTCCTATCTTTATGCCACATTGGAGAGAAATTCTTTGGTTTTTTTAACTGTGTTCTTTTTATGGATAGCTGTTTTAAATTATACCTGACCTTCAGTAGCCTTGTCCTAGGAACTGCCATGGACTTTTTCTTACCACATCATGAAATGGCTCTCAGTTTAAAACCCCATGCAAAGCCAGTCAACCAAAATACTTTCACTACTTCTCTGCCATGTCTGTGTTACAAGAGCCTGAATGACAGTGATTCTGAACCTCTACTTTATCCAGTACTGATTCTGGTTTTGTCCTTTTTTTCTCCAGGAAAGAAGGAAATTCTGAAAATAATAAAATTAATATTTTCAGGCTTGAACTTTGTAAGTGACTGACTCAATTCGAGCTTTTTCAGGCCAAGGGTATTTTCTGCAGGATGGTACCTACCTGCAAAGTAGGAATTTGGATTTCTGAAAAATACTATGATAAAATGTGTGAAAGGTGAGAGGTGTTAAACTCAGAACTGTTTGGTGAGTCTTCATAGACTTCACTTGAACTTTGTGTCCTTCTGGGACTACAAGTCCACAAGCACTTGGCAGAAGTTTGGATTGTTTGGTGTCCCAACTATGAGAGATTTTATGTTTAATATGTAGTTTTTATGGTATGCAATTTTCTTAGACACTAGAAGATGGAGCTTTCCCTTTTTCTTAGACAAGAAAAATGACATCTCATTGCTTTAAAGTAAAAAGAGGTATAAGACATCCACATGAAGAGTCACAGACATCTTTTTCAATCGAAACTTCATGTAAGAAGTAGCAAGTGGAAGCTTTTAAATTCCTGCCAGTGGTGCAGTCTCTAGAGATGCCATTAAGATACACCAAAAGTATTCAGCATGCACTAAAACCTGTTCCAAGCTGTGCCCTGGTGATGTCTGGGAAGAGTAGCTGCCTTTCATGTAAGTGGAGTTGTCTGCACACTGTCCTAAAACCAACAGCAGTTAACGGAATGTTTTCTATAAACTTTAGTACCTGGTAGTTATTTCCAGCCCTGTTACTGTGTCAGGAGTAGCATTACATTTGGATGTCAGGAAGCCAAACAAATCTGATATGGTGAGAAATTTACATGGTTTAAACTGGGCCTGGATTCTTTCTTGAAAATTCACTTTCCTTTTCAGCTTGAAAAACCAGAAATTCAGTGAACAGAGTATTACCAAGGCCCTTGATGAAAATGCAGATGTCTTGATGCTGGAATACATGTCAATGCAGAGAGAGCCAAGCGTCCTTTGTTTTCAAGCTGCTAATTATTCACAGAAAAGATTAAAACTAAGTACGGTTTTCCCAAATGATTTGATATTATACTCTGAATTTAAAGTACATTATGCAAAATGCTGATGTGGTAGAAAGGATTTTTGTCAGTGTAAGGCTTCAAGGTTGTCATGGCATTTGGGCTACTAAAATCTAGGACAACAGGGAGTATGGTTGCAAGAAAATACATTGCAGCAAGGCAGCTGATGTCATGATGTGTATCACCTGTGCTCTGTTGTAGGAGGAACAATTTATTGCTGGCCATCTCCCCTTCCCTGGAAGGTGTAGTAGACTTTGATCTGTGGTATGTGGGAATTACTTTCATGTGTGGTGGCCAGGTCACTTAGTTCTAGCCATGTAGCTGTGGTCAGTTTGACTCATAGCTAGTTAATGCAATTTGGATTTTTCAGCCTGCAGTGCTAGAAAATATTAATTATGATCAAACTTGACATTATGAGCAAAAATTTTAGTTGAATATAATTTTAGGAAGTCATCTGTGCCTTTTGGGCCTTGTTCCTAATTATGCAGGTTGTCTAGAAGATGTTGTTTTAAGCATCCTAATAATACAGTTTTTATCTGAATTTTGCATATTACAATTTTCATTTATACAGAGAAAATTGATGTGTCTTGAAGACAGTGTGTTTTTCTGGAAGCAGACGTGATGTGCTGTAGTTATAATATGTAGATTGTCCCACTCTGCACTGCACTGATGTGACCCCATCCTGAGTACTGTGTGCAGCGTTGGGTGCCTCAGTACAATAAGCACACCAGACTCTCAGAATATGTCCAGAGATGATTTTATGATGGGATATAATATTTTCTTGGTCTCTCTTCTGGAATTTATTAGGAGGCAGGTGTGAATTTCTTTGATGGGGATACTATTAACCTCAGCTGAGCAGGAATGTCATTGCATTTAATGAAAAATGGTGGTGGTCAGAAGCCTTGGATGTAGAGAAGAAAACACAGCTGGCTACCTGTAAGGGACACTTGTTTTCTTGCTTTGTGGTTTTTGTGTTCTTGTTTTTGTTTTTTTTTCCCCCCTGTATTCTGCAGTCTGAGATACAGGGAGCAGTTGGTAATAGGAACTGAGAGGCCAAGGAAGCCAGTGCTGAGGAAAATGAAAGCAATTGTCAAGCAGAGGCAGGTGAGATCTTCTCTTGGGACTGCAAAGTTCATAAATCTGTTATGCAGCCTTTGTGGGTAAGGAACACAGGCCTTGCACAGATTTGACATTTATGGGACTGTTTTACCAGCTGTAACTAACTGCTGTGGCCCTTGATCCCTCCTCATTATTTCCAGCTATGGCTCTTGAGAAAAGAGCAAAGGTCCCTGATATTCTAAAAGAAAATTAGAAATAGAGCTCTGTGTGTGTGTAATTTTTTGGTTCCTTCCTGGTAAAAGGCGAAAAGTAGAAGAAATAAATTTATTCCTTATGCATTATTATGTAAGACAGTTTTACCAAAAATACTTGGGAATTATCTAGGGTGAAAGGAAGGTCATGCTTTTGTCAAAGTATTAACTATTACCCAGCATGTCTCAGAAAGTGCTTCTATTATTCCTGGCTATTTTGACACGTTTTTCTAATAAACGCTGGGAAATTCAAGAATTGTAGAAGTTGCTGTGGTAGTTAAACATGAATCACATCCTATGCTGATTGACTGGAGCTGTTGGCTCTCCTTTATGGGTGAAGGAAGACTCCACGATAACTGCTAGGGGAGGCTGTGCTGGAAGCCTTCAGCTGGTGCACGCCCCACATTCTGGGCTTGTCTCTCAGATATTCAAAAGCAATCTGGGCCATGTGCTCTGTTTGAGCTTAGAATCATCTTATTCATGATGACTGCAGGGAAACCTGACCCCAGGTAATACTTGGGAATAAGCAGAGCTATTTCAATCCAATCTGTTTAAGAACTCTTGCCTACTTTGCGCTCTTTACTAGAGAAAAAAGTACTAATGTTTGCTTTTCCTCTCATAAAACTTGCTTGCTATTGACAGCTCCCAATATTTAGAAGAAAGAAATTTGCTAAAGGCACAGGGATTGCAGTTCAGGTCTCTCATTTTTCTCCTTTTCAGTCAAAAAGCTCCCCAAGTTTCTTCTCTCTTATTATTTTCTCAGTACCTCTGAGCATAATATTACCTTGCTTTTGAAAAAAAGAAAAAGTATCTTTTATTTTGAGAGCTCAAAAAAAGTATCATGACTTTTCTAGTTTCAGGGCTCTGTGCTGTCACTTGTTTTGTCCATCTGCTGTTGTGTCTGTGGGATGGGTTTTTGCCCATCTGTGACTTCATTCTGTTATTTGTGTGCCTGGCTCTGTCAGGCTTGTCTCCTGTTAATTTGTTCTAAATCTGTTTGCTATTCCTAGTAGCAATCACTCAATGCTTCTCTTTTCACCTTATTTCTGCTTGGTGCATTTGATGAGTGTTTGTGTTTTCTGCTTCAGACTGTAGATGGTGGCTGAGGAGGGACAGGAATGTCTTCATTCAGACAGAACAAACAGCTGTGGTTTATGCTGACACAGGCTCACTTCAGGTGACTTCTTGCCAACCTGGTTTCACATTGGTGATTTCTCTTGACACTGACACTGCTCAGTTCATGTTTTTTTGCTTTAAGAAAGGCTGCTACTCTGCTGGTGAGAGTCCTTTCCCCACTGCTTTCCAAGAGAAATCTTCCCTGCTTTTATTTCTAGATTAAACCATAAAGACTGAAAAGGGCTTAGCATCACCATTTGTTTCAGCTGAAGCTTTGAGTGTTCAGGAAGGCCTGTCTTGTTCATGTTCATGGTAGTGTTTATTTCTCTCTTTGAAAATGAGCAACCTATCAGAATAAGTTAATGTAGGATGGGAGTCATGGAGTCTTCAATGAGCTTTTCACCACTTTCTCACAAGCCACTAACAGGCAGGCCAGCATATCCAGAAAAAAATGGCCCAGTTCTAAGTTCACCAAATGAAACCAGGGCCATTTTTGCCTCCTCTCCTACCCTGGAATTGCATCTCTCTATCCCTCCTTGAAGTGGCTTAATCTAAACTAGTTAAAGTGTTATGCTGAAGTACACTTGATTTGCTTTGTTTTCTTAAAATCATGTTATCATCCTATTGACCATGTTAGTCATGTATCACTGGTTTCTGGTACTTGAGTTATTGTTGACCAAAGCAGCAGGATGATTTCAGTGTTCCAGGTAAACTACTGAAATCTCTAATGGTTGGTTAGAAGTTGAAAAAGCAGTAAAAAATGAAATAGAAAATATACTCAATTAATTAAATATCTTTGTCCCATTTTGCTTGACTTCAGAAGATGTGCCTTCTGTGGAAAGTGTGTAGTTTCTTATGAATTTACTTGCCAAGCTTCTGGATTTTTAACGAGGTGTCTAGGAGTAGGTTTTGTGGGTTGATTGACTTCTCTTCATAAAGCATAGAAATACAAAAAAATACAGTTTCTCTCTACAGAAAGTCATTGTACTGTTGTAAATCCAGAAACACCAGCTGTTGGTTTGGTTTTGCTTCAGGCTGAGTTTGAAATTGCTTGATGCATTGATACATTAAGTGTGTTTGCTTGCCCTTACAGGGTTGTATCCTGTTAAATGTAGTTAGTTTAGTTTTGAAAATCTTATATTTGTGGTGCTTCGTATGTAGATGGTATTGGTATCCTTGTAGCATTTGTTTTTTTGAGCTTCAGTATATGCTCCGAGCCATGACTTAATGTAGCTCTTGTCTGAAGGATTAGATTTGCTGCTGTGCAGTGCTTTTCCTCCAGCTTGCTTGGTCCCTGAAGCAGAAAAGTGTTCAGCATTTAACTATTCCTTGTGTATGAGTTGTTTGACTCGTACCTGCCTCCTACCAAGTCATGTATTGGTCATCACTTCACCAATTTTTTCTACGGTGTCTTACAGAGAAAAGTATAATGATAAAAGAATTTTTCTAAGCTTATGTCCACTCAAACAGAGCATATATGAAGTAAATCTCTAGTGTCTTTCCCCAGTTCCTGCTTAGGTGGTATTAGTATTCCCTGGGGGTGCACTGGTGTATAGGCTTTTGTCTGCAGAAGCAGGTATGCTGATAGTTTTTGTAAAAATCATTTCAGTGTCAGTGCAAGATAAAACTAGTAATAAAAGCCTCTTTTCCTTCTGAAAGTCAGTTTGGACCAAGTCAATTTTATTATTATCTTGTCTGCTATGTATGAGAGTCCTGGTGGATATGTTCCCAGCTTCTACTTTATTACCAAAATATGAACAGGGAAAGTAAAACTATTAAAAAAATTAAAAGGTGAGAGCATATCACAATCTCCAGGAGCTATAAGACAATAACAGGACTGGGGCATGAATATGTAGAAGAATTTTATCATGTCTACTTAATCTCTCACAGCACAGCGCAGAGCCCTTAACGTTTTGTCCACGTGAGAACAGTAGATTAATGTTCTGAGTCGGAGTATTGACAGGAAAAGAAGAGAAAATGGAGTTAATTTTCATGGAAAATACCTGTTTCGTGTTTACTTTTCTTTAGCTCCGTGCTGCCCAAGTACCATCGTCCTAGCTCCCGAGCCCTGAAGGTGGCAATCTTGTGCTGTCTGGGAGAAGCAATTCCCAGCCTTTCCCAACTGCACCTGGGAGCCTGTGGGTTAAGGGCAGGAGAGAGGGGATGGCAGCAGATGAAAAGAGAATTTATTTTTTTCACTTCCTTTCTTCAGCTTTTAAGTCTTGCATCCCTCAATATTTCTTCAGAACTGCTTAATCCCCAGGACTTAGTGCAGCAATTAGCTGGTGAGGAGGGGAGGCAGCAGCAGTGCAGCACTGCTGGCAGAGCATGGGAAGGTAAAGCTTGCAGCAGGGACACCCTGTAGCTTTTCAGGGCTCGAGTGGGATCACTAAAGGAGTCTTAACTTCATTTTCCCTGGTGCAGCATGACCCCACTTTTCACTAAATTCACAACTTCCTTTAATTTCTGTCAAGCAGAAATTGTTCCATGGAAGGATGGCTGAGAAGGATGTGGCCCATTCCAGTTCCAGGGTTTGGTGATTATTCATCTTGCAACCTTTATCAGCAGGACCTAGAAGAGTGTAGGTCTGAAATTCAGAATACACTTTGGAAAATGTAATCATTTTATAGATGAAGATTAGAAAAGGAAAAAAGCCTTCAGTAACCAGTTTTAAGAGAAACAGGACTAATGTGACACTTTAACACTGTATTTGCAAGTAGTTTCCTGCCTATGTTCTTTTACAGTAAAATAGACTTTGCTGTGTTTTATGTACTACTAAAACTATATGTGATTCTTTCTCTCTGTGTATATATCTATATATACAGAAAGATATATATATAAGTAAACAAGGATTAAAATCTTAGCAGCTATGATTGGATCTGAGACTTCCCTGGCTCTAAAACTTCATATCCATGGCTAGTCTTTTTTTTTCCTCAATCTCTTTTGGGGGATAAGGAGGCTGGACAGGCCCCCAAAATCTCTCTTAGACACAGCTTTACAAAATATTTAGTTGATGTTGTGTATTTCAGCAGAATACTCAATGCACCAGGGAAATTTAGGAGAGAAAAACCTGTGACTGGGAAGTACAGAGCAGTAACTGTTCAGTTCAGTACAGGGAATCAATTTATGTGGCTGTAGGAAAGTAAGTGAATTCAGAGCTCAGAATAAGGGATAGCAGTCCTATCTGGATGTAAATCATGTGGCAAAATATCATCATCCTTGCTCTCACATCAGAATATCACTTAAAGAATTTCAAAACCTGAAGGGTGTAAGCATGGCCCTGACTTAATTTTGAGATATTATGGGGATGCAATTTTGGAATGAAATGAGCTGAATGAAATAATCGGGATGCTTGCATCCTTAATCTTTAGTTGATCTATGCATGAAAAAGGAATCTGGCAGTATGAACCTGCAGTGATTTAAGCCAGTTGTCATTTTGTGTGGTTACAGGTCCACTTTGCTTGCAGTACATCTGGCCCTTGGGTGAGCTGCCTTAACTGGTCTAGGCCTGCTTTGGTTTTTCTCACTAGTGGTTAGCTTTCAGCGATCAGATCCTAGAGCTGTTTGTTTCCAAGACACAAATGTGATGTCTCTTGAGAAGGGGGAGTGGAGTGGTTTTGTCGAAAGGGCCGTTATGACAGTACACCTTAGACTTTGCTCTCATGTGTCAGAGCAGCACAAGTGATAACCTGTGGTCACTTTCTTCTAAGCCTACAGATAACTTCTTGAATGAGAGTATGGTAAGAAGTGATGCAGTAATGATGTTCTGCAGTGTAGTGAACTCCAGAGAGGCTGGTGCACTAGGAAGAAGGAAAAAAAGCTGCATGATCCAGTATTTTTATTATTTAGCATTTCCTTTAGGCTGACATTATTAATTCCTGTGGTTTTTTGGGTTTTTTTCCCCCCCTTTATTAGCCACAGATTCAGATCTAACCCTAGTCTGGCCTTTAGTGAAAGTTAAATGGCAGCTCTCCACATGAAGAGAAATCAGACCTACTTTTAAAGCTCCATGGGAAGTGGAGACAGGAGGCTTTTCCTACCCTAAGGCTGACAGAAGTGCTGCTGACTAAAAGCTTTTTTTGGAAGCTATGCAATGAATTATCCCAATGCACAGCTCAGTTGAAGGGAAAAAGATCTAACAAGCCTGAGTAGGTAATTTTTCATTAAGGTGTTAGTGAAGCTTGACATTCTTAATCTTGTTCTTCTTCCACAACAGAAATCTGCTTCTAGCATAAACTGTATTCTAGAGGAGGGCTCAACAGGAGAGTCCAAACAGAGCTGTTCAAGAAACTTGTTTTTCTAGAAGACCTCTTCAATCACTCTGTGTGAATTTGGTTTTCCCTTCATAGGAAATGAGCAAAAGAAATGATTGAGAAGTGGTCAGGCTTTACTTTGTGTGCTACAGCAGGCAGTTTGTTCTGTGCTGAGCAGCTTAAAGCTGAAACAGTTCTTCTTAATAGCTATTCTTTACTAAATAGTTTTTCTTTAATTTTTTTCTTCCTTATGAAATGTTTCTGTCTCTTTTAAAAAGATACTCCCTGTGGGAGTGCTTCTACCAAACATATGGATGACTTCATTACTTGATTCTGTCAGTTCATATCTTTGAATGATGAAAACAGAACTCTACCTTGTTACTGAATAAACACAGAGAAAAATGTACTTTTTAGTGTGTGGATTAGTACTACCTCTGTCATTCTGGGGCTGGAATGTCTGGCAAAACACAAATGGAACAGTCTTCACACAGATCTCTGAGAAAGAAATGCTGTTACACCTTTTAGACTGGGAAACTACAGTGCCCCTCCATGCTTATAGTCCTAAGTGCATCCCTGCCCAGCATTGAAATAGCATTTTATACTTCTCCCACAGTCATGCAAGGAATTACACTAAATCTGAGCTAGAGGAAAATTATAGTCTGGATCTAACAAAGGGCAATGAACTAAGGAAATTGTCCGTGACCTGGAAATGAAAATTTCAGGTCTGAGACCCATATGAAACTAGTTAACCTCTGTAATTCACAGTGCTTTGCCTTGCTGGAGAGATGCTATGGCACTTGCTTTTCTGACAAAAGAGAGTTTTCTGTGTTTGTGGACTGAAGGGTTGTTTCCTGTGTCTGAATGCTGGTGCAGCACTGCAGCACTGAAGGCAGACATGGTTTTGCTGTAGTACAGATTACTGCTTTCAGAGCAGGCTTTGATTTTTCCTTATTGCCAGCCATCTGTAAATGAAACCACCAACACTGCAGGAAAGAAAGGAGTCAAGGTCCAAATAGAAACAATGCAAGCATTACTGGCCTGGGGAGATTGAGATCTGCACTCAGCTCTTCAACTTGAAAATAAATCCAGAGCTGTGAGTGACAGAAGCCAGTACCCTTTTTGCTCTACTCATTGTCTCATAGAGAAGAGTTGATTATAACTCCTCTCACCATTGGAAACATGAGTCCTTCTGTGGCCACAGAAGTGGACTAGGATTGAAAGGGTAGCTGGGCTTTGGGCTAGTCTGTGGAAGGTCAGAGAGCAGAACTGGCAGCTGGGGTGGTCAGTGTGCCCATTGAGGGAGCTGGAAGAGGATGTACACAAAACTCTCCTTGCTTTGGTTTGAAGTACCTTTTAAACTTAAGGTGCTATGGAAAAATATGATGGAGGCATCTTCCCCCCCCCCCCCCCCCCCACTTAATTCTACTTGGTAAATTTGTGGCTTAAACCATAACTTAATGCAATTATATATCAGCATTTTCTTTGTAAAATGTGTAGGTTTACAAAAATGTCTTCTGTTTCTTTGTGATAACACTTGAGCATGGCAGTTCTCAGGACAGTTTGTCTGTCTTTTAGTAGGAAGAAAGAAAAAAGCTATGTAATCTGGTGTTGGAATGTGGCCTCGATGACCAGTCAATGAGAACCATTGTTGCTCGTTATATGTAGTCTATTAGTTCTTATGAAATACTTCCTAAGGGTCTGGGCACTTTAGGTCACAAATATAAAATGAAAGTACAGTTTTTAAAAAATAATTATTGGGAAAACGGCAATTTTAATAAAAACTCCTATCTGATTTTTGAGAGATGCTGTAAAGATAATGACTTGTAATGGGTCTTTTTAAGTACATGTAGTTAAATTTCTTTAACCTATTCTGATTTTCATCTTCAGAGACTGCTCTGTCTTAGATGCAGAAAATTGTTTTAGCTGCAGCTGGTAGGAAACAAACCATTTACTAAGGTGATTTATTTAAACCAAATACTAAGGTGATTTACTTCATGGGTTATCTATACAGATGATATTCCTACATCTGAACTCTTAGAACAATTTGCCTTTGCTTTTTTCATAGCTTCTAAATGCTTCAGCTATTCCTACTTAGACTGTCAAGTTGTATCTTCTGTTTTCCCTGAATTCTGGTTTCTGGGATGTGTGGTTACTCTTGGGCTTGGTCTGTTTGATGGAAGTGATTAACACGTGCTAACATAACCATCTTGAGAGATGACTTGGTTTTGTCTTGTGAACCCATTTACTTACCTTCATTGTGTTATCATTACTGTCTTGTGAAATTGCTGATTATTTCCTGGCAGTTAATACCCATTTATTAGCTTTTCAACAGCCTTTGCAGTGCAAAATTCTTCTGTATTGTTTTTTACAAGCAGCTCCTGCAGAATCATGTTACCCTGCTGCAGTTTTCCTGTTTTGCTGTGGGTTCAGGTTGCATATCTGTTCACAGGTTAAAAGCAACTAAGAAACTCTGTGGAAGTCTTTGTTGCAGATGTCGATTCTAATTTTGCACAGCAAAGAAAACCTCAGGTGTGATATTTTTCGTTCTGTGTTTAGCTTCTATATAGTCACCTTTTTCTTGGATGGCTCTAGGAAACTGTATATGATGATTGTACCTTCTTACTCTGCTTCCCCTCCCTAAGTTTTGGCCAGTTTGACAAATGAGACTTTAAGTCAAGTATAACCATCTGAATGCATCCTTAACTTGAAAGCTATAAAATTTTCTTCCTTAAGTATTTTTAAGTTTGAATTGATGTTCAGCTCATGTCTCAATGACTAAAGGAAGGAAAAAAAAAACAAGGAGGCTGAAGAAAAGGGGTAAGGCTTGTGGCAAGGATATTTTTTAGGACTTAAAAACCTTTAACCTCATGTTTTCTGTGTGACTCTGGGCAACTTCCTGGGCTCAGGTTCTCAGTTCACTTTAAAGTACGTGCTGAGATTAACGAAATGCATTTCTTTTTCATCTTTATGTAATTGTAGGTGCTTTTTTTTTTTCTTTGTGCCATTTAGAGATTGGCCCATTGGGGCCATTTGGAGAACTTGCTTAAAGAAATTTTGCCATCTGAAGTTCCTTGACCCTGGCAATGCTCTCCCTCTGGTGCTCTGCTGTGGGGTGTTATAGTCTCACCTTGGGTCAGTTGTCTGTTTTTATTGTGAGATACTAAAGGCAAATTGACGCTTTTCCATCATTTGGGGCAAAGATTCAACTTGGTCTTGGAGGTATTTTCAAATTTAATGGTTCTCTGATATGCAGACTCCTTGTAGATTAAATCTTACTCTTATTTTAGTTTGGAATTTGTCAAAAGTAACTGTATTAGCAGACTGTAGCAGGTTTAATTTGTTGCTGTTTTTCAGGTGAGAGAAAAAACATGTATCTTACCTGCAATGGACTGGAGGATTATCTCTCTTGTATGGTGTGTCTTATTGCAGACAGTCAATAAAAAGAAGTCATGAAACACATCACCTGAAGCGGAGTGGTTCGGCAGAAATAAGACGTGAAATCTGGTGTCTTTTGTGAAGCACTGGAAAAAAAATGTGGACAGTGAAAAACATCACTAATTGCTGCAAATTATTGACACCTTTTTCTTGTCCAAAACAGTGTAGGTGAAGATGATTAGACTCAACTTTAGGTCTATTAATTTTCCAGTAAGTTTGATGAGAGCTCAAGATTTTTCTTTTTTTTTCCCTTTTTTTTTTTTTTTTCTTTTCTAATTAAGGCTCTTGATAAAGAATAAGAGATATTGTTTGGTGTTTTCCTTAATAGTGTTTCTTTAAAAGATACCAGTTCTTAATAAATGTCAAAATGATTTAGCATGATTGGGCAAAGAGCTGTACTCTTCCCTACAGGTCCTTGGTAGAAGAAAGTAGAAATGCTGCAGGTTCTGGAAGTTTTGGTGCACGTGTTCAGACACAGCAGCTCAGGGAATTTATTGGAAAGCGATCCCAAACCCAAACCTATGCTGGGTTCTGTGCTTGCAGAAGGGAGATGCCTTGCACTAGGGCAGCATCTGGTTTTAGGCTTGTGTAACAGAGCGCTTGACTGTGTGGGATTTTTCATTTGTCTAAAAGCAGGCAAGTAAAAGTTTGTCAGTAGTCAGCAATTTACAGAATATTAGCTTTGAGTTGGATTGTATTTAGTTCTGTGGCAGCTCAGAGAGGAAGCTATTTGTGTGTGTAGTGACTAAATGGAGTGACGCTGGTGCCCAGCTTCTTTAAAAACCTCTTGTTTTTTAAAAATTGCCTGCTTTATGAATTCAGTCTCACCTTTTGAAAGGTTACAGCCTGGTATTTGATCAAGGATCTATTCTCTCTGTAGAGAGAATGAAAGGGTGATTGACCTATAATGTACCTTATGATTGGCTTTGAGAATATGTTGATGATGGGAGGATTGTTGAAGACCAACAGGTGACTTCCATTTATATGTTTGCAGGTGGTAGGGGAATGGTAGTTGAGTTTTTCATCCTTTCAGTCTATTGTTTCTATATAAGTTCAAATTAGGAGTCACATAAAATTAAAATAGGGTTTCCAATAGTCCAGCTTGTGTTAATGTTGATTCCAGTGTTTGTTCCTGGTACAGTGGTGGCATTTACATGTGGCACAGCAACTTACATTTTATTACCAAATGGTAGTAAAATGGCACAGTGATTTACATTTTATTACCAAACCTTGGGGAATGGGATAGGGATACAGTGAGAATAAGGTAAAAATGTTTTTGTGTTTCAACATTTACAGATCAATATCTAAGATCTAAGCCTGTATTGTTCCTACTGCTGCAGAAGTGTCACACATGGGTTGACAAAAGCTCCCTAGATTAGAGCACTTCAAGAGCTCACACTGACAGGCATTATCAAGACACCAGCTACATGGAATTGGTCTGTGTATGAAATCTAAGGGGTCTGCCATGCCAACCAGTGCCCAGTGAATTTCTTTTAGTGGTTGCACTTTGTCTTTGTAGGTTTCCAGATGCAGCTGGTAATGCTGTGCCAGGTTAGGGGGGAATGGGGGGGAATTGCTGCAGCAGGATGTGCTCGTGCCCCATCTCCTCTAATTAAACCCCTCTGTCTCCACACCACACACCATGATTCTCAAGCTGTTTATGAACACAGTCCCACACGAGGACATACCTGGTGCATGTGCTGCTTCCCGGGGGAAGGTGTTACTGGGTGATAAAACATTGTCTGATTGTCTGTGCAAACTGAACACTAATGATGAGTGAAGTTACTCTTACCTTGAAGGTGTTGGACAAGTTGTTTTTTTTTTTTCCCTGAAGAAAGATACAGATAACTGAAGGAATTTGACATGCCCAAGTTAAGGTTTTATTTTTGAACTAAATTAAGAGAGGCTAAGTATAGTGATTTCAGGCTCCAGTAATTAATTGCTTATGGATAAAGAAGGAAGAGTGTCAACTCTTCTCTTGGGTCAGCATAAGATCAGTCTGGTCAATCACTGGCAGTCTCTGGAGGAGGCAGCAAATGTATTAACTGATACTTCACTCAATCTTTAATATTTAGTAACGGCTTTTCCCAATTCCTCTTCTTCTTAGGATGCGATGACAGATAAAGCAATAGCTTAAATTATTAAAAAAAATTATTTAAAAATATATTTCTGACAACATTGTTGATAAGGCATCAGGGACAAGTTGTACTATAAATGAATTGTATAAGAAACTGGTCTATAGTTTTCTGTTGTCAGTTTGGTACTCTGAGGAGGTTTATACCTCTGACAGCTGACCTCTGGATGCATTTCAGGGTAACCTGCAAAGATGAACTGTATTCCCTCTATAAATAGGGCAGATGAACATTTGAAGACATGACCCCTCATTCTCTTAGTAGGAAGAATGTTGTGGCAATTGATAAATCAAATTATCAGTTTCAGGGCTATCAGGCTAATTATGAACCTGAATAATTAATATGTTTAGAGTATGTTGATCTGTTTTGAGACTGATCTAAGAGGAAGGTGATACTTCTCCTCTTCTTATTGGCCAAGCATGCCATAATGGTCTTTCTCAGAAGTATGACTCCAAGTATTAGTGCTTTTTCACCATACAAATGCAGGTAGGGTTTTGTTGTGATTTAAAAATTACTATTACAGCACAGAAAGCAGTTTTGTTTAATGTTAATAGAAATTTAATCTCGTTGTCTGTAATAAGAGGTAGGTGGGGAAGGCAGGGAGTAGAAATTGGCACAGAGAAGGTAGCCAGTTTTGAAGAAATTAAAAAGTAGTAATGTAATTAAGACTAGAGGGAAAACTAAATATATTTTGAGAAATATCAATCTGTGAGTTTTTTGGTTTAATTGATTCAGCGTTTGGAAGCCCCATGATTTAGGGATGGGGAATGAATTCTTTCTACTTTCTTCCATAATTTAAATAAAATTTCCATCTTTTCGAGAGCAAATCTCTCCCTGCAATTCTCTTTGAGTATCAAACAAAAGAAGTTCATTGAAAACATGAGGAGTGAAAGACACTGTGGTTTTTGTTTTCTTCCTTCTCCAGTTAAAGGTATTTGAGTTCCCAAGTTACATGGCATTTAGGTTTCATCAAATTTTATGCCAGAAAATTCCTAACTAGCATTGTTCAGAGCTGGGAATAGGATTCACAAATGGCTTATACTTGGCCTTATGCTTGTTTGTTGTTCTTGGGGACAGGAATTCTTCTCGTCACGCATTGAGGCACATATATATTGATTTAAAATAAAGTTCAAAACCAGCACAGGGGGAACAGTCTTTGGCAACTGAATTCTGGTCATAACTACTAGATCTCTAAGAATGTCTATTTATATGATGCATATATTGGAGTTGCTATTTTTTTTTGTTGTTTTTATTTTTTTTCCTTTAATGTAAGTGATACCCTTCTGTTGTGTGTGTATAAAGTCATGTAGTAGCCTGTCTGAGGAACTTCGGGACATACTGCAGAATTTTATTCCCATAAATGCTTTTGAAGTTGGAGTCTTTGAAGGAGCTCTAAAAGAAAAAAATCCAACAGTTATGTGAACTGTATTTGGGATCAGGGAGAGAGGGAGAAGTATGTTCATAATAGTCTGGTTTGTAATGGTCTAGAAAAATTATTGCCATCTTGAACTGAGATATTTTAAGTGATGTGGGAATTATTTCTTTAACACATAGAGTATTTGTAAAAAGCTAATAAGAGAAAACATTGCAACTCTCATATTGTGATCAAATTCTAAATTAGTAATTTGAGTGACTTGCATTAAAATTGAATGCGACAACCAGTTCAGTTAAACATAGGTAGAAATTTAGAGGTGTAACTTCTTGCTTCCTACTGATACACCTGATCTTGTTTGAAAATCTGGCCATATGGAAGTGATGAATGGTGCTGAAAGTTCTAGGAGACATCAAAGATGTGGGATTTGGTAAAGGTCATTAAATGTTATTTTTAGGAAGAAAGTACTTGCTCTCCCTCTGAAATTAAACTGAGAAAAGAAGCCTTTGCCCTGCATGGGAGCAGTGGTACATCTTAATAAATGAGGGCTTCCTTGTTTACAGCAAGAAAAAGCTGTCCATTTTGCACCCTATTTCTTGTGACTGTTTAAGCAACTAAGTATGTTAAACCTTTTTTTTTTTTTTTTGTTCAGTTTAATGTTTTTGTTTCACTTTTCTATTTTATGAAGGCAGGATTTTCTTTGAGATCAAGTGCCCTTTAGGTCTTTTAGCTAATGCAGAACTGGATGGAACAGCCAATTTTGGATGCTATGCTTATTTCCTCTAATGTGAGCTGTAGTTGGAATGATTGAGGTTGATAGATCAGTTCACGGCCAAATAAATACATTTTTCCTTTAAAATGTTGGGGGCAAGAATAGCCCTTTATCCTTCTGAGAGATTAAAAGCTTCCTTAATGGCACTGCATTATTTATTTATTTGTTTATTTCTTTGTTTATTTAAAATGTAGCTTTTCTCACTTTACTGGTGAGAAAAAACCCCCAGAGTTGAGGAAGCAATCAATTCAAAAACATTGCTTTCTACCCTCCTTTATTAAATTATTTTAGATTAGCTGGTGGTTCACATTTTGGATCATGTTAATTTCAACAATGTGCAAATGACATTTGCAATTTAGCCGCTCGTTGATTGACTGTTGCCAAAACAGGCTTTCCTTTTCTTGTCAGAAGAGGGTCTAGTAAAAAGTTACTGAAATGAATTATGAAGAAAGTAATTTTCAACATTATTGAATGGAGGTAAATCTGCTTTTAGGAGGCAAGGAAAACAAAAGTGAAAGACACCTCTTTCCTTGTCCCATTAATCATGATTGAAAATGCCACTGTAAATGGTCAGGGTTTATATGTTGTGATACTCTGGCAAAACCAAACTCAGATAGACCTCTGGAAAACTCGCTTGAACTATTTACTAAATATCACACTTTAAAATATTCCATCCCTGCTTTCACTAATCTTCAGACATACAGGTGAATCTGGGATTCTAGTAACAGTCTCAGTTGGGTGTTATAGGTGAAAACTTATGATTTCACCTTTCAAACAGGCTTTTAAATAAGGAGACAATGCTGGTTACTGTGCCATTCTGGGATTTTAGACAGTAATCTGATGGCCTGACTTGATGGTTTTGGATGGTATGTACAAAATGACTTTGTCCTGACTGGGTTAGCAGTAAATGACTGAATGTTTTTCACTCTGGTTTCATAAAGCTTTGTATATTTGTAACCTGGCTGTGGAAATACCTCCATAGCAAGCACACAGGTTGATGTGTTTTCATTAGTATACCGTGTCATTGTGCACAGAAATCGTATGGAGAAATAATCAGAAAATAAATTTGCTCTTGTAATCATACATCCATTTCATCTACAGGTATTGTTCCAGAAATGGAGTTCAGGTCTTGATTCAGCAAGAGTTTAATTTTGTGTAAGTGTTCAAAGTAGGAAACCTGTGACATCCAAACCAACTCTTATGACTATGATGCATGTGTGACTGTGGCATTACTAAAGGTCTTAATTTCTAAGTTATTTGGGTAGGAATCTTTGCAGAGATGCCAGTGGGAGTACCCTGCTCTGTGATACTACATGAGTGGTAATATTACAGATTCTCCATGCCCTCAGAGTCAGAGCAGAGATTTCTTTGGCCAATGCCTCTGAGCTGATGATAGCCAGAGATTGTTATGGTGTTGAAGAAAAAAGGGAGCAAAAGTGCCAATTTCCTCCTGCAGATAGTCCATGTTAGAAGGGGACTTAATCAAAACATCATTACTTTAATGAAATTCTCATATAAAATGCAGGACACTTTATATATAATTTATCTAAATTAATTACTTTCTGCTATTAAAAGCAAGTCATATGAAAAATTATTTGTTCTGCCTATTCATCCATTCTTTATCAGACCTTTTCCTACTCTGATGCAACATAAGGAGCAGAAGCAGCCTTTTTCATGGTACTGAGTGGATTAATTTGCATTGATCCCAGGCTGAGTTATTTCACCCAAGACAGCACTCAGTAGTTTTAATAACATAGTTAACTTAGGCATAGAAAAATACTATCATTTTGCAAGTAAGCAAAATACAAAATTAATTATTTTAAATTGTTATTTTCAGTTGGGGTTTTTTTAAGTTATAAAATAAATTAAAAAAAACATAAACCAGCCAATTTTATGTGTACATACTAACACAAATCTCAGGTAGGATTTTGTGCTCATGTTACAAATAAGAAAGCTCCTAATATCTTTCAGATTATAAATTGTGTTTACACTTCAAATTTATCTGTAAAAATCAGATGCATCAGAAAAAGAGTTTCTCCATCCAGTTAGAGTAAATGAAGACAAATACCTCAGAAGCAAGGTGAATCAGCTTTGAAAATACTGAAGTATTGCCCTGTGGGTCACAAAGTGTGAATCCTGGGTAGAAGTTATGTCTTAAACTGTATTGTCCATAAACCTGTTGTTTTAAAATTTTAGGGATGATCAACAAGAATAAGCAAAAGCTGAATAGCTTGTTTCTGATCTGTGTTAAATGTGGGGCTTTCTTCATGGCAGCAGTAGGATACTGCAGCATGGTGTCTTCATGGATTGGGGTAGAACCATATCCAAATTTCTTGATGTGGATTTGGGTTTGGTGTCCAGTGCTGAATCTGCTACTCCATAGCCAGGGTACCAGAGGCAATACTTGGAATCTGAGACTCTGAAGTCCTCAGGTTATTGGGAGGAAGATGCTGGGTTGGGCAGAGCAGTTGCTTTGACCTTGGCTCAGCATGGAGTTTTTGCTGCCATCTGAGTGCCTGGGCCAGGTTCTGTGGGACTGCAGGGCTGTACATCCAGTGTGTCTGGCTCCAGAGCTGGGATCAGTTCTCTCCATGGTCCCTTTGTGGTTGTCCCATGAAGATACAGATAATGATATGTGGTTGCTGAGCTGTAACAGTGTGTAATATTAAAATCAGATTTTCCTTACAGAAACAGATGCAAGTTTTCAGTGCAGTTGTCTTTTGAAAGCTTGCTCACAAACTGGAGCTGGCACACTGGACTGTGTGAATGCTCTTATCTTGTCTGAGCACACAAGCCTTCATTTTCTTAGTGGGAATTTCCTAAACAGTTTTTTAAAGGGATTACTCACTTTGATATGTACTAGGAGCAGCTGTTGTGCTGGTTCTTAGCTCACAGTTGGTACCTAAAACTGGCACAGTGTCTGCAGCACAAGACTGATCACAAACCCGTGTTCAGGGCTCTGTCACCTAGAACAGGGCTGCACAGTGGGAAAGTGGCTTCTCACCAGCTCATCTCATCTGAGTGGGCGGGCTGTCATGGCAGAACTGATGTAGCATAGATGCAGAATCATTTACAGCTACTGTGTAAGCACATTAAGCTGTGTCCTGTCATACATATAATTTCACAAGGCAAGAAACAGGGAGAGGGTTCAGCGTGCTTTTTAAATAGCTGAGACTTAGCAATTAAAACTATTTTCATTTTTACAGTAATGTGGGATTTTAAAAACAACTAATTGAAGTATTTTTAATGTTACTTTCTGAGCCATTCTAATACATCTGTGTAGTTATAAACTTAGTTGTCATACTGGATATTTTTCCCAGCATTTTACTTTATCTGGGAAACTTTAAGGCAACTTACATTTTCTTCTAGCTTTTGAGCTTTGAATATTGGTGCTCTTATCAGAATGTCCTGTTATTACTCAGACTATGTGAGCCTGACAAACTTTGTTTTGCTCAGGTTTCATTAAGTCTTGATTCAGAAAAAGAAAAATGAATGTTTCTCAGTGTGTACCCAGAATGCACAAAGGCATTTTCCCAGGAACAGGTTCTGTCTGCTGACAAAGGTTTTGTGGAACATGTCCATTCAGCCTGGTGGCTAGTATATTTTGTTGTGGGTGGGAAAAACAGTGGAAACAGAGTAGTCTTTGGGGGTCTTTTGAATAAATGCACAAGTACTGTAAAGGAAACTTGAGTTTCTTGTGTGTTCTGAATAGTGTCTATAGTCCATAGCTAAACCCAGTGGAGTTTCTCTCATATTTACAGAACATTGAAGCAGAGAATGGTAAGTTTGAATAGATTACCTTCAGGAGAAGTCAGCCTAAATACTGTTCTAGGTTTAAATTTGAAGGATATCTGGAAGAGCCTGGATAAGCACCTGAACTTTGCAGTACTCATTTGAACTGTTGGAAGGTAGATTTCTGGTAGCTGGAAGTCCCTAGCTTATTTTTTCCTTTACCTGTGAGACTTTGATTTTTCCCCACACAAGTGCCTTTGCTTGCCATTGATTCTTGGCAGTAGCAGCTTGCTCCCTGGCTAACCCAAATGTGCTCATATTCAGGTGGGAAAGGCTATTTTAGGCAAACTTGACAGCAAAGGTCGAACAGATATCATTGCTGGAAAAATATGACAAACACAGATTTTAGCAGCTTGGTCTAATTAGAGCCTCTAGGCAGACATGGTTAGCAGCTCCCAACCTTCCTAGTTTATACTGGTCATATTTTTGCTTTGTTTTTTTGCAAACAAATTAAAATGGACACTGCAGCATCCTGAAATCACCCTTTGGCTTACTTCTGGGACTTGACTGAAGCCAAAGATATGCAGGTGGTTCTGACAGCTGCACTCAGCAATAGACTCTAGTCTTGTGCCCACAGAAAGTAGGTTAATCCACTGCTTCTGGCATCGTGGGTTAGAAGAAACTCTTTGAAAATACAACTGTTGTACATTTCAGTTATACACTGAAATGCTCTGTTTCCCTTTCCACTGTTAAAATGCGTTTAGTGAGATTTTCTTCTCCTTTGTTAGCAATTGTTAATGATTATACCTTTAGTTTTGCAATGCACTGTATTTCAAAACCTGAGTTTGCTGAAATAAAAAATTGAGTGATTTTTTTTTTTTTTTGGCAGATGGAATCAAAGTGCACGTGCAAATATTTGTAATTGTCACATCTATGTGGGAACTTTGGTAATTTATTTCTAGTAGGAAAAATACAATCACTTCAATAAAATCAGTCTTTTGGGCAAGTTAGGTTTTTACTTTGAGCTCTGATGAGCTGGGTAAGTTTGTTTCCACTCAGTGTAAATGTGGTTCAGATTAGAATGCATGAATAACAAAAAGGCAAAATAACAGGCATGTTAATGGGTACTGATTAAACTCAGTGAGAGACAAATGCATTATTCCTACATTATTAACTTTCTGACACAGTTTAAATTGCCATAAATTAAATTTGCATGAATGGTTTGGACCCCTGTAGAATAAAATGCTTGGTTGTGATAATAGAGTAGAAGGAAATTTAAGTCAAAGGTGAAATCTTAACTGATTGAGAGCTGATGAAATTTCTTATCTGTGTTGACAGTGCAAATTCCTTGTACTCTGGGTCACCCTAGTGGGACCAAGCATCTTCACAGTAATTAAATCACTCTCTAACACCTCTCTTTCTGAAATTGAGGCTGTTTGGGAGATACTTTTATTGCTGTGTCTATGGGCCCTAGGGAGGTGGGAGAACCCAAACACTGAAAGGAGGACAAGGGGAATGGAGTCAGAAATTTACATTTGTTTTTTTTTTTTTTTTTTTTTTTGTTTTCTTTAGTACATACACGCATGTATTTCTGGTTTCTATGAACTATACCTGAAAATCAGATCTGAGTATTACAGTGAAGTTTTGGCTAATAAAAGTACAAATCCATTTTGCAAGTGTAGGAAAAATTTGATAGTTGCATACAGTCTTAGGAGATGGAGGACTTGAGCAACTTTTATTTGATGCAAAACAGTGTTTAAGATGTGTTGGTTGGAAGTCTTTTTGGGATGGATTAGTTCATTGAAGAGTTCATAGTGGGTTTATTGGAATTTGTTAACTCATGTATACTGTAAGCACGGATATTGTTCCTTAATGCAAATAGCTACTAAGTATTACTAGAATCTGTTCTACACATGGAAAGCAGGTGAGCTCATTCACAGAAACAAAGCAAACTGAAAACAATATGGAAGCAAATATTTTTTTTTAAAGTGTGGTCTGCACTGAGAACTTACCTGATACTGAGGCTTGAATCCTGGTCATTTTTCCTCTGTGTAGTCTTCTCTCTAGAAAATATTGGTTCCCTTTTTCTTTCCTGTCCCTTTGCCAAGGAAAAGGAAGCTGATTTCCAATGAAGATTTTGTTTTTTATTCATCCAGCTGATTGCTCCATCAAGATGAATGTATTGAAGTAGTTGGAGATGCTGAACCTGTGGCGCTGCTGGCTGATTTATTTGCAGGTCCTCATTAAGTTTTTTTCTTCAAGTGGATTTTTTTGCCAGCCTTGCCTCTTGCAACTCTAAGAAGCATATTGCACATTCTTAGAGCAAACCATTATCAATTGTGAGCTTTTATGCTTCTCCCTTTTGTTTTCCCTTCTGTACTTGATGTCAGTTATTTCATGATGTGTTTTGTATGAAGATTGTTTAACTTTAAAGTCATTTGATACCTTTTTATATTCCACTTGATTAAGATAAACTTGCTCTGGTTTTATTCCACATTACAAAAAGATCACTGGGGAAACTTGAAGAAATTAAATAAATGTTTAAAACTTACATCCTCTTTTAAAAGATTGTTATTATTGTACAATTAATTTTACTTAGTAATAATATCTCACTAGTGGCAGCATTATCTAATTGCTAAAAGAAAAGATGGCATGATTATGTTCTGGAGGCAAAGAAAAACCTTTTTGATGGATTGGATAAATGTTTTTCATCAGGCAAGAAGGACAGTAACTATTATTGTGGGTAACAAGAAGTGAAAACCAAGACTGTATTGTTTCTGTGTCTAATTCAACGCACAGTTGTTTTGCTTTCTCACACAGTTAATGTGTTTTTAGGGGGAAGGTGTGGAGAGAACAGCTATCTGAAAAGGCCCCTGAAAGAACATTTGTCTATTCAGTTGCAAGTGGGTAAAAAAACCCCAACATGTGAAACTTAAGCTTGTATTGAAGCATTGTGCTGAGTTGGACATGTTCATGGCCCTCTTTCATATCAGAAAATGATGATGTGACAACTCATCAGAAAATGTTGATCGTGGTTTCGAAAATAAAGTTCTGTATCTGGGAGACTTTGATTTGATATTTCCAATGCAAGGCACATTAAAGAGAGCAGGTGCAGTGTTGAGTCAGGCTTTGTGCAGATGTGTCACAGCTCTCACTTGTGTTGCTGCTTCTAGGAGAGCTGTGAGGTCCCATCTTGTTTAAAAACTCCTGTTGCACTCTGCAGGGACATCAGATTCCTTAGTGAAACTCCTTATTAATTTTGAATCTTAGTGACTTGAGAGACTGTGAATAAAAGCTTTCAAAATAGGCTAATTGGCTCACAGTATTTCTATTCTGTATGAGTCTGATGTTAGTGGTGATGCTTAAGCAAAGGCATTAGTTGAAACATTTCCAGGAAAATTACTGCTGAAATTATTTACAGGAGTTGCCATCTATTTTGACATTTGGGTATCCTTGATACAGCAAGGCTGAGACCACAAAACAGATTCCTTTATGTAGAAAGATCTTCTGCCAGAACAGAGTCCGTGTCCAATGTATACCTGATAGTTCAGTCCTATGCAAGTGTTGAATGGCTTTGCATTTTTACTGCTTTGGCCAAATACATCCATTTATGGTAGTTTGTAATTGTAATTAAATGTTATTTAAGCCTTCCTGTTCCTCTGGCCTTCCAGAATGCCTGAGTTAAATTAATAATGCCTGATATTAAATTAATTTGGAGTTGAACCATCAATAGCAGGATGCTGCATATTACTCTGTGATGTTATTTCGCAAATTAATTGCATATTGTCTTGAAAACCATACATGTATTCTTGCCTAAAAATACATGCTTTGAATCATAAGGGGCTGTATGACATTGACTGGGGTCATGGCTGGAGACAGACAACATGACCCTCTGTGATCCATGTGATAAAAAGCTCTCTTTTTTTGTTCTGCACCCTCCTTAAATAGGGGGTCTGAATTTCCTGGGCATACACATGTCATTAGTTATGGTCCCAGTCACTTCCTTGACCAATGATACATCTGCACTTAGGTTTCAATAGATTGGCTGGGATTTTTTGTATTTGTTCAAATCCATCCTATCATCACTCACCCAGGTACCTGCCTGTTACTTACAGGCTGGTTGAGTTTCAAGTTCCAGCTTTTAGACCAGCTGCAATGTGACAGGGCTGGGGGAGCTTCATTCTTTTTGTATGTTTTGGGGTTTTTTTCCCCACTGATTGGGATCTCCAAGAACTGGAAGCAAAGGAACATAGTGGAGATCATGCTTTTTTGGACCTTTAGTCTGTAGACGTGTAAAGTATCAGACTGAAATGCAGGAGTTGTGGGTGGAGCAGGGGCTCTTAAGGCTTTTCCCCTCTGTCCCATGGCAGAAGCAGATGGATAGGTGATAAATTTACCTATCTGGACTCAGTCATAGCCACCTCCCTAGTCTGGGCTTCAAAAACCTACTTGCTGTTATGATGTCAGGATACTAATTTGGTCATTTCAATGAAAGGATGTGTATAGACTGTTTATAGAATCTCTAAAGTAAAAATACTTAGAATATACATTGTCACATATATTTTAAAAATAGTAATGTAGACATTGTAATCAATATAAACTGTGATCACATAACCAGTGCTGCTTTCTGAAATGTGGAGAGAGTTTTCTAAATAATTCAAGGAGTTAACAATTCTGTTGCATTACATTATAAGAGCAGGTGAGCTATGAAAGGTGGTTTTTATATACCATTCTACATTTGTATCTTTTTGGTGTGTATTTTTCTTTTCCTCCTTGCTTTCACTCAGACAAGTCTTTCTGTGTTCATTGCATCTACATGATGCACAAAATGTTCTTTCTCAAAGACCAGAAGATGGTTCAAGAACAAGGAAAAAGCTGCTCTGGCTGCCTTCTCAGTCAGGCTGTGTTCACAGTCTAGCACACTGATTTTTGTGTTCTGCAGTTACGAGTAAGATTTGCAAACCAAATTAGCAAAATACCTTTGATAAACTATAAAGACTCTTGTGATCTAACCAGATAGATGGATGGTTGTGACAGCTACAGCTGGTCTGAAGCTGCACAGATAAATTTGGTTACAGAACCCCAGTTTGGCTAGCCTAGTTCATTGAAGAGTAGAAGTAAACAAGTCCCCGGGGGAGGCAATGATAGATTGGACTCAAAGTAAAGCTGGGAACCCCAGCCAATCCCATTCAGTCCTGAATGCAGACATCTAGCTGGCCAGTGAGCTGGGCAGTGTTGAGACCTTGACCAGTTGGGTGTTCAGTGTGGGAATTTTGAACCCTGTATAAAAGGGGGCATCCATGAATAAACGTGGATTGTTGTTGCATGAGCTTCGATGTGTTCAGTTGTGTGCCTGTCTCCAAAACTGTGACCAAATGTAACAGATGGTTGCTTTTTATTTTCTGTAATGATCTGTTGTTCTAGACTATGTGCTTGAGATAGGCATGGCTTTTTATATGAAAATCACTTCCTTGCTGGTGTTGCTGAAAGATCACTTGCAATGTAGAACTGAGATTGGTTTGTCTCACTGACAGAGGCAGGTCTCTGCACTGGTGTTCAGAATTTCCAGTCTGACTCTGTGGGTTGTAACTAATGACATACCAAGTATATTTCCACTGGAGAAAATGTGCAATAATTGAAATATATTGAATATATTGAAATAATTGAATATATTAAAATCTTATACTTTTAGAATGTGGTAGGGTGCCTTAGTGCCTTGTGTTTAGACCGGCAGTTGCATTTTTTGTGACTGATTTGCTTTTTTCCCCTGGAATTTGAGCAATTTGCCAAATGAAGGAAAGCATTTGAGTAAGTGCAATATGTCTTACAAGGTACAATGAGAAATATGCTTCTGTAGCAGAATCCTTGAAAGGGATAAATGTGAGGGGTTAGTCTGAGAGAAAAAGTCACAAGAGTATGTGAAATGCTGTGGTTTATCTTAAAAAAAAAAACTTACTTGGTATAAGAAGGCTTGACAAAATGGTGTGTATTTACCCACTAGTTGGAATTGAAAAGTTGTTTATTTGTTTGTATCTAGAATGTATTAGTCTGTGTAAATTTTGAGTAAGGGGAAATCCTCTTCAGTTTTGAGAGAAAAGACAGGTTTTTAAGAGAAGACCTAAATGCCTCTAAGAAGTGTACCAGGTTTTGATAGCATGCATGTTGTACAGGTTTCTTCCCATATTAAACCATTGCAGTATGAGGGTATTTTTGTTTTAGTTCTTCTTTTTTCATACTTGTAGGTGTTGGCAGTGACAGATAACTTAAATACTACATGCAAGAGCCAGAATAAATGACACAGCTGAACTTGGACGTTAGAGGTAGAATTGAAGTGAAATATAAGTGGCTTTTGTGCCTCTGAGAGGAGAATGTACTTTGTAACTGCTTAAAGGGATTTTCTCTTTTTGATCATTTCAGCAAAGATGTACAGTCTGTGTAAAGCCAGTAATCAGAGTTAACTTGAGGGAATCTAGGATGAACCTGCTTAGTTTTAATTAGAATTATTTAATAAGCAATTACCACTGCTGTCTGTATGTGGAACCAAAAGGGGGAGTGGTGTTTCACAGTTTCTCCTGAGGAAGGAACTAGTTCACCTCTTGATACTGTCACTCAGCTTCCTGCTACATTGCTATGAGAAGGAATAAGAAAATTTTGCTCTATTTGTTGAGATAGAGTAAAAATGTATCGAATGTGAACAGTAAGAGTGTGTTACCTTCTAAATAGGTGATATGAGCTCAGAATTCATTTTTTGGTAGGTTTTGAAAGCTTCTGACAAAAATAGCATTTGTAAGATCAAGAGAAAGAACTAAAAGCTTCATGTATAAAAACTTTACATTTCTTCTATTTGGAAAACCATCTTGATGGCAAACTGCAGAGTTGAAATGTGCAGATGTCCTTTCAGCTTGATCATCTTTTAGGTAATCCCAGCTACATTTTCCCAAAGCCTGGCAGCACAGCTTTGAGAGCTCTTCATTTTTTCTAGATGACTGCTTAAGTGATTTTGGAACCAAATTCTCTGGTCTCTGTTTCTAGTACTGATCTGATCTAGGCTGTCTGATCTCTTGGAGTCCAAACAATAAAGCTGGGATTATGTGCCTCAAGTTTATTATTAGATTTGTCCTTAAGTTAAAAAAAAAAAGTCCATCACCTTCCTTTCTTCATACTTGTGAAACTGCTATAACTGTGCAAGAGCTGTCTGAGTGCTTGGTAAGAAAAATCAGACAGATGGTTTCTGTTATCAAATTATTTGCCTTTGTGGAAATTGGATATTTTGTTTTAGGAATACAAGTGGTTTTCTTGGCAGAAAAAGAAGCAGATGAAGAAAAGCATTTCATCTGCATCTTGGCAGATGAAGAAAAGCATTTTTGTTATGGGCTGACTTGACGCTAAACTGCATCAATGGGCTGTTGTATTTTACAAATGATGGAGTGGTGGGGTGCTGTGCTGGATCTGCAGGGTGATCTGGGCTTGCTGCGTGCACTTCACTCTCCAGATGGGCTTTAGGTACCAGGCATGGACTTGTTTCTGGGAATGAATGTGCTCTGGTCAGGTCTGCACAGAGAATCAGTTGTACAGCTGAAGGACAGCCGTCTTTGAGCTTTGCATAAGAAGCTCAGTTCAGTAATTCACCTTGGCTTTGCAGTATGTACATGTTCTGTATCAAATGGTTCCGATCAGTAGCTCACCTTGAATTTGCCCAGCCCTGTGGCAGCCTCCTGCCTGGCTGAGCTGTTACCTGTATTCAAGTGGAAGTGTTGTAGTGTATAATCATGGGTTTATATTGCACTAAAAATAGTCTGTTCTGTTTCTCCTTTTTTGGTTTGTAGCATGGTCTATCCCTTTTATCAATCTCTCCCCTTCAGCTCTGTCCCATTGGCTGTGATGTTTCTTCCCTCCCCTCTCCCTGGGTTCCAAAAAGCCTGCTATTTCCTCTCTCTCTCATCAGAATAAAAGTGTGCTGGACATGAGCCACTGAGTGAGAGCTTTTCTGGGTTTTTGTTTTTGTCCATGTGTGATCGATCCCTACTCTCTTCTGGCCCGGGCTGGCCTTATCAGAGCCAGGAGAGACTCGGGATAATGGCACACAGAAGAAAGAACTTCCTGGGGTTTGTTCAGTTTTAAAATGTGTGTTCACGGGGGCATGTTCAGCTTTCTCAGTGGTTTAACAGGTTGTCAGTTCTAAAAAGCATTCACTGATTGGTTTTTGTCAGACATAGAGGAAGCTCTCAGAGCTCCTTTAAAAAACATAATTATTTCCATGGGTTTCTTCTTCCTTCCTCACTAAATGTCATATGTGCAAAACCAACACAAATATGAACTTCTTTCACTGTCAATTCTGTCTTCTCACGTGCTGATGTCTCTGGGAATTTCATTGTGTTTATGTTGATAGTTCAAGACTTCAAAGTGAAAAACTTGTAGAAAAGCTGAAACACTGGACAGTATTGCCTACATTGAAGCAAAGATTAAATTCAGCCTTGATATTGGAATGTAAGTTAAAATTGAAGTTAGTTTGTGTAGGCGAAGAATTCTCTTTTGGTCTCTCAGATACCCCACTGAGGAAAAGACAAGAAAAAATACTAAGTGAGCAAAAAAAACCGAGGTTGTGTGGGAGAAAGAAGATTATACTATCTCATCTTCTCAGGCTAGAACTTGCAATGAGGTGGAAAATGCAGTCTTGTCTTTTATGGACTTTTGGAGAAATACACAGAAATGCAGTTACTGCCATTAATATGCAGAGTACTGAAGTTATGTTGGGTACAAGAATGGTCCTGCAGACCTGCATTAAGGGTTTAGAAGGTTTTATTGTTTGACACAAAATTGTGATGCTGAAGTTTCAGAAAAGTGGAAAAAATGTCAGGAAATAAAAGATGTTCTTCCCCTGCTGGGATATTTAAGATTAATTATTAAATAACTTGGTAAAAAATTCACACTTGCTTCAAGGTACTCTAATTTGATTGACTTTAATGTGCTGTCCTATCTTACTGGAAGAAATATTGAAGGTTTTTTGACAGTTTAACTATAATAAAAATAAAAATGGAATCCTCTCAGTGGTATACAGTTTTACAGTATACACATAAGCAGAATGAGCAGCCAGGTAATTTCAAGTTGAGAGCAATATAGCTGCAAAATGGTAGTTTAGTTTTTTACTCTAGGTTTCTTTAGTCGCTGTTCATGGGAGATATTTCTATAACCTCATTCTGCTTGTAGCTTGGACTTAGTTTAACTTCCAGACTGAATTTGCTTAGAGCCAGTTCTTCTGGTAATCTTGCCATATTTTGTATGCTACTGTGGTCTTAAATAGTTTTTATTACTGGGTTGGTTTGTGATTTTTTTTTTTTCACCACTTTGAAGAATTGTATTTTCCATCACTTCTTAGAATTTCAGAAAGTTCAATAAGAAATGAGTAGTAATATTTTAGACTTTAGTTGGTACCTAGAAGATATAGAAGGGTCTTTCTCTTCTTTTTAGTACCTGATAAGAGATGAGCCAATCTGGTAAATAGCAGTTTACAGATTCCTAGGGACAGGTGATACTTTTTAAAGATGTTTCATTAACACTAATGATGTTTTTATTCACTGCTTTACAGAAAGGTGAGTAAATAATTTGCATTTTATTAATATTGTGAGAATTGGTGGGTGTTAAGTACAGGTTGTTACTCCTTTGTTCAGAAAATGCTCAGGTATAACTTGGAAAGGTTTTGGTTTTCTCTCTCGTCTCATGTTTATGAAGAGTATTTGAGAAGGGAGCTGCAAAATTTAAGTGCACTGCAAGTTTCTAAGAGCTGGGATCTTATTCAACACAGCTTTTTACTGACTAGAAGGTACTATAAAATAATGACAGGCTATTCTATGCCATTATTTGTTTTGCTATCAGCTGTATTTCTTGAGGATTCAGTGGAAAAGCATTTAAAACCTTGTAGTGCTGTCGTACATGTCCTATATAAAGTGCAGAGATGGAGATAATTCTTAAAACTTTTTACTTCAGTGCTGATCACAGAAAAGAAAGCTGGCTTTTATCATGTTTTCCTTCAGGTTACTGATTTTTAGTAAGAGCCTTACCTTAAAGGATTTTCACATTTAAAGCTCAATATTATAGTCTTCATGCTTCTCTTATTGGCCATAATTAATTTTTAAACTAAAATCAAACTTTTTTTTGTATTTTGCAACTCAGCCCTTTTTTAATACTTAGGATGAGTCTCTGCTGCACAAGTTATTTTACCTTAGGCAATCCCTGCTGTGGGTCTGCAAGAAAACATTGTTGCTTTGAAGTCCTGAAAACTGTGTATCCAGCTTTTTTTTGTCCTTATCCCTCTTTTCAAGTATTCTGCGTAGTTCTTTCGCCTAGTTGAAGCTAATTAATTATGCAAGTTAAACACTACAAAGCGAGAAGGAGAACATGCTTGAAATGAGGAAGGGCTGAAGTTTGTATTCTGCAAATAAAATGAAAATTAATCAGCGTAATGGATTGTTTGGGTTTTCAGTTTTGTGTCCATCCATGTGTCCTCTCCCTGCCCCGATCAGTCAAACTCGAGGTGCTTTCATTGACAATGAGCTGATGGAGACCTTGGCCGTGTTCTCTAGAGAGATGTCATCTGTCCCAGGAGTTCGGTGAAATTACCTGCTCTTGGCAGTAGTTTCAGACAGTAATAAGTGATAAACATCTTCAGGAAGAGAACTTACGTTTTCAGAAGATGCTGATGAGTAGTAACCTTAGGGAATTCATGGCATGAAGGGAAAACATGCTTGGTTGGGGGGGTTCTTTGTATCAGTGAAATTATTATTCCAAAACACTAGCCTCTTATTCTATTAGCTCTCCCAACAGTTAAATATGTTAAGAATCTGAAGTAGGACTTGGCACATTGGAGCTTTAAAAGATAAAAGGGAAGGAGAAATGTATTTCTCTCTATTAGATTTTTTCAGAAGTGAGGGACTTTACTCCTGGCTTTCCCTTTTCTAGGACGCTTTCACTCAATAGCTGCGTGGGCTCTTATCTGGTCCAGTGCATTTTCTTTTTATTCATTGCCCAGCTGAATTGAACCATAAGCACATAAGCTGATCTCCAAAAGGCTGCAAGTTCAAAGGCTCGCAATGCCAGGGTGAGGAGTTGCAACTTTTCTGACTGCCTTTATAGACACCTGGCATAAGCTCTGAATTCTATTTTTATTTAACTTCCTGCTTTTTTCTATTTCAGAAATTACATTAGCCTCACTAAAAGTATCCAAGATACCTTAGTTGCAAAAGGAGAGCCAAGTGCAAATCTATACAACTTGTTATCAAAATCTGAGCCTGTGTCATAAGTACAACCAGAGTAGAGAAATAAAGAAGGCAATTTAAGACTATTTGATTCCAAGGAGGGAGCTAGGTACTCTAGAAAATAAAATATGAATGTACATGAAATTATTATAATAAATGAGAAACAGCTTCCAAGCCACTGAAACACAAATTGCAATGTTCCTTCTGATGATTTCATATCAACTCGTCCTTTAAAGCAAGCGAACAAGTTATTTTGCTTGACCATGCAACATGTGTCTACATCAGAGGAGAATTGGGGAAAAAAAAAACCCAAGGAGGTGGAGTTGACCTGCTGACAGCCTTGGTTTTATCATCTACAGTGCACACATTTTTGTCACAATAATTACTAATTCAAGTATTTAATCTCTATCCATTCAAATGCTTTCCTACCACTTCTGTAATTTAGTCTTTCTGTTAGGAGAATTCACTGAAGTGCTGTTAAAAGTCTGTAGGAATTCTGGGTAGCATAGAGTTATGTAATATTTTCAACCAAAACATTTTTGACAGCAAATGTAGTTGTTTGATGTTTCTTAAATAATTTATGTTTTATTGAAATGTCTTTCTTCTAAGTTGTACTTTGTAGTGAATAAACAGCAAGTTCAAACAATGTTTAGAATTGAAACAAAATGCCTTTGTTATGGTAGTTTTTCCCTATGCACAGGACTAGGTATTCAGAATGTCAACACAGTTCAAATAACCCCCTCAAGCAACAAAACTGTTCTCCCACAGCTATTTCCTAGGAATATTTGCATCCAAAAATCACTCTAAAAATAATTACTTGTTTCTGCAGCTTATAATCAGGTAACATGAAGAAAGATGTCCATTTTCCATCGCAAAGATAATACCTGAATTAGTATCTGCAAATTGGTAGAAATGTAATGCATAAATTTTAATAGTGAGGGTGTCATTTGACCTGATCCTTCTCTGTTTTTGTCTTTCTACTTCTGCTTTGTCCTGTTCTGTACTTTCACCTGATACATATTAAAAACTGGCTACTGTTTTGAAATTAACACAAAGATCTATCTCTCTCATCTGCCCTGATAATATTTTTTTGACTTCTTCAAAACTCTGAATGCCTCCATTACTATACTTTTGGAGTTTGTCCTCACCCACTCACAGGTAAATGCTGAAGTCCTTCTGGGTTCGTGGTATTTTTGCATCCTTTTGATTTAGCCAGAGAGGATGATAAATAGAACAGGGGATAAATAGGATATTGGAAATTAGAAGTTGCAGCACAGAAAGGACCTTCCTCAGTGCAGGGGGAGCACTTGGCTCACTGCTTTCTTGATTTTCAGCTGTTCCTCTCTTTCCTGGCACTGCACTTGAAACACTCTCAGGCCACTGCTCAGGTGTCCAACTCTTCCTGTTGTGTTCCTTGGCAGCTGGAGCTGTTCCCATTCCAGGTCTTCTCTGCAATACAAGTGCAACCCCTGTGTCTGCAGTGCAGGATTGTTGTGCGCAGTGGCTGGAAGGGTTCTCCTCACACAGGATTTTGGATTGGTGGTGAGATCTAGTGCCACTATAAAAACACTGGGGTGAATAACTTGGGAACAATACCTGCCAGTAAAATAGAGTGCTTCTTGATTTTCAGTTTGTATTTTCCAGTAATATCTGAGTGTTTCTTTGCAAGAACCTAAGCTAATGGGATTTTGGGGTTTTGGTTAGAAACAGAAAATCTGTGTTAGGCTTTTTTAAAGGTTTAAAACCTGAATGAACTCATAACTGATTTGCAGTACAACCTAATCTACTTCTGCTTGTTGAGTAAAAGTACTCGGAGGGAAATAGCATCATTTTAGAGTTATTCTCATTTTGATGTATCTAAAACTAACTCCTAATGAGAAGAAACGAGCAAGAGAAGTGGACTTTAACCGCCTCACCATATAAAAAGTGTCATGTAAATTATCTTGAGAGAAGATGATGATGATTACAAAACATCTAAGCTTACTTTGAGCTTTGACTGAAATTTTGAGCAGTTGATTATTGCTCTGTTCAGTGAATAATTTCTTGAGGGTTTTGTGTCTTGTTCTGCCAGTCAAAGACAAAAACATAGTATATTTAGACATGTAGAGTCATGTTTTCATTAAAAGAAATCTCATGTTCAACTGCTTTGCTTTGCCATGAGTGCCTGCTCTTCAGATGGGTTTTGAAGTGGCACATTTCGTGACCTGAGACTAATTAAACCAAGATCCTCTGCAGTAGAATATGCAGTTGAGACAGGCAAGTTCAGCTGAACTAACCATGCTAAGGATAAGAATCAAATACTAAAGCCTATTTCTTCACTCAATACAGCAATAAAGGTACATATATAGAGGTGACTTTGTGTCTTTCAGTCTTTGCTTACAGATAGAGAATATGTTCTGAAATAGGATTTCAGGAAAATCCCTTTCAGGTTCTTTATTAACAGTATGTTTTTCCATGCCTTTTGGAAACTGCTGGAAAATTTTCTAGTAATTTAATATGTTTTATTTTACTTTTATTGTAATTGCATATTAGTGAGAGTTACAACTGTATTCAGTCAATTTCAATTTATAGAAGGTTGTCTTGTACATATGATCATCTTTAATATTTGTATAAAAATTCTTCCAAAAAGGACGATTTGCATTTTTATTGTTTGTCCCTAATTTTTTTCCATGTAGGTTTGCCATACAAGTTATGAAACTCGTGCTGGTGAGTTTTTGTTAGTCAGTGATATGCTGCTGCTGAAGTCAGAAGAGAAGAGATAGGGAGCAAAGGATTAGCCTTCATTAAAACACCTGAAATTAAAGAAAGCTCTTATATTTGGCTCTGAGATGACTGTGCTTCAGTCATTTCTGATCTCTGTTGTCTTGTTTGAGCAGGAGGGTGGAACTGAGTGTCCCTGCTAAGTCTCTTAAGCAGACATGCAGCCTCCTCAGATCTCTCAGTAGGATTTAGAAGAGGTGACTCTTCGTTGCTTTTTTATTTTTAACTTCTTTCCTTTAAAATATAAAACTGAATGATAGCATATCTTTGAAATATTTTCTTCAATTTATTTGTAGGAGTGACTATAAAATTTAAAACTTGTCATTAAGAAACTTTGCTCAATTGAAACTTCCTAAAAAAACTCACTTTTCTCTGAAGCTTGGTAGGAATAAAAGTGAACTTAAAATATCAGAAGCTTTTTCCAAATAACAGTATTTGTACTTCCCAGAATAGATTATATAAGGGTTTAATATTTAGAGTAATTTTCCCTGCTTTCTGTGTGAGTTTAGAAAAAAAATTCCTGTATCTTGCAAGAATGCTTCTAAGGTTGCTCTTTAATTATGCCATCCCTCTGTCCAGCTAAAGACTTCTCAGTGTCAAATGTTTATTAAACTACAGAGAAAACAAAAAAAAAACAACTTTAATCTTCATTTTGGGGAAATCCAGCTACGAATCTTGCTGTAAAAAATAAGAAAGTGTTTTTAGATTCCGATATATCTGTACTGGTAATATATCTGAGTTCCATTAGATGTGTAAGTCATATTTTCACTTTAAAGACACAATTATATGCCCTTGGCAAGGCAGGAGTAAGTAAGAGCAAGTGTTCATTTGCAACATGCTCTTTCTGGTGAGATTAAAGAACCAAGTGATTTTTTTGCAAAATGTGTTTAAGAATCTCACCAGGTTTTTAACTGTAAGGTGGAAGGGAGGAGGGAGAAAATTAGCTGACTAAATCTTTCCCTCAAGATGGAAGATCATACAAAGAATGATAGTCTTGACACCAACCTTTTTTTTTCTCTTCTTTTCTTTTTCTTCTTTCTTCTCTTCTTTCTCTTCTTTCCTTCTTCTTTTTTTTTTTTTTAGTGCTAGTGAGTTTGGGATTTGTGGGGACTTAACAGTGAAAAAAACATACAGGATAGACAAAATGACCCAATAATTTTGCCTTCTTGACTTGATGGGGATTTTTTAGGCTGTCATACATTGTGATTTTTCTTTGGAGACCCCTGTGTACACTAAATAAAGTTATTTGAACAATGACCAAAGGCTTCCAAGGTGAAAAAGAGGATGTGTGGGTCACTTAGGTCAGCTTTTACTCACTGTCTTGGTTCAGAAGGGAGCTGAAATAAATGAACCTGTTTATACTGATTGAAAGACAATATCTGTAAATGCTACAGTGTCCCTATAAATGAACCTACTGTGGTATCTATAGGAGAGGTTTTCTTGTATTTCTGCTTTTCAACCCTTTTCCAGGCAACATGACAATCACTGAACAACTCTGGTTTTCTGAAATGTGTGATGCCTCTGAGTCTTGGACATAGCTGGCCAGATCTAAAACTTTAAAAGCTTGTATCTTCCCCTGAGTGTCATTTCCAAATCAAAGGAACAACATGGTGAGGGATGGTTGCCATTTCTGATATCTAATGTGCTTTACACCCATGGGAACCCAGCTTAGTGGGTGAAAGGAAGAATATGCTGCTACTGAGCCAGAAAAGGTAAGTTAAGTCTGGTCTCATGGTCTGCTTTTTAACCTAAACTCAGTTCTGGGGATATAGGTTGATGATCACTTGATTTGTAAAATGCATTTCCCAGTGAATCAGTGATTTTGCTGTCACCTTACGGTGATGTGAGTGGATATAGAACATATTGTACTAGAAAGTGAGCTGTGTCACAGCAAAATTTAAGACACTGATTTATGGAGGTTGGTTTGAGAGGTACTGAGGGATCCAGAAACCAGTGTAATCTGTCAAATCAATCTATACATGAATCTCTAATTCTAAATCTATAGGAGCCATATTTGGCTGGAATTTAGTGTGCCTGTCTAGAAGTAGGACACACATTTTGGGAAAAGGAACAGCAAACAACATCTGAACACTGTTGGCACAATATGCCCAAGTATGAAGGAAAATGTATTTAATAACATGCAAATGGAGAGAAGAATATATAATAACTGATTTCATACCATTGGGTGTGCAGGAAACTTGTCTAGCAAATGCAGGGTAGGGAGTCTAAAGTCAGTGTCAGCCTTCAATATTGTTACTTAACCAACCATAGTGCAGTCTTACATATTTACTAATTTTGAGCTTAAAGCCAACAATTAGGAATTCTCACTTGATTGTGGTGCATTTTAAGCTGTTCATTATATTTGTTATTAAGTCCAGATTTATGTGTCTGGTAAACATGTGTTCACATTACAAGTATATAATTTAGGTAAGGTATTGTTCCTAAGGCATAGCTGGGCCCTGAACCAGAAATGTCTTTCTCTTTAACCCCAAAGGTGCTGTTTTGGCTCATTGTGTTTACCTGGGGGGCAAAAAAATTATCCGACATCCTGTATTTTATGGTTGCTTTCAGTAGAAGCTATTTTTCTAGTTTTAAATTCATTTTTGCTCACAGTAGGATTTTTAAATATTCTTTTTGAAGCTTGCATACATTTTCATCTCTTCTAGTTTTTCCCTTATACATTTTCATCTCTTCTGGTTTCATCTCTTCACTTATCCATTTGGCAGCTCTAGGTTTTTGTGCATTTTTTTCCTACAGTTGAAATAATTGTGAAGCACTTGAAAAAATTTTGATAATATTTTGTTTTGGTTTTGAATGCCATATCAGTGAGCTGTGAATACAGAACCTGTTACCTCACCACCTCAAAAACAGCAGTGTCCTTTGGGCCCTAGATTACAAAATTTAAGAGCTTGAGCCTTTTCTTTTACTTTCGTATAGAACTTTGCTGATTACTGAGACTGTGAAGATGCCTTCTTTTTTTCTTCCTCCTTCACACTTGATCAATGGCAAGCATGAGAACTCCCAATATCTTCCTTGCCCATCTGAGCTCTTTATGCTTTCAAACTAAGATGTTCTAAGGTAGATTTGGCCTGATAAAGATCTCAGAGAAGTTGAACACAAAGCAGTAGAGATGAGTGGGAATACTGTCTGGGTATAACTGAAAACTATCTAGTTCGTGTGGCCTCTGAAAGGATAAGATCCCAGTCGTGGAGGGATGCAGAGCAATAATCTGTGGAGCTTTCTTGGCTTCACCCACAGAAAGCCCCTCAGCCTGGGACCTGGCTGCTGCTCTCCTATCTCCACAGGGCTGCTTGGCTGAAGGAAGCACAAGCTATTGTAGCCATTACTACTTTTATACACTTGGTGAATGTGTACCCTTACACGTAAAATGTATATTTAGCGTGCCTTAATAAAACATTGAATATAACAAACAGTGGCAATGAAAATTACATGCTCTTATAAACATTTTTATTTTAAACAACATTTTGTGCTGTGATGCGGCAGAGGCATCTACAACATAATCAGCTCCATAATAGGAGAGAGTAATTTCTTAGAATGATCCTAGACCCCTTTTTTAATGTCAAGGATAATTTGGGCTGACTGATTTGATTGCTGCTCTTTTCCAGCAAGAGGTCTCAATAAATGAAACTGCTTGCCTGGATAATTTAGGCTTATGTGATTGCCAGAAAGCTAATGATGCAAACACAGCTGAAATAAAATTTCTGCTTTATGCTGGAGGTTAAAAAAAAAAAATAAAAAAAAGAGAGGAAAAAAAATCCACTGAAACACCTGCCATATGGATGTCAAAACAGGGAAGAGCCATTTGCCAGTCTCAAGATGGAAAGTGGCTTGCATGTATTATGAGACATATTTCAGACAATTGGCCTTTATAGATCACTAGGACACTGTTTTATGTTGTTGCAGACAAGTGATCTATTCCCTTCTACTTTCTGCCCTTGTCAAAACAGGCTGTTAAAGCTTAATGGTTTTAAGGTAAGAAATTTTCTTTAAAGAGCAGGAGGAAAGTGAAGCTCTGCAGATATTGACAATGAACTTGGTATTCTGCAGAGATTTTTGTGGATTGAAGTTATAGCTTCTTCATTTAGAATATTTATGTATGAATTGCAGTACATTGGCTCAGACCATTTCTTTCTGGTATGGGAACTTTGGCGAAAGAGTAGTTCTGGTGCACATATTGATTCCTTATGTCACATATAATTCTGTCTGGGAGTAAGAGAGCTGAGTCTGTTCCTCAGCTGCACTACTTAATGAGGGAATATTACAGGCCTTGAGGGGTGGGGGAAATGAAACCTAAAAGTGTTACTATATTTGACTCTTAAAATGCTTCAGAGGCCAATTCATCATTTAGTTCTAGGTCAGCCTGTTCGTTATTACTTGTCCTTTTTTTCATTTCTTGTAGGTTTTGTACTTTTTTGTGATCCATCAGGACCTACCAACCATAAACAAATGTTCACAAAGTTTTCAAATTACTGAGGTTCAAAGCTGAATTTGTAATAGATTATCTTTGCACTGACTGCTTTAAAGCTGTCCGTAATAAGTTTTCTTCTCTTCAGGTGCTGTGATTGAAATTCCAATTTTTGGGAAAAACTGTACCTCATTATGAACAGAAATCTGCCATCATTAGGAGTTAAGCAAGTCAGAGGTGTATCAGTGACTAAATAGCACAGTAAGTATGTAGTTCTATATCTAATTAAATGGATTTACAGTTATGAACTTTGAAGCTGATCAGGCCATATTATTTGTTCTCCTCACTGTTGTTTATTTTAATCTTTCTGTAATGCTTCCATTTATTGTCAAATACTTCTGTCTTACAGCTAGTAAAAGTCTAGAGGGTTTTTTTTTTTTGAGCACTGCTAAAGTAAGTTGGGCTTTATGAAAGTATAATTCAGTTTTTCATGAAATTTTAGGGAATGGCTTGAAAGCTAACAGAGTAAAATGTGTGTCATATATGAACATTCATGGACTAGATACTGTTTAGGTTAAAAGAAGTGCTTGTGTACATAATGAATATCAGATTGTTTAATAATAACTTCACAAAAAGTAAAACTTTTTTTATAACTTATTGATTGTTATGGTGTTTATGAGGAATCATGGAGTCACAATTTTCTTGCAGAGAAGGAAGATTATACCTTCTCTTATGTTCTTATGAATGCTGGATGTTTTTAGTTGTTATTGTTTTGTACTTTTAAACTGTAAAGTTTGAACTAAAAGTATACACATGTAACTTCAGATGGGGGAGCAGTATCCTTCAGTACTGATTTTGAGCTATAAATAAGTTTCTAGCCACAGGCATCTGTTTAGGCCTGAACCTGAACCTATCCACCATCAGATTCTAGTCTGAATTTCTCTACAAATTAGTCTGGATTTTCTCTACAAATGTAATAACTTTCCAGCTAGGTATGGACAGAGTAATGCTGCCAAATTTTGTTCCCTATATGCAGGCTGTAATACTCATCTTGGCTCTTGGCTGTCTCTACCTGTGTTCTAGAGAGGCAAGACCATCTTAAACGCCTGGAATACCTGTAGGCAATAAAGATATCTGTGCAGGATGTGACAGTATTTTTGAATGAGCAATTTAGATGACAGCCCTAGTGTAATAGCAAGATTTAACCAGCTCTTTACACCAGTTTTTCCTTATAGTTTCCTTATTAAAATAGGATACAGAAACATTACAATCCGTACTTGAAAATGAATGAACTCGATGGGTTTGTCTTCTCAGAGGCATGACTGTTTTTTAATTGCATTGATTGATTTAATAGAAATTACAGTGTTTTCTTAGAAACCTCACCTTGTTTGACATACACAACTAATCAGCAGACAGCTTTGGGATGGAATGCAGCAGCCTAATGAGACCAAGTCCTGATTGTGTTGATTAGTAATGAGAATTTGTAAAAAACGGGGCTATCTGATCAGCAGGATTGAATCAGTGTCTTTTTTGGGTGTGTGTACACATGGCAGGGAGCAGAGGGATGAGGGAAGGAAACCCAACTTCTTCCAAATACCTTGGTGACCAGGAAGTGCAGAAGGCAGCTGCCCTGGCAACCCCACAAGCCCAGCCTTGCTTTGTAAACAGAGTAATTTTGAATGGAAAACATTTCCCAGACTTTCATTGAGATTAGTGAATACAATGTGCCTACAAGACATTTCAACTTTATTGAAGTTGTTTCCACAATCTCAAGTCTTTCACTTGTTGTAAAAACTGTGAATCTCTGAATTTCAGACTCCTTTTTCCAAAATAGACTGCTGGACACTGGATCATATCTGATAACCTTGGAGCCTGAGATTTATACCATAATTTCCTGCCTCTAAGACAGTCTGGCTGATGGATCTGACATGAAATCTTTTCTCTTTCTTTTGGCAGGGTGACATTTTAAGGAAGCCTATGGAATATGAGAAAAAATTGTAGATGACTGCTTTGAGGTCAGCGAAACATGCATATTTATATATGTACACTTACACACACACACATACATATATGTACATATATGTATGTATGTATGTTTATACAGAGAGAGTGTTTTCTTCCTATGCAACTTAGCTGAAACAGAAAGCTTTATATCAGTTTTCTGATATAAAGCACCAGGAACAGAATTCACTTAACTGTTCACAGTGTTTTAGGACAGGTGGTGAAATGGAATAACTGTAAGGGAAATTCAGGTAAGAGAACATAATTACCCAGACTGGATCTTGGCCAGTACATTAGAGCTAACAGCTTCATTTCTGTGGAAAATACTGTGGGATTTTTAAAGGCAATTTGGTTTTATCTTGTATTACAAATATTGCCTATTTTTATGGGTGTATGATTTGAAGGCTTATTTTTCAGTAGATTCAAGACTGCAGAATAGCATATAAAACCCATGGTACAAATTTTATAAATAAAGCTGTTAAATTTTATTTGATCCTCAACTTCTATCAGGTAATTTGCAATTCTTAGGAAGTTTGCTTTGTGACTTGTTCAATGTGGATCTAACCCTCCTGTGCTGGCAGTTACCTTTTTGTTCTTGAAGGAAGGTGTGTGAGTAATGAATAATTCATGAGCATATTAGACGATCTCAACATAGGTGTGGTTGTTGAGTAATAGAGTGTGTAGAAGCAAATCAGTCATCTCCTCTATGCTTAGAATAAAGGGAACCAGACTGTCTAAATACGAAATACAAAATGAAGTGCAGCCATGTTTCCTTGCAGAGATTTGTTACCAGGAGAAGGATATGAAAGGTACAAGAATAACAATGATTCCTAGTTGTGGGCAAGATCACTGTTATTTTAAAGACTGTCCTCTGCTACAGTCTAATCCCAACCTGTGTTCTGTTTGTCTTAGTTTAAATTAGTGCCAATATTGTGGTCAGTAGCTTTTTAAGAGCTGAATTGAGCCTTTTGTTGGCTTCAGGATTGGTTAAATTAAAGAGAGGCACTAATGATTCATTTGAGAATCTAAATAAGAAGTTTTTTGCTGGAAGCTTCCACTGTGTCCAGCAGAGCCAGTCCCTGATGGCTCTGAAGATGGACCTGCCACTGGCCAAACCTGGGCCAGTGACAGAGGTTGGTAATGCCTCTGTGATAACATATTTGAGAAGAAAATCAAAATGAAGTGGGGGCAGTGTTAATTCCAGCTAGAGAAGAGGGGAGGTGAGAACATGTGAGGGAAACAACACAGAGACACCAAGGTCAGTGGAGAAGGGGAAGGAAATGCTCCAGGGGCCAGAGCTGAGATTGCTCTGCAGGCTGTGGTGAGACCATGGTGAAGCAGCTGTGCCCCTGCAGCCCATGGGGATCCACAGGGGATGTGGGGATCCACACACAGCCCGTGGGGATCCACAGGGGATGTGGGGATCCACACACAGCCCGTGGGGATCCACAGGGGATGTGGGGATCCACACACAGCCCATGGGGATCCATGGGGATGTGGGGATCCACACACAGCCCGTGGGGATCCACAGGGGATGTGGGGATCCACACACAGCCCGTGGGGATCCACAGGGGATGTGGGGATCCACACACAGCCCGTGGGGATCCACAGGGGATGTGGGGATCCACACACAGCCCGTGGGGATCCACAGGGGATGTGGGGATCCACACACAGCCCGTGGGGATCCACAGGGGATGCAGGGATCCACACACAGCCCATGGGGATCCACAGGGGATGTGGGGATCCACACACAGCCCGTGGGGATCCACAGGGGATGCAGGGATCCACACACAGCCAGAGGGGATCCCCAGGGGATGCGGGGATCCACACACAGCCCGTGGGGATCCGTGGGGATGTGGGGATCCACACACAGCCAGAGGGGATCCACAGGGGATGTGGGGATCCACACACAGCCCATGGGGATCCACAGGGGATGTGGGGATCCACACACAGCCAGAGGGGATCCACAGGGGATGTGGGGATCCACACACAGCCCGTGGGGATCCACAGGGGATGTGGGGATCCACACACAGCCCGTGGGGATCCACACACAGCCCGTGGGGATCCGTGGGGATGTGGGGATCCACACACAGCCCGTGGGGAAGGTGTCCATGCCAGAGCAGGTGGATGCTGGAGGAGGCTGTGACCCAGTGGGAGACCCAGTGGAGAGAGGGGCCCTGGTTCCAGGCTGGAGCAGCCTGTCCTTGGAGCACTGCACCCCATGGAAGAGTGACCCACACCCCAGCAGTTCTGTGAGGGACTCGTGTTGCAGCAGGTTTAGGAGGGAGTCACATTGCAGCAGTTCTGGCAAGGGAGGGACCCCACAGCATAGCAGGGGAAGGGCTCCTCTCCCTGAGTGACAGAAGAAAACCTTGGGTGACAAACTGACCAAAACCCCCACACCTGTCCCCTGGGCTGTCGGTGGGAAGGAGGGAGGGGTTGGAGGCAAAAAGGTGTTTTAAGGGCCTATTTTACTTCTCATTATCCTCCTCTGACTGTTAGTAATAAATTCACTTTGTACTTCTAAGCTGAGCCAGTTTTGCCCTTGGATTGTTTTTTCCCAGTCCTTATCTCAACTCATGAACTCTTCATTAATTCTTTTCTCTCCTCTGCCCAGCTGTGGCAGGGTGAGTGAGTGACTTCCGTGGGTGCCTGACACTGGACCAGTGTCAAACCATGACAGATGGAAACATAAAAGTAAATAATTTGGCATTCAGGCCTTTTGTAGGACACAGAATTCCTATGACTGAATGTATAGTAATTTCATTAGCAAGTTTGCTAAACTAGTCATACATCTAACTTCTCCCCAAACTTGAATTTTGTATCAATTTTTATTGCTATAATCTGCTCTCCAAATAAAACTGTTTAGCTTTGGCAATTCCCTAACAATGGAATGTTTAATAAAACATGTAATGTTTAAAACAGTTTTGGAGCAGTCAATATTTGCTTGGTCTCAATTTGAAGTGTACTATGGTAATGAACAAGTGATGCTTGAAAGGTCACAAACTAAACAAGTAATTCAAGCATTTGTAGTTTATTTCCTAATTAAATATTTTGTTGAACATTTTTTCTGAATGCAGTGTTTGCTGTGTGGTGTGATGGATTATATGTCTTCTTCCACCTAATGATATGAAAATACTCCATTTCTGCATGTTGACAGTATTTAACCTCTTAGAATAATCCTATCAACAAACACACTAGTGAATGTTTTATAACTAAGTTTCTGAGTTCTTCTGTGAAAGTATTATTTAAACTTGTTTTTACAGCTATGCCCTTGAGATGAGCTGGTGTCATCTCTTAAACAAAGCCTTGCACCTTTTATGCCTGGTTTTGCCTTTTGTATGCTAGGTCTGTGACACAGGACAACTTCCAATTATATTTATTCTCTGAAGATGATCATGCCTAATCTAAGGTCAAGGAGAGTCCACAGGTGAGAGTGGTAAACTGCATACAGTTAGGGTTTTTTTTGTTTTGTTTTGTTCAAATCAGGTTGATTTTTCCTATTAAACATTTGAAAATTTATGGTTTGGGGGAGGAAGGAATATTTTATAGCTTTGCCCATCAAAAGTTCACAGTTGTTTCACAGCTAAAATATATTTCAAACATCAAATGTTAACTCAAAATCAGATTTAGCAACTTTGAAATACTGATTTTTGACTTTTGATATTTAAACTATCCAGGCAAATAAACTCACTTTTCTCAAGATTTTTATTATAAATTAATCATCTCTGGTGCTTTGGCAGTATAAATCAGAGAAATCCAAGAGTTTTTCCAGGCAGAGCAAATTGATGAAATCTGGTTCTTTTCCTATGTTTGTAGTTGGTTTTCATGTTATAATTTTGAAGAAAAGCTGATTTTGTCTTTTTAATGGCAGTTTAACTTTCTTCTATTTGTTGATTAATATACTTAACCATATCAACCATATATCAGTGGAGTAGTGCAGGTATGCACTGATTATTTCCATGTATTTTCACTATTCAGTATAACTAAATTAGAACTGATGTCAAATCTTCATTGCAGAGTTTTCAGTCTGGTTTGACCTTTGATTGTGAGCTGCGTTGCCAGAGAAAAGGTTCGCACATTGCTTTTGGTGGCAAAGTAGACGTAGCACTGCAACATTAATCAAAGGTTTCTCATGAAGAGGGAGCACACAGGAAGGGGAAAACAATGACAAGTGGCAAGACAAGAGCCTTTTTCTAAGGCTCTATTTCTGCTTCAAGAAGCTGATTAAATGGATTGAAAGCATTCTGACATTAAGGAGTTTAACATTGAGCTTTTTAATTCGCAATGGAACACACAGAGAAGCAAACACCTCTGTGTTCTCTGAATATTTTTCCTAGGAGGGTTTGTGGCCACATGCACATAGATTATTGATGTATTTCCCCTCTAAGGCACCTTCTTCCTCATTAATATTCAAATTGAGCAGTTAAGCTGAGATTTGACAATGTCTTCAATGTCTTGAAACCCCCCCCCCCCAAGGTAGCAAGCGTTTAAATCACATTTAGGAGCCTATCTTGAAATGGACAATGTAAACCACCTCCCTCCAAATTATTATAATTTTGAAATTCAGGAGCTCTCAGGAAAAGATATGGAAATAGGAATAACAGTTCTTTACTAGGAAAATTAAAATAAAAGTACAGTAATAAAGAAAAGCAAAACAAAACAAAAAAAATCCCCAAAGCACTGATAGAGTCAGAATATAACCTGACACCCCATCAGTCAGGGTGTTGGTAGCATTCTGATTAAGTGGTGGCTGCAGTCCTCCTGGAGTGAAAGATGTGGTTCAGTTGAGGCAGTGGTCCTGTAGAAGGGTGCAGTTTTCCTCCAAAGGTCCAGCAATGATATGGAAAGGTCTGGTTTTCCTCTGGAATTTAGTGAAAGAAGGCTGCTCTGATGTTCCAAATCTCAGATTTTATTTAGGTAGGAAATGCTTTGCTCCTCTGCCAGGGGGGAGCATCTCCCAATGGGATGATGTAATTTTATTATCCATGCAGTGGGACTCAATGGGCCATTAACAGACGATACTTCCCTGGAGGAAGGATGGGTTGTGGAAAAGAGGAAGAACACTGCTCCACCTGGTTTTAACAGACTGCCCACTAACAGAAGATATCCCAATCCAGAGATAAAGATCACTCACCTGTTTTCAACATATGGTGATAGAATACATACATACAGGTCACATCCTGTATTACAACCAAAGACAAGTTACCACAATTTTGTGTAATAGAGATAGTCTCTTGAAACTTCAATTTTATAATTAAAGTAATTTTTCTTTCCTTTAAATGCTCATTGAAATTTTTAATTGAAAAAAGCACTGTTTCATTGTGCAGAGTTGCCATTTAAGAAAGGATGGGCTGTCAAACATGAAAGCTTGTACGAAAAACTGCAAAGGACTCTGGAGAGTCCATGAGTACAGGTACTTTAAAGATCAATTACATTCAAACCAAACTGAAACCAATCAAGCACCTACCCACTTTGACACATCGCTGGCTTTTGCTTAATTGAAAGGAGAAATACTTAATTTTCTTTCTATGGACTAAACTATAGTTGCTAAACTAACGGTACTCTGGATCACTGTATATTCTGCCTTCATACACTACTAAGCAGTTTCTTGTTATTTCTTGCAATTTGAAGTGATAAAAGGAGTCTATGGTTAAGATTTTGTAGCTTGTATAGTACCTGAAGCTCTAGTAAGGGACAAAGTGGCTTCTCATAGAACTTGAACCACTTAAAAAAAAAGGAAATTTTGCTCTTTAGTCACACTGAGAAGGATGCAATATGCTGTAACAGGGAGGAATCTGGATGTAACAGTCCTTCCATTTTGCATAATTTTCATTTTCTCAAGTCTAATGCAGTATTTACAATGCTTTGGCTGTAGGGCTTCACTGGGACTGTCGCAAGACCCAGTAACTGGTCCTTCAGAATGAGTCAAGCTTTGTGCAAGGTGAATGAGGATGCTGCAATTTCATTTTTTATTACCTCCAAATCCTTCTTTCTATTCCACTTCTGTGATTGGAAAACCCCAGTATTTTGCTGATTTTAATGTAGTTACTTTAAATGATGATATTTTAGTCAGTGGCAATGATGCCATGATGATTTTTTGTCTTTTCTTTTTATATACCCTTTTATATATTCTCAGTATTCTTGATATACATGTAATTCTTTAAACCTGATATTTTATCATAGCCTTGGTATCCCTCTAGGCAAGAAGACCAAACATTCTAAAGGCCTCACAGCTGGAGGCCAGAAAGCCTTACACTGTCTTGAGAAACCAAGGTTCTCTCCAGAACATATTTTGTAAACCAGGATTAAGCCCCATCTAGGGGTAACACTTTAGAATAGGGAAATGTCATTACATGCATTTAAGCTTCCATTGGGGAATCTTTATCGGATATGCTGTTTTGCAATGTCTATACAATTGTACACATGGTGTACTGGATATAAGGATCCTTATTAAATACTGAGGTAAAAAATATTTTATCCCTTAACCGTGTCTGGCTTGTAATGCTAGGACCAGGAAAAAAGGCATCAGCTTCTTTTCCTCCAGTTTTGCAATTATTTTTCTCTTTTCCTTTTAAAAAATTATACATGAGAGAGTAGAACTTAGAGCATTATTGTACTGCTGCCTTTAAAATGAGTTCTTTAATGATTTCTGGGTTTTTTTTTTCCCCATTTCTTATTGCAATTCTTGAATTCTTGAAAACATTCTAGGATTATTTTGATGCTAAGCAGGAACGGAAAGAAAGGTGGGCAGTGTTTATTCTTGTTTTATACCTTCAAATGGCTGATTATTTTTTGCCTTTTCCCCTCCTGCTGTTTTGGTAAGGCTATGGTAATTAGTAAAAGTATTGCTTACAAACTTAACAGTTTTTTATAGTTATCTATGAACTCTGTGTGTGTGTGTGTATGTGTGTGTATATATATATATATATATATATATACACATATACACACTGGGTACTTGAGGTAGTCACAGGATTCTGTCCTTGATCTGACCTATTGATGATGTCTCTACATAGGTCTGTACATTCAGGTGGTTACAGTTATTCAGTCCTGTTGGCATCTTAAATGAACATTAGTCACATCATGTGCATTTCTCTGTGATACTCATGTAAAGTCTTATCATGCATTTCTTATCCACAGTGTGAGTTATTTTCACAGTGAACTACAGAAAATAAAAGAAATTAAGTAAGATTTTTCTGTGTATTAATCAGGCTTGATTGACTTAGTAACCAGAGAAATCTGATCTCAGTGTCTTTAACAACTGATTTTTTACTTCCTCAAACTCTTTTGAAAAAGCTAAGAAAAAGATACCTTTGCTTTTATTTTCTTGTACTTAGATCTAATTCGTATTCAAAAATTAGTAGGAGATGTCTCTAGATATCTCCTACTTGAAAAATCAGATGTTCAAATATGTATTGAAGGTATCATGTAAAAGTGAAGTCACAAGCAGACAATGGTTGATTTATGGCTCATGGAGTGTGGGATATGGATCCTGACTGCAAGCTTACTTTTGATGGGCTTTCTGCTTTTCACTAATTCATAGAGTGGAAAACTTTTTGTGTTTTACAGAGAGGAGTGTGGTAGACCCTCTATCCTGTTGTAAACACTGCATTTCCAGCTGAGGGTGAAATACTTGGCGAGGTGTTGGGCAGAAGTAGAGGAGCCCAGCCTATGCCTCTGCACGTGCAACAGGTGTTTGTACTGCTGTACTTCACTACATGGCTGAAACTGCAATTATGCACCTTCTTGTTCAAAAGAGTTGCTAACAGATTACACCAGCTTTGAAGAAAACTGCTTTGAACAAACACTGCTTGTCAACAGCATTTATCTTTTACTTGAAGTTATCTCATAACAGTGTGGGCAAAAAACCCAAATATTTTTCCTGAAGGCTTCTATTCCCTAAGATGTGTATGCCAAATTTTGCTGCAGACTGCTGTGAGGTTTCTGCTACTTTTTAAGAGCTCCCTGAAGGATGCCACAGTTGGAATCAAACCTGAAAACCCAAGAGGTGCCATTTGCTTGTCTTCCTTATTTAGCTTTCCAAATGTTTGAATGGGAATTGTAGCACAGATATACATCAAGCAAGTGCATTCTTCCAGGACCGCATTTATGCATAAATACTATAAAGGTTCTGAAAGAAGCCCATAATCCAAGTGCTTTCAAGAAGTATCCAGAAATACAGGTTTTGAAATGTTACTTTGCTAAAGAATTCAAATTATTTTTGCTGAAATATGGAATGTACTTACAAAATGAAATTGCTTTATGTAATTAATTTTATATAATGAATAACTTCATGATCTTCAGGATATAAAATTTAAAATACTCTTGTCTGTATGAAAAAATTTAAAAATTGTGCACTGTGTCAACAGGTAATTGCTGTTGTGATGAAACCGTAAGCTCAACATTTCCAAGAAAATATGGAAATACTGTGTATTATTATAAAAGCTTTTCTTTGGCTTTCCCAGCCATTATCTGTCAGTCAGATTTACATGATCTTTTCTTCTTTGCCAGAAAAGATGAGTGCTGGCTGCCTGCCTTATTTTCCTTGGCTGCATTACCCAGCTGCCATGGAACTTGGGCTGATTGGTTGATGGTGGAGCTGAGAAGTCTTTCAGATTAGTAATTCAAATAGTCAATTTGTAATGCTCTGCCTGTATTGACATTAGTTTTGTGTTGTAGCTTTAAATCACATTCAGGAGAGAAAAGTGCTGGGCTATATAATGGAAAATAATGCTTTTAATAAAAGTCCCCTGTTAAGAAGTGCTGTGATAATGAAATCAACATCGAAACAGCACAATGCAAAGTTGTTGAGTGATGTTAACCCTCCTCCTCAGCCCTGATCACTGGTTTTTTGACCTTGCAACAGCCGTCTGCTTTGTGGTAGCCCTGGCACTTGAGTGACTGCAAACTAACCAAAGGAAAACAGGTTCATTGCTACATGCTCACCAAAAAAACCATATGCTGGTGAGATCTGGGGTGGGAGTCAAAAAGATTGTTTATTTCAGGAAGGACAGAAGGTAGAAAAAGTAACTCCAGTTAAACAAGCATCTGTTTTGTTTCTTGCAGATCAAGGAATGGTAGGTGCCAGCTGGAGAGCACCTTGTGTTCTGAGGTGCTGCTAGGATAGCCTGCCTAGTGTCTGATGCTACTAATGAATGCTTTCGTCTTACTTCTTTCCTTTGTGCCAATAGCTTCAGTGATTTCCTTGCTAAGCCCCCACATCCTTTTTCTAATCACTGTGCTGAATAATTGTGCCATTTAGTACACTTTTCTTGTCTTACTTGCCTGCTTCCAGACCAATTATTTTGTAAACGTGTGCTCAGAAGGGCTTTTGCCATCTGTTGGAGGAATCACTTAAATGAGTGAATTTGTTTAATGCTGCTTGTGTTGTCAGTCATTATTTTATCTCCCTTAAATTTGATATCATCTACAGGCCTTGGAATTTTATTCTTGATGTTGCTGCTACATAGGATTTGCTGTTGACAGCATCCCTAATAAATTAATGAGAAATTTAGTAATTAATTTTTGAGGTGTTTTAACATGTATAAAAACTTAAATGACAACATTTGAGCTCCAAAGAAAAAACCAATAGATATAGATTTTGATTGTGGTTAAAATGAAAATTAAATGAGTGGTTTACAGTGGTAAATGTGTTTTGAGTTTTTGGACTGACACAGAGGTTGATAAAAGTAAATGGTCTTTGTCCATGTAAGAATATAGTGCAATGAAAGCATGACTAACAATTCTGTTAATCTAAAAAACAAGAGAAATAGGTGAAATATTAACACAGAAGCTAAAATCATTCGCTGAATCATTCACTGGCTGTAAAATCTCATGGCTACATGTGGGTGGTGGGGCATTTGGGTTTGTCTGATGCAGCAGGCCTCATCTTGAAAGATGTTTTGTTCCTGAATTTTGTGGAGAATAACCATTATAACACCTTTCTAAAATATAAAACTGCAAGAATACTGAAAATCATAATAATAGTCAGATCTTTTCGATTGCTTTTGCAGAAGCTAAAGTAGATCTTTTCTGTAGGATTCAACCCCTTAGAACTACGTGGAACATACTGACCCTGTAATGATCTAGAAGAGCCTGTGGCATCTCTGGTGAGACCTGTGTGCCAGAGTGACTCCAGAGAGTGACTGCTGATCAAGGTAAGAGAAGACTAAACTTTCTTCCTAATCATGTAGGGCATAATAAAGATTATATTTCTGCTTCTCTCTTCTGTGCTGAGGTTTTTTAGTGAAGAAGCTTCATAGTTTCCCAGGTCATAGGACCCAGTCAGACTCACTGCAGTGTGGAGGGAGGCTCAGCTGTGCAGCTGCAGATACTCCAGCATGTGTGCACAGGTCTGTGCTTGCTCATGAGCAGCCTGCACACTGCTCAGAGTGAGACCCTGCTCACCTCTCCCTCTGGCATTGCCATTTCTGCTCCATTCATTAATATTCTGAGTTCCCCACTGGGAGTCAGGAACTCCTTGGCCACTGCCAAGATCACTCTGATGTGAAGCCTCTCTGAACCTGCAGGAATCACCAGCACTGATGGTGATAAGAGGGTAAGAGATAGAGTCTGAGAAATATCTGACTAAGAAAACCCAACCCTGTTGTCTTCCTAATTAAACCCTGTAGTTGCTCTATGCATAAAGCTGCTTTTGTTGTTTGAAGTGCTCTTCTATCTGCATATTGTGTATTTATGATCTCAATGACAATTTTTAAAAAGAGGTGCAATGTAACCTTAATGTGGTATTAGAGCAACACAAGGAATTTTGATGGGACACATATTCAACTAAACCCAGCAAAGCTTGCTTGCTCCTTTGAAAAAAATAATGATTTGCAAGCAGCCTTCCCGTATGGCTACATTTGATAAGGATCACAAATTTTTTTTTTTGTTGTTTAAATGCAAAAAACCTCCTAAGCTTTAGGAGAGCCTATGGTAATTAAATAGAAGGTGGCCAAAATTTGTTGTGTGCTTCTTCAGTAGTCCTTACCTGAACCTTGTAATTACTCAAGCATGCTTTTGTAGACATGTATGTCATATTAAGTAGAAAATGTAATTCTTTGGAAATTCATACATTTTCTAGTTTAACATCTTTAAAAACAAAAAAGAAAATTCAAACAAATCACAAACCTGTGTATTTTTCTACAGTTCAAAAAAAAAAAACCAAGAAACCAGCTTGTCTCAAGAGAAGAGACAGTATAAAATATTTAAGTTGATAATAAAATAATGTTTTTCTATTTGTATTTTATTCACAAGACAAACATCTGATGCCCATTGTGTGCCCGCACTTCATGTGATAGTACAGCAAGATATTTTAAGACACTGCAGGATTAGGAGAATTACATAATGGTCTGTTTCAGTAGACCTAAATTCCTGTAACTAACATTTATAAGGGAAGAGGAGCGTTTTCAAGGTTTAACTTTGTTCAGCTTACTGTAGGAAACTTTCTTTGGTTGGGGGTCAGCCTCAGCGGTGTAAATTTTCACATACATAATCCTCTTCTATTTAAATACTAATGAAGCATGGGCTTACGATGAAGGGTATGTATAATTCCTGAATAAACCAATTGTGAAAATGTTAATACAAGAAAAAAAAATGAATGTCATTGGCTGATCAGCTGATGATCTGATAATGACTATACCTTACTTGGGATTAGTGGTCTCTATAAAATACCCTTGAAGCCTTTCCTTTTTTTACTGTATCTTATCTTCCATGTTCAGAGAAATGGATGTAAGCTTAGGCCCATGCTTAAGTGGCCAGATAAATTAGGGCCCTGTATTTTTTAGCTCTTAGTACTTCAGTTACATGAGTTTGCTGTGGAGAGGGCTGGTTAGTGATACTTAGTGATGTAGTTGTGAGGAGCCACCATCTGACTGAGCTGGTGTTTGGTGTTGAATATTCCAGGTTTGAAGGGAAAGATTTGTTTCACCAGCTGTTCTGCCATGGAGGGGAGCAAATAGACCCACCTTCTCTCTCACCTCTGCCTGTAGTGAAAACATGAAAACAAATGCAGATCATGAGGATGGTGGCAGTGCTACTAAGTCTGTAGAGTGGTGAAGAAGATGACTACCATTTGTGTCCTTGGATGTTTGTTCCCATCCCTCCTATTGTGTTGAGACAAGAACTTGTGTGACATAGGAGTGTGGTTTTGAAAATGAGTGGGGCTTTAATTCTGTGTTTCAGCTCGGCTTATTTTGGCTGCTTAAGCTCCCTGGCCTGGTGAATGTGAGGGCTGGCATGAGGCAGGGGAGACAGGCTATCCAAGGATTGAGATATGACAGGACTGTCCTTTTCAGTTCAGCACAAACCTTAAGCTGACAATATCATTGGAGCTTGTGGGTGCCACATGAGGAAATGTAACTTGGTTGCAATGCTTAGCGAAGAAATTTTTTCCTTGTCTGGACCACTTGTCCTCATTTGCCTGCTGCAGCCTGTTTGTTGTACCAGTGTAACTGTCCTGGGGCTGTGCTGTAAAAATAACTGCTCTGTGCAGTCAGTGGTGCTGCTCCCTTGGCAAGAGCATCCCTGGGGTCACACCCCATCCCTGGGGTCACACACAGAAGGCAGGAGCCTTCTGCTGGAGCTGGGCAAAATCCAGAGATAAGCAATGAAGTCAGTCTAAACTTCTCTGACTGGTCAGTTATCTTATCCACTCCCAGCCACTAAATGCAAATGCTTGTAAATCGAAAATAAATTGAGTATTCCTTTAAATAAGTCTCTGTTATAGTTTATTTAAATTTAAATATTGGAAATACCTTGAGGAGTACTTGTGTGATCATATAACACATAATCCAGAAAATGAGATTTTGTAATTATTGATAACAATAAGTTAAGATAAAAACCAGTGGTAAGTAGGTTTTAGTTTGTTTGTATATTATAGAAGGCCTTGTAGTTCTGTGTTCATAAAAACATCACAGCAACTAAGAAATAAATTTAAAAAAGCCCAACCAAACCACAACAAAACCAGACAAACAAGCCAAATCCTCTAAACCCCCAGACTCACAAAACTGCCCTCCCCAAACACTTTTTTGCTTTCCACAAGTAGACTTTGTGTTTAAAACTTGCGGATTGTTATTTTTGAAAGTTTTCCTTAATTTTGATGATCTATCCAAACAAGCGCCTTCACCACCCCCAAATGCAAGCCTTGTAGAAGTGTTTACTTCTGGAATGATTTCAAGCATCTTCGGGGTTTTACATCTCTTTTCTTGCAGTGTTTGGTAACTGGTCTCCTACCAATTAGGCCTGGAGTGTCTGTTATAAAATACCCATCTGTAGAGTCCTAGTGCTCACAGCATTTAGAAATAGCAATCCCGCACACTGTCATCTCATGCAGAGTTTGGTTACCTAAACCTGAGGCATACAGTACCAAAGCCTGCATGGGAGCTCTGCCCTCAGCCTGGCTCTCTTCCTTTGCCTTCCTAAATGTTGCTCCCCACCAAGAATGGTACTTCCCCCATGTGTTGCCCTTCAGTCAGCCAAACACAGCTGATGGGGAGAGTCTGCCTTAGGTAGCAGAAACATGGGCTTGCCAAGTTTGCCTTCCCCTGTCCAGAGCGGTATTTTGTTGTAGCTGACATCTTCATACCCCAAAACCCCTTGTGCTGTGCCAGGCATACAGTGTGCCTTGAGCTGCCACATCATTTTACACAGCTTGGCCAAAGAGCCATTTCACTGTCTGAGATCTGCTGACATGAAAAAAACTGCACAGGGACATGTCCCTGGGCTCCAGGTCTCCTATGGAGCGTGGATGAAGTCAGGAGTGGCGCTGTGCAGAGCGCACGTGGCTGCAGTACTGGCAGGGAGGGTGCAAAGTCAGGGCAGTGCCACCCTTAACTGGTACCAGCAGGCATTTCCCTGCTCAGCCCACAGATGGACTGCACTTCAGGACAGGACCAGTTGTCACACCACATTTCTGCTAGAAAGTGATTTGTATTATCCCAGGATTTAGTTTCCCTTGCCTTCTTAAAGATGGGAAACTTATCCAAGTGTGTGCTGAGGGTTGTGATAATATGGGGGACCAAAATGCACAATTGTTGAGAACTTTGCACCTACTGAAGAACCATTTAAAATAAAATTACAGATTGGCTTAAGCAGACTGTAGCTTCTAACAGCAGAGAACTAAGTGTATTTTAGTACCTGTGAGCATTGATATATGCAGTTCATGGGGATTTTGTTGTACATGTTCCTTGGAGAGTACAGATAGACTTTGCAGTAGTAGAACAGAGTGAAGTTCCTCCAGTAGATCTTGATTGAACATCTCCCTGGGCAGGAACCTGAAAATTTTTCCCTTGATTCAGCAGCTTTGAATAAGGTAAGGAGTTATATAAAGTAGGAAGTGCAGATCTCTGTAGAACACTCAGGTAATGCTGCTAGTCTAAAATCCAGATGTATCCTTTGAGAAGAGGCAATACCAAAGTATCTTGCTTTATGTGTACTTGGTTAATGTTTAATCTTGCATTTCAAACAATTTTGTCAAAAAATAAGTTCAGTCTCCACAGATCTTTGTTTCTGTGTAGTGACTTTGCCTGAAGTAGATGTCCCTGAACAATTCTTTGTGAATTAATGCTGAATTACAGGGGAGAAAATAAATACTAGGTACAAACCTCACTGTAAGCACATGAATTAAAAGCTGCAACTTGAGAAGTACATGTTTGTACTAAGGTGTATGTTTTCAAGGAATGCATTTTCAAGCTGTTTAAGTGCTGACTCATGCCCCATGAATGTGGTTGGATAGGGACATTCGTGGGCACACATCCCCTTCTTTTGAAATATTTAAATGGATGTTGTTGGAGAAGCACTGGCAGAGCAAACTGTTCAAGTGGAACTTTTAGAAGCCTCGTCGTGTGTTCTAAGACTGCTAGAGAGAGGGAGGCAGTTGAGGTGTGGGCTGTATCACTGTCTTGACTTGAGAATTCTGTAACTTGGCTTTCCAGGAAAATCTGTCCTCACCAGCAGCTTTTCACATGGGAATGAATGGGAAAAGTGTCTGTGACAGATAACTGTTGGAGTGAAATGTGGTTTAATCTTGACTTGCAAGCAGTATTCTTTTTTTGCTACCTGGTGTTTTTGAATAAAGGCATTCCCTCCCTTGCAGCCTGTTGGTCATTACAGCTGTTCTGTATGACCCATACTCTTAGCTCTGTTTTTTTACTGACGTATGGAATGAGGAGCCTGAGAGAAAACAGAAGGATTTTACCAGCAGGGACATCTGCTATGGATTGATGTCTTGCCTGATACAGAAGAGTGTGCAAAGGTCCAGATGGTCATCACAGCCCTCTTTGGGAGCAACCCTCCTGCCATTTACAAACGGCTCTGGATGAAGGTCAGGAGCTGGAGCCACTGAAACAGCTGGGGGAGGATTTTGTGGATCCCCAAACACACGTAGGGAAATTGCCCAAGTGCTTCAGCTTGTGTCTTGATGAGGCTTCTGAAGTCACACAGGAAATTTGTAGCAGAACTGAGAGTTCTGTGTAGATGTTCTGGATGGCCTCCATTGTTTTGGAGACCTGTAAGATCTGGGGACTTCAATAGCCCTGCTGTGCTTATCAGAGCAGTTTTTGTGCTACAGGTGAGTTCTCCAAAGGATCTAACAATTTCCGCCTTCCATGTACAAGTTCTTAATACTACTACTACTACTGGTAAAAAATGCATTTACTTGATTTGCCAGTGCACTGGTATCTAGACAGATTTATTTTTTTCTGTTTTTTAGGGGTTAGTGGTAGTTTACTCAGTTTTGTTAAATAGAAATTTTCTTCAAGTTTTTGATCTGTCTTCTCCAATAAACACTGCGACTGAAGTTGTATCATTACAAATTTTATTCCCGGGTTTATGACTTAGCTGTTATGACAGACTTTTCTTTAGGTGGATAAAGTATTGGGTGTTGTGCTGCTTTTCATTTAGTCTGAAATTAGCTTATATTAAGTGTGTTTTTTCTCTCCTCTACAGGGGAAAAAGAGGAGTGTGATGTGCCAGAAGTTTATTATTTTGCTATTTTCCATTTTTAATGTCACTAACAGTTGTAGGAAGTAATTCTGATACAAATTACAGAAGAGATGAGTTGTGAAGGCAAGAGGACAACAGGAAATAAAGTGGAAAAATAGGCTGAGTACAATTCTGACATTGAAAAAGTTTCTGTTCTTTTTATTCTGTTGAAGGTTGGCCTCAAGTATTTGCTTTTAGGGGCATTTGAAGAGATGAGTTAGCCCTCCCAGTCCCTGATATTTACTCTTTCTTCATGAACAATTCTAGCCAGTTAAAAATTATTGCAATGTTAGTTTTTGTATGAAAATTAGCAGGGATGATTAATTTAAGCAGAGCATACAGCTGAAGGCAGAAACCTTGTCCAGATCCTTGTTGTTGATGCTGTTTGACTTATGAGGATGAAGAATTATGCATTGAGAGATTTAACCATATGTTTTCAGTACAAATACATAAAAATACCATGCATTTTTTTTGGCCAAAGCCTCGCCCTTTTCAGCAAGGAGACAAATAAGAGAATTACCAAAAAATGAGATGATCAGGAGACACAAGTGAACCTGCAGGAAATTACACTCCATTGACACATCTCTGTTGGTCTTGGAGGAGATAGCAAGTGGTTGCTATTAGAAAAAACTTTTTTTTTTTTTTTTTGTACCAACTGGATATCTTAGTAAAGACTAGAGCTACATAGTTAAAAATTCTTTTTCCTGTGTAGTAGAATAGAGACCAGGAGTTCAAACATGGATTTGTTTCTGCTGGGAATTTAAAAATGTGAAAATTATTCCTGGTGTAGGTTTTAACATTTCCTATATCCTAACATTTTCTATCTCCTGCGCCCCATCCTTCTTCATATATTTGCAAATTTCTTCATCGTCATCTTTGCAAGGGGAGGATTCCCACAGCCAAGTTCTTAGCATGTCTCATTTCCAAATTCAGCTTCCTCTGAATATGTTTAGTAGTTTAATTTGAACAGAAGGCCTCAAATCCAATCCCATTCACATTCCACAAAGTAAATTTACTGTTAAGGGTGGAATATAAAGAAGAAATGAGAAGTAAAATGAACTTTACATGAAATATAAATACAGCTGGACTAATCACTGCACTGATTGTAAGATTGTTGCAGGTGCAGGCCTTGCATATGTAAGATGCAAGTCTAACAAGATGTGAAATGCAGATAATGAAGCCCTTTCTGATTCAGCTGCCAAGGTCCTGCTTAGACATCTCCCATGAATTCCTTCTTTTCTTGAGGAAATGAAATGTTTCCTCCAATTAAACTCCTTATTGTTTAGAAATCTATTTGTTTTCTGAGTCAAAGCCCATACAGTTTATTATTATTATTAGCCCCATAGTTTATTTTTTCTTTTATGCTTATTCTGGAGATTGTACAGGTGTGTTTCTTACAAAGTCTTTTTTTTTTTTTCATTTCTTATTGGCTTACAAATAGATTGTGTGGAATGAAAGATGTGCTTGCTCACATCTGATGCCACCAGCTACAGTTTGACACTGTGATACACACAGGAAGACATTTTAACTTCCCTTCTGCAACTAAGAGCATCTCAGTATATACATAGAAATAAACTGTTCTGTAGGAGACTGACTGCTTCTTAGCCTGAATTCTGAGAATCCATAGCAGAACCTGAAATAACATTTTCAGTTTTTTTATTCTCCATGGGCATCAACTGCTCAAGTAGAAGTATCTCCCTTTCATATATTCTAGGGGCATGGACTAAAGGATTTCTGTCAAGTACCACAAGAGGACATCTGTTTCATCTCCTTGACCTGCAGCTTTACCGGTGAGAGTGCTTTTTTTGAATTTTCCCCACAAGGAAAATCAGAACTATATGGAAATATGAAGTTCACAGTGTTGAATAAGAAAGTAAAAACTCTGAAAGAGGTCAACAGACCTTGGTGTACCTTTTCAGATCCATTTAGACTCTGTTGTAGGTACAATAAATCTGTGAGCTTGTGACCATTGAATAACACTTCACTTGAGTGGTTTGTAGTATTCCTGAATTTTCAGGAAGAGGGTGGAGGTGTATATATAGGAAGGATGTGAGGTTATACACATACACATGCCTACATAAATATGCAAGTATGTTAAGAAAGCCACTATAATTAGTACTTTTCTGCTTTCAGACACAATACTGAAATCTTCACATAACAGTCACATAAGTGAAAAACTAAATTACAGTTTTAAATCATACTGTAATTTAGTTTTCGATTACACATTCATAAGTAATTTCACTTGCAAGTAGTCTACTGAAAGCTGGCTTATGGAGTTATTTCAATTAGTTGTATTCTTAACTAATTGTAGAATGAAGTCATATTTCAACAGTCATAAACACTGCAGTTTTGCTTGTTGAAGGGTTTTGTTGTTCTATTACATTTTCCCTTCATGAATTCAATTTTAGTTATGCCAGAAAACAGTTAAGCTGCTTCTAGTACTTTGGCTTGGCTGTGCTGAGGTAGTAATTGCCATAAAGAAACAAATTTTGTTTTGTTCTTTTGAGGGAGAAAGGCAGAAGTAGACTACTAAATATCACTAGAAACCTGAGATTAAATCAATGAAATTTTATGATCTGGATGTATTCTCATTTTAATCTGGGTCATGAACCATTATTTTGGCATGAGGAAAAAAAGAAACCATCAGCAGAAGCAAGTCCCTTTCTGGTCCTGTGGCTCTCACCCATTTGAGCCAGGCTGCCAGAATGAAGTGATCAGTGTTGTGGCCACTAATTTTGATAAGACTGGTTAATGATACGTGACTTCCTGTACAAGCTGGGCACAAACTCTTTGGCTGCATTAAATCTGTTCTAATAGCTTTTTTTAAAACCGTTTTTAACGATAGCTCCAACAAAACAATGTGAGTTAATTATCCAGGGAGGGTTGTAGGGAAGAGGGGGACATGACACACACATGCCAAGAAACTAACTTTCGAAAATGAGAGGAATTATATTAGGGTGGTTGTGTCTTGTTCAGTTTCTTTTCACAGTTTTAGACATCTTGAAAAACTACACCGTAACTGTTCCTTAATTTAAAATGTAGAGCAATTTTAAGCAATACTACTTGATCTGCTTTGATTAGTTCCTTGATTTCTCTGGAAGATTGTATGATAGTGAGTGATGCTTTGAAATGTTTGAGAGATGAATGATCTCTGGTAAAAGCAAGGATTAAAAAAAATGTGCAAACTCAACCAATTGTCTTTACTGATATTAATCAGTGCATTTTTCCTTAGTTCCTGCATATATGGTGCTGTCTTTTTTAAAGTGAATTTTTTTGTAGGCATGCCAAGTGATTTATAGCATTGCTTAGATTTGAGTTCAGCTTTCAAATACCATTTGTGCACAGTTTGGATATGTCAGGTGATGTTACTGTCCACCAGAAATACTTGGCATAATGTGGTTGGGTTCCAGGTGATCTGTCTGAAGATGTCCCGATTACCAAAACCTCTCCTGGAAAACTGCCTGTACAAGTCCTTAAGATCAGATGTGTAGCTGACCAAGTACCTGGTGTTCAGTGAAGTAGACACTGTTGTTTCCCTCTTTTATGGCATACCCCTGTGTACTGTGAGATAAAATATAGAGCTGTATGATATACTAGCACTGGGCCACAATAGGAAAAAGATCTCTGATTGGGAAACTACAATTTCTGTTTCTTAAAATAACTTGGCCAGAACTGTCAGTTGCAATTGAAGCACTGTTTTTTTGACCATGGATGTGCTAACTGGCTTCAGATGCCACTTTAGTGTGGAAATCTGTGCACCTCCCCTAGTTCCATGCAGAGTTCATCAGGAGTGTTGCCAGGATCTTTAATTTGACATTATTTCCCACATGAGCAAATCTGAGTTTATGTTTAAGTAATGACATGCTGTCAAGAGTACAGGGAACTTCTCTTTTCTGTTTTCATTAAGTCAGCATACAGGTGATGTGGCTTGGGGACAGCTTCCAAGGAGAAACTCTGACCATGAGTGTGCTTGACCAGGTTTTAATTCAGCCCCATCTGCTTGCTGGCATGTTCTACTTTACTGCTTTGTCTCAAATTTAGCCAGGAAGGAGTGTTCCTGCTCCAGATGAGTAGGCTGGGTCACAGCAGATGCTGAGGTTCCCAGTGCAGTGCAGGATGGGCAGGCCCAGGAGAAGCTAGGGGAGCAGATTAGGGAAGATCCTTCTTACATGCCTGTGTGTTGGCTGAGATTTAATGTGTTAATTGGCAATTGTGTGGAAGACATCTGGTTGGGAGAACATGTTTCATTTAAAAACTTTGTATGAATGAAATAATTTAACTTGGGAATTCTGTGTGCCTGCACTATGGCTCTGATTTTGTTTTTTTTATTTTTAACTTTTAAATTCAGTTTAGAAATTACAGGTTGCAGTGTGTCTTGGAAGGCAAATACTGTGTAGTGTAAATAACTTGAATTCTTGAAGCCTTTTAATCTCTGACTGAAACTGTAGTGTTGGCATGCTGAGCTCTATGGCCCAGGAGTGTATGTATTACAGCCACAGAGATCCTGACGTGGAGGTTATGAGCAGTAGCACTGTTCAGTTCCTGAGCAGGAGTTTTTTGGCTGAGTCCCAGCAATCAGATGTTGACCAGGTCTGAGCAGATAAGTTCAGTGCAGGGGCACTTGGAGTCACAATCTGCAGTCATGGTATCCCTGAGGAGTCTGGGTGCATTTGGGAAGAGGAGGAACTGGTACAATCTGTGTTTGGGCCTTCAGGGCACAAACTAAAGGAGGGGAGTGAACATGGGATTTTGGAGACTAGGGCGATAGCTTCACTCAGGTTCCTTTGAGTCTTGATCTTCATGGCGACAAACATCTTCTTGCAAGTCTTTTAACTTCTTAGACATCACTGGTCTAAAAATAATGCATATTGGAGAAATGTGATGCCTAAATAATGTGGACAAGGGAAAGGGGGAGCTGCTGATTCTGTCTACTGAAAACATGCTTAAAGGATATAGATCTTTAAGGTACCACAAATAAATGTGTATGTTAATGTGTTGTGTCATAATATATGAAATAGTGATCATAATGTAAAGGAACCAAACCATAACCTCACCAGCTGTTTTAGCATGACCTCCTGGAACCCAGAACACTGTTTCAATTTAATATCCTACTTCCATTATGTTAATCAGCAGCCATTAAGTGCTAGTGATAATATCTGTCCTGATGTAGCTGCAAGACATTAGGCCATTTGGCCAAATATGGTGTTTTATTTAACTGCATAATTACACTGAGTAATGTTATTCATATTGATAATGTTGTAGACAGTTGGCATCGAGAGAAATGAAAGACATTGTATAATCTATATAAATCAGGATTTATGATCTGGAAAAAAGAAAAAAAAATCTTTACATACACATGAAGCGTATAGAAAGTATGTAGTATGTTGAATTAACTTACGATTATTTTTCTTAGCAAGTCAATAAACTACGCCATTGTTCTTCAATGCACCAGCATAACTAAATTGCTTCTTTTTGATTCACTGCACTGAATTTCAGGTGTATGATTACCTCCATTTTATTTCCTACCTACTTGCAAATGCATCCATAATTCTGAAAAGATCACCCATTCAAGTGTTTTTATGCTGTTATGCCACAAATTGCTGTGTTTTCATCCCATTTCAAAAGTTAATTTTTGTTCTGCAACTTAGAATAGGATTTGCTTTGCTGCCTTTTTTTTTTTCTGTCATATCAGAAGTCTTGAATCCTGGCAACAAAGTCTGTCTTCTACTGAAATTGCTAAAAAGAGGTATATGTAATGTTCTTAGAGTGCATTCTTTTAGCTTGAAATAAGAACTTTCAACCAATGGCTTTAAGTATTATTTGCCTTGCTTATGCAGCTCTTAAAAATTAATTTTATTTCTGAGCAGTGTTTCATATCTTTTTATCTATAGATTTTCTTCTGTGAATGACAAAGGTGAGCCCTGCAGAGGCGTCCTCAGGAGTGATTGGTAGTGAGTGACACGGGCAAATGAACCCACAGAGTATGTTTGTTTGTCTTTCATAAATTAAAACTGACAGTAGCTTAAAAATCTGCAGCCAATGCATAAAAGCAATAAATCTGTATTTACATAGAATGAAAGGAGATGGTGTTTGTTCGTAAATTCATAATCTATGTAGGCTGTGTGCCTGATAGCCTGGAACTAGCGGAGTGCCTAAATAAATGAGTGGGAAGGACTTTACCTTCCTGTGAAATATTCCACAGAAGTGAAAGCCTAATGTTTTTGCAGTGTAAGACCAAAGGCACGAGATGGTTTCGATTTATTTGGTTGAGGAGACAACAGATCACTGTGGTGCTGATTTTTTTTTAAAAGTGGTATTTTTCAGGGATCTTGCTTATATATATTTTTTAAATTGAGATACCCTTCACCTTGCAGACTAAAATATAGTGGCAAAATCTGTATATTTTGCTCAAGATGGAATAGGTTTCTTGTCCATTAAAACTTATGACTGCTCTCAGCATGGGGAGTTTTAATCTACCCCTTCCTTCAGTCACTGCAATGTGCCTGACAGTGCTAGGAAGTACTGGGGTGGTTACTCAGAAATGGTTACTGCACACTTTGTCTCACAAAGCTTCCCTGCTGCCCACTGATAAGGAGTAATTCAGTTTTGTCTCAAATTATCCTGGGACAGCATCTCTGTATGCAGTAAACAAGATGAATTTCTGGGGAAGCCTCATATCCACATCAACAGCTGGATAGGGACAAACAAAAGATGTGTTGCAGTGGCTGAACTTGGATGTTTCACTTTTTGCTTTTTGCTCCCAAGTGTATTCCCTGGCTGCAGCCAGGATCTTGTATTAGAAGCATCAAGATAGCTGTGACAGTTTGGAGTATTCCCCAGGATAAGGAAAATCACGTTTGGAAAGGCTGCTCATCTGTGTGTGCCAGCAGGAGCAAAACAGGCCTGACCATTGGGGTTTTGTTTGTTTTTCTGTTTTGGCTATGTATGAAGACACATTGTTTTGGCCAAACTGAAGAGTTTTCTTGAAGCCTCTGCTCATCCAAAATTGGTTGTTGCCCCTGCAAACTACTATTGAGGTCAATAAGGTTATGTCACCTTACTGCAAATTGATATTTCTGGGGATAAAACTGTATCCTGTGTTAATGAATATGCTCAAATAATTTCCACTGGCACAAAGGTGTGCATGTATGTGCCAAGTGATATATTCTGAGTAAGTGTAAGCTGTTCAGAGCAAAATTATTCATCCTAAATTAGATAAAAGCTGGCATAGATCAGTAGTAAATTTAGTCAGTTGGATCAATGCAAAAATGCTTGGGTCATTGGATCTGATCTGGCCTCCAGGCTCAGCCATTGCCCTGCTCATTGCTTGGTTGACTGTGTGGGACAGAGCATTGAACATCTGGCTCACAAGGTGCTGTGTATGAAGTAATGTTGACGTTCTCTTTATTAGTTGCTGTGTCTTTGGAGCCCTTTTCAGTGGATCTGCTAAAGTCACTGATTCATTGGGAGGTCAGCTTTGAAAACTGAAATTATTATATTGGTGCTTCCCTCCTTGAATTAACAATCAACTGATGGGTAAATGGAGGGAATGAGAATTATTTAGGGTACAAGAGCAATCTTCCAGAAATAAGGTAATTTCTGCTGCTTGCCACTTCTCAGTTTGTTGCAGTTATGAAAGATATTGTATCTGTCAATGAAGCTGTTATTAAACATTGTACAGTTTTGAGGTGGAATCTCGAAAAATATTTGTGGGAACTATAATGTAAGAAACAAAACATTGATATTAAAAATAACTCTTGGTTTGATTTTTTAAAATTATTTTTTAAAAAGCATGTACTTAATTTCTGACAAGTTAGAAAAACAAATTATGTCAAAAGAAGAGATCCAGAAACTAAGAATGTACCTACATATTAAAAGGAATGTGCTCAAAGCATGTTGCAAAACACGCCTTCATATCAGAGAATACATCAATTTTGTATTATTTCAAGGACAGACAATTGAATGTTTTATTTTGCGTGTTAAACTATTAATTATCTGTAATTCCGTAAGTTCCCATGTGCTCCAAGACATCATGTACTCTTCACACCATCTGTACCTATGATGCATCAATGCATCAGTGCTCACACTGCAGCTTGCTCAAGGATTTATCCCTCACATTGTCAGCTACAGGGCTGACAATGAACACCCTCTCCTCTGGCAGGAGGAGCACTTTTACATGGGGAGTTGTAGTATTAAATATGCAGGAGAAACATGCAGTGCAGAATTAGCATTCTCTGGTGTCTTGGTTTTCCAACTGATTGTTTTTGTTCTACATCAAACTTAGGAGAAAGTTTTGTCATCTTTTTGTCCGTTGCATCACTTCATTACACTCATGCTGTACTTTTCTCCTAACTACTAGAAAAAGTAATCATTCAGTAGCTTCTGATAATGGTGATCAATGAAATAATTTATTTTTTTGTAACTGCAGCTGAAGTGGTGCTTTTCAGTTCATAAGAATGAAAAAAAAAGAAATAAGATAATACTGTGGTCCTTTTTTACTCCTAAAAAGCTGTTTGCCTGTATTTTTCATCTTGTTACATTATTTGCTGTTCAGTCCAGTCTTTCATACAAGTTGAAACCATAAAAAAAAAGGAAAAAAAAAAGCCAATTTCACTTCCAGTTCTGTGAGATACTTAGAACATGGCTGGACAGTCAGATCTCATTAGGCCTGGTTTGAGGAGGGAGCTGGACTAGATAGCTCCCAGAAATCTCTTCCCACCTGGGCTTCTCTGTCATTCTCTGTGTGCTTGGAATGAAATGTTAGAGCTGCAAACAGGTGGGATGGAAGGTGGTGGTGATGAGGGCAGGTGTTCTGTGGCATAAGCTATCATTTGGGGTATGTTAGGGGCTGCTGCTGAAAATTCACATGTTATAAGCCTTGCCAGGAAGCTTGCAGGCAGTAAATGCTGCTGGGAAAAATGAACCATCTTATCAGTGATCCCGTACATTGGACTATTTAATGTAAAAATGCTTATTTCTTATACCTCTTTACAAAGAGAATCTGCAGTTATTTTTCCTTATTGCGGCTACTTCCTTTTGTGGTGAGCAGAAACTTCATGACAGCTTTGGCTGAAATTTCTTTTCAAGGACTTTTAAATCCTTAGAGTTTGAAAAAAATAGATCAGGCCAAGTGTATTATTATAATTCAGGAACTTGTAGTGAATAATGGAAGTGAAGTTTTTGCGTCTGAACAAAAAGATATGCATATTAGTATGGCAGTGTATGCATGAGCTGCATGCATATTATGTGCATATATTTACATTTCTGGTGTAATACCTTCAAATTGAAAAAAACAGTGCAACAGCAGTCAATAGACTATGATGTGGAAGTAGACAGGATTTATGTACCAAAATGTAATCAGTTTTTACATTACTTCAGCATTTTCAAGATGCAAAATATCTAATAATTACTTCAGATGCTGTGCATAATTAAATTATTCAAATGTATTCCACTTTCCAGGTTTCAAGGTCACAGTAATATATTAGATATTGTTTCTTTTGTTTTCATGTAGGCAGTACAGACCACTTATAGAAGAAAATTGTTATTAAAACAAATTAATATGTAACCAGGTGAACTTAAGAAATAGTCATCTTAAATAATTACAAAGTAAAGCAGAGCCCTGGTGTGAAAAATCCTTTTTGTTTGCTTTTTTCAGGATGGTTAAAGGTGTTTAAAATGCATGATTTGTGCTGTATCCTTATGACACGGTGATAGTGAAATTAGCTTTGTATACCTCATCATGATGCATTTTAAAAAAGAACAATATTCAAGTGAAACCAAATGTCACCTTGACTAAGGCTGCTCAATGCAGCATTTAGGTGAAGTGCTCATCTTTTTCTTAGTCTGACTAGCACATTTTTTTTCCCCCCTTGGAAAGGGGACAAAATTCACACTGTCTCATGACTGCAATGCTGAAAAGAACAAAGTCACAAAACTGCAGGATCCTTCATTTTCTTAGCTGTAGTTATGTTTATTGAGGTCATTTATTTCTGGGTAGGTCTGTATTGCACTTTGACAAACAAACTTGATATATTCTCTTCTAAAAATCCAATCACCCTTGCAAATGAAGAAGTCAGTGCTTTCTTCTGCACTAATATCTCTTCAAATTTGCTAATTTTGAACATCAGCAAAATATCTTAAAATCCCTGTATTTTGAGACAGATACTGATTGACATTAGAAATTAATAATGATGGTGGTGGCTGGAGACATGCAGTTATATATTAATCAGGCAGCCTTACTTATCTAACAGGATATGACTGATGCACTATGGTACTTTACAGGAGTTTTGAAAAGTCTGTGCTTTGATTATTGATAATCAAAGATGTGTGTTTGTGTATTGGGTCCCAAGATACTACAGATGTGAATCACAGAGTGTCAGAAGATGCCTTGCAGGAGGGGATTGGAAGTGTGGTTTTTAGAGGGAAAGTAACTGAAGACTAATCATGAAAATACATGTTTCTCCATCAGAAATGCTTGTTTACATTCTTAACCATAGAGAACTACAGCTTAGTATATACCCACAGTGTGGGCTTTAATTTTTGGACAGCTAGATCGTGCTGCTTGAATAGCTACTATATAATTATTTTTAAATATTATTATCATAATGTTGAGTCAAAGTTCACAATTCAGATATATCTGAGAGGGAATGCAGATTTGCTGTGTGTCCCAGGAGACATAAAATGCAGGTAAGAGTACATCTTTCCTGCACTTGACCTACTGCTTTCTTCTGGTGAGGCTTATAAAAACCATGCTGGAATGTTAAAATGTATTAAATGAAAACTAGTAAGAGGTTTTCTGTAGTACTCTGTGATGTACTCACTTGTATGAAAGTGGTGATGGCAGAGATGTGGAGAGAAGTGTCAGGTAAATGCCTGGTTTTTATTGCCGTGACAATAGCAAAGCTACTGAAGTATTTTCATAAGAATCACAGCAAATGAGGGATGTGTGTGGGATATAATTGCAGACACTGAAAGAGCTTTTAGAGGATTTCCTCCAAAGTGGGAGCAAGGTTTGCAGAAGTTAGAGAGGTACTTGCTGAACAGTGTAACTAGTGGGTCAAAGTGCTGCTATGATGGCAGATAGGAAGGGTTTATTCTTCAGCAATAAATGAATAATTCTAACCAGAATGAATGTGAATCGTGGAGGGCTGTGCAACTGAAGTCAGGTAGCTTGTGTGTTGGGGGCCAGCTCTGAATGGCTGGCAGGTAGTTGGAGTTGCAGACTAGGAAAATAAAAATTAGCGAGAACATACATAAGCAACAAAGACACCACAGAACATGAATTATGTCAGAAAATGTAGTGTAAATGTGAGTTTTTACTTTTTGTTTTGAGAATTATGAATTTTAATTGTTTTTTCAATTGAGGGAACAACAAATGCCTTATCTGTGCACTTTATTAAAAAGTGCTCTGCAGCTTCCTGAAGTTAATAGCAGCTTCATTTTGTGCTGAACATTTCAAAGCATAAATATAAAAGGTAGTACCATTGAAGGGAGGGAAGATGATATCCTAGGCTTTGAGGTTATATCAAAAGCAGGCACAACAGATAATGGGCTGCCTTGTGATTAGGAAAATGGTGTTTCAAGCTGCATTGTCAGGACTGGAATGTTTTCAAGAAACTTTGTTTTGTTTATGTGTGTTTTGCTTTGAAAGACAGGTGTATGTTAAGAAAGGCAGGAGCCTCTTTGGAAATGGAGAATGTAAACTCTTTCCCTCCTAATTATTATAATTTTGAAATTCAGGAGTTCTCAGACAAAAATATGGAAATAGGAATAACAGTTCTTTACTAGGAAAATTAAAATAAAAGTACAGTAATAAAGAAAAGCAAAACAAAACAAAAAAAATCCCCAAAGCACTGATAGAGTCAGAATATAACCTGACACCCCATCAGTCAGGGTGTTGGTAGCATTCTGATTAAGTGGTGGCTGCAGTCCTCCTGGAGTGAAAGATGTGGTTCAGTTGAGGCAGTGGTCCTGTAGAAGGGTGCAGTTTTCCTCCAAAGGTCCAGCAATGATATGGAAAGGTCTGGTTTTCCTCTGGAATTTAGTGAAAGAAGGCTGCTCTGATGTTCCAAATCTCAGATTTTATTTAGGTAGGAAATGCTTTGCTCCTCTGCCAGGGGGGAGCATCTCCCAATGGGATGATGTAATTTTATTATCCATGCAGTGGGACTCAATGGGCCATTAACAGACGATACTTCCCTGGAGGAAGGATGGGTTGTGGAAAAGAGGAAGAACACTGCTCCACCTGGTTTTAACAGATGGTCCATTAACAGAAGACATCCCCACTGGAGATAAGGATCACTGCCCCACCTGGTTTCAACAGATGGTGATAGAATACATACTTTTGGTTGCATCCTGCATTGTAAGCCAAGACAATGTGTAAAAGTTTGCTTTCATATGCACTTCTCGTAGTTTCTCATGTCAAGCCATGCCTCAGCCATCTTAGTGTTTATTAGTTCACTTCCATAGGCATATGGGTGATAGATTAAAAAAAACAAAAACACCTTGTCATTACCATTGGCATCCCCTGGAGAATACCTGGTAGTGAATTCTTTCTCTTTTTGGGAAATAGAAAATACGTGAAAATGGCAGTCTTTCAGTATTCTACTTTCATTCTAGCATTCCTATCTACAGGGCATGGAATTTATGTCTGCAACATTTGTGCTTACTGCTTAGCTGAAAAAGTGCTGGGTAAGACTTACACAATTATATGCCATAGCTTGCTTTAAATTGCTGTGATTTATGGAAGACATTACACTGTTATCATACAAGTTTGTTGATGTAATATTCAAGCAGGTATTTTTAAAAATATAATTTTAGCAGTAGAATACTGATATTTTACAAATTCTCACTGATATAAATAAACCTAAGGCTTCCTTTTGTGTGTATGATTATATTACATTCAGGCATTTACAAACATATACATAAAATATTTGCTAACATTTATAAAATAATTGGTAAATGCTAATGTATTTAAAGCAGAGCAGCAGCTGAGCCGAATATTTGGGTGTTATAAATTGTCACACCTTCGATGGATTTGACTGAATTGATACTGTCTGGATCATACAGAACTAATTGAGTCTCCTTGCACAGGCAAGGATTGACATGGAAGTATTTCAGATGGTAATTTGAGCATTGTTAATGCATTGCTGAGAGCTCTCTTGACTTTCAAAAGTGCTTGCATAGATCTGAGGGAGAAGAGAGTTTTTCACACTCATCTTTTTTTCTGTTTCTGCTGAAATGTAAAATATCAAGAAAGATTCTGTGATCATTAAAGGCTGTCCTGTTAATTAATTAGTTGGTATATTCTAACTCTCCTGACTTGAAAAAAAAACCAAACCAAATGATTTGAAAAGAGTTAGCAGTTTCTAGCTTTTGCAATAATACATAGTGTTGATTCTTTGAATTCAGCTTGTTGGGAATTATTTCTACCATTGGTATGTTTCCACACATTTTGATAATTAGGGGTTTAAAACTTTTATTTCACATATTAGAATTACAAAGAGAGCAATAAAGATGTAAAATAAGTTGGTGTTGACTGTATTAACATTAAATATGAAAAATGTGACATTTACTGGGTTCTAATTTAAATGTCAAAAAATTGAAATGGGGATGAATAATAGGGCAAAAGCCTGTGGCATCCTTGAAATGGTCATTCTGAGACGCATAGATGGCAATTTAGTATTGTTTCATTAATTTCTCTTTCAATAGAAATAAAACTCTCCAAGCAAAATGCTCCTTATTAATTCTGTTTCAAAATGTGAAGATTTTTAAATTGGTGGCACTTCCAAGAATAGAGTATAAAGCAAACTTTCACTTTAAAATAATAATCACCCACTGTGTAAGACTTATCACTTGTGAGACAGAGGGTTCACTCCACCTTGTGCTGTGTGGCTCTAAGTCTATAGTGTAGACTCAGGTGTGGGACAGGTGTGCTATTAGTTCTATAGTATTGAAAGTTAATTCTGGGAGTCAAAAGTAGTGAAATAGTCTCCTTTGTCCTGCACCCTTCTAAACACTATCTGTGTGGCTTAAAAGCTTTTAACAGATGACTTCTTTATATCCTCGGCTCTTGAGTTGGGTATATTGTTGTAACAAATCTTTTTCCTTCACATCTGTCTTTATTGAGGATCTGAACGTGTCAATGTAATTCATGTCCAGAAACTTCTCTAAGAGCTCAGACATCTGAGGGGTGTGGCAGTAGTGGCTTGTTATTAATTCTTGTTGGGAAGTCTGGACTTGCTGAGCTGAGAAACTCCAAGGATGCAACACAGTAGTATCAAAACCCAATTACAAAAATAAGAGGGGAATCAACTATTATCTTGAGGTGCTTAGAAAAGCTGATTTTTTTAGGAAGATTTATTTCCCCCTTTGCTTGATAAAAGACAATGCAGTTTAGGTATAGTGCAGCATTGCATTGCAGAAATATTACAGTAGTAAACCTGGAGCTCTGGGAATGGGCTTGTGGTAGAATAGGCCAGGTGGGAAGAACTCAAATTTAGATGCTTGGATACTGAGACTCAGGAGCTTTGTGGCATGTATGTTCAGACTTGTTTTATTTCTTTCTGAATGTTTTACGATTCTGTGACTTAAACCTAAGTACATGGGAGTTAGACTGAACTTAGAAATACCTAAGAATTTTGGGGATTCTGCTTGAATCATGAACAGTTTTTATATTTTTTTTCCGCAGAGCTAGAAAGTTCTCTTGAATCATTATGCAGCTGAGATGTGATAATTATCTTATTGAAAACACTCAACTTCTTTGTAATATTTATATTGAGATGCACATTTGACATGAGACTGTGTAACCTTGTAATTGTTGTCACAAGGATGATGTATCAAAAGGGCAGTCCTCAGCTAAATTTTTTTCTTGAGGTCCAGATAGTTTTCAATCTTGATTTCCATGGCTCTTTCCCTGTTAGAGTGGAGGAGCAGTGCAGAAAGTTTCTTTTTCTCACTTTAGGTATCATCTTTTTCTGGGGTGATTAACAAAAATCTTTCCTGTGCTGGATTGAAAGAAAGTGTACTTGAATGTCATGTACAGTATTTAACACTTCTGAATTGAAGGAAAAAATGGTGTGAAAAGTAATAGTTTCCAAGTATCGGAAAAGAGCAAGTGGCTGTTTTGATAGATGTTCAAGCTTGCCAAAATGAAAGATGTTCAACCTGAGAATTAAAACTTCACACTACAAGATAAAAAATAGTGTGTTTTGATAAAGCTATTTATTTTATCTTTACGCTTACCTTGTGTTTGGCATCTTTGCAGATATAATAATGAAAATGCATCTGATCAAAGAAAAAGGGCACACTGCCTAATACAATTATTGCTGCTTATTTATATTTTGATTAATGACTGCTTCAAAATGTGATTTTTAGTATTTGGTGTCAAATAGAGTTAGAAGAAGGTTTCTGATGAGGAAAATCTTATGACCTGACCTCTATGGGTGTGTGAAGGGAAGGAAACCTGAACTTGGGGAAAGCAGTTTGAAGAGGAAGGAAAAGACAACAAATGGCTATAAATTGTCTGTGAATCCATCTGGGTTGGAGAATAAAGATTAATGAGAGATGAAAAGTTAAGCAGCATCCCTCAGTAATTTGTCTTATTATCTCACATGATACTGAGGGATAATACTAAAACTTTTGAGAAGTTTTATAGCCCTTTTATTCATTATTTTAATGGCATTTTTTTTTTCAATGTCTTATTTGTAAGATGGAATGACTGGATTCTTTCTAGCACAAAACTAGTTGTATTCATTTGCTCCCCAGTGAAAGCTCACCTCACTGTAAACATCTCACACACTGCATTGATAGCAGTTCAGCAGGAGTTGCCTCAGGTTTCTACACAGAATTGTTCAATAAATATTTATGTATCACTAGGAAGAAAAAGAAATTGAAATAGCCTTGATAATCATAACAAATCAGGGCAAGAAAACAATAATAATCCAAAGGAAATTCTCATTAAGGAGAGTCTCATGGAGAAGTTTTCTTGTGAGAGCAAATATAACAGCAGGGACAGTACTTCTGAACTGCTGTTGTTCTGTAATACTGGATATTGCAGGACTGAGCAGAATCTAGCAAACAAAAAATAAACTCTTCACAGCTGAATAACTACGTGAACATCAACTTGTGCAGCTGCCTCTCTGAACTCTAGCAAGCGTTTCTGACTTTGGTGCATGATAAAACACATTCTTGGTATCAGTGAGAAGTAGTGGTAGCTGCCCTGAAGGCTATAAAAGCCAGGTGCCCTCAAAGTCACTATACTTGAATGTGGATGGTGATTTTCTTTACAATTCCTAATGTCTGTTTATCTCAAAAGCCTAAAAAGTTATTTCAGTCAGATTTTCCAAAGGCAAAAGGAAAAATACTTTGATACAAGTAACATAAAACTTTGTTCATAGAATATCAAAATTTCATTGTCACAGGAAGCAACTTTCTCTTCAAATAAAAAGAAAATCAAGAAATGCCAACTGGACATGTAAAAATTGTATGGCTGAAAGGAATGATCCATATGCTGTAAGAGGACAACTCCCTCTTTGGTTTGCTGAAGACTTATATGGAGGTGGTGCTGATCCATGGTGCCACCAAACTGACAGCATTTGTCCTCAGCTTGTCAAAATGGTTTTGTTAATTTGCCAAAGCTGAAAGCCCACAGTGTCAGCTGGAAACCTATTCTCTCTCGAAGTAGCTGAGTCTGCCTTGGGAAGATGGAAATGGAAAGAGATTGAGAGCTCTTAGTTCCAAGTGGAGTCCCAGTCTAATGCCCAGTATTTGCTAAATGCTCTTTCTTTTCCTCTTAATTAGCAATTGTAGAGTCACCACTGCAGAGTATCTGGGCAGCTTTCATTTTCCTCATGTCTGGGTCATATACAGAATATGCTTCTTGTAAGCCCTAAATTCCTTAAATCAGTTCTTTCAGTAAATCAAATAATCAAGGAGGCAATAAAATCCACTGTCTGCAACTTCTCGATCAGAAGATTTTCAATAATTAATGTCAGGAAAATTTTGTATTTTACCACAGAGGTTCTCTCATCCTCTGCTTTTCAAAATTTAACACTTCTTTTCCAGCCCTCAGCTGCATAAGTATCTGTCCACAGCACTCAAATTTAATAGCAAATCAGCTGATATTTTGTAGTTAACAATTTAAAACATTTTTTTACCTGCTGTTAAAATGCAATTTAATTAGGTCCTAAAAGATATGCAGGCTTGTTACTGTCACTTTTCTAATAATCTCCAACCACACTGTTCCTGTATGGGGAGATTAGTATTTTGAGAGAAACTTTCTTGGAGCATCTGTCATGGATTGTTATGCCCACAGGTGCTGGGTTGTCACTATAGTGATGTATGCATGTCAGACTTTGATTTTAGGCATTGTGATAGGTCTTTTCATTTTATCTTCCTGGTGACTTGTAACCACTCTCTTCTTGCTTTCTCTGACTTCTGTTTGGCTTCATTATATTTGGGACTGGAATTCCTTTTATATACGTTTTAAAAGCATTTCCAGCCTCAAAAACACAGAAGCAAATAAAAAGTGTGCGGGGTTGGTTTTTTTTTTTTTTCTGTCAAGGTATATTAAGGTTCCTCCATCCTCACATCAGCAGCTATAACATGAAGAGGCCATTTTACTCTAAAATTGTATCAGAAGCCACTCCAGGGTGGCTGTGGTATGCCTGAATCGCTTTCAGGTTCTTCGGGAGATGGATCTGGGAGCTCCTGTAAGGCTTTTAGTCAATAATGGGTGCTCTGTGCACAAAGTAATGGTTCTCTTATGTTCCTGTGTTATGTTCCCTGTGCTGCCCCAAGCAGGGTCTAGTTGCTATCTCTCCAGTCATCTCTGGGTTAAATTTTGATGCAGGAGGAAGGGAGCAGGGCTGCAGAAATCCAAGAAATCTGACAAAGTGCAAACTATTTACAAAAACAATTTACAAAGTGTGCAAGAAGTGCAGAAAGGAATTCTTAATCTGCCAATAAATATTTCAGTGACAAATCTTTCGGCCCGCTCTCAAGCTTTCACTTAATCTTTGTATCCTTGTGCTTATGATTCCTCCTTGCCTTCTATTCTATATGTCTTCTAAGGCTGGATCTTATTTATGGGGTCTGTTTTCAGTTTTTGAAGAGCAAATACGTTGCCATGTTCTCTCTCTTTCTGAAGAACTCCAGAAGATGAAGGCCTCTGCCCAAACAAGAAAGGAATGCTGAATCATATTCCTATTAGACACATCTTCATGAGCATTTGTCAAACTGTTAATTTAATCTAGAGCCTGGAGCAATGAGAGTTTATGAATGAAACTCCCAGGACCAGGCTCTTCCCTGCCATATGTGACTGCTTCCCTGAAGAGATATGGAGGTTATTGATACATGAAAAGCTATTTTTAAAACAAACTCATTCTTGGTGTGTTGTGGTTTTGGCCCAGAAATAGTGTAGGCAGGCTAATTAAGCAACTATTTTTCCTAGTTTAGTTTAGGTAGGGCCTTTAAAGTAAGTCTATATATAAAAAAAATATACATACAGATACACAGATATATAGAAGTATGTATATGTATGCTATCAATAACTACCTTACATGTAACAGGAAATTTATCTAGAAACTATGTTGGCAGGAATTTCTGAACTAAGGAAAAGTTTTAAATATCATAAATACAGTCAAGGGTTATCTATTTTGTTACATTGCCATACTTTTTTATTAATGATTTACTAATTTTGCTAATTTTATTTTTATATCTCTAAAAAGCCTTTTAGATTGCTAAAAGTAGTTGATAGTTGTAACTTTTCTTTGTGCCCCCTGCCCTGTTGTTGTTGTTGGGCAGGGGACAGTGACAAGGTTTGTGAGTGCTGGCCTTTCAGGCACTCAGCTTCATGGTTTCTCACAGAAACCTGCAGTTTCCAGAAGCATAAAAAGACCAGGAGAGCAGCTCAGACTTTTTCCACAGGCTTTATTATTGTCCCTGAAGGGATCAGGCTACAAATCCAAAGATGGGGGATCACACGTGTACTTTTATAGGGTTTGGGGGGATCACAAGTAAACCAATGGAAAACAGGGTTAACACATTTTGGCCAACTACATTATCTTTCTTTGTTTGGGACAACCAATTATAAAGAATTCAACCTAACCAATAATAGTCTAAAAAGATAAAAAGAGCTTACATTTTTTCTAGCATGAGTCATTCTAAGCAAGTAGTTTTTCTTATCTCAAAGAAAATGCCAGGGGGCCCTCACAAGGGTGTCTGCAGAGGGATTCCTCTCCTCTACAGATAGTCATGGTAATTTTTGATATGTTACTTGTTAAAAGGTTTGGATGGATTTATTTTCTGATTTTCCAAATGACAGCCATTAAACCATGCTAAGTACTCCAGATTAGAAGCAAGATGAAATTTCCTGATCAGAACCTACAAGTGAGAACATCTTTCAGGTCTTTCTAAGGAATTTGGTATTTAACATATTTTTTTGTATTAGAACACAGAAATTCAATTAGTAATATTACTTATTTGTATTAATTATCATGAAGAGGTTTTGTATGAGATTCACATACACCCTGACTTTCATATTGTAAGTCCTATGGAGGAAGAAATTGAAAACATAAAAAGGATAGATCCAGAAGCAATGGTGTCCAAATCTCCCATTTCCTGTTTCAATATGCTATTTCTTACCTCTTGTCCTATGAATTCCTGAATTTCATCTTGGTGAGCTGAACAGCTTCTCCAACTTCTTACCCTGTACTTCTGGAAGAGTTTTGTAGCAGTAGTGAATTATAAAGAAATTTAGTGATACTGTGCTGATGAGTTGAATCCTTGAAACCTGAGGTAAATTGTGCAGGATGCATTTAGATTTTGAGTAAAATTATTTTCAGGTGTTTCTGACTAGCACATAATCAAACCATGTTTTCACTGTCTAATCTACCAAGTATTGCTGCAGCATGAAAAAAAGTTTATTTTCAATTCACAGGGTAACAGAGAAATACTTGATTTTGTTTGGATTTATGTCCTTCCTTAGTAGCAGTTTCACAATAGTTCTCAAATATTTGCATTTTTTCTCCTAGGCAAGCAATGACTTGCAACAGGGCTGTACTTGAATTTGCTTTTTCCAGCCCTGAGAGATGGAGAATAACTTGAAAATGGATTGTATTGACACATTTGTCTTGCATACTATTGCTATTACAGCAATGGGCAGCCCAGCTTCAAGTTATGCACTAACAGCAGCTCTTCTGATAAGAAACACGGACAAGGCTAAAACATAGGCATGACAAGAATGGAAATGGTTGGGCAGAAAGCACCATAATACATGGTGAATAATCTGTAAATCCCATAGGAGCTGTATTTTGGGTTTGTGCTGGAAAGAGTGTTGATAAGGCAGGGATGTTGCTGAGCAGGGCTTACACAGAGTCAGGGCTTTCTGCTCCTCACCCCACCCCACCTGTTGGCCTGGGACTGCACAAGGAGCTGAGAAGGGGCTGCACTCAGGGCAGTTGGGAAAGCTGACCCCAAGTGATGCTTGGGATGCTCCAGACTGTGTGGAATGCCAGCATACAGGCTATGGGGGAGGAGGAGGAAGGGAGGGGCATTCTGTTTGATGGTATTTGTCTTCCCAAGTCACTGTTCCATGTGATAGAGCCCTGATGTCCTGGGGCTGCTGAATACCTGTCTGCCCATGGGAAGTGGTGAACAGATGTTTGGCTTGACCTATGTGTACAGCTTTTGCCTTATGTGTAGAACTGCCTTGATGTCAATCTATGAATTTTCCCATTTTTGCTCTTCTGATTCTTTCTACACTGGAGGGAACAGTGAGTGAGTGGCTGTGCACAGTTGCTGGCTGGGGTTAAACCCAGGTGAGGTGAAAAATAATGTATTTGGGAGATCCGTCTGGATTCTGAGGCTATTTCCATGACAGCTGTAATATGCAGGAGCAAATATAGGGATAGGGATTTAAGGGAATAAATTAATTTTGAAGCATATATTCAGAGTAATTTCAACAAATTTCCAGAGATTCAGAAAAATGTGAAGACTAACCTAATCAATCCTGAATTCTGTGTAGTTAGTTTATTTAAAAACAAGTAAAGATATATTTGTGTCTTTCAAAATCTGTCAGTTCAGGAAGCCTACAGAGAAGACTCTCCAAGAGGAGAAATTTTGAAAGCAAGCTTGTGCTGTGCAAGGTTTAATTCCTGGTTGACTTCAAAGACACCGAATGTCAAACTGCACTGGGAAAGCCTCCATACATAATTAGATACTCAGATTGGCTGGAAGGACTCTGTGGTGTCTTTTATTGCCAAAGAGAGTAATTTAATTACTCTCCATATGCTCTGTTGGGCCTGACTGAAGCCCTGTATTACTGGAAAATATCTGATTAGAGAAGTCATCATCTTCACCTTCCTTGACCACTCTTGGATGGAGCCTTTCTCTCCATCTCCTGATTTTCATTTTCACAGTTACATACCACAAGGAGGCTTCTAAATAGTTTCTGTGGGGCAGTACTGACACAATAAATGAAAACTTACTTTTAATGATTCATTTTGTATCATGCTGAGCTCTTTAAAAACTTTTTTTGTTTTCGCTATTATAAGTTTCTAGTTTAAGTATCATAAAATATTTCTGCCTGCCTGTATTGAAAGAGATTTTCAGCCAACATTTAGATGTTTCCCTTCTCAAACTGTTGACTATGTTGTTATTCCTATTATACAGGTAAGGAATTGAAGCTCAGGAAAGCTCCACAATATGTGTGAGGTCACAGAAAAGACTGAAGTGAGGGCTCTGACAGATGATCACAAACCTGTCCATCTTGTGTCTCCAGGAATCATTGCACACTGTGTGGAAACATTAGGTTCTTTAGGTTGTAATTTTAATTTCTTAATCCTCAGGTCAGGTTTCTTCATTGTTCATGGTTGAAGTGTAGCAGCTTTCACTAAGAACTCTGGTAATACTCTAGGGTTTCATAAAATAAAGTGATCAAAGGGGAGAGATGCTGTGGCTCCAGAACCAGCTCTTCCAAGTGTGTGTGTAACTTGAAAAAGTTAAAACTGGAAATGAACTACAACATTTAGTGTTTATCTGTTGATAATTTATCTTAATATTGAAGTTCATTCTTTTACACTGGTATATAAACTGTGGATCTGTCCCTCCCCCAGAAAGCTCAAGTCTTACAAGATCTTTATTTCACAAGCAAGGAGTTACCTAAGAGCAGAAGCTATGTGACACTCCAATGAAGTTCAAATGTCCAAGTTCCATTCAATCTGGATGTTTTATCTTTACTCTTGCTCCTTGCAGATACTGGTAATTGGTCTCATGTTGTTAATTTAATTTGAATAATTTAATTTGATGTACTTTTAAAAGCAAATTTAAGCAAAAGTTAGTAATCAAAAATATTTTTATACTTTATAGAGCATAACATCTCAAACTCTATTCAGGAATCTTGTGAACAGATTTTTCAAGCACTATTAGCTATGCAGAAAATATAAATTTGGGCAGGCAGGGAACATAAATAAAAAGCTGTAACAGATCCAGTGGCATTTTCAAAGCGATCTTTGATGAAGAGGTTAATAGAATTTATGAACTGTACTGCTTTAAGTTCTTGTAAAAATTCTCATCATAATTACAACAGATGTATCACAAAACCAACAAAAAAGTAAAAACAGTAAACCAAAACCCGGCAAAATAAAACCACTTAAAATGCCTGAAAAAAAAAAAAAAATCTTCAGAAATCTAACTAAAAGTAATTTAGTTTTGTTTGGAAGAGGAACTTTTTTGTGCGCAAACATCTCTCCTTTACTCTCATTGGTAATACAGCATTTGTTCATAGGTAGACATAAAATACTTTGCAGCTGAATTCTATAGCTTTCCATGTCCAGTGTTTAACACTGGAGTGGTTTATATTCCTGTGTGATTTATATCCCATGCAGCCCTAGCTCCAAGTGGATGTAAGATGTTCCAGGCAAATCATTTATAGTCTGGCCTCCTAATGGAAGTGTGCAAAAGCTGTGTGAAGCTTGTCATGCAGAAGTCCTCCTTCCTCTTCTGAAGCACTTCATAAAATTAAAACAGATGAAGTTGACACTGAGAATTGATTTGCTCTGCTGTGCTTCAGGGAGGGAGAGGAAGATTGCTTACTGATGTGGAAAAAGTTAACTTTTATTCAGAGATCCCAGGTATTGATCAGTGGCTTGTTACACTGTGAAAGAAACGAGTGGTTTGAGCTGGGAACAAACTCGTCAGGCAGTCAGCCAGGGCTCTAATAAATAGCTTTCATAAATGGTGCTTGAAAAAATTACTTTGAGTTTCTATAAATTATTGCTTTTATGTCCAGACTACCAGAAATTATACTTTTACATTTTCACATGTGTATTCAAGGCATAAAAGCTAATGGCATCAAAAAATGAAGAATAAAAATTCTTGCTTCTCTTGGTCATGATGTGTGCACTTTTCTTAGAAAAAGTAGATTGTCTTTATGGACTTTTCCTGGTTTTATGGAATATCAGATCACAGAATGGCTTGGATTGGAAGGGACTTTAAAAGTAATCTAATTCCACCCCTTGCCATGGGCAGACACCTTCCATTAGACCAGGTTTCTCCAAGCCCCATCCAACCTAGCCTTGAACACTTACAGGGAGTGCTTTCTTCACAAGCTACTTGCAATATGCACACTTCAGTGCTCAGAACTTTAACTCTTTCTGTGAGGAGATACTTCAGAAATGCAGTACATAATCAGCTTCAGTGTAGTGATCACATTTTGGAATACTGTATTCCCAAAAGGTGTTGTTGTTTTTGTTGTGGATATTATAAGGTGTTCAAATGTGAGAGTAATTTCATTTAAGGACATTGCAAGAAAATGGTGCATGTGGGAATAAGGGAGAAGGGTGCTGCTCAGAAGATGGCTCAGAAATGGTATTAGAGCTCAGGGAAGGGACATGAAGAATAAAAGTAAAATACTTCTCTCTTCTGAAACTCTAAGGTGAACTGCAATTTCTGGAGTCTGTGTAGAAATTATCTGGAAATGAACACCAAAGGAGCAAACCTTTATTGTTGAGTTTTCAGTGCAAACTGCTAAAGGATGATCATCCATCTCCAAAGTCAATATCTCTTCTGCAACAATTTTTTTCTCTAACATTTATATCTTGCTCAAGGCTAATCAGGGGAGGCTTATAAATTGTTGAAATCACTTTACAGCACATTTAGAGCTCATTTCACAGCAGTTTAAGGAGTTGCAATGAAGCCTTCTGCATTTAACTGTTTGTGATTTTAAAAATGATATAACATTTATAGCACATTAGAGTTATTTCCAAAAGTAACATGGTAAATCTAATCATTATATAATCAGTACATTATAAAAATCCCAGTGCTGTAAAGGCCTATTTTCAATTATCTTTCACCATGCTGTCCAATGTTTCATACATTTGGAAGAAGGATTCTTGCAAAATAAAGGATATGAGAAATAAAACAGACCAGAATGTTTATCAGGCTTAAGATCATGATATGGGGAGAAAGAAGAAAGAACTGTACAGATTTGGGACCATAGCTTTTTTCTTTTTTTTTAAATGAAGCTGATAAATTGGAAGAAGTTATAGATGATTCTGTCTTGCAGGAGCAGTTAACCTGAAGAGACTGTTTCTTGTTCTGTATCCATGTTTAATATAACTTTCTTCCTATATTTAACTACCAGAACCAGTTAGAAACAACAAGTGTTGGACACTACAGTAATCAATTCACTTATAAAAAGAGTCACATAGTGGGAGGAAATGGAAAATCTATTTGGCTTGGTTCTTTCTTAATACAGTTTTTTTTTTTTTCAAATTACCATTGGTAAAACTGAGAGGAAAGTTTCATTTACTGGTGTAAAACATTTTTATTGAAGAAGCAGGAGTTGAATGTGTAATATTATTTATGTTGCTATCAGATATTCACCACTTATCCAGTTGTGGAGGACATGATCACTGAGTATTTTGACTTCAATCACTAGAATGTTAGTGAACCAGTCCTCTCATCTTCTTGTATTGTCCAGGAGGAAACCAAGTCCAGGAACCTCTAGGTTTTCGGTGATGCTACAGAAAATCCCTTTGGACTTTTATGATTTGTGCTATTCAGTTTTAACCCTGATTGACCTATAAGTGCTTAAAAGCCATTGCTAATTCAGATTTACTGATATCTGGCTGGTTGCCACAACTTCACAATTCAAGACCTCAGATCCTGAAGTTCTTAATAACAAAACTGTCTCTCTGACATTTCCCATAATTACAAAGTCAGTCACTGCAGTTATGTATTTTAAGTAACCACAAGCAGCTGTGAGGATTCAAAGGATGTAAACACAGAGACCCTTTTAATAAGATCCAACAGCATAATGCTAACCAGATTATCTGCTGTTGTCTGCTGTGCCTCTTCAGTCACCTTGAAAATTTAAGGGCTGCTAATTTCTGGATTGTGATTGTTGTTGCTTCATTTTTTCCTGCCATGTATTTGTGTGTGCTGCCTTTGTCTTGAAGACAGGAATTAGTAGTTGTTTGTGAAATAGTTATAATTCTGCATTACAATATTTTAGGCTTTTATCTATTAAAGGCTATGGATTTTTTTTGTTTTCAGTGCTGCTTATGTAGTCATCCTTGTGAACTGCTTTGGACATACAGAGTAGGAACCTTTAGCATATTGAGGGTATAAATCAAAGCTGGTAGTTACTGGCCACTGAGTCAAGGTATAGTATATAAATATTGGCCTGATAATCTTGTGTATAAGCCTGGACTTACTTATATCTGTACCTGCATTTCTTATTTTTAACATTTTAATTGATGTGAGAATTGGAATATTTTTATGGTCTCGATTTTTTTTATAATCTTAAATGGCAGTGAGCCTAATATGTAGAGCTATGTTTTATTGAATATAAAATAGACTGAATAATATTGGGATAGTAAACACTATAATTCTGCATGTCTGCAGTTTTTCCATTCTGCTATAGAGTCTGTTAGGTTTTGCAATTAGATGCATGTCATCAACTATGCATGGGAATGGTACATCCTAAGAAAACCATTGAGACTGAGAGTATTCAAAACATCTTTTGTCTTCATCAGCCTTAGTTCCCATTTCAGTGGGTCCACTGCAGTTGCTGTATCAAACTGTTGCTAAATATGGATGAATTATTCCATGTACAAGCAGACATCTGTTAATTCATTGCTTGCAGTTTATTAGACTAATATGTGCAAACTGCTTTGAGCTATAAATTACGAGATTAAGACTTTCAGTGTTTAGGGATATCCTTAGGCATTGTATGCTGGAGGTAGATTTGACAAATGCTCTTTGCTAATGGACTACATTTAAAGGAAAGTCTGCATGGGTTAATTTTAATTACTGTCATATTAGAGGGTATCAAACTAATGTCAAAGGTGCTGTTGATTCAGAGCATTATATGTGTGTATAATTAGAGAACCCTATTTTCATAAATATTTTTTCACATAAACATGCACACACTTCCCTTTGAAATTCCAACCATGTCATGGCATAAATTTTTCAGACGTATCTTTTGACTTAGAGCTCATTACAGAAATATTTAGACATTAAGAAGAAGCAGCCGGTACTGATCACTGAAGCTGCTGGATGATAAATAGAGGAAGATCTCACAGGCTTAAGGTCTGACAGATCCAGGTATTACCTGTGTATTTGGGAAAGGAAAATGTTTTGTCTGGCTTACAGTTTTTAAAAAGTTAAGTTTTAGCATGGCACAAGCAGCTATGTCTCAGGATCTGTCTGCTGATGGTATGATACTGTTCTCGATTTTGTTTTCTAATTAATCCCCAAGGTGTCCATGTTTAGTAAGACAAAGGGAAGAAAATGAGTGAGCTTCAGACAGCCCTTCTTGCAGTATTCTATGCACACTGTTAGCTGCTGACTTAGCAAATATGGAAGGAAAATAATGGCAGTGGAACAGTACAAGTTAGTTTGGATTTGGTGCAACCCCAAGAAGTTCTGATGAGCTATCACATAACTAACAGAACAACTTTCTGGCAACAACTTGCCTTTCCAAAGGACCAGCAGAAAGGAAAATTGTGATCCATGCAACTTTTTAATAGACTGCTATCCGTAATGGGAACTCTGATCTCTGTCTTGGGAAGCCAAATACTGGAACAATTTCTTTTATCAGCAAATGCAGTTTGCTGTACAAATAAGTGGTTTTATTAATTGTATTTGTTAAGTTACTCTTTTAAAAATTTCTGCTAAGGAACCTTGGTTAATCTGTATGCTGGTTAGTTTTTCTCTCTGGAGTTAGAGAAAAGAAAGGGGAATAAAAAAGGTTCCCTTTATCTTATGGAACAGGAGGCTATCCATGACTTAACGATCCAGCAGAACAGAGGTTTAGTAAGGGTCATGGCAGCCAGTGGCTCTGGAGGAATTTGTGAGTCACAACTCAGCCAAAGCCCACTCTGAAGCAGACTGCTCCAACATGTGAGGGCTGCTGTGCTCTCTTCCTCTCTCCCTTGTGGACCATGACTTCTCCTGCCCACTGCTGCTGCTCTGGTAGGGTCTGCAATAGGTGGCAGCACAGAACTGACTTTTTTCTTCTGTCATTTTGTTTTGCTGAAGTTTTTGATTTGCCACCCTCTGTGTTTTGAAGGTGCCCTGAATACTGTGGGGATATATGATGGCATTGTTTCTGTGCTTACAATTTGCAATGTGTGATCGATGAGCTGTATGGAGGTGTCTTAAACGTTTTTTTTTTGGGGGGGGGAGGGTTTTGTTGGTTAGTTGCTTGGTTGATTTTTGTTTTGTTTCAGATGTCTAATGTATTTCTTTCTAAACTCCATCTTCTGTCTGCTCTGTCTCCTTGAAGTTGGACAATATCTGGAATCAGATGCGTGCCAATGAGCATTAGCAAATGTCTGGCTCTGAAAACTCCAGCATCTACCAAGGCAGGAAAACACCAGCTCTGCTGTATTAACTGTCATACATGAATAGTTCCATCATAGGCTGTCTTGGAAAAGTGACATATACGATAAAACTACTATAGCCAACATTCATTTTCCAGTAGAATAATTCATAAACATTAATAAAAATTTAGCTATGCCAAGTAGCAAATGTTCCATCCTGCAGCCCTTAAAAGCCTAAGACTTTTCATTTTGCATTGTAAACATTTTATTATGACATTTTCTGATTAGAATCACACAAATCTCTCAGCAATGAATTTATTGCATATATTTCTTGCTGAGATTGTATCTGCAAGTAGGCACCCTCTGATATTCTTTACATGTAATTTACTTAGGGAAGGTAGCAGAAAAACAATAACACCTCAGAAGTATTGGATCAAAATTACACAGAGAAAAGTATTTCCAAGGGGAAGAAGAGCATTACACAAAAGGAGCAAATAAAGTCTTGTTTGCTGTGTGTTGTTTGCGAAATGTTTTGAAAATTTTATTGAATATATCTTCCTTGTGAATTATGCATGCTTTCCAGTGCCTTTGGGAAGATGTAAATCTTTATATATTATGAATTGAATACATGACCTCCTGATGTTTCCCAGATATTGCTTTAAATCGAAAACTGAACAATTTCATATCTACCAAGGGTTATTTTATTCCCTTTTGAGATGGTTAAGCAAGAATATTGTGGTGAAGGGAAGATTTCTGAATGTGTTCTCTCACTGGAGCCTGCTGCATGTCATTGCAGGAAGATTCTGTATATTGGTGCACTAAAATGGAGTTTCTGTAGGTTAAAAATCCATCTTTCCAGTAATTTGCAACTGAAAATAGTGTGTAGTACTATTCCTTTAGTACTTCCAGTGAGGTCTCATAACTTTTTAAATTTTTATGTGTCCAACATCTGATTTGTGTTAGATTCAAGCCGCAAATCCTTCTGGGTCAATTAGACTTACTCTTTTGAGACAAGCATATGCTTTATATGAGTGAGTAGCCAAGACTGGCATGGAGGAGGCTTTTCAAATGTGGTGGTTTCACTCCTGAGCTCAGTGCATTTTCCATCACACTTTCTTACAGCTTTTCAGCATTAGGTCTGAGTCTCAAACCGAGGTATCAACAGCACGTATTTTACTCTTGCTTTCAAGAAAATGTTTCAGTTTGTAAATGTTGTCTTAGCTAAAATTTCTTAGTAAGATATTCACCCACCCAGTGAACATTTACAAGATACTTCAAAGGACCAAATATTCTCTTTTGTAGTGTATTTTAAGAAAAAATATGGTGCGAGCACATATTTTGCTGTTTTATTTATATGAATTCTAAATTTTGAAATGCTTGAGCAAAAATACATCAACAGATTGCTGAAAATTTAGAGAGTTCTTAAAAATTTAAAGGAAGTTAGGAGTACAGTGAGAAGTGGCATCAGCTAAAGTACATTGAAATATGGGATTCACGATATGAGCAGTTGGAATTCTAGCTCTCACTGCTGGTATTAGAACATGAAACTGAAACAGTGTTTATTATTAATCAGTTTCATGTATAAATGTCCTGAATCTTTCTATTGACAGCATGGTTCTGTCACTTAACTCACCTTACCAAGAAAAAAATCCATACTGTTTAGTATGGATTTCATTAATTAAATTCTAGTCCTAGGCTTCTCCAGAGCTGATAATTGTTTGGTTTTAGAGAAGAGCTGTCTTTTTCTGAGATATAAAGCTCAGGTCTTGAACCTGAGCCATGTTAATACATGGTTAAAAGTGAAACAAAGGGGAAAGGGAAAACAACTCCAAAAGAAACCAAAACAAATGCCAAAATCCCCAACAATAATAAAAAATAAAACCCAACAGAAAAAATAAACAAAACAAAAAATCCCTGCTGAGCTGGGGCTCTTAAGGACTCACTTGCACTGAAGGCATCTTTTCCAAGAGGAGGGGATCCAACTCATGGTAGTGGATTGGGTACCTGCCAGCACAGCTGGTGGAGGAGGCACAAAGGGTAAAAATGATCTGTGGTTTGATTTAGCCCATGGCAGAAAGCCTGGTGTGGCCAGTGTTGCTGTTTTTGTCCTGGGATGTGGAGGATGAGTTTGCTGGGAAAATGTTTTTGTGTATGAAGCAAAGCCATAGTCAAAACAGTCAAAATAGGGGATCTGGGTAGTCAAAAGTAGCAAAGTCACCTCTTGTTGTTGGGACTGAATATGGAGATGTAACTGTGATGGAAGGAGAGAGGTATGTATATGGATACAAGGATAAGGATAACTGTTTCTCAGGGAAGTGTACAACATGAAAAAAGGGAGAAAATACCTGGAACTCTGCTTACAAATTGCCTCTATTTTTTCTGGCAAGAGCAGTTCCCTGAAACTTGTCTCCTAATTGTTCAAGGGGTAACAAACAGATAGGAAATAAATGTAGAGACAACAGCAAAATGCTGAACTCGTTTTTCTGTGGCTGTTCTGTTGTGATTATTCCTCTGCAGGTGCACTACCCAAAAAAATCCAAAGCAATTCTTGCTTTCTTACTCTCCTCTGAAGAGACGCAGCTTGATTTTTACGCAGGTCATGTTCACAATCCTGCATCCTTGAGTAAAAAGTTTTCAAAGGGTGCTTTGTTTTTCATCTGTTCTCCTGGCCTTTTGTTAGGGCAGAGGCTGTCTTCTGTAGTTCTTAGAAAAATCTTGCTCTTCTGGGGCTTTAGCCTACATGAGGATCTACAACCAAATTATTATTAATAGTGATATCAGATCCTGAAGGATTAATATGATCTGTTTCTTAGATATGGTCTGTATATGAAAAGAAAGTTATAGACGACAAGTGACTGCATGGTTAAAAGTGGAAAGAAAGGTTTGGATGGTGAATATATAATACAACGTGAGTTATTTTGCAAGTGGAAAATATTGATTTTGTCATTCATCTCTCTTCAGTAGCCTGCTCAACTTAATTTAAGAAGACAGACAGGCCTCTGAGACACATTATATGATGAGTCAGACAGAGACTTAGAGAAGTAGTCTTAAAGGAAAAAAAAAATCCTGCAGGATACAGACCAGAAAATTGGGTTGTTATTATTATGCAATGGTTGGAAAAGGTAAGCAAAACTAAGTGTTCCTGCTGTCTGCACACTGTGTATGTAGAATATATCTGGTTCAAAATGTTCAGCATCGTCACAAATATAGTGTTTCATGTCCTGAGCTCAACTTTTTCTCTTAAACTTTTGAAAGGTCAGATAGGGACCAGACCAACCAAATAGCCATTTTTGCTCCAGAAAGAGCAACAACAATAAAAAAGTCAGCTATGAAACCAGATAAGTTCTTGCATTCAAACACCATTTGGATGAGGGAGTTGTGAATCCTGTGTTGTTTGTGGCTTGTGCCTGGTAATGAAGGAAAGTTTGAAGGCAACACTTCCAGGTAATCAGGCATTAATATGGCATATTACTGAGACAGATATTTCAGCCTTTGTAATGGAGTTTACAATAGAAAGAAAACATTGGAAAAAAAATCCCAACTAAACGTGTCTTACCCACCATAAAGGCATCAGTGTGTATTTTTCATGTAGCATGCAGTATTTTCTTTTGTAAACTGTTCTGTCTTGTTTTTCTGTTTCCCAAAAATGACCTTGTCCTTCCTGGCTTATTAAACTCATTGTCCAGTTTGGTGCTGTCTAATGTTATTGGATAATTTTGCCTTGAAGGTGGCAAATAAGTTGGGTGCTGTATCTCTGTTCCCCCTTTTTGGCTTTTCTAGGAATACTCATTCAGAGATCTAGAGTATGCACCAGAAGCAGCATTCTGACATTGAAACCTAGAAACAAATTTGATATCATGTGGCATTTGGAAAATACCTTTGTATAAATAGGTCTGAATTCAGTTCTTATGTGTTTTTATTACACATTACTCTTAAGTATCCATGTTTAATGTGGCTAGTTGATTATTTGACTTTCAGATGAAAAAAAAAACACTAATGTTTTCAGAATCATAGAACAGCCATTGCAGGAGGATTTTTAAGTCCTGTGAAAGTTGTTTAAACAGTAGGCTAATAATAAACAAGTATTTGCTCTGCAGTAGTTGTCACAAAAGCTGATAAATTTTATCCTAACTTCTTCCTAAGATGATTACTCTGGTGTCTATGGATCTCTGAAAGACCTCACTCAACAGCAGGACTTCAGCAGACACTGATGTAGTGTGAGTTTTTGCCTTACTGTTATGTTTGTCTTTCCATTGAAGCAGCGGAATCAAAACAGATTTTGCATTTGGATTGAACTGGATTGGATTTTCACTTTCATCTATACTTATATTAAATGGTTCAGTCTTTGCATTGTGACAGAAAGTTTTTCTGGTGTTAAACAGTGTTAATTTTCCTTTATCAATGTACTAAGTGCATTCTCTTAAAATCTTGTGCTGAATTAAGTTCCTTACAGTTATCTGTAAGAACTATTAGGTAACACTCTGGCATTGTTTTAAATAAAAATGGTCAATCCTGTCTAATCCTCATTTTCTCTCTTCTACAGGCTTGTAATTTCCTCTCTTCTCCTCATCTCTTCCCCCCCACCCACTAAATTTTACCTTGTATTTAATTAGATATTGTCTTAATTTTATGCCTTCTCATTTGCTTATAGGTAGAATTTTTAATGTTTCAACAGAATTTTTAACAGGAAATGTCCTTGTTAAAGGACAGTCTGCTTGGGGTGATTGCAGAGATGACATCTTAGTTGTATTGAGGTCTGTCCACCCTTGGTGTGTACAGGATTTTTGCCCTAATTGAATAGACACTTTGGGTATAAACTACTATATATTTTCATTGATGTTGTCTCTGTTATTGTTCTCCCAATGTAATGTTATATCAATAGGGCTATTATATATGGTTTTGATTCAATGCTTTCAAAATGAAGAGCTTTACTCATCTTTTCAGGGGGTTTTCAACTGATTCATCTTCTCATTCTGCTCACTTTTAATCTCTCTTTTCATTCCTTTGTGACCTTCTAGAGCTGATCTGAGCTAAAAAGCAAATACAAATGCACAACATTGTATTGCTCTCTGTTTTCGTTTTTTTCAGCACCTTGAAAACCAAATAAATCTGTGAGTCCACATATAAATGTAATTTACTTTCATCTCATTCTACATTAGGAATTCTGGTAATGTAGGTTTAAAGCATGGCACTTTGGAAGCTGGGCTAGTGTACCTTAACATGTGGAACCCTTTTTAAGGTAGCTGTAATTCCATTTTACTAGAGTCAGCCCTAACTGCTTCTCTTTAAATAGCCCATTGGAGTCCCCTAACAGGAAAATTTCCAGCTCTCAGCTGCTTTTGGATATGCATAATGCATACAGAAATCAGATATCACATGTGCCCGGTGGCTCAGAGATGTTTCCATTCAATTAATAAGCAGTGAAGTAGATGACAAGATTATTAAACAAGTTTATAATAGATGGAAGATTTTATAGACTTACGATGTGGATTATTGACCGAGCTAAACATTTTTTCTAAAATAATGTATCTTTGTTATTTTTTTGAGAGGCAGAAAGAATATTTTCTGTTGCAGCCAGAACTCCCACAGATTTAAGAAAGTGTGGATGGACATTTTGCTTTTCCTTTTAAAGAGGAGTAGCTGTTCATTGGCACACTGACTTGAGGCCTCCAGCATGACACAGTGCTGGGTCTGAAGTTTGCCACTGTTATTCAGTTTTGACTTGGAGCTTGTTGTTTTGGTTGTCTGGTGGAGTTATTAATCCATGGGAGGTAGACAGCAAGTACAGGCTTCCTGAGAGCTGTTCTCATGTGATCAAAATAGGAGTAAAATGTTTAGTCACATTTAAATAGTGTCTCTCCAGTGCAGTGATTGAAACTGAGCTCTGTTTTTAATGAAATAGAAATTTAGAAAGTTTTACACATGATGGGACAGAAAAGGGCCATTTTCTGTTTAACATGTAAACTCAGGTTTTTAGGAATGTGCTTGCAGTTAGTGTTTTTAGTGTGAGGCTAATTAATGCTTATGCCATAAGGCAAGCATAAGGTCTTAATATTCACCTCTTCTAAAATTCTATAATGGTGACTGGACTAAGAAGAAAGGCAAGAAAACAGGAAATGGGTGAAGAACCTAGAGATGATATAAATGTCAAGGGAGCATATGAAACGAACTAGAGAACAGGAAGAGTAGTCTTAATGCTATAGAACATTCAGCTCTAACTTCTCTGAGATTAGCACAATTCTTTCTGAGAACTTGATACTGGATGGACTTTTTAGAAAATATCAAATCATTTTCCTGGAAGTGGTCTTTCAGTAAACATCTAATATGTGCTGCTTCACTGAAAATTTGTAATTGATGATCTTGCAAGAAAATTGTCAACAGGATTAATTTATCTCATCCACTGAAATAAAAAGCAATCAATAACAGAAAGCAGAATAAATGACTAGTAATAGATGTATCTGATTGTGTAAATGAAGCATACCATATGCATTATTATGCCTAACAGCACGTGAAATACACTTCAGATATGACATTGGTGCTAGTTTACTAAATTACAAAGCATAGCAGAGTGAACAAGGCAACATTTAGTGGACAACACTATTTAATCTAAGAATCTTTTTAAAAAAAATCCCCAAAATGACATTTGTTGCTTTGTGGTAATTGGGACTGGAGATTTCATAATTTTTAAATTATCTTTTTCCCATCAGAGGACTTGTTGAGCTGTTGCTGACTAAAGCTGTGTTCACAGCACAGTGACAAAGCCAGAACTATTGATCCCTGTGCCCCAAGCCTGAGGGTGCTACCCTGAATTCAGTTTGGAAGTCACAAGAATATCCAGTTCCTGTTAACTGTTATCCAGAAAACAGAATTTACGGGCTAGTAACTGATCTTTAATTGTCTTCTCCTTAATCTTTCCTGCCTGACAGTTGGGTTTATTGGTTTCCCACGCCTGTCTGGAATGCCCACTACTATTACACGTTTTAAGGAGGAAATTATATCCTGCTAAAAGCTAGTAACATGGTGATAGAAAGAGGAGTGAGAACCTACCTAGATAATTCTCTTCAAAGAAGGACTAGAGATTAAAACAAGTGTGAAGGGATTAGGTCAAGTGATCAATCAGAAACAAAAATGACCCATGGTGCAAGGATCCCAGCTAGATCCTACAAAGGGATTCAAATTTCTTGAAAAACTGGGACTTCTAATCTAGTCTAGAATTTTTTCTCGGTTCAGCACCCTTTTTGAAGTCCTGCCAAACTCATATGTGAGGAAGAGAATTTTCTTCTCAGGATGAGAATGTCCTGTGTCAGCTGTTCTTCTGACAAATAGAGATCAACTTGTTTTAGTTTTTTTCTGGTGCCTCTTCTTGCTCTGCTCACATTTACTTGTGACCTTTCTTTGCTCTAGTCCTTACTCTGGACCTACATGTGGCCAAGTTTCCACAGAGAACATTGCTGCCACAGCTGCAGAGAACTTTGCTTCAGGCTACATGGAACTTCTGTACCAAGAAATCGGTTGATTTAAATCATTATCTCTCTTGGACACCTTAATTTAATTGTGTAAGGAAGGACAGAATTTGAGAGTTGTTCTGAGAGACAGAGCCACTTCACCTCCACTGCTCTTGCAGAGCATGTGGTTGTGAAAAAAAAAGAAAATGTTATCTTTTAAAAGAAAAGAAAAGAAGTTGCCAGAAGCAGCTTGAAAAAAAATGCTAGCAATATTCTCCTCTGCTAGAATAAACAACACAAGATCATTTTCACTCTTGGGGAATCTTTGAACACAAACATGGAATAGTTCTAAAACCTTTTTATTACATTTTATGAAATTTCATTTCATGCCTGTTTAGAATAAGGCAAGTTGAATTTACTTCTAGTTCTGTGTCTCATGGCTGAGAACTTTCCATATTCTCAACCAAGAAGAGATTTGGGGTTATTTTCATTTTTTTTCCCATTTTTTGGCTGTATATTTTGGTCGTTGTAGTGTTTAGTCAATACCTTAAAAACAAATAAAAGCCAGTACCTTTTTGAGTGCTGCTTGCATTTCAGCAAAATTGGCCTAATCATCCAGAATGAAAAGTAAAACTGAAACCTGAAGTGCTTTAAAGAGTCTGCTAAGATACCCTTTTTTCATGTTGAACCTTGTTTTATATAGAACTCACAATGTGCTCACTAATGTCTATTGAGAATGTTGCAATAATGGGGAATTTGCCTAACAAAAGGGATGTTTAGTTGTTTGGGGTTTTTTTTTAATTGTGCTTTTCATGAGTGACTTAGTCTGAGGAAAGAATTCTGATTAGGAGAATAAACAATCCATCTTAAAAAAAAAAGGCTCTTTTTTGGGTAGACTTTTTATTGATAAGCTTTTCAGTTCTTAAACAGTCATTAAGCTGAAACTAGGTGTGTTTTAATAAGGGTTCTTGAATATAGATTCCTAAACTACTACTTGTTGTTGTGAACCATTAGATGACAGAACAGTTCCTTCTCTTTTTGTTCTTCAGCGTGGTCATAAATATGTATCTTCCCACGTCAGTGAAATATTCTTAAGATACCCAAAGAGATTTACTTTATTATTACTAATGTACATTATTTGCATGTGAGCTATAGGCATGGCCTATATTTTATATAGAATTAGAACTAGAACAGGAGACATTTCATATAGCCTTTAGGTTGAAAAAGATGAGGGAGAGTCAACAGGTGGACAAAGGAAGATGAAGAAAGGGGGGACTGGTATCATTTTATCAGTATGGTAAATAGTATTTTCAACATACCACCTGTTCAGCCTGCTGTGTGTATTGTTTGTGGGGAGGCTAAAACAAAAAGTAGCTTTCCAAAGGGAGATATGACAAAAATAAGCTTTCAGGTAGGCAACTCCTACAAGCATAAAATACAGGAAAAGACCGTTCTATCCAAAATCAGTCCTTCTGAAAATTTAATGAATTGATGCCATTAGCTGCTCTGAGTCAGCATCTTGGCAGTGAGTCAATTCATTAACCTCACCCAGTTGAGGGCAAAGGTCTTTCTGCCTTTTATGTAGGAATGAGTCTTTGTCACACTGGCAGAGGTCTTGGTCACAGTAGTTTTACATTGAAGGTACCACCTTGAATTCCACAACATTAGTCGAGAACAGTGTGAGAAGAAAATCTGGTTCTTTGTCACTAAAGTGACTTTATTATGAAGGCCTGACACACAGAGATAAATTCTTCTAACTTTATTTGAAGACAATATGGTTTTATACAACGTAATTTTGTCAGCATCATGCTATTTGCAGATTTGGAAGGCAACATAAGCCTCAATATTCTCAGTGCTTTAATTACTGAAGTAAGCATCATGCTTAGTGGCATTTCTGGTTAAAGTCCTAATTAATCTTTTCTATCTAATGAGAACGTGAAAATTTGGCTTGTGGCTTACTATCCTACTCATTATTATGAATGATAGGGCAACTGTATAAAGCCTCCAGTTTTACACTGCAACATTATTATTTATGAAAAGGCCTTGCCTCAGAAATGGAAATAATGATCATTACATTTAATCTTTTCATTGTTTGTTCAATTTTTTTGCAGCAAAACAGATCCCTATAGGACACTAATTACTGAGAGAGGAAATGCAATAAGCTACCAGACAGGCTTATTGGAAATACCTGAAAGTGAGGTTACTTTTTTCAGTATCCTTGGTATTGTTACTTTTCTTGTTCATATGTGTACTTTTCATGGGCTTGGCGTCATGTTATGTGCGTATTTATAATTCTATTTACTGCTCTGTTTCAGCAGTTTACCAAGATGGACAGGAGGACTACAAAAATCTGCTTGTTGAAGCACTTCTAACTGTGGCTGCTATTCTGCACTGATAAGGGCACAGAGAGTGCTTGATGCCAGGTGCCTCAGAAGGGTGTGTTTAGGGTTAGCACCAAGGGAACTGGTGGAGTTCCAGTTAATGGAACAGTTAGAGGCATCCTCAGTACTCTGACACATTCCATCTACTGCCTGACAATGTCCCCACTGTGTAACTGACTCTGCTTTCCTTGTGTTCTGCCAGCATGGTGTCCTTAGTAGGCATCAAAATGGGAATTTGCTTTTGTGTTTTCATCAGCTGATGCATCTATTGTTGAAATGGACTTGAAAAAGTAAAACTATTTAATGGAAAAATATTTTTTCCTTTTTGGAAAAAAGTGTGTGTACAACTTCCTGGTTTTTTTTCCAAGTTCAAATAAAGCCTTAGCAAACATGATGAACATAATTTTTCTGCTCTCAACAGGAAGACTGATGAAATGGTCTTGTTTTTGGCTATGGCTAAGCTGGAGATCTGATTGGTTTTACAGCATTTCTGTGTTCAGTGTTTAAGTGTGGGTGGTATTTGCAGCATTCTTAAATCTGAGAGTCACTGCTAATGGCTTCTTTCTCGTGCATAGGCAGTGATCCTGTGTTCTGGGAGACTGGGCAGCGGGGCACAGCACAGAGCCAAGAAGCAGCCACCAATCTGTGAATGAAGCCAATGTTTCCATTCTGTTCCCAGTGAGGCAGTGGTCTTGACTCAGGAATGTCTCCTGGATTTGTGGTGAAGAAAGAATTCTAAGCTTTACTGTAGAAGCATTTGAATGATGGCTAGGTACATGCATATGGAAATTGATAAATAATGCAGCATGGCTAGGATTTCATGGTTTCTCTTCTCATCTGCCATCCTGTGGTTTAATATTTTGATGAGTGATTTTTATTTTGATTTCCTATACATCTTTATGTCTCTCTAACTGCACTGCTGGCAAGACAAGGAGGTAACAAAGAAATGGATGAGGAACTGCCTGATTAAATCTCAGGTAACTCTTAGTGTCACTTCATCATTTTAGAACAGTGCTGATGAATCACTCTACACTGGGAATATGTAGATAATAAAATAGAAACCAAGAGAAGAGAACAAAAATATGCAGATTAAAATGTTGTTACCGTATGCCGCTATTTTTGTTGTTGGCACTTAGCTTTTCTAAGGAAATAGAGCAGAACTTAATGAAGGGAATCATTCTCCCAGTTGCTTTGGTTCCTCAAAAAGGGACCTTGGCAGCACCAGGCAAAATTGTCTCTCTGAGACTTTGAGCCACTCTTATGTGAAATGCATTTGAAAATATTAAATAAGATCTAGTGTATATTGTAGCATGGAAATGTAATTTTAGCACAGATGTCACAGGGAATTACATTATCCCTGAACAGTGATGTTTTGATCACTCCCTTTAGGACAACATCTTGTACCTTATTACTGCTGCCCGCTGCCCTGATACTCAGATAAACACAGATCTCTTGTTTTCAGGCAGTTACCCCAAGTGGTGCATGCAGCAAGCTCATGCTTCTTTTTGCCATAGTACTCTACAGTATTCAAAATTTTGTACAATGTCTGTCTTCAGCTGCTGAATGCAGCACAATGCCACTTGGGTCACTAGACTTATAGTTTTCATTTTCAACAGTATTTAAAAATTTGATACAGAAAGGAGTTAATGGAAGAGATTATTAGAGTTTTTATTTCTCAATAAACCTGAGTCACAGTAAAAGGAATGCTTTGGATATAACATTTTTATCCTTAACCATTAACAGTGTCGCTAGTAGTGTTTTAAATCCTGTTTTTATGAGTGGAATATTATGAAGAAGAATAACTTCTTAAGTAAAGAAGTCTACTTCATTATTTATGATCTTTTTCCTCACACTTCTCATTTGCGGTTTTCTTTTTTCAATTGGCTTTTTATATGTTCTAAATGTATTAGCTTAGTTCAGCAATTCTTTATAGCAAGACAGGTTAGTAGGGGAAGATGTCGAATGTGGGTGCATTTGTCATGGAAAAAAGCCCACTCATGTCAAAATGGAGCTGTTTTGAGAAGTCTGGAAAGCTTAAATAGGTAACAGTAAATATGGATACCAATTTCTTCAGTGTTCTGACAAAAATATAAACTTTTAATGTCTCATTTTTTTTTGTCACTAATTGACATCTTTGGTTTTCTTAGTATTAACGAAATAGAAGATTTAGTGGAAAAGAAAATGAGGGCTGTTGGATTTTTTTTTTTTCAAGCCTTAGCTAGTTTAAAGTAGTTGCACTGATAATCCCTGGCTTTCCATCTGAAGGTACATAAGATTGACTCAAATATTTATTAGCATGCTCGCAGCCCAAGTTGGATCCTCAGCTGTTCAGAGCTACGTTAGTAAGAAAAAAGAGGATATGAGCTGCATGGCATTGCAGCTGTGCAGAATTCAGCTGCTCTTGGATAATGTTTCTAGGTGGTTACAATGGGTCAAAGTGTCTGCTGAAACATGTTGCTGAACCTGCATGCTGTGGAATATTCCATTAAAGCAGTATATGAACTTGCAGGAACTTCCTCAAATATAGCTATGTAATTTTCTACTGCTGATTACATGAAATGAATAAAAATAAAATTCTTTTTTACTCTCCCAACCCTACAGGAATTGTTGAAGATGGATTGATGAAGATTGATTATATATATATTTTATTTGGAAGATGTTTACATTAGTTTTTTAAAACTAGCTTTAATCTTTGTAATAATGTATTAGAAACTACAAACTGAGAGCAAGAACAACACAGCTCAGGAGGCAGTTTTTTGCCTTTAGGATTAATTTAGATATGTATGACAGTCAATTTGTGTGGTTGCAGTCAGAATTCTGATGAAATCACTGGAAATAGATGTATATGTGATGTCTAAAGGAGATAATAGAAGTATGCAGTCAGAGTCTACATCATTATGTAAGTGTTATGATGTAGGTTTTAAGTGATTCTTATACTGAAAGATATGTTGATGTGCAGAACCGGTGTTAAGGCAATTGCATCATTCCAGAAAACTACTCATCTTTCTGTGTTATTTATTTTCATGGAAAACTTACCTGTTTATTACTTCTTTATTTCTGGTCCATTTCTGTGGAATGAGTTTGTATGAATGTACAAATACACATAAAAAATTTCAACTCCTTCCCCAATTACTATTGGTAAACTTTCTAAGATTTCAAAAACCCCTTTATGGTGTTTCTGTGTACTTGGCTGAAAACACATCTAATTTTATTGTGTTTCAGTTAAGAATTACCTGTGGTTAAGCTTCTTCAAAATATGTTGCTGTATAAAATAATGTTCTAGAGATTCAGAAAGATATGATGCTAAATTGTTCTACTGTCATTACCATCTGGATAGAAAGATTATTATCTTTCTCATTTCTCTGAAAAACCTACAAAGAAAAATGCATCCTTTGAACAAAACTGTAATAAGTGACATCTATAGCTGGCACATTCAGTAACGAGAGTGCAGATGTCATTTTCTGTGCTTTCCCTGTTAACTTAGTTCTGTTCTGTAGAAGATAAGATAGGAGATTTTGTGGGAATTAAGACAGTTCAGGCATGCTAATGTGTGTAGGACTGGACAAACAAAGCAAAGGATAAAATATAATTAATAGTCACAGTTCACCCAGATCTGAAGAACAGGAACACACATAAAAGGTATACAATTCTTCCTGTGTGGTCCAGCCCCAGGGTCCAATACCTGTCTGTGACAGTTTACTGGGTCCAATACCCTGTTGATGACAGGGACCAAACCCAAATACCTGTGGTTTAGGATGGGAACAAAGCACGCTGTAGCTCAGAGGAAGGAGGGGTGACTGTATAATTTGAAGTTTGATGCATTTGCCTTTATTAATTCACTCTGTCTTGGCCTGTGTGAGTTCTTGGAGTGTTGTGGCAGGAGGTTTCAAGCACTGAGTGCCTGTGTACAAAGCACCCACCACCTTTCTGTCCTGTGCCATCTGCCTAGTGCTGACCTCACTCCACGGCACCCAGTGACACATTAGAATGATTCTTATTCAGGGTAATCATGGCTTACACATCTCTCTGTGGTTCACCCTATTTGTTTGAGCTGACTGTCCTTTGCCATTTTCCATGTTATACCCTGGAGTTATGCAGTGGCACAAGATGTCCTGTTTATGTATTCCTTCCTAATTTTTCCCTGCCCACTGAGTTTTTTGGGCAGTCAGCTAATGCTTTTGTCAGCTGATTTTGAGATAGAAAATTCAAAACTCTTGTTCATGCAAGAGTACAGATAGTCTGGATCATTAAACATGTGAAATTTGGTTGTTTTGTTTTTTTTTTAATCGCTTTTAATTGCCAATTAATTAAATCAGTATTCCCCAAATTGAAATTGTTTTTGCAGTTGTTAAGTGACCTTCCTGCCTTTGTTTGGCTCACAAGCTTTTTCATTCTTGGTGCCTCTGTCCCGTTGAGGAGGGGCAGTGATGAGTGGCCAGGGGCAGCTGGCCAGAGTCACCCTCCTATTTGTCAATGTGCAGAAACAGTGTGGTATTAATTTAGATTGTGAAACTTCACCAGTGATTTCTTTGTACTGCAAAAACTGTTTACTTCTATTTCTGATCTGTATATACGTATCCCAGGGTAAGACACCTTGTGTCTTATCTGAGAGCTACTTAATATCCTGCAGAGCTGTGGTGCAGAAACTTGCATCTCTCTTCTTTATTCATTCCTGTTTGTTGATTTTTTTTGAAGAACTTCAAGTTTTGTGAGATAGAGTTTTTCCTTCTCATTACATAAAGGCATATGGCTGTTTCTCCAGTGTACTCTTGGTCTGTGTATCTGTGCCTCCTCAATGGTTATCTGGATTGTGTCAAACTGTGCAGCTGATGAGTTTTCCCAGCCTTTCTTTCTTTCTTCAAAGCACTAGTTTTGCTTTCTCCTCTGTTCCTGGCAGTTGATTATCAGAGGAAACCAATTTTATTTGGTGTTTTTGGGCTCTATCAAATACCAATGAATTCCAAAATTATTAGAGAAGGAGGAGAGGAGTGTGAAAAACAAGAGCAGTGTTATGTAACAGCATTTTTTTTTTCCTTCCTTAGATGAGCTTTTCCTATAATGAATACAGTCTGGAAATAGAGAGTTTTGTCTATTTTGAATAAATCAGCGCAGTGAACAGCTCTGATGTAACACATTGCAAAAGATGATGGCAATTTCTGTTTATCCGGTTTGGTGACAATTATGTAGCTCCTAAGGAAAAAAAAAAACGTTTATAATAGGAAGTATCTATGATCTATTAATTATTAAAGATGGAACAAAAAAGGGTCACGAACAGAATAATGGTACCTATATTAAAAAAAGTCGAGAAAGAAACCCCACCCAGAATGCATGAAAAGATGAAAAGGGCAGTCTTCTGGAGAGATGACTGCTGTTAACTGAGAGTTACATGTGTGAGTGTATCGGCGATGGAGAGATGGGGACATCCGAGTTTGGATCAGAAGCCAGTTTTATTGAGTATACAAGGTGCTCATACAGGGTTTTGTTTGTATGACACTTATATAGGGTTCTATTTTTTTGGTAACAATTTTCCATTGGTTACACATTCCTCATGACATCAAGTCACCTGGTAACATTATCTTATGAGAATGTTTCTTGGTCACTTCTTGCCCAGGGAGCATTTATCTGTGTCTGTCTCTCCCATGGTTTCTGCTCAATCAGGCCTAATGTATCAGTTATAATCAGGCCCCTTTATCAGTTCCATTGTACTCTGTTTAATTCCCTATATGAGTATATGATTGTTGTCTTGCCTGGTGAACTTGAATAGCATGTCCAAACCAATGAGTTAAAGGCAGTTAAAAATCACTGCATTTAATCTCCCTAAAAAGTGGTAGCTGACTCACAGATTTCCTTAAGTAGGGAAGAAACAGGAAGAAAAATCTATATGTGGATGAGAAAGTTTTTTGTGATTTATTTTTCCACACATGAAAAGCAGACTGTAGATACTTTTTCAAAAAGAAAACAAAAACAAAAAAACCAAAAAACAAAACAAACAAACAAAAAAACCCAAAAAACAGAACAACTAACAATCAAGGAACTAAAAGTAGAGTTTAAAATCCTTCCATAAGGATTAATGACTGGTTGCCTACAGTTTTATGTCTTGCAACCTCCCTTAAAATCTGTCTAGTCTCTCACTAATCCCCTAAATGCTTTTCTTTGTGCTTTTGGCTGTCAAGAAGCAGCACATGCCATGGTAGCTTTGGAACTACTCACGGTTGACTGATCATCTGATCATTGCCCTTTAGCTGATGAGTGAAATGAGCAGAGCAGCTAAAATTTGAATTCTCTCTGCTCTCCTCTGTCAGGGTACTGATTGGATGCAGTTCTCTAATCAGTCATTGGAGTTCACAGTGTTGAAAGTTAAATTTGCGAACCCTTAACCTCATCAAATTTGGTTGAAATGGTCCAGTGAATTGAAAAGTGATTGCAGGGAGAATGAAAGACTGACAAATGAAGATGGACAAACAGGGAGTGTGATATATACTGTTTGCTTTTTTAGGAAAAAGAGAAAAAGCCAAGCTAAAACATAGGTACTTTCTAAATCTGTTACATTGTCTCTGAAATAGCTTAACTGTAATGGAAATAATTATCTTAAATTTGGATGTTGGTTTGAAATATTCAAATCCTTGTATCTTTAACTATACAGTTACAATTTGTTCTTTTGGACCTCTTTTTGAGTCTCATTAAATTTAATCTAGAACAGTGTTCTTGAGCAGCTAGACCTGAAACAGTTAAAGTTTATCTTACTGCTGTATTTCTGTGCCTTAAATAACAATATTTGTTTTGGGAATACAATCTGTCTGAATCTCTCCTGCTGAGTATATTCAAGCTGCATGGAACTTTTTTTGGAAAACATTGCTGATCTTCAGCTCTTGCATGTTTAATCCAAATATATCTAATACAGTATGAGAGCTTAATCTGAATGTTGTTTTTAAATGAATGAACGTTTACCTTGGTGACAAATGGAGGCTAAAAATGCATATTACTAATGCTTGGAAGAAACATCATGGGCACGATGGTGGGATTGTACAGCTGGAAATTACAGTGTCCCACAACTTTTCTAATGGGTAAATATGGGGAATTCTAGGACAAACATTTGGTATATGTGTTGTTTCTGACATTTCTGCAGTATAAATAAGGATGAACTCATCTGAAATCAGTAGACTTACACCAGGAAAGTTTGGGAGTGAACTGGGTGATTTTTTTTCTGTGCTTAAGTTTTTCAACAGATTTTCATCACTAGACACTCTTTCTGCATGAAGTGCAGCTAGGCATTATGGAAACATTATGGAACCTCTTTTGCAGACATGTTATTCCTACAGATAAAAAATACATATTTAAATAAATAGGAGTATACATTGTAAGTATCTTGCACTTTATTTCCATTGGAGAGCTTCAAAGAGCTTTCAAGGTATTAAAGTCCAAGCATATGCAAGATCCTAAGCATTCATGCAATAAATATTGCTAAGTTGAATTTATTTCTCTGGTGTAAATAAAGTTGAGAAGGGGCTAGAACAAAATAACCTCCAATGGTTCAGTCAAATCTAAATGATCCTGTGATTCTGATACTCAAGTTCAATGAAATCTACTCTCTGTTTATCTCTAAGTTTATTGATGGAAGCAAAATGGCTTTACATTGGGAGGAAAGGTTGGTGGCATTTGAAATGATGAAATGCAGGATAACTAGGAGTACCCAAAACCTTGGAATCATTAGGAAAAATCATGATCAAGGCATTTGGGACTGCCTACAAGAAGAAGAAGAAAAAGCTGACCTGGTGTATTATAGTGGCTCAAGTGGTTTTTTTTTTTAATACTGCAAAATGTAAACAGTTCTACAGACAGAAGTTTTCTTACATGTCCATGGACTATTGTAGGTCAGAATAAGCCAGTGCTGTGGCACAGGGCTGAGTGATGCAGTGCGAGGACTTAAGTAAACCAGTTCTCCTGGGTTTTGGTGAAAAATGCCAAAGGTATAATAATTTCAAATAGTGAAACTTTTAAAGGTTAGATATCTGCAAAAGTCAAAGCATATACCATTGGTTAAATTGCTGCAGTGAGCACAGATCAGTGAAACTGAAGTGATGATAATTAGAGTGCTGAAGAATGTTTACTGTAGTATTCACTCTGCCAAACACCAAAGTGCTTGACTTACATCCTCTGCATACAGAATATTTTTTAAACTACATAAAGAAGAATGAATAAATTTTGCAGTTTGAGAGTATGAAAGTTAGGAAGGTAAAAGACTGTAGAGAATGTTTTCTTAACATTTTCAAATAGCTGTTAGTGATAAATAGCAGGTGAACTTAAAACTCCAGATGCAATGCTGGAAGGAGGGAGGTGAATATATTACCAGGGAATGTTGGTGTAAGGACATGTGAAAATGACCATGGGGACTTCCAGACACTAAGATTTATAGTATTGGTTTGCCATTGAGAGAAGAAAACTGAATGCAGCAGGAGTCAGAGATCCATGATATGGGAAGGAAGACCATTAGGCTGGAACTCATAATCAGTTTTCAACCCAGTCTGACTGTGGTGAGGCAGATACTCACTGAACTGATGACTTAGTATTTAACTATTAAGTAGTAATAAATTGCTGATGTGTCATTAAAACATGCAGGGAATTGCTGATTTAACTTTAGAAGGCCATAAGGTAAACAATATTGTAGTTAAGGAAGAATGAGGGTGAAGGGGCTGGTTCTCTCTGGGTTGGTTTTAGGGGGGCAAATTCCCAGTAGGATAACTGCAAGACAAGAACTGAGTAACTGGTCATGTTTGGGTTGGGTTTGGAACTGGCTCAGCTGGGATGAAGAACAAATCTGTCTACACAATTAGTACAAGAGAGCACAACTCACAGAAACCCTGGGATATATGAAGTTAACATATAGAAGTGTGACCTGCAAAAGATGCTGCAACACTGATGGTCCTCTCACCTAAGCATGTTGTGGATGGGAACATCACCGTGGACAACCCAGATCTGCCTGGCAAAACCCTGCTGAACCCCTGTGCTGTGAGTGTGAATTGCACGGACCAAGAGAGGAGTCTAAACTTTTGTGAGGTGGGAGAAGTCAGGAGTTCAGGAGCATTTGTCATTATTATAATGCTTTGTCAGTCACCGACATTATTATACCTGTGTGCTGTCAGGTTTATCTTAATCAAACAAAGCTGGGGTTAGACAAACATAAGTGACAGATCTGAGTGCTACTGCTCAGTGTGATTAACCACAGTTATCTGGTGCAGGGTGTATGGAAGCTTTGCTACATGAGGCTGTCACAGCCTCTGTCCTTACAGACTAATGCTGCTCACATTTTTGCTTTCCTACTAATAGCACAGAAAGTGATTAGGAGGGATTCAGGAGAAGCAATTGAAAAAATAACTGACTTGTGAAAGATTTAATGAACTGAATTTATTTGCATATCCAAGTGAAAATGAATTTTAGTTAAGGATAACACATACAAAGAATAATATTCTAGTAGTTGATGGCTTTTCAATCTAGTTGAAAAAATGATCATAAAATGTTCTGGCAATCAATGTGACAACAGACATACTGGGAATGAAATCCAGGAACACATTCATACCTCTGTCCACAGTTAACTTAGCCACGGGAACAACTTACTTAAGGATGTGGTGAGTAATTTGCCATTATCCAAAATCAGGGGAAAAAGAAATCTAATTTAATCCTGCATTTTTAAAATGGATCCTAACAAATATTGGGGTCAAGGCTGTGCAGAAAGTGAATAAAATACATTCCAAAGTAAAACGTAGTTGTGATACACATGGGTTACTGCTGTCTCTGAAGTACAAGAGCATTGCACGTTTGTAATTTTTCCCTGGAGTCAGGTCAGTTAATAATTATTGTTGCTAAATCTGACATGTATTCTACATTGCTAGGGAAAATGGAAAGATTTTGTAGACTAGTGATGAATACTGTACTTGTCAGATTTTGCTTTTTCTGTTAAGTGTAGGTGTTTATATTTCGTCATACCTGGTTTTGGGACTGCATTTACTAGATTGCTCCTCAATTCAATAAAAGAGGGTCCTGTCCACCATTTTCTAATGTCACTGGATAATGTAGACAAGACAGAACAAGTCTGAGATGAGATGAGATGAGATGAGATGAGATAAGATGAGATGAGATACTGTTCTGCACTTTCCATAAAGGACAGTGCTTGCTTCTAATTTTATCTTTGTCTAGACTGTGCTTCCAATGGCAACAGCTTAGCACTGAGCACTCTGCAACAGAAGTTGGGATGAAATTGCTTTCAGGAGTGGAGTTACCAAACACAGTGCATTTTTATGGTCCACGAAGAGAGGAAAAGGCTGGCAGATGTTTTCTTGGGATCCTCACTGAAACTGACAGTTGCAAGTTTACTGTCCAAGAAGGATGGAAATGTCCCAGATTGTAAAAATTCAGACTTTTAAAATGCCCTCTTTCCCCCAGCAGTTCACCTTGTTTTGTAATTTGCACTTGTGTTAGGTGAAAATAAAATTTTGGAGGCATTTGTACAAAATATTGCTAAAGAAAGGCTTAGTTGCTTCACTTTTGATTTTTCTTTTGGCTAGAACTCAGGCAAAACTCTTATTTCACAGGATAAGCCCAATTTCTTGTTTCATCCATATTGCCAGTTTTTATGAAAAAAAGAAAAAGAGATAATCTGTTTCATTGAAGATGGCAATGTAACCCAGCAACCAGTATAGCTGGTGAGAGGGATTGCCAGAGATGCTCATGATGGGATATTCTGCTTGAGAAATGGGAATATCTGAACAGAGCATGTGTTTTCAGTACATCCCTCTGCATGTCAAGCAGAACAATTGATGCTGTATTCCAACAATATCTAAAGAGCAGATCACTAACTTCTTGACAAAAACTTGTAAGCTTCTAAAACATGGAAGGAAGGAAATGCCATACATAACAAAGTCTGGAGCACAGAACCTGAGACAAGTGTTTTCTCTATAGGTTTTCAAGAACTATCTTTTTACAAGACTCATTATGGATGATAATTTAAGCAGAAAAAAAAATTAAAAAAGGTTTTCTGCAGGAGAAGAGATTAAAGTTTTGTCAGTATGGGTACAATAAAGACCTGGAAGCTGAGGGATGAGAGGATTGTCCTGGCTGGATGAAACTAGGACACACAATGAAATTACATTCATATTTTCTGGAGGTCCTATCAGAAATGAGTTTCCTGAGTTTTTTATTTATTTATGAGTTTTTTATTCTTTTAAAGGTTTAATTAATTTACATTATATGTGTATGTGGCTTTCCCTTTTTTAACTTTCAAGAGTATAAACCTACATTTCTGCTGATGCCAAACAGATTGTTAATTTGTATGTACAACCTGGACAAAGGAGTAGTTCAGTAGCTACAAAAGGCTCATAGAGAAGTAGAACAAATTAAACTTCACTCCCATTACCTAAAATCAGGTGATGTTACTAAAATTAATGGTGCTTTTGGGTAGGTTTGACCCGCTGATGCAGTAAGACAAAACCTGGATATCCAGCATGAAAGAGTGTGTGCCCTTTGCATGCTGTAAAAAGTGTCCGCCCCCCCATTTTACTACTACATTAATGAAGCAGAAGCAGTAAAATGAACAGTTCTGCATCTGGGATATGAGCCTGATAACTTTTCCCATATCTTCATACACAGTTTAGATCACGTGTATGGTTTGTGAATGCTATTGTAGAATGCATCCTTATTTTAGGTAATATGTTTTTTAATCAAATTTTTTTTATCTAATCTTTTTTTATCAAAAGAAAGCAACCTTTCATCACAACTCATTTAAGCTTTCATCTTTCAAGATGTTCTGGAATACACAAAGTCAATATGTAATATATGGAAGATTTTCCTGTGGTGAAAGGTCAAGAAAAAGAATTTTTCTCCTAGCTATTGACATAAACACTCAGAGGTGAAATATTTTTCAAGGTATTTTGTGTCACACTTTAAGTCACATTTTGTGATATAATAATCAATAAAAACCATACTGATAGTAATTTCATTCTATCTGTATCAATGTTTATGAACAGTACTGATAAATCTCCCTTTGGCTGCTACAGGGTAGGTTAGCCATTGTCATGAAACAATGATTTATTCTGAAAGCATTTTCTTTTTTAATCTAAAACTATAATGATGAAAGCACTTCTTAATTTCAAGGCGAAAGAAAAAGATATAATGCATTTGTTCCAACTGATAAGTCTCAGTGCAGAAATACGTAAGTTGCAAAGTTTGCTCCAAGTAAAAATAATCTTACAGGTATTTTTTTTTTTCACCTGTGAGAGAGCTAATGTTAAGTGTTCACGGTGCTTGAGGAACTTTGCTTCTCTGACATACACAATGAGATCTGAGATGCATACTAATTGTGGAATAAGTCATAAAAAGGATTACCGAAGTGTAGAGAACTCCAATGAGCTTCGAAAAGGAGTGATGGTTTTAGAAGTGCTGGTCGTTGAATGTAGTGGCAAAGTGTTCACACCTGTATAGACACTGAGGTAGTCTGCAAAAACTTTGCTGTGTTCAGCAGAAAAGGATCTCAAAAAATAGCCCCCAGTCTTATGATGTCATGACTTCATTCTGAGACCTGCATGCATTTTACATACTGGAAATCAAAGTAAGTTAACTAAACTGGAATGATATTTTATTTATTTCTCAAAAACTGCAGGAAAATGTACAGTGCTCTAAAATGCAAGGGTTAATATGACACTGTTTGACATTGGCTCTTAAAACCATAAAAATCTGGTTGTCGTCCTTTGAGTACAACCAAGTACATGCATTACGAATTGACTTGATGTTATTTCCTTAAGTAATGAAAAATTACTGATGAACACTGAGAAAGCCAGTATTTTTTCTTTATAACATTCTGAGCTTTCTAATATAACTGAATTTAATCTTTTACTTTGGGATGTCATTTCTATAAAGCAATTTAAGTTTACAAATCATCCAAGACAGTTGTCATAGAATCTTACAATAATTTGGGTTGGAAGGGAGCTTTGAAACTCATCTCTAAATTGGAAAAGAATAAGCAAAGATATAAATCAAGTGGAAATTATGTTTGAAATGTACAATTTTAATGCAAAAAGCTTTATAAATATTTTACTCGTATATTTTCATACCTGCATCATAGGAAATTAGGTTATTTTACTGTGCTTTATTTTGTAAATATTTCTGAAAACCAAGCTGAGAACTAAGCTCATGGTCCTGGCTGCAACCATTGTGCTAAGGATTGAAATAACCTCTGGAAACCCACTTGGAATGTCTTGGCCAGTCAAGGTAAGAACTGAAGTGATTTTATTGGGTTTTTTGAAATACTTTTTATATGTTTATCTGGTGCTACAGAATAAAAACGTGATGGGATAAAGGCCATAGACACTCCATAGGAGCAGGGTGGTATAATATCACTCAGTAGTGATTTACAGAGATGGTGAATGGGTATAACTAAAATTTGGTCTTTGGTCTGGAAAGCCAGGCAATGGCCCAGCTCTAACACAGGGATTTTGTTTGTGTTTATGACTTAAGCTGAGAGGAAAATCTCTGTTTTATTTAGGGCTGAAATGGGACTTATCCTCCATCAGTGCACTTTTACAGTAGGCAGCATGGATTCACTGAAATAGCAAGTTTTTAGACTTTTATGCAGTTCTATATAAAATCATTCTGCCTGCCTGAAGCCCATTAAATACCCAAACCGTTAAAATATTCCTACCTTTAACCAGACAAAACTTTTCATGACAAATTTATTGTAACAGTCAGTGAATGACCACATGGGAGTTATTCTAAATCACCAAGGGTTTTTTTTGAATATAGAATGCAATTTTGTGAGATAGCAGTAGGCACGCTACTGGAAGAGTTGATTTTATGAAATATAAAGCATAAGGTAACTTTTCAATAAATCTGGTTTTTGTTATTACTGTGTTTCCATAACAGCATCAGAAGTATCTATCTGAAACGAGAAATTAGGAAGTTATAATGACACCAATTCATTAAAAATGAAAGAAACACCATATTATGTCACATTAGGTTGCTGTAAACCGATTGCATTTTACCCTTATATTTTCTATCTCCATTGCAAAATACACGTTAGAAATAGCTGTTTAATGATAGCAAAAATCAATCATTGTGATGTATGAAGTCAGACATAGCTTCAGCCCTCCTCATTTTCTTCCTGTAGACTTTATTTACATAATAGAAGATCTATGTTTTTATGCTGTAATGCACGTTCATGGTTTTATATTGCACTGAAAATGGTTTATCCCATTTCCCCCTCTCGGTCTGTAGCGTGGTTCATCCCTCCCCTTAACCCCTCCCCTTTTCCCCCGGCCAGCCCTGATTGGCTGTGACCTGGGGTTGCTCCGCCCCTTACCGAGGTTTGAAAAAGCCCCGCGTTGCCCACAATCCCTCTCTCTGTCCCTGGAACCCTTCAGGGTGATGAGCTTGGATCATCCCGGGAAGGAGCGCCTCCTTTGGTCTTTTACCTTTGTCCATGCTGAAAACCCCTCATCTTTGACCCGGAGCTAGCCGAGGCAGGTCAGGGAGTGGGAGGCGTCTTTTTCCATTTTTACATGGACCTGTGAATAGACATGTTGGAAAAAAAGACAGCTATACAATAAGAATTTCATGAAGATCTCAAACAATATCGCAGGAGAAAAAAAAAATTAATTTTCAACTTGGAGAGTTGTCTGTAAACGCAGATACCAAATCGGGGCCATGAAATATGTATATGTAGAAATTGGAAAAAAAAAATAAAATGTGGGAAAAGCTCTTAATACAGAATCTCAGCAAGTTGTACTCCCCAAGAGCAAATAGCCAGTTCCGGTATAAAGTGAATGGCTGCTCCTTTTGCTGGGCTTGGAGGTCACTCCCAATGCCGAAACACGATGTTTCGGCTGTACAGATGTGAAGTCTCAGTTGCACATAGAGGCACAAAGCTGGAATTCCCAGTGTCTGCAGAAGTCACAGCTCAACAAAGAACATCCGAGGCTGCACTTCAAGTCCTCCAGCCCCTCAGAGCAGTGAAATAACAAGCCAAAATTCAGTCCTGAAGGCTGCTGGGAGCTTGAGTGCAAGGAGAATATTGCTTCTTATCTATAGGATGAGATTCAGCCTCCTCCAGCTTCAGAGTTCTGCAACACAGATATCTGTATCTTAGCTAGATTTCTTTTGAACTTGATGAAAAGAAAGAGGTCCTTGTAGAGAGTGATTAATCAGAACTATTTTATGGGTTTTTTAAGGAAAAGATTAGGTGACTTTTGTAACGTTCTGAGCTGGGTGAAATGATAGATTTTTCTTCCTAGGAAGTACAGCTATTTCATGCTATTTCGTGTGGGGATTGTTTGATGAACAATTTGAGTTAAAGCAGCATGCTGCTCTCTTGTTTGAACTAGAACTTCCCAAGTGGGCTAACTGCTGGAATCTGTAGTGGTAGCGTTAATGAATAACTCATATTGGAGTATTTTGTGGTTAAAATTTATGATATACTATAATACCATATTGCTTTCTATGGATGCACTGGAACAATCCAAGGTAGTATTTTCTGGTATTTTTTCTTCATATTTGGGTATGATTTCAGTATAAATTCTGAATTATTCACTTCAGTGCATTTTGTATGATAGCTTGTGGAGTAAAAAGTTATCAAGAACAATGTATCAATTTCAGTTTAGTGTATTGCTAACAATTTTTTTTTAAAGATAATAGGATTGGACAAAAAGTAGCAGCATGAATATATCCACAATATCCCTAAAGGAATACCTGGAAACATTTTGTGAACTTCAAAACACGTTGGCATATGAAATGAAAAGTCACATGAACGATGAAAGATGGTTCTGCATTGTCTGCTCTGGCAGTGGCAACTCATGCAGCACTACAGCTTCCCTCCAGGTTCAGGAGTCTGTGTGGCAGATACATGGACCAAAGTGAAGCTGCTGCAGGAATGGACATCAGGGAATGCCTGATTGTCCTTCACACCCAAAACCTGCCACAGCATCCCCTGCTCTGAGTCCAAGCCTGGGAAGAGGGAGCACTGCTCTGTGCAGCTGCACAGCTGTGCTATTCCTGCTAAGTCTGTATCTATTCCTGCAGTAGAGAAACCATTGAAATTTTATGAAAGATACTCTTAAATCCCCCCAGTCTGCTCTTGCAAATACCAGCTCTTGTTTCTGTTCACCCTCAGCTTTCCCTCCCACCTTTGTTTACATGCTATCTCATTGTTCATGTTTGTCTATTCTGGCCATGGCTCAAGGCCAGAATTGAGGCTTAGTTTTGCTTCCCTGCAGTATGTTTTATAAATATATGCTATATAAACATCAGTTAGGATAACATTGTGATTTCCTTAGAATTTTTCTTTTTTTTTTTCCTGCTGAATATATTAGGAAAGAATCACCAAATGCTTGTGTCTCTATCAGACTAATTTCTGATTCTTTTGGAGGCGTGAGAGCTAGATAGATATTTCTTGGTGAGGAGACCACCAAATACAGAGTAGAGAGGAGTTTAATTAGCTAGTGTGAAGAAACTGCAGGAGGAGAAAATATATCTTGTGGTGGATAGAAAGTGAGCAAGATCGATTTGTTTGTACTGGCAGTATCACCCACAGAGTATCACTGCTAACAGGGATAAGATCCATAAGAAAGGTGAGAAGACATGTATTGCACAAAAACTGTGTTCACTTAAGAGTGAGATGTTTCTGTGACCTTTAACAAAAACTCAAGACATTCTGAGATTTTTATATCATGGGTGATTTTCTAGGATGGTTAAAAAAAAAGAGTAGAAAAAAAAAAAAAACCCTTGGAACAGAATGTCTCGTTCATGTGAAAATTTAGAAAATCATTTAAAAAGAAGTTGTTGGGAAATCTAAATTAAAAAAAATAGAACAATAATGCACTAAATAAATTCAGGAAAAAAGGTAATGGTTATTATTTTATGAAGTGATGCTGTACTGTAAAATTCAGCTGCTTAAGTAATTTTTTGATAAAAGACTTAGTTCTGTTTATCAGTATTATTGAAAAATGTGCAACGGAGACCTTCATCCAGTGCAAAATTGCAGTGTTTCTGGGATTTTTCCCAGTTTCAGGTAGTTCTGGAGCAGAGCAGTGCTTTAGTCAGTAGCATTAATATTAAAGATCTGAAATATATTAAGCTGTCTATGTAGGTATTTTTAATTAGGTAGATAATTGGTTAAAATTTGACTAGTTTTTTATTTGGGGAACATACTGAGCTGTTCTCCATTCCCTGTTCAATCACTAAACTCTGTTACTAGTAATAAGAGTCTCAGTTTAAATATTTTGAGGAAAGGGAGAAAAATCAAAAACATTTTTAGCACTTTCAGCCAGTTCCCAGCAGCCAGTAGATGTCATTCTATCTCTATTTTAATGCCAGTTTTTACTGTTCTCATTATATTTTTCTAAATAACAAATTGCAGATGGGAATGGGGGGAAACATTTATGTTTAATTTTTTTCCAACTAATGCACAAGTCTGTATCTTTCTTTTCAGTAATGTAAGGTGTTAGAGTGTGAAATTGGTACTTGATGCAACTGAGGCTGATAAGCTATTGTCTTTCCTTCACTTATCCATTAGAACTATTTAATTTATTTATATGTTTGTACAAGGAATTTGTCAGCTTTGCACTGTGCATGGTTTTTCTTTCTTTTCTTTCTTTTTTCTTTAAAAATTCTTTTTTCTTTCTGAGCAGGTTTGTTTGATGCTGTTCCTGTAGTTTTTTTCCTATAATTTCTCAAGATGTCAAGGCCAAATACAAGAAGAGTTTTGTAACCCTGGGGGAACACACAGACTGCTGCCCAGAGTCACACAAAAGAAAGGTCTGAGACCAAATGGGAAGAAAGGTTTGATATTTCTTTTCTGCATAACCTTATTATTATTTACAACCCAAATGCAGAGCCCTGCTGGCAATTGTAGCAAATGGAAAGACTTCAATCTCCAGTAAGGTTTGTTCATTCTTGTTGGGATAAGCAATTTGTAATTAGTAATTTCATTTCTGCCCAAAGATACATAGTGACTGTCTTGAGAATAGTGTGGGCAGAGGGCCAAAATGCTGAGACTGAGGAGACTGAATTGCATGTACTACCTTTGTAATGCTGATAACAGCATGTGCTAGTGAGAGTAGGAAGAAACCAGACCAGTTCATTCTATGGCTGGAGTAGCTCAAGTGCCAGGACTCTCAAGCTGAGAGTTCTTAAAATACTGAATTCTTATTTTTGCTTTTTGGCAGCCATTGTTTCACCTGGTCCTGTTCTGTCACAGAGGGACTCCATGTATTTTGTTAGCCACTGAGCTGAGCACAGAATTTGCAATCTGCTCCAGCTCAGAATTTGCAATCCATGATTCTAGAGAAGCCCTTGCTGTGCCAAAGCAAAAATACCCCTTTTTCTGCAGAATCAATTACAAACACAGGAACACAGGAAAGACAGGCCAGACATGAACTTTAAGATGTGAGAACCTTACCTGGCTTAACAAAAGTAAGCTTTTAAATTAGACTGGAAAAATAAAAAAAGGATTACAAAATTACCTCTCTAAAGCCTTTCTGTGATACCTCTTCTTAAAGGGCTTACACTATACATTACCTTTGAACCCACAAAGGTTACCTCTGGTAACCAGTGCCACTATAGTTTCTCTCCTTGCGGTCACTGAAGTGTAATCAGGTGGGTGAGAGTGCCATAAACTGGTCTTCAGATGCTCAAAAGGAATCTAATCCTCTGTGTGTGTGCTGGGTAATACATGCAGGGCATTAGTTACAAACTGCTGGTCAGAGTCTGGCTGTTCCTGTTGCACTTGGGGCTATGTGACAGCTCATGCTGATTTCCCACATATGTTAATACCATACTAATACCACACCAGTGCCACACTGGTACTGGAAAGAATTTGACATAGGAGCATTGCATTTCTTCTAGATCTTGGATCTGTGATCTTAGATAAGATAGATTTTTTTACCATAGAGAGTTACCATCTCATGCAAATCAGTAATTAAAGCCAACAGGAATAGTTACACAAAGTGTTTGTGGTACCCTGTGTCTTATTAGCATATTCATATTCATGGCAAAAAATCATGGTAAAGAGCTACTGCAGTCGCAAAAGGAAAAAGAGTAAAAAATCCATCATCAGCAAGAGCAGCAAAAACAAGGAGACAAGAGACTGGACGTGTCCTTATAGATACCGACGGGCAAAATGTCTGTCTGCTGAAGAATATGACCATATTGATACTATTTGCATAGCTGAGGAAATATAAGCAAGTAAAATAAACACTACTGCCCATGTAAAGAGGAAAAAGGAAATAAGTGTGATGGGGAGTTAAAAGAACTGAAGAATATAAAGACACCATGAATAGAGAGGATAAGTGCTAGTCAGTTTAAATCTGTCTTGTACCACTACAAGGAAGAGCATTAAAACAAATCACTCCCAACCAGATAAGGAAATAAAGAAAAAGGCTTGGGAAATGAGTTGTGGCAAAGGGGTCTAAAAGGCCCCTATCTCAAAGCTCAGTTGGTTGGACAGAGGACGAAGCTTTCGTTGACTGAGTAAGTTTTGCTGAATTCTGTGCATTTTTACTCACAGCACCAAAAATAGTGAAATTGCATTCTACCTTTTAAGATGTAAGTCACCTTGCTGAAGGGTCATTGCCCAGACAGGCTGAATGTGCCCAGCAGACAGAGAATACCAAAAGGGAGTTGAAATTTACATCATGTCTGCATTGTAACAAAGGAAAATGTGAAGATACCAACTTCTCAGGGGGTTGTTATTAGGATCCTTTCAATCTGTGCCAAAAGAACATTCAGAATTCATACTGGGATGTGACTTGTGACTGACAAAATCTTAGCCCTGAGTGTGTCTACTCATCACTTGGAAGAAGCTGTATCCCATTGCTGCATGCCTTTATAAAAAGGTTGAAAGAGGAAAGCATGAGAAGAGCATGAAAAGATGCAAAGGAAGAGTTGCATGGAAAGGAAAAGGAGAAAGGTGCATGGAAAAAGTTGAGAAGAGCAAGGTGCAAAGGAAAGAAGAGAAGCCTCAAATAATTTCCCACTTCCTATTTCTGCCCACATGAATCATGCTATGCACTGCTGAGTTTGTGTGCACTCCAGGGTAAGGGAAGGGAGGACATGCAGGAATTTCTGCTTTAATCTGTTACCTAGCCCATTAAAAAGGCAGGATAAATTGCCTTCACAGAAATTGGCACAGTCTGACTGGAATGGCATCAGAGTAGTGAAAAATAGGTGCTTGGAGAGAGGTTGGCTGTTCAGTTGCTTTTTCATGAAATTGTAAGCTTGGCAGCACAGCAGGCCTCATCCTTCTCACACTGCACCTCTTGCATTCCCCTATTCCTGTAAGGACCATCAAGACATCAGCAATAATTGGTTGGTGTAGACAATTTTCAAGTTTGAAATAACTATATTAAGTGATTCTTTCTTTGCTTTGTCTTTCTGCATATTTGGACAGGAAACTTATGTCATCAACTGTGTATGCAGCTTTTATAAATAGGTGACTGTCCTGTACACTGTGCTGCAGCAATATCTCATTTGCAGATGCTTTGTGATTTGCAAGCCTTACTCTTCCAAAACTGGTGCTTTCTAAAAGCAGAGAATTAAGCTTTGCTTATCTTTCTGACTGTGGCATGTATATATAAATGCCTTGACATAGGAATTTAATTATTTTATGTACATCAGAAAGTCAAAGCGAACCTGTTCACCTCACCTTTGTCCTTTCCATTTCTCTCTTCTTTGTGATACAAATTCTTTTATGGAAACATTTAAGTGATCTTGTCCTTTCTAAGCATTTGTTTTCAGTTCCAGATAGAAGTGATAGAAGTGTTGTACTTCTTCATATGAAGATTTCTTGACATCAGTAAGCCTGTATCCCTGTTTTATGTCTCCAGTGGTACATTGGTGTTAATTACTGCTGGGTTGGATTGATTGTTTCTTTTGCTTTTCCATTCAAAGGTGATGTTTTTGGAATCAATGTCTGCCCAATGCCAGCTGGTCTGATGCATCTCTTTGCCAAGTACACATAATCAAAGAAAGTATCTACTCATATTTTAATGTTTTACTATTTACGTTATTATTCATTCTCAGTAGTCAAGGAAATGATACCTGTTTTTTTCTGCTGCACTAGAATTATGATTTTAATAGGCAGAAATTATATTATTTTGAGGGTAAATAGCTTACCATTATTTTAGGTAGAGTTGAAAAGTTTTGAAAGAAGTATACTGGAATACTTCTAAGATTGTACTTAATTTGTTAGGAATATATGAAGGATGACCATTTGAGACTCTGATGTTGTTTGTTTCCTATATTTCAAAGCTAAGTGGCTGTCTATTAGTTATACAGAATTTATACCTAAAATGTCAGTTGTAATAATTAGGCTTTGTTTTCCCCATTTCTTTTATGGGGAGAAATACAGTAGCCTTCTGAGATTCTTGAATTTTTAGCTGTTTCTTTCTACTGCATATAAGTAACCTGAAGAAATTACACTGTTTACATGCTTGGTTAAAAAAAATATATAAAGAAAAGACCTTTAAATGTAGCTGTCTTCTGGCTTTGGTCACAGGCCAGTTGTAGATATAAGAATATTCTGTATATAATGAAATATCTGGAAAGTACCAGCATATTGGAACCCTGGATACTGAGAATTTTAGACTTTCTGTGCTGACAGGCACTGACCAATAAGGAAACAATGCTTTTGACCTGAGGCCATTGAGAAGACTTCCAAAATTCAGTGATAGAACTGGGATTACTGGTGTGTAGTTTGAATAGAAGTGTGTAATATCACATGGTGGAAGATTTGGAATTTAAAGTTTTATAATATAGTAATATATGTAGGGCAAGGTGGAGGTTTTAGGGCAGAGGTTTCTTTCTTCTTCACCTTATTCTTCACTGGTCTAGGTGATACTTTTGCAATTGGATAGATAATTCCACACTGTGGGTCACGGGTGATTGGATATTGGGTTAGAAGTTAAAAATGTAGGCCTTGTAGAGAGAGAGATACATTGCCATTTTTAGTTTGTTGTCTGGAAGTGCTGTAGAACTCACTATAGCATAGACAAGAATTAATAAACATCTGTGTCTGAACACGAAATACCATCTCTCAAGCATTTAGTCCCAGCTCTGGCAGAAGAAAAAAGAAGATAAAACACCATACTAGCAGCTATTCAAAATTACTCTGCCTGAAATAAGCAACAAAAAGGTCACACTTAAGATAATAAATATTAATGTAATTCGGTTATATGTAGCTACACAGAATACAATAGCACCAATCACCACAAGTGACTGAAATATTTTCATCAAATTCAGTGATGATTGAGAGATGAAGAACACTGCCAAGTGGAACATATTCTTGGAATACTCCATGGTAGTTAAGAGTGACTGTTCAAACTGCTGGGATCATTTAAACGTCTTTGTTAAACCTCAGCTTTTTTCTCTTTTGTACAGTGTGGTGTTCCTTGGCAAAGTCTGGGTCAAGTTGCTCCCATTCAGCAGCTTTTTACATCATTTTTATGCTAGAAAAATTATTTGTACAAGGCACAATGAAATAGAGAACTATTCTGCTCTTACAGTTTTCATTACAGAAAGAAGACATAAATTAGTCACAACTTTCCTTGTACACGGTGACACTAACTGTGTTCCTCCCTTTCCCTTTTTGCAAAAGTTAAGGCATTAGTGCCGGTATCTTTTTGAAGTTCTGTTTAAAATTATTATGTCCTGCTTCTGAATTCCTTCTGAAATTTGAGCAGGATTCAGCACTCATCACCTCTAGTCTTAAACCATTTTGTCTTGTGTTACAGTGCACAGCAACACCTGTCCAAAAGATCTCTGATTTGTAGCAGTGCTTGTTTCTAACCCATAGGTTACAAAATACAACATTATTATTCACCACATGTATTCATTTGTCTTGCACTGCACAGCTGTTGGAGCTGCAGGTGTGGCTCTGCACAAGGTACCATGCAGGGAGATGGACAGTCCCATAGGGTTCTCCCTGCATTTGCATGGAGGGAGAGCCTGATAATCAGCACTTGGAGTAACAGAAGTTTTGCCTAACCCAGCTAATTTTCTCATCAGCTTGCAGTGCAAAATCACAAGTCTTCTTTTATGGAAGAACAAATTCTAAGCAAGAAGGAATCAGGCTCTCGGTAGTGTGCATGTTGCCCTGCCCTCTGGAAGCAGCCTTACCCAGGCAGTTGAAGGCTGCTTCAAGTGCTCAGATAAAAAGTCCTCCAAGGTCCGGGTAGCCCAAAGGAGTTTATATATTGCCTTTCAGACACATTACAACCGAGATATTGCACTTTTTCCACAAAGCACCAGGGGCTGAGGGCTGTGATGATCCAAGTAGTAGAGTGAAGGAATTGGTAACAGTGTGCAATGGTTAAGCTCCTGTGCACGTTCAGGCACAGCTGCCATCATTGCAGGGAGTAGAGGGATCAAACTGAACCTTGGAAAGATTCAAAGAGAAAAGATATGGTTGTGATTAACATAAGGCATTAATAATAAAAAAATAGATTTTGTTATAGTGGAGATGAATAAGCTCAATTTAATAGGTTTCTCATCAGAGACAATGAAAAACATTAACTGAGATAGCATATTTACCCACCTAGAGGCTGAAACATCTTAAAATTGCATGTTGTTTAACAGTATTGGAATGGGAGAAAAATTCTAGTTTGCACTTCAAGGTGAGAGACTGTTGACTTGGATTAAATAGTGAGCTATTCTTACAGAGAAATGTCCATCTTTAAATGTGCTGAATTTCAGTTAAAATAATATTTTAGGTGATTTCATTATTTTCTGCTTTCAGAAGTGTGACCCAGTGGTTATTTCTTCTTGTCTAGTCCTTGTTTAGTTTCTTTAAAGCAAAACAAAATATATATTTAATTCAAAGACTGTTTAACTTGGCCAATGTGGGAGTTGGGCAACTGGAGACTGAGGGTGGATTGGCCCTGGTTGACAATGAGGTAAGCATCAATCTAAGACCATGGGAAGCAAGATGCTAAGAAGGGAGACATCTGGATAGATTATGGAGAAGAGAATAGAATTGTGGGAATGGTTATGTTAATGTAGTAGCACCAAATAAGGTCATGTGCTTAGTTCTTGTTAATGATTGGTTAGCAACATTTTACATATAAGGTAATGTAATTGTTCTTTGGTTCACTGCCCTCCAGCAGTGCTGTAACGAAGACTGTATATTGCCATGCTTACCCCATTATGGGATCTTTGGAGATTGTTCCATACAGTGTATGGTTTATCCTTTTGTCAGTGCTTATTAAAATTGCCTTTTGTGCAACCTCTGTTGATCCCTCTTCTTCCGTCAGCAGCAAATGGCACCCGAACAGGGACCTTAGTTTTATAATGTCTGGCTGTGGGCCATATCCTGGGCAGCAACCTTAGTTTTATAAGGATACCAACTGCAGGATTATTGGGTGGCTCCTCCCAACCAGCCGGCATTTGGCCCAGGAATTTAAGGACCACTGCTGCTTGGACCAGGTGGACCAGTGGAAAAACAGGTGGATTTTTGTCTGGCCTGACGCCTCATCTGCAACGGGACTGTAGGTGAGCTTGGGGAGAACTAACCATGGCACAGGGGATGTCCGTGGAAAAGAGAAGTGTATGTGGATGGTTTAAAGCACTTTTAATTGAGTATGATAAGAAACTGCCAAAAAAAGGACCTTAAATTGATAGTAAAGTGGATTTACCATAACTTCGCTAACACTGAGGCTGCTACCATTTTTACTGTTAACTGTTGCGACTCTGTGGGTGTTAGGCTCTACCATCTCACAACTAAAAGAGAACCTGTAGTTCCCCATATGCTTCCAGCCTTTTGCATGATCTTAGAAACATTGAAATTGTAAGCCAAGCTTTGTGATTCTGGGACTCTGGCAACCTTTGATCACCCCAAGGCAGCACAGTCCTCTACTCTTTGCTCTGTGACTTCTGTGCATAGGATATGGGATGGAACCTGCCACATGACACAGATGAGCAACTGTCCTTCTGCCATCTTGTGTCCTCTTCCTCCTTCTCCTCCTTTAGCCCAGGATGGTGATGAACACACCGTCTTGGACACTCCCTGTCATTCCACATCTTCCTCCTTCCTCTACCAGCTGCCATTTCCCCGCATCATCCTCCACCCCTTCACTTTGGGCCACACCCTTTCCATGGGAACCGGAACCACAGCCCTGAATCCAAAAGCACCCCGCGCAACATGATGGTGCCCGTGCGGTTGATACCAAAGCTGATTAAACACCATTGCTGCTACTCTGCCAACAATAACATTGTTGTTGAGCTATTCCTCCTCAGAAGAAGAAAACTTAAGTCCTCCTGGATCTGATGAACCTCCACCTAACCCCTCGGATCCCAGAGACCCCTGTGAGAATATCTGGACAACTGCAATTAAGGAGGGGGATTGGGAAGTGGCATCAAAATTCATGGTAGCTCTGGTTCGGTATAGAAGGGTGGAGTGAATCTGAGATGGGAACGATTGACATATGGGGAAATAAAGGAACTATGTAAAGCAGCAAAAGACTATGGGAGGGAATCACCATACTTCAACAACTTTGTTTGTGCCACCTTCACCACTCATGTTTTAACACCTCATGACTTAAAGTATGTAATGATGGCGTTTTTATCCCCAACACAATACACCTTGTGGAAAAGGGGAATAGAAAAGATTATTGAATCAATTGCTACTAGATTATGCTAGAGATCAAACATGGGCAACATTAACAATTAACCATCTCTTGGGAGAAGGAGCACAACGTCAACCTGTTGACCAGGCTGCAGATCTCCCAAGGCAAGTACTAAGTGACATAAAAGATGTGGCAAGGAAAGTGTTTATGGAAGTGCCTGATGGTAATACACCTGCACTGGATTTTGCTGATATAAATCAAGGGCCCAATTAACCTTATATGCAGTTCATTGATTGTCTTAAACAAGCCCTTGAGAAACAAGTCACCCAAGGAAGGGCTGAACATGAATTAATGAAAAAAATGGTGGTGTCTAAAGCAAATCCTGAATGTAAAAAGGCATTGCATGCCCTTCCACCAGAACCTGAGCCAGCACTAATGCAGAGGATTGAGTCTGGTAACCACTTCGGAACATCAGAGCACTCTGCCATCTTGAAGGCACAAGCTGTAGGACAAGGGATTGCTGAGGCTCTAGCTGCCATGGAAATTAATTCTCAAGGGCTGGAACAACAAGGTTCTGGCCCATGTTATGAATGTGGCAAATGTGGACACTTTAGAAGAGACTGCCTTCAATGAGGAGCAAAACCTAAGGTTCCTACATGTCTTAGGTGTAAAAAAGGTTACCATCACACCAATCAGTGTCACTCAAAACATGGGGGTTATGGCAAACCGCCATTGGGAAACTTCAACAGAGTGTAGGATGGTCTCATGCAATGACACAAATACCCCAGCAATTTATGCCCGCAACCACTGGAGGCCAGGTAGCTGAGAGCTTCAACATCTTATCTCAGGGCTACCAGCAGCCTTACCTCCAGGAGCCAGGTTGGAGTTGACAAGTGCCAAGCAAATAATGTTTACTGATTTCTTTATACATGCTGTATCTACTAGTCAACTTGGGCCCAAAAATCAGCCCTGTGAACTGCTGATTTTAGGGAATTGCAAGTCAAGGACTGAAGGATTCTTTGTGTTACCCTCTATGCTATCAGTGATATCACAGCAAGAAATCACGGTGTTAACCATATATCCTGACCCACCTTGTTTTATCCCCCAAGGATTGATAATCGCTCAAGTAATTTTACTCCCCGAACAGGACATCAACAGTACTTCAGAATCCTTGGTAATGTGGACCAAAACAATAAGTCATAATCTACCTCAGTTGACCTGTACACTGGAATTTAACACAAAAAGGATTTTCCTCACAGGATTCATAGAGACAAGTGTGGACATGACTGTCATCTCACAATCCAAGTGGCTTCTCAGCTGAACTCTTACGACTGCTCAGGAACGTTATCAGGGATTGAAGGTAACAGCGACAGCCTTAGGACTGTGCAGCTGATCAAGTCTGAGGGACAGGAAGGCTGTATTGCCACTACAAGACCTTTTGTGGTAAGACTTTCCCATAGCTTTTTAGGGGAGAGACATTTTATCCCAGTGGTGGCTGCGACTTGGAGACAAATTCTTAACTGGGGCCATTGTACAGTGCAACACACTGAGACTAACCTGGAAAAGAGATAAACCTGTATGGATAGATCAATGGCCCCTTTCTGAAGGGAAATTTGTCATGGTTAAATCCCTAATACAAAAGCAAATCCAAATGTGACATATTGTGCCAAGTATAAGTCCATGGAACACATCTATTTTTGTTATCGAAAAGCAAAATAGAAACAAATGGTGACTTTTACAAGATCTGCAAAAAATCAATGAAATTATTGAAGATATGAGCACATTACAACCCAGCCTTCCTTCACCAGCCATGATTTCCAGGGAATGGAAGTTAATAGTTACTGACATAAGGGACTGCTTTTTTGACATATCACTTCACCCTAAGGATGCTCCAGGATTCTCCTTCTCGATCCCAAGCATCAAACTCCTCTTCAGTAGTACCACTAGACGGTATTACCACAAGGAATGAAAACCAGTCGGACCACATGCCAATGGTTTGTGGCTAAAATTTTGGCTCCTGTTTGCCAAGATCATCCACAAACAATCATTTACCACTACATGGACAACATTCTTACTGCAGCAGAAAACAACTCGGCTCTAGATGCCATACTAAAGGCCACCACCACAGCTATTCAACAAGCAGGACTTCAAATCGCAGAACAAAAGATCCAACAAATACCACCATGGAAGTACTTGGGACTTAAGATCTTTTCCAAGACCATACAGCCACTGCCCTTGCAATTGAATGAGAATCTGCAGACAGTCCACGGTCTACAAAAATTGCTTGGGACCATCAGTTGGATTAGACCCCTACTTGAAATTACGGATTAAGATCCAACTCCACTGTTTGCCTTACTGAAAGGAGATCCTGTGTTAAATTCACCTAGACAGCTAACTGAGGAAACAAGAGATGCCTTAGACAAAGTATCCCAAGCCATTCAAATTCATTAGGCATACAGAGTAAATCCAAAATTGCCATTTTCATTTTTGTTAGCTATTTTGGGGAAGGGACCTCAACTTCATGCCTTAATTTTTCAGTGATCCTAAATTATCAGACTCTTTGCTAATTCTAAGATGTGTCTTTTTACACATCAGCCTGGGAAAAACTATTACTATCAGACCAGAGATGATGGCTCAATTTATCATAAGAGGTAGGTCACATTAAATTTCCCTTGCAGGAAAATACTTTTTCACTATCTTTTCACCAGTAACTACTCTGTATTTAAGCGGGCTATTGCAGCAATCAGAACATTTGCAACTTGCTCTTGAGAATTTTCCTGGGCAAATTTTGATTCAACACCCTAAACACGAATTGCTACACTCATATTTTAATTTAATCCCCAAGCCATTAAGAAGTGAGGTACCCCTCAATGCAATCACTGTCTTTACTGATGGATCAGGACGGTCCCACAAATCAGTTACAATCTGGCTAGATCCTGCTATGCATACTTGGGAATCAGATTTTGAAACAGGAAAAGGCTCTCCTCAAATAGTTGAATTGGCAGCTGTTGTCACAGCTTTTTCAAAATTCACAGATCCTTTTAATTTAGTAACTAATTCTGCTTATGTTGCAGAAGTTTTGAAAGAGCTGAAAATTCTTTCCTAAAGTCTGTTGTAAATGATCAGTTGCATGCTTTGCTTAATTTTTGTTCTTTTCTGAAGACAGCATTCTTATTTTATTATGCACATACGTTCTCACACCTTACTACCAGCATTTCTGTCAGAAGGAAATAGACAAGCTGACACCCTCGCAATGACTATACAAGACCACACTTCCAAACATCTTTGAACAGGCAGGACTCAGTCACTCATTTTTCCATCAAAATGCTCCTGCACTAGCATGTATGTTTAACATTGCCAAAGACCAAGCTAAAGCAATTGTCACCACATGCCTTGATTGTCAAAAGTATTCTCTCCCCTCTATTGGGGTAGAAGTTAATCCTCAAGGGCTACACGGTCTTCAAATTTGGCAGAGTGATGTCACACATTATGCATCTTTTGGACGATTCAGCTATTAATACGTTTCTATTGAAAGCTTTTCAGGAGCAATCTTTGCTTCAGCACACACTGGAGAGACAGCTAAAGATGCCGTTAAACATTTCTTACAGATATTTTCAACATTAGGCATACCTCATGACATAAAAACAGATAACAAATCAGCCTATGTTTCTCAAAAGATGCAACAATTCTTCAATTTAAGGGGAATGAAACACACCACAGGTATTCCTCACTCCCCCACAGGGCAATCAATCAATGAGAGAGCCCATGGATCTCTCAAACACCTACTGAAAAAACAGAAAGGGGGAGTAGAGACACTGTCCACAGTAGAGAGGCTTGCCAAATACATTATATGTATTTAATTTTTTGAATAATTCCTTCATGTGACACAACCACTGGAGTCTTCAACTAGCTCTTTTAGAACACCAGCAGTCACACCAAGGTGTGAGGAACAACTTCAGGATAAATTCACCAAGAGCTGAACTTCAGAGGCTCTACAGTGGGATTAGCTTTACCAGCATCAGAGAAAAGTAAGAGTCAACAGATGCCCTCCACCTGATATTCCAGAAGGTCGCTTAATCCAGAGATTCAGAAGTGAAAGAGAAAGAGAGCAGGTCTCCAGTGGCTTCTATATAGGCCAAAACCAGTGGGTGGGTACAAAGAGCCAGCCAATGGGATAACCTTAGGGGAGGAGTGAGAGGAGTGGTTTCACAGAATCACAGAATGACTAGGTTGGAAGAGACCTTCAAGATAATTGAGTCCAATCCATGTCCCAACACCTCAACTAGACCATGGCACCAAGTGCCGTATCCAGTCTTTTTTTAAACACGTCTAGGATGGTGACTTTACCACCTCCCTGGGCAGACCATCCAAGTATTTTATCACTCTTTCCGTGAAAATTTTTTTCTTAGTATCCAATCTAATTTTCCCTTGATGCTACTTGAGACTGTGTCCCCTTGCTCTGTTAGGTGCTGCCTGGAGAAAGAGACCAACCCCACCTGACTACAGCCACCTTTCAGGAAGTTGTAGAGAGTGATAAGGTCACCTCTGAGTCGCCTTTTCTCCAGGCTAAACAACCCCAGCTCCCTCAGTCATTCCTCATAGGACTTGTGTTCCAAGTCCCTCATGAGCCTTGTTGCCCTTCTCTGAACACACTCAAGCATCTCAATGTCCTTCTTAAACTGAGGGGCCCAGAACTGGACACAACACTCAAGGTGTGGCCTCACCAGTGCTGAGTGCTGGGGAAGAATGACCTCCCTGCTCCTGCTGGCCACACCATTCCTGATCCAGGCCAGGATGACGTTGGCCTTCTTGGCCACCAGGGCACACTGCTGGCTCACGTTCAGTCGGCTGTCAACCAGTTCCCCCGAGTCCCTTCTGCCTGGACATTGTCCAGCCAACCCTGCAGTTGCCACCAGGAATGTCATTCCATCACACATTAAAGGTGCACCATGTAGCTTGGGGAGACTTACTCTACTCGTACCCAACATCATGCTAATTCGCAGTAGAGAAATTTGAGAAAAATAATTATTCATCAATTTGAATCAGAATGTAAAGATGAGGCTATTTACTGGAACAAAGGAAAAAGAGTTGCAGCATCCATATTGGGACCTTGGGTTGCTGCAGCAAAAGCACTAAAGCAATTGGAGAGTTTAGAGTGTTGGCTGAGCAAGCAAATCAATGCTATGTCCCTTGCACTAAGTGGTCTGTTAACAGATGTTGATAGTGTTAGGCATGCCACTGCAGAACAGGGTTGCTATTGATTTTCTGCTGCTGGGACAAAGGCATGGATGCCAAGACTTTGAAGGATTATGTTGCATGGATTTATCCAATCATAGTGAATCCATACATTGGAGCATCCAACTGTTAAAGGATGAAGTTAAAAGGCTACAAGTTAAAGATAATGTGGACTGGTTAAATAAACTGTTCAGGAAATGGGTTTTATCTGGATGGGGGTTATCCTTGGTCAAAACGGGGTTTTTGATTCTTGTAGTGATTATAGTTATGTTGTTAGTGTACTCATGTTAGATAAATTGTTGAAGGCTTTGCTGAAGTCTTTACAGTCGGTATTTATTGCTCAACAGAAGGGGGGAGATGTGGGAGTTGGGTGACTGGGGATGGAGGGTGGATTGGCCCTGGTTGACAGTGAAGTAAGCATCTATTTAAGACCGTGGGAAATGAGATGCTAAGAAGGGAGGCATCTGGATAGATTGTGAAGAGAAGAATAGAATTGTGGGAACAGTTATGTTAATGTGGTAATGCCAAATTAGGTAATGTTCTTAGTTCTTGTTAATGATTGGTTAGCAACACTTTACAAATAAAGAAGCATAATTGTTCATTGGTTCACTGCCCTCTGGCAGCGCTGTAACAAAGTCTATATATTGTCATGCTTACTGCATTACGGAGTCTTCAGAGATTGTTCTATACAGTGTATGGCTTATCTTTTGTTCTCATGTTGAATCTTCATTAAGATTTCATCAAAATCCATTAGAATATTCCTTGCTTAGTAACTGCAACAATAGCTGTTCTTCCTGGGGCCCATAAAGACTGAGGTTCTTGAGGAGCTCAAATGCAGCCTACTAAGAAAAAGCTGATCAGTGTTTATTATATTTATTCTTTTTTCCCCCCATTTTTCTTGAATGGCCTGACAAGCTATTTCTGTTACATTTTAGCTTTTGCAGTATATACGTGCAATTATGTTTTTAGGCTCTCTTAAAAATGAGGAAACTGAGGTCTCAGGCAAGGAATTTGATTTTGTGATGGGAACCTGACCATCAGTTTTTAGCTTGTGATATTTAATACTTATGGAATGCAATTCACAGAGAAAAGCAGGAGGTTTAGTGTTTGGAAATATTTCTTATATTATATATGGTAACGTTTACAGTAGTATATGGAGTTAGCAAACCCAGCAAGACTTGTGCAGTGAGCACCATAAAATTTGGTTTGATGATGAATAAAACATAAATAAGTAAGATAGAATACATAGGGCATTTTCATCTCTATGGGAGGTATGAAATAAATGTCTTTCCAAAGTTGGAAAAAGTCAATATATTTTTGAGGACTGAAAATATGGTGTGGTTGATCTCTCAGGTTCTTTATCCTGTCTGTCTTGTGGTATCCCAAGATTCTGGTCTCTAACCTGAGGTCTGAGAATGAGAAGTTTGGGCCTTTAATCCAGCAGCTAAAAAACTAGCTGATTTTGAGAGCTGTTAGTCATCCTCTGGGCTATTTTGAAGCTATATTCCTCATGCCAGTTTGCAAATTGTTCATCTGTATCTAACTTATCTCACTTGTCTGCCAGGCTGTCATGATGTCTTAATATAGACCAATAATTTAAAATTCACATAGGTGGATGAAAGCAGTGTATAATCAAGCAAGAATTTAAGTTGTTAAGAAAGGACAGTGTTGTTAGACACAATAAAATAATGTCAAATGGAAAGAAGAGGTTGTTTATTAATAGAGAAATTTTCCATCACTGTTTCTTACTACATATGGATATTTCTTTCAAAAGTAATTAAATAATTATAATCTACTGTTAATACTGCACATTCTTTTTCCAAAGAAAACATTGAGAAGGCAAACATTTGCAGAGACAAAAATATTTTACCTCTACTACAAGGAAGAAGAGTTTGTGATCTGGAGTGGGATGTTTAGTTCAGAGAAAGGCACCAGCTAATAGCACCCATAATAAAGCATATTCTCTTGAAGGTGTTCAGTTAACCAGCCTTCATGAATGTCTCTTTAAGTCGGTCTCTTCTTTGTTGTAAACTTTGAGAGCTTTTGCTTTCTGATGGTGGTGGTGTGCTAATGAGAGCTAGCTGCAGGGAAGTGTTCTGAGAGAAGGGTATTGGGAAACAAACTTCCATCATGTAGCTAGTTTTTACTGTGCGCAGCAATTAAAACTGCTTTAATCCAGAGGTTAACAAGAAGGAAAAATCCCCCAAAACCTTCAACTTGCCATCATATTTCAAGGTGCCAAGAGAAAAAAAAGGCTCCTCCTATTTCACATGAAGGTTCTAAATCCAGTTCTTTGGGGTCTGAAAAGTCTGAGCTGAATTCAAAACCCAAAGCTTTTACTACAGAAGAGGTGAAAAATATTGGGACAGCTATTAATATCCTGTGACTCGAGTGCTAAATGACTTCTGGTTTGGCGTTTTTAGATATGGCAGACATTTAAAAAATAAGCACTGCCAAGGTCTAATTTTTGCAAACTAATTACAGCTGTTGAAGTTGAAGCTCAAGAAGTGTGAAGTGCCTTCAAGAATTGCAATTCCCTGGAGATGTGATTAGCTCACAGTCGCCACGCTGGTAGATCTGTTTGGAGCCTTCTTGTGTAAGAAAAACAGACAGGATTGACAGATAAACCTTGGTTTTATCTGAGTTTTAAATTTTCACAGGCTGATTCTTGTGTAGAAAGTTGTGCAGAAATTTCAGCTATTTACCTGGAAAGTGGGATACAGTATTCTACAGTGCTGTATACAGAAATATACATCAGTGATTGTGATTGTGTTCAATCCTTGGCTGATAAGAGAACGTAAGGGCAGTAGCCTTTTAATGCAAGCCTGTGCTTCTGCCAGTGTGAACTATGTATTGACCTATCTCTTTGTGCATAATGCTCCTGTGTAGATGCTTGTTTTGCCTGTGGACTGGAGTTTGCAAGCACTTGCCCTGGGGTTTTGTATTTGTGTGGGTCTTTTAGTGTGTTTTTTAAGTTGCAATCTTTTAGCATACAGTAAAAGAACATTCAGGGTGAGGAGAGCATAGAACTATGCTATTTACCCTGTCAGACTTACTCTTCAAACTGTTACAAAGGCAGGAAGCTTCTGAGCTGAAGGCCTCCTCACATGGGGCACTGATTGCATTTCTGAATTACTGATCATAAAGCCTGCATACTGATAAGAATTTATCCCAGCACAGTTACTAAGTATGTGCAGATTCTTCTATCTTCTGTCTAGAAGGAGGAGATATTTGCAATGAAGCAAATTACTAGTATTCCATATAGAAGGAATAAAAATGCAGCATGAGAGGAAGCTAGGAGATTTCAGAGATGATAAGAGACTGTAATTTCACTTTGAGTCATTGCACTAGGAGCTTGCTGAATTTTTTTTCTCCTTGTTGCTAGCCTTGCAAGTAGGTGGGATTTAACATGAGCTTAGAAAAGCTTGAGAACAATTCTTTTACCTTCCTGGAATTTATCTGGTGTCTGAGTTGGAAGACACAGGTGTGTGAGAAGAATGGGTCCATGGTTAGAGAAAAATAAAGAGGACTGTGTCAGGGATAAAGGTAATGATCTCCTTTATCTGGCTTTTCATTTTTTCAAGATATTTTCTATTGGTTAAGCAAGACAACCTATCAGACTTCAAAACTTATTAGAAAAATCTTTGAGGGCTTTTTGCTTGCTGCACAGTGCTAATGTGTTTTAGAGCTGTTAACTATCTTGGTTTTGAGTTATACTGGGGTTCTTGTAGTAGCCTGTATTCCCTATGTGCAAGATGGTAAATAAACCTTTGAGCAAATGAAGAGTTTATAAATAAGGTGACTCAGGATTAGGTTCTACCCTAAGTTTTCTGTTCTGGGTGAGAATTAGTGCCAAGTACATTATGAGGCTGGTAGTAAGGGCCATCTATGGCCATTTAGCTGAATACAAGAATAAAAACACAGAGGGATTGTCTTAATAGCAAGAGCTGAATGAAGGTTTGACTGCTTCTTTAACTATGTCTGAGGATAAGAACAGGACTAACTGCTGGAAATACTAGTTTGCTAACACAGGCTCAGCCCTTTTTTGAGTCTACAGAAACACCCTATTACTCTGAGTTCAGAAAATAATTCTATCTATAACCTTCTGTAAACAGTACCTAAAATCTAGCCTAGTCTGAAAAGGCTGCTTTAGGCTTGCTGAGCTCAATAAAATATATATTAAACAAAATATCAATGGTAATCTGAATATGTTAGGGAAAACTGGACCATCAATCTTTTTTATTTTTTATTCCTAGTTTGATTTGGTGATAGAGGTCTGAACCAGCAGCTGCAGCAATGTTTGATTTGTATTGGCAGTCTTATTTCTGCATGAAAGAGGTGGCTGTATTCTCCAGGGACTGTGAGATGCTGCTTTTATGATGTAACAGGTATATGTTAGGCATTAAGCCTCCTAGCTCTGTATCTGTGCTTCTGGGAGAAGCATATTAGGAAACAAGGACTGGAAAAAGTTTCATGGATCAGCAAATCATGCTGGTATTGCTGTTTCATAAACTTCAAATCAAACTTTACATTAGTTAGGATTTTTGTCTTAGCTGCTGTACTTGGAAAACTGTTCAGGAATGTCATTGTTCGGAGGGCTAGAAACCTTCTAGTTCCCAGTCTGAGAAAATCCAGTTTATATGCATTTCTTCCTCTACCTACTTTAACCTTTAGTTTAAATTGTTCTTTTAAATACCTATTTTTTACCCTGAAGTGCATTTATAGAGAACAGTCATATCCTCTGATGAGCTGCTCTTTCTTCTCATGAAATAGTCACTTCATTCTTCTGCCAGTAGCTTTTTTTCCTTTTTCATGTTTCAGTCTCACTTCACTTTTAAGAGTATGAATAACATAATGACAAAGAATAATGTTTTTCAGTCTCTCCTGGAAATGCCTGTTTTGATTGTCTCCAACTGCTCATTTACTTTTTTAACACTTTTATCCCATTGGTGGCTCATCCTGTGACTGGTGACTAATACGCCCAGATTCCTTTGTGACATCTGCAATTGATGAGCTTACAGCTTCTAGCAATTTTTGTGTTATTAGTCCTCTGGTGAGCTGAAAGATACCAAAAGCTGAATGTATAAAAGTTGGCCCTGTCATATTAGTGACCTAAATAATGTTCTTAATTTTACTTGCAGCAACTTTGTAGGACTTCTCAGTCACTTTAAGTCTGGGGGGAAGAGAAGGATCACAGTTGTCTGTTTTCTTAGCTATGGATGAGGCTAGTGAATTGCATAAAGAAGTAAATCACAAAGTCAGGACCTCCAGAGCTGCAGCATCTTTAAAGTGAATTACTGCGTGTCACACCTCTGTATGCGTGATAATTTGTGTGAGGTGCATGGCTCATAAGAACCTTAGAGGTGCTGCAAAGGAGGAATTGAAGGCATCTGAGGCCTCCCACCGAGGTCGCCACTTTGACTCTCTTTTACAACCAAGTCTGAGCATCTTCTAAACTTCAAGGAAATTGATAGGTTTTAATTACAACAGTTTATGAAGGTTTGTGACTGAGGACAAAGTATTTGTTTTGTGTCTATCTTCCAATGAAACATGAAGATAAATAGAGATATTAGCCTCCGGGTACAGCCCTCAGTTGGTTGTTCCAGTACCCTTTGAACTTGTGAAGAATGGGAAAAAATATGAAATGATGTATATTTATGAGTTTAGCCTATGTTGCTCTTGAATACTGGGAGGCACAGGAACTGGAATAGGAAAAAAAGAGGAAGCTGATGGGGAAGAAAAATGATAAAGGTGTGGAAAAAGTGAGATGTGTGAAAAAGTCCCTGTATATTTAAATTACTTTTTCAGGTGTGTATTTGAAGTCCCTCACCTTCATCACCTTCAGCTGGGGCAGCAGTGCAAATTCAGTCATGTTTCCACAAACTTCACCTAAGGCCTTTGTGAATTTTTATTAGCTGAGAATTCCCTGTGCTGTGCTGCACTAATGACTGTATCTGCCCTATAACTTATGAACACAACAGTGATTGAACACTGCTTTTTTAACTTATCATTGGTAAGTACCTTAATTTCCCAGAATATTACATCCCACTACTTAGCAGGCATTTGCACACTGCTGTATATTTAACAGACCTTCAGGTCATAATTTCACCAATGAAGTGCACAGCTGGGTGGCAGAGGGAAGGAAGTGATTGCCAACCAGAGTATGATTCTAGTGTTTGTTGGTTTGGTTTTTAATAAAATATTCATAGTCAGAACCATTTTATTTTTTAAAAGAGTAGCAGAATATCTAGGGACTCCAGATTCTGTATAAAATGAAGATCAGACATTTCTAAAGACTGAACCTGGTGAAATTAACTATTTATTGTGCTAATATCATCTGTCTCAGTTAAGAGACAAGTTTAGGAGAAGAACACTCTGGAATTAGTGTTTCCTCTAACAAAAAAAAAAAAAAAGGTTCCAACAATCCCTTTCTGCCAATTATAAAATGAATACTAGTGGATGAAAGTAAAATAAACCCAACCATTTATTGACAAAGAAAGTGCTCCCATGGCATGGGGAAAAAAAATGAGTAAATACTAAATACTGAATTGTGAGAACCTTCCCCCACACCCCTCCCTGAAACAAAAAACACCCCAAAACAAAGACCCACAACAACAACCCCCCCCCCCCAAAAAAAAAACCACCAAAAAACACCCCCAAAAGCAGCCAAACAAACAAAAAACAAAACAAAACAAACAAAAACCCAACCAAAAAATCCAAAATGGCAGGGGCAGGGAAAACACTAGCAGCTGACCATGTGGCAGGGGAAAAGAAAAATGGCAAGGGCTTTTGTCTCAGGGAAATAAAAAACAAAAGTTCGCTCAGCAGCTTGGGGAAAAAAAAAAAACAGGTGGGAACCTGGTGAATCCCTGATGTTGGTCTTTTCTTCACAGCAGATGAAGTTGGTGGATTTCGGGTCCTATTTTTCACTGGTTTGGCTTTTTCAAGGTTTGAGGCCATGACAGAGTAGCTGCTCGGCTCCCCACTGGTTCCCTGCTTCTTCCACGGATAGTCCTCTCTGGTCTCAGACCAAACCAAATCAAACAGTTCAGGAAAAAAAACAAAGGCCACAGAGGATTGTTGCCACAGTCTCCAAGGCTAGGGAAAGGGAAAAAAACCTCTTGCCTAAGCTAAGAAAAAACCAAGCTAACTAAGCAACAGAGAGCCCAGTCCGCCTGGCACAAGAGGTGCCAGGGAGTGAGGTTTGAAAAAGCACACTTCACAGCCCAAGGCTTCCCTGCCCAGCCTCACTGTAAAGCTACAGCAACCATCTTCAGGCACAGAGCACAGTGGAAGGGAATAGAAAACTAATCCAAGACACCATCTTCAGTGTCCCTTGATGCGTCCACACCCTGGCAAACTTCTAAATGCCCTTTTACCTTGGATCTGGCAGGAGGCTACTTTGCTTACAATATTTATACATGTTCTGGAAAAAAATTCCCCTAATTTCTCCAATGTAGCCAACCATCAAGCAAATGAAGTTGCAGTTAAAAGTGTGATGTTTGAGAATAATCTTTCTAGCAAGTAGTTTACTTTGCTTAAGATTAGCACAATTAAACTCTGGCTGCAAGAAAATGCATTAAAAAAGCCCCCTATTTTTTTTCCAGTTCTCTTTTATTTGCTTTTAGAATTTTACATATAAAACAGCTATTTCAGTTGGTATCAGCTGAGCCACTGAATTCTTTCCATTTTACATTATTATTTTGAAGTTGAACAACAGGAACAGTGTTTTGAGTGGTTTTGGACAGGGTGTGGGTTTGGGAACACTCAAATAACAGAATTCTTTATTCCTTTGCTGAAAGCAATACCATGGAGATCTTGGCAATATGAACAGGGTTTTCCCTCTTCTGTGTGAAATATGGTGAAATATCTGGCACAAATAGGGAAGTCTAGGGATAAATAAACAAGGTTGAGGGAGAGGAATGCATCCACAAGAAAGCCAAACACAGCAGAGGTTCTGTGGCTGAGTTTGGGGTGGGGCAGACTGCAGAGTTTACTCCCTCCAAAATGAGTCGGGCAGGTGGGGGGGAAAGAGGTTTCAGGTGTAACCTCAGGTCAAAGGCAGTGAGCACCCATCTTTCCCCTCACACACAGCTGTGAACCCCCCGACCCCACAGGCCACATCCACAGGATGTTCACATGAGAAGCAGCCGAGGGGCTGTCATCATCCAGCAGAGATCCCTAGAAGTGCCTCCTGGAGTCATTCCTGAGGCCTTGCAGTACAGGAGGGCACGTGATGCCACAAACCCAGAGTCTGTTTTAAGAGACAATTGCAAACCCTCTCCCCTCCCTCCCTCCCTCCCTCTTACTTGGCCGGAGTACCTGGGCATTCCCACCTGGCCAGAGCATATATTAACCCATTGGATTCTATGCTTTTTAGGGGCACGTTCACCACCAGGAAGACCAACTGGAGAGGATCAACAGAGCATCATTGGGATCCATGGAGTGGTGATATTTTCTTTATTCTCTCTCTGTCAGTGTCTTTTTGTTCCCCCACCTATTTTCTGTTTTTCTTTCTGTCTCTCTCTCCTTCTCTCTCTCTTTCTCTTTCTCATATGTACTATCAAATAAATCCATTGCATTGTCACTGGCACATGGTCTCATTTGCACCTTAATTTGGGCAGAGACATTTTTGAGAACTTTATTAACTGGATCATGAAAGAAGTGTGTGATATTTACAAAACAGGGAATGTTATCTGCTCATATGTCTATGCACAACCTCTAAAAGAGTCAGCTGCAGGAATTGTTGTGGAATTATTTCTGATTGCTCACAGTTCCTTGGAGTAAATTCCCCAGAGATGAGGCCTTGTGATTCTGGTTCATGAGAAGCTATTTGGAATTATACTGTATAAGGTGTGGGCTTGCACGTTTGGATTGAGAGGGCAACCTTGGTTACGTCTGTCTGTATAACAGGATAATAGAATAGAATAATTGAAAAGGACACTTTTCTCTGCATCCACCTGAATTAACTCAAAACACCTACTAAAACTTTTTTGTTCACTTAATTTGACTTGGGCAGATTAGCATCACTGACTGCCTTTGAGAAGAGTTAAGAGGGTTGCAGGAGAACCACACTTCTTGGTAAGAATATGAGTTTTTACCCACTGCTTTTCCCCCTAAAGTTTGTCACCAAGCTCCTCAAGAGCAGTTAAAATGTAGAGACATCTGCAGTGCTGCTGGGAAAATACCATAGCAGCTGTCACTACACCAGACACTGTTTAATGTGATAAGAAGTTAGATTATTGTTCATGGCACTCATCAGTTTGGATAAAATAAAAAAGAACTACAAATGTTTCGTTAAAATGGACAGGTGTTTAAAAAATTATTAGCTTTAAAACAGCTGTCTGTTCTTCACTGAATTTAGAGGAAGGCTTGCATTAGCTTCACTCTATGTGTAACTTGGTAAGAAAAGCCAGAAGAGCTTTTATTTATCAGCAAAGCCAAATATTCCATTCCCTTGCTGAGCTCTGTAAAGTCAGACTGTGAAAAATTCTTAAACATAAGACATATTCAGAAGATCCTGCATATCTACAGGGAGTTTTCTTTACCTTCTACATGTCCACCCCTCCACCCTCCACCTCGCCACACCCATCTTATAGCTCAACGTCTGTTGAGTAGTGCTTTTCTTGTTATACACCTTCATTGATGTCTTTAGCCAAGTTTAAGCATTATTTATTATTTAAAATATACCTTCCACACAGTATTTGTAGGATATGGGGGTAATATTAACAATCATGAACACTCTGCTTTGTTAATCACTAAGAGATTTTAGGATTATGCACTTTAATAATCTTTGCACAGTGGATTTTGATAAATATAAAGCTATAAAGCCTCTTTCTTCAGAAGCTGCCTATGTAATAGATTATTTATAGGTCACTGTTTTTTCTAGCTCTGTATTTTCTTGCTTGCCTCAACAATTCATTATAGTCAGTTTTTGAGAAACACCGCTCACTTATAAAATTTCAAAGGTTTATTAAAGCTTAACAAAATACAACCAAGGGACTGAATAAGGAAAAAGGACCAGAGCTAACCAGAGCTGGCTGACAAGGCTGTCCCTGGGCAGGCACACAGAGGGTGAAGGGGACTGTGGGGAGAGCAGGGGAGAGCTAAGCAAGGGATCGCAGTAACAGAGCTACACGTCAGTAACGCTTCCTTTAACGCACGCCTGGTATCCATCCCTTAATTGTGAGAGCCAACCATCGCATCATCTATCTATAAGAAATTCATTCAACTCTTAATGAAAAGAGAGTAGAAAATACTTCAAAACCCAAGTCCTGCCTCCTCCAAATACCTCTCTTTATATGGTGCACGGTTTCTATCGGTACATATTATTCAATACAGACTGTAAATCTAAATGGAAGTTACTCAACATGTTGCACAAGCTTGCTGAAGTCTCCCTTATGCATGTGGTGTTTTAAAAAAAACCCACGGGAGACTAGGATTCATCTTTCTGTCAACAATCTCTCTGTTTTGATGGGGAAAGCCTTTTTTCCATGTATAACTAAGAAATTATGGATGTGCTGTTATCAGTGGTTGAAAACTTGATCCAGTGTTAAGTGAATTGAAAGTGATGGAAGCTTCTCTTCCAGTGATCAGTTATATATGTGATCCAGAGGTATTTAAAATTTTATATGGTTAAAGTTGTTTTCAGATTATGTTTTCCACTGCAGTCCTGATACGTGAACTGTGGGAAATGCTGCAATGATTTTTACATGTGTGAAAAACAAGTAAAAGAGAAATGTCTGGGAATATGCATTAAAAAAAAAAAAAAACCATCTGACATGGAAATGGGTACTTGACCACTTCCATAATTTAGTGTAAGTCTCAAAGGCTTTTTGGATTTACTGGTAAGGTGATGTCATCATCCCAGTGTTCATGAATCTCACATGTCTAATGATATTGTATGAACTTAAGGGGTCCTTTAACAGGAAGGGTACCTATTATGAGAGTTGTTTAATGTGCCATCTCATGAAAATGAAGCAGGATTCAATTAGTCCTGCATTACATCTGTGGAGGCAGCGTATGCACTGGCAATGCCTCACTTTATGGCCTAAGATCAGAATTAAATCACAGTGGAAGACTTTTTTTGTTACATAATTATTAAGTGTCTGTCACAATTTCAGCAACATGAGATCCTGTAAACTGTGTTGCAAAGGTCAGTGATGCTTCAGCCAAAAGAAGAAAAGTCAGTTTAAATCCAGTTTTGTATTTTCTGACCCCACAGGAAATTGGCATATAGCTAATGTTATAGCTCCTTATTGCCTTTGTTTGCTTAATTATAGTTTTAGGAAAATGGATACTTATTTCTGTAGCCACACAATTTGAACTGTTTTTTAAAAAAATTGCATAAAAATGAAATCCTGTTATGGGACAAAGAGAGAGAAAAGGTTTCTGCAAAAATAGTAGGGCTGTTGGTTTTGGTTTTGCTTTTTTCGAATTGAGAAATAAGATAATTGTATTTGCAGTTGACTAAGTGCAAATGTTTTAGATTTGGAAAACGCACCTTTGAATTGCAGTGCGGATAGATGGACTCTTCCATTTCATTAGTATTCTGGGTGTTTGCCATGTGCCAGCGAAATGCAGGCATCCTTTGGGAGCTTGTTGTAGCCATAGCAACTGGGCTGCAGTTTCAAAGAGCTGTGCAGCTCTGACATCTCTGAAGCACAAGGCACTTGCTCATTAATCAGTGCGCTGCTTAACAGCCACGGGAGAGATCATTCAGTGAAATTCAGTTCAGGAAACCCGGGGACGATTTGCAGTCGGTTTTATCCGGCTGGCGAATTTGCTGGTAGTTTCGAGAGGTCAAGTCTTGCCTCCTGTGGTGCCTCGCAAGCTGCCAGCCTTGGAGCCTGTCCTGCCAGGCAGCTCCAGCTCTGGCTAGGGTCCTCAGAAGCGCTGCAGAGTCGTGCGAGCCCTGTCAGTGAGAGGCACAGCGCTGCAGCAGTGGCTGTGACACCGTCTCAGGCTTCTCATGATCCACTGAAATCTCTGCAAATCTTTCCAGGTCATCTGAATGTGATCTGGTCGAGGCTCAAAGTACAGAGAGTGATAAGACACTGTGCTTACGAGAGAGTCATAAAACTGAGTAATATTTGAGTGCCTAATTCCTTTGAATTTGTCTGGAAGTCCCAGCTGAAATGCTGTTCATTTTCTCATAGATTATGTTGAAGTCCAAAATTCAATCAAAAGTAACTCACTGGAATTAAATACGTATCAGTTATTTTCACTCTCAGTTGGATCTCCACACCAGTGTTTATGAAGAGAGAAAAATGAAATAGCATCATGAAGAACACAAAATGGTTATGGCCTACCAAAGAATTATGGATGAAGAATTAGAATCATCACAAAAAAATCTTCATCTCTCAGTAAAAAAGTCTTATATCAATGGATGTCAGTATGTATCATAAGTCTATATTGATGCAAAGACAAAGCCACAAAAATAATTCGCATTTCATGGAATGATGTGAACAAAATATTCTGGAAGCTGAAAAAAGTCTTAAGTAATAATGACAAATATGCCAAATAAAGGTAGTATTATTAAAAAAAAATTACTAATGCCAAAGTCAGCTATGACAAATGCACAGCTGCTTTAAAATTAAAGGAAAATATGCAAAAAAAATCATCCAAATATATTTATTTTGATGTGAAAACTATGTATTCTGAAAAATGTGATCAAGAACACTGACAATTTGAATGTTTTCTTTTTCCAGGCCAAGTGTTCTTTTTAGAAATTCCAAATAACTTAAATGTATCTAGAGATAGACAAAATTATTTGCATATATATACATATATGTATATATATATATATACATATATGTATGAATGTATGTATGTGTGTGGTTGTGGCCCTGCATCTGTTAGAGGCTTACCCTTCAAATCTAGTAGAATTGTTGTCTATTGTCTTGAACCCAATTAAGCAGAAAGTGTAGTCTGCAAAAAGAATTGAAAAATTAACTGCACAGTGGAAAACACATTTATCAACACATTTTCTATCCCCTTCCCATACATTAAGCAATGTATCTTCCTTAAGTATTTGCAAGACATTTAAATAAGAGGATTAATTTAATTCTGAAGAATTTGTCCTTCCCCACAAAAGAATTTGTACTGCCCTTCTTCAGGTTCTGCTTAGAAAAATTAAACCAATTTGTATCACAGAAGTGCCATTAAAACAAGCATACAAATCTGAGAACTTTCTCCTTTTTGTTGGCATAATATGACTGGCTGAAGTTTGGGGAGATTGGTGTAAGTATCAAGAGCTGTGTCAAAATATTTTCATTGATTTGAGAGATTTAGTCTCCCCTAGACCAGGTCAAAATGATTCACAGCAATGGAGTGGCTTTGCAGCCCAGTTTCTCCCAATGTCTCCAGGCTGCATTTATATCTGATTTAATCTTCTGGTGTACTCCACCTTCTGTCTTTCTCCTGTGGCTTAAAGCTGACTTAATAAAGACTGTGAAAGTCTTATACCAGATTTCATTGGAAGTAGTGTCATGTTACTAATTCCAAACCTTACTTGTCATAATAAATTACGTTGGCATTTAAAAAGTGTCTCTACTTTCACTAAAATCAGTTTTCTAATAAATCACCCTAATCACATTTGTTTTTTTATTATGGCGTGCTGAGAAAACTGAAGTGCCATTGTTAACAGCTGTTAAATGGTTTATTTCATTAGAATGTAAGATCTGCACAATTTTATTGAAACCACAGTGAAAGGAAGAGCAATTAAGTTGAAATCACATTAGATAATGTTGACAATATTGTAAATAGTTTGGTTTTGATTTTGTTTCTGAGGGCAGATGCATTCTGCTGTTTTCAATATGGTTATTTCAGTGCCTGAGACAGATGTTGTGTAGGCACAGAAAGCTACACTTGCTGTTCCAATGTCAGCATAATTATCATTCAAGAAGACATTGTAGTTCTTTTAAAATAATTTCCATATATCTTCAGGAATCTCCAGAACTTCCCCTATCCTTCAGATTTGTAAGATAATATGATCTTAAGATTAATTTGTAAGATAAATAATCTTCTTTCAAAGTAAATCTTCTTGCTTATCTTTCTTTGGATTAGTCTATTTTATTTTTCTTTTGGTAGAAAAAGTCTGCTCTTCTAATGCAGTTGTTAATGAATGAACTGCTTTTAAGTTCTGTTTTGCATCTTTGGATGTTTTCATATGTAGTAGATGTCTGAGACTTTTTGAACACAATTCTTCCAAATCAACGAGAAGCAGAATTCCAGGTCTGAAACTGAGTCTAGCCAATACTGTACTGAATCTTAACAGGCATTTAAAAACACTAGCAATAATGTTTGTTTGGATGGCTGGTGTGAGACAAACTAGTCTTCAAAAACCCCTTCTTCAGGATGTGGAGGCCCAAGGCATCCATAAAAAAATCTGGAGGCCTTGAGCCAGAAAATCTTTGAATAAAAGCCTAAGTCTACCCCAGTGACCTTAACTGCATCCTCTGAGCTCAAGTGAAGCCAATCCTTTGCATTTATCCCAAGAAAATTTTACAGTGCTTAGTTTTATACAATTATTGATCAATAAATGCTTTACCACTTCTTGCTCTACCTCCTCACTGGTGTAAGCAACAATACAAGTCCTCCTTCATCCCCATCCCTACTCAAAACTATCAGTGAAACAAACTTGCACAGTGCAAGGTTTCACCTGTCTCATTTACACATTAAGGTCATTGCTGAGGACGGCAGCTAAGTGAGGGCAGGCACTGTTGCTAGTGTTGTCAGCAGCCAGAAAATTTGGAATTAAATCTGAGTTATCAATAGTGCTATATCCCAACTATCACTCACCGAATTAATGCTTGGGCAGGACAGACATTAATTGACGTAAATCCCGAGTCTCTCCTGGCTCTAATAAGGCCAGACCAGGGCAGAAAAGAGTAGGGGACCCCCCATGGATAAAAGCAAAAACTCAGAAAAGGCTCTTTCTCTCTGGATCGTGTCCATCACACCTTTATTTATTCCGGGGAGAGGGAGAGAGAGGAAATGCTAGAATGTGTCCATCACACCTTTATTTATTCTGGGGAGAAGGAGAGAGAGGAAATGCTGGATTGTGTGCAGCACACCTTTATTTATTCTGGAGAGAGGGAGCCAGAGGAAATGGCGGGCGGTTGTGAGCCCAGGGAGGGGGCGGGGACAAACCAGCCCACAGCCAATGGGATGGCGCCAGAGGGGAGGGGTTAAGGGAGGGATGAACCACGCTGCAGACCGAGAGGGGGAAATGGGATAAACCATTTTCAGTGCAAGCATAAATACCTGTGCAATATAAAACCAGGAATGTGCATTACAACACTTAATCACATTTTTCCCACAAGATATGTCCTGGCAGCCTCATTTTCTTTTCTCGTCAGAATCACAATGTATCTCTTATAGTGCCTGTTTTCAAGATAAAAATTAAGCATGTTTATTACAAATACTCTGCGCAATATTATGTAATTTTGATTAGACAAAATTTTATTCCCTGCACACAGATAAGAAAATGTAAAAAAAAAGCCTTCAAGTGAAGAAATGTCTTGCTATTATAAATTCTTACATTAAACACTAAAAGTAAAAATACATAAATAACACAAATGTAGTGCTAGCCTGTGTTTTAAGACTATTACTCCTGTTATTTCATTTTCAGGTTAAATTTCATCAGGTTAAATTACCAGAATATTGCCTTTGTTATTTGGAAGTCCTATAGGTCTTAGATTACCTTCAGAGATGAGGGTCATATTCACTTAACTTCCAATAGAAGTTATTTGAACAGCTAAAAAATAATGCTTTGAATTCACAATAAGTTTCTTCTTTCTGGTTTTGCTTGCTGATTATGCTTGCTGTTGCATTATTTTTTTCCTGAGGAGTTGCAATCTAAACTGAATTCTGACATTCTTTCAGTAGCACAGACATGTTTACAACTGTTGCCTAATGAAATCTAGGACAAAATATGAACAAAATTAATTATCCACTAATGTGAACTATCTGCAGCTAAGTCAAATTACTTCTTTCATCCATTCCCAGAACTTCTAAAGAACAAATACTAATTTTTCTAGACATCAGGTGTCTAGTGCAAAAGGCTTTCTAATTAATCAGTCTTTTAATGTTTACATCTGAGATAATTAAAGAATAATGTCATAAAGAATATCCAGGAAGATGAAGAGTTCTTCTAAAGCAGTATTTTAGCAGACAGTAACAAATTTGGAAGAGTTTTCTGCATATGTTTGCTTGAAATGATGCCCTTTTATGTGAAGGACTTCACAGCTGTGAGATGTTAAAATGCTGATCAGAGGTGTGTCATTATAGCAAATAAAGCCTTTCTCTTCATATTAATGCTGTAGGATATATGCAGATTCTTTTGTTTATAACTTCAAATACTGTTGGAGTAGCATTTTTATTGGAAATACGGTACTATTTACCTGTGCCAGAAAACACCTGGAGGAATTTCAGGGTCTGTTGCTGTCCCCTGTGGAAGGCCAGTGAGCACAGGCTGGTCCTACCAGTCTGGTTTGGCTTGTGTGCCTCTCCATAGGTGCTCTGTGTACAGGGATAGAAGATAGAAAATGACTGAGCACAGGCAAGCTGGAATTACGACATTTTTCCATATTTTCACATAAGGCCAGAGCCTGGAGAACATTCACACCGTCACAGTGCTGCCCCAGTGGCTGTTACCCCTGACTGTGTCTTGTTGACAGGGCAAGCACAGTCTATGTCGCTGATCAGGCAAAGCAGTGAATTGTGTCAGTAAAAATGTTTTTGGAGGTAAAAAGGACCCAGAAGCTTCAGCTCTTTCAACAATATTTCAATAATATCATGAGCTTCTTGATGCCCAGAGATGTAAGGGTAATCAAAAAGTACTTTTCTTAAGGGAAATTTATTTTTAGAACAATAATCTAAAAAATCATGATCAACTCCTATGATTGAAGCTAATGAAACCACTAAAAAGTAATCAGTGCCTAAGGAGGAAAAATTATGCTGTGTATCAAACTAGGGCATTTTTAATTGTCTTTGTGTTGCATGCCTGCATAAATTATATATTTTCTATATTATATGATTTACCATTATTGAATTTTAGATAAAAGATTTTAAATTCTGATCATATATATGGTGAAAAGTGATACCAAATTAATTATGATGCTACTTTGAGTTATATATATTGTAAAATAGCATTCTTTCTGCTGGCTGCAGCTATTTACAGCATATATAGATGACAACATATTTGTAAGATTAATCATAAAGAGTTACTTTGAAAACTACCTCAAGTTTCTACAATTGTTTTCATCTCAATAAGAAATATGAAAAAAATCATCCTGTAATGTCTTTACAATGTTTATAGTTCTACAGAAGGGAATTTTACTTTGTTTAATATTTTCCAGGAAAATTGTCCTATGTCTTAGTTATATTTAAAAGTTTATCTCAGGACTGATTGAACTGCAGAACCATTCTTGCCAGACTCCCATTAATTTTCTGACTTAGACTGCCAAACAGTGAACCTCAAGATAAAATGATGATTGTTTTCATATTTGAATCTGTCTAAATTCTCCTTTAAAAAATCAGTTTCAAAGAATTAGTGAAGTTTTCTCTGTATTCACTTAACGATTTTCTATAGTATAGTATTTTTGGTGGATCGACATTTGATGTTCCCATATTAGCACTGAGCTGGCATTGCCATGAGTTGTTCCCTTCATCATTCCTTACTAAACCCCCTGCCCAGGCAGCAATTATATTTAGTGGTTTCATTAGCATCAGTCACTTTATGTGCTGGATTTGCTTTTCCTCATCACTTTGGAATAATCCCATTCTCTCCCTCTCTCAGTCTCCATATGCTCTCAACAAGCCCGTTCACGGCATCCACTTTGCAGCAGGGAAGAGGAGCAGCCTGTTGTGGGAATTGCAGAATTTGGGCTCAGGAGTTCATCTCTAGGATCCAGCCTGGCCATTTCTGCAGAACAGCAAGGCCTGGCCTGCACCCAGGAAACATTACATAGCTTGCAATGCTGTCGTTCCCAGAGAATTTAAAATAATGGAAGCCTCTAAGCTGTTTCCATTCAAAGCCATGTGCTCTTAGCTAAAGGGTGGAATGCCATTGTTAGGTATGCTCAGAATACGGTGATCAGGGAAAAATTTTACATCACATTAATAATGGAGGAGTCCTGTTTGAAGTTATGAGGGGTTTGGGGTAAGATTTAATTTTTTTTTTTTAAATCTGCTTTGTTGCCTTGAGAGCACAAAGTGAAATGATGATATTTGGGAGTTTGGATTGAAATCATATTACTTGGGAAAAGACTGCATTAAACCTCAAAGGAGCTTACGCCTTTAAAAGCATTGCTAACTTTGCAGTTTGGCAAAATGTGCTTACTCACACACTTCAGTTAAAAAAGACAGCTAAAAATAGTGCAATCAGAATATGCATAAAATAATTTTAAGGTGCCAAGGTGTCATCTCTGTTGGATGAGAGCTGAAATGGAAGCTAAAAATGTTAAAGGTCAGACTGTGACACTCCTAATTTTGCAAGGTAACATAGGTAAGCAGTTTTTGAACTTGGGGATTTCTCCCACCTATGTGTAGCTGTATCAAAGTTAGTGTGTTAAGTCCAAGAAGATTGTCTAAATTCTGGACATATTGACTGAGATGTTTGCTCCATCCCAAGAGATTCAAATGAATGCAGGAAACTGTATAAAGTGAAGTAGGAAAGAATCACAGCCTAAATAGTTTTAACTATGGAAACATTTATTAGCTACAAGAACGTACAGAAAATGCGTATCAGTCTGTTATCTTTTAGATGCAGAAATTTCCTTTAGGTAAACAAATGACAGAACACCTGAGATTCCCATTGCAATGGTAATTCAGGAGTTGGAGCATCTGTGTCAGATGAGGTGATCAGCATTCAAGTCAGGGGCCATAGTGCTTGTTAAATATTTACTTGTCTAGGTAGGAGCAAGAAGTTTGTACCAGAACACCTTTATTTTGTGTGAGTACTGTGTCTGTTAAATTAATGACTCTTCTGGACGGCAGAATCTTGGTAAAAGAAATCAGGGACACCCTCAAGGAAGAATAAATTACAGCTGTGTACCTCCTGACAAATGTTTTGCATAATTGCTTATAAAATTCTCCAATGATAACTATGCCATGGCTACCCCTGGCAATTAATTTTACTTTTTTTTCCTTAGTACCAGAGATTTTTCTCGGTCTCTAAACTGGTGTGTTAGTGTAGTTTAAGCCCTTTGGTCTTTCACTTATCTACTGTAACTATCAAATTGAAGCATTCCCTGCTCTTTGGCTTTTTGTTTTGTTATGCTTCCTAAATCTCTGATTATCTACCTCAGTTTGTCCATGTTTTTCCTAAAGCACAGTTGACAGCTTCATTTGTTTCACAGAGAAATACTTGTTGAAGCCTTGCCAAGGTGACTAGAAAATGGTTGTGACAAGGATTTTTCTCATTATTTATTTGGTATATATGTATGTTTGCATATATAGACACTGTGGTTTGTATGTTTTTATGTTATATATGTTTACTAAATGGGCACAAACATTTATAACATTTATTTTGTTATATATTTGAAATAGTGTGACATTCCTGCCTCATGCTTCACTTAGGAAGGAATTTAAGTCTGTTTTTTATCTTTACCAATTTAGTGTCAGATTTATTTTTTTTTTTCAGTTTGACAAGACCACTGTAAATTCTAGACCTCTCCCCCAGTGTACATGGGGCATTTCTTATTTTGGTAGGAGGTACATATTTAATAAATGTACTCTCTCTTCCTTTCTTTAGATTAATAATGAAAATATTGAATAGAACACGCCTAAGAATCAGTCTCTGTAACTTTGGTGAGCAAGTTTTACCATTTCATAGTAAGCCACTATTAATAATTTTGTAAGCCAGTTATCCCAAAGATTTTTGTACCTATTCTTCATTACTTTTCTGATTATTGTACTTCCCTGGTTCACCTAAGAGAATGTGTTGTGTCAAAAGCTCTAAAAAATTTGATATACACAGTATTTCTTCCTCATTGAAATGACCTGTTGCCCTGTTAGAGAAGAAAATTAGAAAATTATTTTGACATGGTATGTCCTGAACTGAGACATACCAGCTCTTGGGCATAACTGTGTTTTTCAAATTCCTTGTTATTTGTGACCAATTTGGGGGTGAAGGGAAATTTAATAATTCATGTGTTCTTCCAAACCTGTGGTTTATGGTTCCTATATTCCCTTTAATGACACATACAGCAAATTACATTTTTGGCTTTGTAGTTCCTCACACATACCTAATGAGTATGTCTGATCTGTTGCAGCTAGTTCAGTGAGTTCATCAGTCAGTATGAGTAGCTTGTTTTAATCTGTTTTGTTTTTTCCAGACTCTTTTCTCTGGTGTTAATTGTTCTAGCCACCTGCTTGCAGTTAACATTTTAAAGCAAGAGTACCATTCAGCATGTGAGCTGTCCTGGCATTCTGATAGCTTTCCTTTTATAGTCAGTACCAGGCTGCCACATAATTCTCTTACTCCTAACATCTGCAATGATTTCTTCTTATCTTTGAATTCTTTGCTAGTTCCTTTCCATCTTATGCTTTGACATTTCTAATTTTCTTGTACATACTACTCCTATATTTTTAGTATAATTTATTTTCACTTTCTCTGTGCTTCCTGCTTTGGCTTGCCACTGATGACAAGCTTCTGATGTCGTTGTTTTCAACTTCTATATTGGGATAGCTAATTTTTGTAGAATTGCCACTCTTCATAATTTTCTTCCAGTCATTGTTTGCTTTCCCAAAGAATTTGCTGAGTCTCTTGAACTTTCTTTTCTTAAAGACTATCTGTTCCTATTCTGCTATCCAGCTCCCTTTCTTTCCCAAGTTTCACTAGCTCTTACCATACCACGATCACTTTCATCTAAAGTGTGTTTCTCTTCCTTTCTTGTTGATTAAGTATACAACAGTCTTTGCATAGATTTTTTTTTCTGCCTTCTGGATATGCATGTGCATCTCTAAAACTTATCAGCACCATTGTCAGGGTTTTTATTTGAGGTGCATGACCCGAGGGCAGTCTCCTTGACCAACCTCTAAAGATTCCCCGATATCAGGGCGAAGGTGGCAAAATGAGGACTGGGTCTGTGACACAACCCTGGAACTAAATATTTTAGTAACTGTAAAAGTGGGATGAGGCCCAAAACACGTACACACACTATAGGAATCAAAGGTTGAAGACAAGAGTGAGGGAAAATCCAGGGTATTTATAGGGGATGGTGAGAGGTGGGTCCAGGGTGAGAATCCAATGGGTAAAGGGAAAGGTGGTGCAAGGCAGGAGCAATGTAGGGAAGGGGCCAGTAAGGTGGGATGGGGGGAACAATGCAGTGAACATAAACCAGTGGGGGTACAAGGATACAAGAACTTTCCAGAACTGGGAGGAGAAAAGGGATGACATAACTGGGAATAGGGGCAACCAATGGGAAATGAGGGTTATAAAGCTTTACCATGAACAGTTTTTAAAACCTTTGACAACTTTCTTAGGAACTGTTATAAACTTAAACAAATGCCCTCCAAGGTCTGGGGCCAAGGGGCAACTCCTCATCAAGAACACTGGTCTGGCTTGGGATGTCAGCCAAGCTGATTCCCACGCACCATAATTTACAAATTAATCCATGTTGCACTGTATTCATTCTGGTTTAAAAGGTTTTCTGAGTAATGTAAATTAATACCTTTTATTGTGCCTTGGTAGCTGTGGTATTTGTTCACAAAAGTTCTTGCCACTGCATTTTCATGATTTAGTCATCTGCAATGGGCACTAGCATGTTTCTAGACTTTCAGCAAGGATAAGTTCCCAAATTTGGATCCCAAGTGTCATGCATGAACATGGTGGTCTTTTCTGTTGCAGTAACATGTCTAATTTACTAAGGTTCTGTACTGCTAGCCATTAAATGCTCATTTTTAGGTACTCCTCTTCAGCTTCTCCATGTACACCATGTACTAACTGAATTTAAATGGTAGTGGTGGGAGGGAAGAGGAAGCTTTTAGTCATGGCTTTTAAAGACTGCTGCATTAAGTTTGTTCCTACTTCCTTGGTCTTTAGGAACAGCACTGCTTTTAGTGCTGTTTTTAGTTACATTATGTTATCATTCAAAGCAAAGTAGACATTTTCCAAAGGAAAGGAAAAGCATCCCTAAACTTCCACAGTGCTCAATTTAGCTTTACAGATACATGCATGAATTTTGATTTTGTGTATAATTTTCATTTACTGTATGTGCAAACTTATTTAATCATCAGTTATACTACGTGTTGTCATAAACAGGCCTCTATTAACATGTTTTTTATCTTGCAAATATGTGCTTTTCTTTTCTGTTCCAGTCCAGAAAAAGTAGTCATTTTAGCACTTCTGCAGTGAACATTTAAAATAGTTACTTAACACATGGCAGTGTGACAAATGCAGTATTGCTTGACTTTAACAAAGATGTTAAGCATCTTAGAAAATACAGGGGATGAACAGCAAGGCAAATTCTGTTGATTGTGCAGATACAACATAAACCTCAACTGAACTGTGTCCCTGAATATTTAGCTCTAAGGAAATATGAGAGCCAAAAGGCTGGCTGGAGTTATAAAGATGAGAAAAAAACTTAGGGCCATGAAATCCAAGAGGTCTGAGTTTGGCAGGGACTCCAGAGATTATCTTGTTGAAATCCCTGCTCAAAGCAAAATCAATTATGCAGGTTGCCCACGACTGTGTTCAGTTAGGTTGGGAGCATCACCAGTGGCAGAGAAGCCACAACCTCTGAGAGCAGCCAGTTCTCTGGTTGTTTGTGGTATCTGATCAGTTTTACAATAAGACACTTTCTTATGTTTAACTAGATTTTTTTTGCATTTCCGTTTGTGTGCTTTTTGTGTTGTCCTATCATTGGATACTGGTATAAGAAACAAATTTTTAATAATGAAGATGGCAAAACACTGGAACAGGATAACCAGATAGGTGGTGAATGCCCCATCCATGGAAACACTGGATGTCAGGTTGGATGGGGCTTTGAGCAATCTGATCTGGTCAAGAACCCCTCTTTGCAGGGGAGTTGGACTAGTTTACCTTCAAAGGTCCTTCCCACCCAAATTATTCTATGATTCCTGCTGTAAGTTCCATTAACTGCTTCTCAGTAGATAGATATAAATTCTGCATTGTTTCTTGTTGATCTCTTCTCCTTGATCATATTTAGGCAGTATGGGATGTAATATGTCCATCATGACACCATGATCCTGATTATGATGCTGATGGGTACTGATTGTCAGCATATCTGCTTTATTGCCCTTTAATTCTCATTCAGGAGAGACTGTGATGTTCTGTGGTAATTTCAGTGCACAGCTTTGGTCTTGGTATGCACTGTAAACTCAGCAGATAGTGTTAGAATGATACAGAGTTCCACTCACGGAGCACAGAAAGACCCTTTTCAAAAATTCTTTCCAAGTAACAACTGCTGTGACTGGTATAGGTGAAAAAAGAGAGAAAAGGATAGAGAATGTTCTGAAAGGGAGTGCTCTTTGTCATAAACTTAAATTGAGAAATTCATTTATTTTCTTGGGAAATTAAAACCAGAGAAATACGAGCAAACAAGTTGATACAGTTTGTAGATTACAAACCACCTTTCCTTCAATCAGGTTTAAGCACTGAACACATCTAAACAGAACTGAGAAAATTGAGTTAGAGAGTGTGCACACAGTATTTACCTGTCGTGATAATTGCATTTCTGCTTAAATGGGATATTAAGCCAACAGACATAATTTTCTCATTTATTCACATGTGCATGAAGAAAAAGACATATAGAATTAAATCTGAAGGAAAGGTCATGAGCTCCTGTCTTGAGCCTTCAGCTTCATTGAGAGTACTGGCCTATCTGAATTTCTTGACTGCTTATGGTCCTGGTTTATTCTGACTATTAACTCAAGAGAATTCTTTGTGGCTTTCCATGATAAAGCAAGAAATAGAAGCCTTGGTAACTCAGACTTATTAGGATTGTGTTTATGTTTTGTTTTAGATGAGCAATCTTTTCATTTGCATTGGATTTTTTGACAGTTGCTTTAACAGCAACCCTTTGACATGTACTTTAAGTAAAATGAATGCTTGAAACCATAGCTGTAATCCATGAAGGTTTTATAATGTTTAAGTACATATAGCAGACAAAATTGTCATTATCTAACAATTAGATTGCACAGTTAATTTTTAATAAAAAAATAACTACCTGCTTTCTAATTAACTCTGTAATCAAGATTGTTCCAGTATATCATTATATCTGTTAAGATTTCAAATCCTTACTGTATTTCAATTGGCCTAGTATTAAAATATTCTTTTTGCTCTGGAATGTATAATTAATAAATGTGCAGGTTGTTATCATGATTGTTTTCCATTAGCTAACTATACAAAAAGAGTATACCAAGGTATATGAAAAGCTGATTTCATTATATTTTTAAATTTGTGGATCTGTCTCTAGTGCTTACTGAGAACTAGATCCTATATCATGCTTCAGTCTCATTGGTATGCATGAGCTGCTGTGAAACTTTGAAGAGATTTATGCCTTGGCCAAGACATTATTAAGTTCTCCACTGGGATTTCTTTAGAAGAGAAGTCTTGTATGAATCCTGGCAGAGGGTTTTCTCCATGGAGCTTGATGGACTTAATCCCCTGTACCCCAAGGAATTTTCTAGTGAGTACAATGGATGCATAATTCCATAGGTGTTTTTGGAAACTTTCGCGAATAAACTCTAAATAATATGAGTGATAAAAAACCTGTGGTGTATCAACAGATTCATGTTCACATTGATTCTTTCCCATTTCCAAATTCCACACTGCTGGCCATTGGTCTACAAAATCCATATGTGTATGTGTATGTGTGTGTGTATGCGTGTGTGTGTGTGTGTGTGTATGTGTGTGTGTGTGTGTGTGTGTGTGTGTGTAAATAAATATTATTTATATTTATATACATAAATACATAGATGTGCACACAAGCACTGGCTGGATAGTTAACTCCTACATCACTGCGCCACAGTCACCAGAGAGGCTTGGGTAGAAACTCCTTTGTAGATGGACCATTTGTAAATTACATTCAGAATTTATCAGACATGCAGATAAAGAAATGTAAGGACTGATAGACACTCTGAAGTCTCTATAAATTAATCAACATGTTTTCAAAAAATTGTTTAAGGACAGCTCTAAGGAATTTTGAATGGTTGGTTCCTACAAAAGCCTAAATTAAAAAGAAAAAAAAGTGCTCATAAATGTAGAAGTGTTGGTTACATATTTGACCTGATATAAACACAGCATCCAATGTGAACAGACAAAATTCACCACCGCAGGAGGCATCCTGGTGACTATCCATACATTTATATGCCACTTATGAGAGTGCATATGACTAATAGAATAGAATAGAACTAATAGAACTAATCTCTTAATAGAATAGAACTAATCTCTCAAAAACATCTATCTCTCGCAATTTAAGCAGCCAAGCAAACAAAAACCAAATTGGCTGCCTGTTACATGTACTTCACAGAACAGAAGGAACCCTGCATTATGAACAGAAACTGTAACTGGTTATCCAAAATTTTGAATGCTGAGATTTATGACAATTTCTTGAATATCCAGTGTTGTGGATATTTAAATAAAATGTATATAAAATGCAAATTTTATTTTACATCTACTCAATTAGATTACAGCTCATATCATACCATCTACAGGCAAAATTGATCACAACTCCCTATATATACATAAATTTATTTCCTCTGCTTTCATGGATAGTAAAATTTATTTAATGAAGGTAAACAGAATCTGGCTCTTGGAAGCAGGAGAAACAATATAGAGCATTATTGTTCAAACACATAGTGTTATACTGTTTTCCCTGGAGTTGTTTTTTTGTTTTGCATGAATGTCTTGTCCTGATGTCAGTGTCAACTATTTACCAAGTGCTAGCATAAATCTGATATTCTGAAGCTGGCTTCTAGATGGGCAGGAAAGCAGTGACATGAAATCCCGTTTGTTTCAACTATAAATTACTTAATATCTCTTGAGAGCAGACCCTCAAAAATATCTAAGGTATTTTCTTTGGGAAGCTCAGTCTCAAAGGAGTGATGGACTCCCAGTAAGAGATACTTCATTTAGCTGTGTATAAAAACAATGTGTATCAATAGTTGCAAAGTTGATTATTTGGCCTCAGTGAAGAAAAAATAGTGTGTAAAGATACATGCAGCAGCACTTCACTGTGACACTAGTGGTACAGCTGTATATTGTAGAAAGAAACATGTATGAAGTGTGATTTGGAATGAACTTTGGGCTTTGAAAAGGGAATAACCTCTGCACAGTTCTCACTGTCTGGAGCAAACTTGTGAGGACGAGCAGACAACTAAAGACTGCTTGGTTCATTTGTAACTTCTGCTTAAGGCATTCTACTCTGGCATTTTATGGTATTAAGGCAGAAATACGACCCTCATTGTTGTCACGTGGAACCCAATCCATGGCAAAAATTCTGACACTCAGTTTTGCAGAGCTTTCCAGAGTGCCTGAGAGGTTTTGAGGAAACTGCTGTGGATGAACCGGTTAGAGGAACCTGTGCCCCCAGCCTCATAGACTGGGCAGTGAGTCAGCTCAGGGCTTATCTCAATGCTGAGTTTTGGTATCTCTTATGCTGTCTTTACACTTTGTACCTCGCTCCTCTATTTTATTTCACAGATTACCTAATAAAAGGATGTAGTATTTCCTACAGTGAAAAATTTTTGAGTTATTTCTGTAGGTTACTAAATTAAGGTTTTTTTATGTAACTGCTAGTGCCTCTTTTCAGTGAGGTTAAAATAGAAGTTTCTCTTTCAACCAATATTTTTTTGCTTAAGCTTTTTACCATATCCCAACGTTAATATTTGTACCACAGTGTAGACTAGTTGCAGAAGAATTATCATTCTTCTTGTTCCTTGCTTCCAGGGTTTGTAAGCCAGTGTGAGCAGAAAATTAAATAAACAAGCAGATATGTAAATGTATAGATATATATCTGTCTCTATCTCAGAATACTTTGACAGCAGTGGTTGCTACATTATGCTTTGGTTTCTCCCACCAGAGCTACACTTTGCAAGTCTGTTGATCTGTACTTCCTGTAATAAGGATTTCCTCTGTTTCAGTAGCGACAAACATGACCAGAAATAAACTCCATATGGATGTTTTCTATTTTTCTTGGAAGCTCAGCTTGAAACCACTAATATTTGAAGAAAGATTATGTTGGTAGTACCACGCTAATTTGTTCATGAAACATGTAGCCCCAGAACCAAAATGTAAATGTTATATAATCAGGATACTTAGAGAAAGAGCATCCTCTTTTACCTGTATTCATATATCAGACAAAAAAAATAAGAACTACTTGAAAATTTAAAACTATAAAAAATGACTCTTTATTTATTCCTTCTCACTTTAGAGTTTAAATTGCACTTTAAATAAGCCCATTCTCATTTAGGAATTGGGGACTAGACCTGTCATTAAAAAATGGGTGAATCAATTTTTAATCACCTGCAGTAAATTCATATTGGGGGTGTAATTAAAAAGTGAAATTAGTGAAGACAATTTAAAATTCATTAATATTCAGAAAAAAAAATAATCACAAGCAAAATTGTTCTTTCATTTGTTTGTGGAGTTGTGTAAAACTGCATTTTGGAAAAACACTTTGCTGGCTAATATGGGAGAAGATCACAAATCTTTGCACACCCTCTTACTGCAATGTTGATGAATCAGTGTTAGCATTAATTTCTATGCTTGAACACTTTTAATCCACTAGGGTAAAAATTTTATATAATTCATATTTTGCATAAAACCAAATTGTTTTGACTCTTGTGGACTTTGTATCATTGTCCTAGTGTTACAATAAGTGCACATCATGTATATGTAGTTACACTTGTAAAAGATTAGGAAGTTCCATTCTAAAGTGTAGTATACATGGGTTTTATTACAGTTCTTGAGATTTCCTAATATAAGACAATCCATTTTATAATTTGCTATTTCAGCCTTTATGCAATGAATAGAGTTGACAATGAAGCATGTAACATTCCTATTATGTCCTCTGATCTAGAAAAAAACTGCATTCAGCCCTAACTTTAGCAGGACTTCGTTAGTTTAGTCATAACAAGTTTGAAAGTTATCAGAAACTAAGAGATTAAATACTAGTAAGTTTTCTACCTACTTTTCCTTTTTGATAGATACAGCAAACAAAATTGGAAGGGTGAATGCATATACTAAGACTTCTCCAGGATCTATGTGAAAAGGACTTTTTTTAGGGAAAGTGATGTTAAGCAAAAAGACTAGACATTCTTATTCTTGGATAATGCTAGTTAGGTAAGATTTAACATGTCTTTCAGAAATACAAAAAGTCTTCCCTTACTCTGCTTCTATGATTAACTCTGAGGTTTTAGGCTTGCATGGCTGCTCTTCCATAGGTTCATGTTCTCTTTTGCTTTGAACTTTTTAATGTATTTTTCGCTAACAGGGTAGAAACTTCCTCAAAGTTCTTTAGCAGTCAGAACTTTTTGACCTTTTAACCTAAGATGAGTCAGTACTAAAGGAAACCAGAACAAAGCAGTAAGCTGACATGGTAACTTATGCTTTATCTCAGATTTTGATTGACTATGTTAATTCAAGGTCAATATAGATTATTAATGCTTTCAAGTCAATAAATTTTGACCTGTTAGACATGTACATAAATGATTTTCCATCATACTGAGAATTCAAAGTGTCTGTATGAATCAGTGGTTTGTAGCAGCTTTTAAACAGAAGGCGGTACTGATTCAACCTATACTGATACTGATCTATGAAAATTAGCTGGAGTGGAATTTTTAAAGTCTCAGGGAACATGAAATTTGCATGTGTAAACTGAGTGTTTATTGCTAACTATTTTGAAGACATTCAGTCATCAATACTGCATTCCAAACATACTTAAAGCCCTCCTTAGATTTAGTACCTCTGTAAGATGTTTCATGTGTTGACTTGTGCATTTTCTATGTGTAATTCTAGTGACAACTGGTAAAGGACTGTTCTGTTTACAAAATCTAATACCTTCTCATGGGAAGCAAAGTCAGTGCAGTTTATTACAGGTGTATCTGTATGACAACCCCACCATATGATACTAAACCTGTGATATCAATGTAACTGAAAAATTGAAAGCTCTAACCCTTTGGTGCTCGTGTACATCTTCCTTTAATTTGTTCTTTCTGTCAGCTCTCTTTTGTGCTCTGAGAAGGTTCTCACTCCCACTCCAGATTATTCTCCAGTCTCTGTAGTTGTCCTCTTCACTTGGATCTCATTACCTACTAGAATTTGGATGCAGCAAGTCCACTTAGATTAAGGCAGTACTCTGTGAACATAAGGATAACCACTATCTTTGAAAAAATGGATGATCCTCTTAATATCAGGGTCAAGACAACACAGAGCAATTAAAAGGACATATTCATTATATGAGTCATTGAGAATGTAATGAACTGCAAAGTCATGGTGCCTTGGAAGACAAATTTCTCAAATTCATGTCTGGTAATTAGAGAACAAGTCCCTTCTTCTATTATTATTACCAGGCAGCATTACTGATTCCACAAGATATTTTCATAGTGCTTAAATTCCCTGAGTAATACTCAAAACTCACACCAGATTAGTATTCTGTGTTTTGTTCTTCATAACATTTGTCTCAGCAGGGTAATGAATAACTGAAATAATTAGTGAATCCTTTTGCCTTTGCAATAAAAGCAGCATGATCTCTACCCAATGTACAAAGAACATCCATCAAAATGAATGCAATGGCCTTGACAGGAAGAAAGGCCAACTGCATCCTGGTGTGTCCAGCCTTCCTGCCCGTGTCAGCTGCATACCAAAGTGTGTAGTTCTGGAAATAATCCACAAGAGAGAGAATTGTGGCTCCCCAGCCTTCAAGTGTATGATAAGGCCTTGTTAAAGGGATGTCTGGGCTCCCCAGGGTGACACAGTTGATGCTGGTCACTGGTCACCCCCATAAACACATCTGAAGAACAAGGATCTGTCTCTGAAGCATTTGCAAATGAAAGAATATACAGACCTTAGTATATTAGATGGTGATATGTAAGGAGTAATTCCTATGTTAAAGCAGTATCTAAAGAAAAAGAGGGGAAAATGAAACTCCAAGCCTGAGGCTGTCCTATTAGAGTTTTTTTTCCTCAAGAACCTCCATTCTGGAGCAGACCACTCAAACAATTGAAGTGAGATAAGTAAGTACAAGATAAAGTACCATTGGGCAGTAATCTATTATAAGATCAATAGTTCATGGGAGGTATGTTAGGATTAATGCTTAGAAATTGGCAGAGCTGCCTGGATTGTTTAGCAAATTTGGAAAGCCTCATTTTGTGGAAGTGTATGACAAGATATATTTAAAGAGAGTTCAAGTCACAGATTGCTTTATTCTTATTATGGCATTCTTTTTGTAGTAATATCTTTTGGTATAATATTTAATCTAATATTTATGCATTTTGGAACAAATCAAAAGATAGGCAATTAACAGTTTGATTAATTAGCAGTTAGTGCTAGGGGTGAGTAGTTCTTGGCATGGTAAGAGACTTTCAAGTTCTTCTAGTTTCATAGGTGGATGTATTCTTGCATGAACTAGTACTTTCTCAGAAAGTGTCTAATATCTGTGCACCTGGATATGTTTTGTTGTTTGTATTATTAATCACTGAATATCAAATTACTTGAAAAGCTGTAAGACTTGCTCTGGAAAGACCTGTTTTCTCCCTAGAGTATGGTTTGGGCTTGTTTTAGGGATTATTCTTTCATTGTATCCATCTCCTTCAAGGTCATTTTGTCAGGAATCTGTGTACCAGAAAAAAGCCTTCATGGAAGGTTGCTGAGAAGAGAAATAGAGGCAGATGTTTTGCAGCATGAGACATGGGAAGGAAATATAGGTGAACAGGCAGGACATATTATGCCCCATGCAGATGTCTCCTTGATGGAGAGCTGTTTCCCTGGATATGATGAATAATTTGAGTTATAGATTAATTCAGTGGCCAATGAAAAGATTTCCCTCTTGAACTGCCAGAGTAGTGGACTGTTGCCTCTGAAACAGTGCTCTAAAGCCTTTTGATCTGAAAAGATGTGCTTATTATTTGTGTTTCTCAGGTGGAAGAAGATTCTCTATCACTGCTGCCAATGTATTCATGCGTTATTTCATTCACTACTGCTCTGACTATTTTATTCACTATGACTCCTGCCATATAGTCCTCCTGTAAAATAAGGTACTTATTTCAGACTGGTAAAAAGCAGGGTTGGCGCTGTGTAAAAGGTGCAAAAATTTGATTAGGAGTATCATGAAGTGTGAGAGTCTCCAATAGGAAAAATAATACCTATGAAACAAACATATGTTTGTACTTGATTAGTAAAAAAGAATAGTTTCTTCAGTGAGTCACTGTTCTTCACAAGCATGTGGGTGATAGAAGTTTCATGGTTATGATGTAAAACCCAGAAGCATTCAAACTACTTACTACAAAAGAGGAAATTCTGCAATTCATTTTTTCCCCCCAGTGTAGTTATCAGCAGCACATAGTTCAATTATCATGGGCATTATATAAAACAATTACTTTCTTGGAACTATTTTGAGTACAAATGAAATAATTTATCTAGAAAGAAATTACACATTCTTAGGATCAAATAATTCCATTTTTTTTTGTGAACGAGAAGCACCTTGTGAAGTAAAAACACCTCTTAAAGAGCTGGTCTCAAATTATTCCTATGGCTTGGTCCAACCCCTGGTGAAGTCAGTGAGAAGTCTCTGGTTGAGACTCCCAGAAAACTAGATACAACAGTGCATCTCAACTGAGTGTTTCTGCAAAAGAGGGGTTGTTTAGTGTGTAGAAAAAGGAGAATGGGTACTAAAGGAGGAAGAGAGTGAGTTGATAAAGAGCACAATGTAACAAGACAATGAAATATCAAAACAATTCCAGCATTTCAGACCTATGGAGCAGGATACTGCATCCTGCCTATTCATTTCAGCTGCTTGGCCTTACCTAGTCATCTGCTCCATTTAACTTGGTGGGGCACATGGCATTAGCTGTCTTTAATTTGGTCATTGTGTCTGTTTCACAATATCCAAGCAATATTTCCAAAGGTAAAATCCTATCTTATCTTGATAGGGTATTTTGGAGGTGTTGAGCCAAGCACAATGTGATTACCTATCCTAAGAGCAGATGTGGATACCCTCCCCAGCACACACTGCATAATTCCTAGGGGACATTGTAGACATTACATGTTGCGGATAGGAGGGAAATTTGGCCTCAGAAACATGCTAAAGGATGTATTAATTAAGGGGTACAAAAATGTAATGTAAATTCTGTGTTGGCAAAGTGATTTGAGTGACTTGTATGTTGTCCACTTCACTTGTATGAGTTGGCCACATACCAGGATTGGCAGGATTAGCCAAACCTGCCTTCTTTGAACAGCAGCTTCAATTTAGGCATCACAATGGTTTTATTTCCTGATGTTCCTAGGGAAGATGATTAACTCACATCCCTGAGCGGGAATCTTTGGACAGTTCAGACCATGTCTTGCTTTCCTAATTGTATAGATCTGTCTGAGTGCCAGGCAGTAAAAAGGTTTAAACTGTCCTGCCCTTATTTGTTACATTGTAACAAACCTGAAAAGGGAGATGTTTTATATTTTCAACTTCCAAGATCAAAATACCTGTTTAATAACTTGAAGTTCTGCCATCTCTTTTTGATCTGTTATCCCTTAGTTGCCTTGAAAATAATCAATGCATATCGTAGAAGCCCCAGTCACGGTGTGATGACTGACATTCTAAAATTGCTTAGCAAAATTACTGAACTCAGTGGGCTCTGTTTCTGTTGTCTTTTACACAGGCAAATGCTGTTGGCCCACTAATCCAGACATGCTCAGGAAAGGGAAAGTTTCTTTACCTTCCTGAACACATGTCCTTTGCAATCATTTAATGGAGATTTTTACCTGCTTTCCTGATAGTTATAGATCAAAGCTATTGCTTTATCATTTCTTTGCTGGCACAAAACACATCTTTGATTAGGATTTTAAGATATAATGCTAAACATTTGAGGTTAGTAAAAAAATTTCTGGGACATGTGGATGAACTGAAAAATTGAGATAAATGGTGTCACCTTTAATAAATGCATTCCAAATGTAAAGGATTGCAAAATGTAAAGGATAGCTACGCAGTTGATACAATCAAGCTTGTCCAATGTAATAGTGTTTTTAACAAGATTTGGGACCTAAAATTGATATAGCTGTAATTAAAGTTCTGCATATTCATCTACCATGGCACGCACACATCTGTTATTAAGTCTGCTTTACCAAAAAGCTGAAGATATACACTCTGAAATACATTTCTTTTTAAAGTCATATATATTTATTCCAAGTAGGGAATATCAGACAGCTCCTGCAGGGAATGTGACTGGATTTGGCAAATTATACAATGTACCTAAAACTTTTATTTCATTTGTTAGCTACTGGTGATCATTCACCTGTATAGCTTTTCCTGTTGTATTTATAAAACTGTGATTAATATGATATAAAATTGTATTCTGTTTATGTTAACTGAAAGAAGATCATGCTTATCGTTTGAATGCATTTCTCTATGCAAGCTTTCTGTAACTTTCTACCCTCTTACTTCATTCCCTAGTTTGCAGAAATGTATTTTCTGTTCTGTCCGCTTCCATTTCACATTTTCTTTGCTATGCCTGCTTTCTTATTCAGAATAAATAACCATTATGCTCTGCAGTCATCTAACTTCATTTATATTGGGAATTAATACAGTATACCTCCAGGCTGTCTTCTCACTAGCCAGAACAGAAAAGGAGCCTGGCTTCAGCTCCTAATGAATCATTCCTTTTTGGGAGAAATACAAAGTGCAGTTCACTGAAATTCCATTAAAATCTTAGATATCCATTAAAAGTGCAAGTGCAAGTGTAATACATTTAAATGCAGAATGGAAGACAGACTGGGCATATGAAAAATGAATGAGCACTTACAGAAATTATTGTGCTCATTTTAAAACTTCTGAAGGTTGCTCTGGAAGAACTCCAAATGTTGTAACCACAACCATCTCTCCGTTTTCAATACTATGCCCTATCACAGTCACAAACTGGAAATGGGGAAACTCACTTTTAGAATCACCCCGCTGCAGCCTGAATATTGCATCACCCCAGGTCCATCTGCATGGTCATCTTTCCTCTGGGTTGGTCCTGTTAGTGTTGCCTCTAACTCCTTATTTGTACTGGAGACGCTATCTTAATATAGTTTTAAGATTTCAAGACCATTTTTAGCTTAAAAAAAAAATCTGAAATATAATTTCTGTTTTCTACCCCCATCTGTGAGCATAAGACAAGTTATATTTCTCTCGATTAATTTCTGGTTTTCCCCCTTTATAATGGTGCTACTGTTAGGTAAGTGGTCTAGTAGAAACTCTATAGGATATACCAGTAAGATTTCAGATTCCCCTTCCATATGGTTGATAAATTTGTTTTTAAGACTGGAATTTTAGTCTTTTGTTCAGAGTGAAGCTTTCAATATTCTAAGCTACTAATTTAAACAATAATAGACTGCTATTGTTTTCCTAGTCCCTTATACCTGGTAAGGAAATTTTTGATGACTATGAGGCAGAGAAAGTGAAGATACAGAATGTTGATCATTTAGAGGAAAAAATTTTGCCCCACAGAAAACATTTTCATTAATTCCTCACCTGAAAGAAAACAAGGAAAAGGTTTGTTTTTTTTTTCTTCGTTCAATTTTGAAATTTAGACCAAAATATCAAATTGATTTCTTTCTGTCTGTCCTGTCAATGGCAAGTGTCTGGAAGTGACTCGAGGTTGGCAGTCATTATGTCTACAGAAGTTTCTAACAGATATATACATATACACATATATAGTTATATGGAATATGTTATTCAACATTCATTCATATAATTCTAAGTTGCAAGATGAAATACTCTTATTTGTCAAAATAAAGGCTCCTCTCTAGTGCTGAAATACAAAATACTCTCGGGGATGGTGCTGTGGCAGGGCCAGCAGTTGAACTTGATAATTTTGGGTCCATTCCAACTCAGCTTATTCTGTGATTCTGTGAATACCTCCTGAATGGTGTGAGAAGGAAGGAGACAACACACAGCAGCTCCTTCCCAGTTCAAAGTTACTTCAAAGAAATTATCACCTGTAACCAACACACTAGAACAGCAAGTAATGAAATAAACCTCTCCTTGTTATTTCTTCTGGAGACAAGCTTTGGTTGTAATACTGAAATAATGCTTTATTTAATACAGGAACCTTGTTATTTTATGTGACATTTTAATAAAAATTGAAAGATTTTAAATAATTACATTTAATTGCTTAATCATCATTTAATAAAAATCATCTTCAGTGGTAATGATTATCGTTGTCAGTCCTTTTTTCACACATACTTTTATATATATCATATTAATATGAACCTTAATTACTATGCTCATTGAAAACTACATTCTAATTTTCTCTTTTAAATCAGCACTATGCCCCAAGTAAGTGATGAAGCATCTCTTTTGAGACAGGTAAGCAAATCATTTCTATTTACTGGTTATACTTTCAACAAATGTTATAAACAATCATAAACCCTCTAGCTTTATAAATAAATTCTGTCTGTTAACCTGTTGTTGATGATCTAACAGCCAGTCGTTCATGCATATACATTAATCTCTAGCATGTAATGTCTTTTCAGTTAGAAGTATTTAAACCAAATAAATTCCATGTGGAAGACTTCAAGGGGTTTGAGTCCACTTTTAAATGTTGTCTGAGTCACCACGCTCAGACAGTGTCTGTATTGCAGCTGCTGAAGCAATGCTGTCTGAGCAGCTGGAAATGGGCACTGGGAGCCAGCGAGCTGCTGGATCCTTGTGGTTTGTTTGGGTTAAGAGAAGCTGCTGAGTGAGAGATTGGTCCCTGTGGAGTTCTGTGCTATCTCAGTTTGACTGGTCCAGGAACCTAAGCAAGGATGGTTTAAGTTATCTTTGCTGGCGAGGTGCAGCAATAATATATCTCATTAATTCCAAGTCTGGAATAATTCCTCAAGCATTAGCAGAGCTTTTTAGGGAAAAGACAAAATAAAAAATGGCAGTGATGAACCCCTTCAGTTTTCCTCAGTTTCTTAGGGACGATTGTTGAAAAATCTTTTAGGCAGCACAGCTAAGTTTCAGCTTCAAAACAGAAGCAATGTTTGAGTCATGACCCTTCCTACATTTCCTTCTTTGATCCCATTCTGAGCCCTATAGCTGGAGTGGCTCTTAGACCTTCAGAAAGGGGTCTCAGTATCCCTTGGTAGCACATACACAAAACCAAATTCTCATTTCCATAATACTGATACAAATCATTATTAGGATGGCACAAAGACACAAGTTATCATGGTTAAAAGTTTGGCCAACCACAAACAAAACTTGATTTTATATTTTTCCAACATGGAAAAAACCTTAGTGCAAGCAAGGACTAGGCACCATAATTGGGGTGGCATACAGTGTTTGTCACTAAAAAAGTGTTGGTCGCTTTTTAATTTTATTCTGGAGCATACATACAAGATACACTGCAATGTTGACAGGCAGTTTTGAAGCTTAAAACTCATATTTAAGGTTAGAAGAAAACAGCACAACTGTGGTTTCATCCCTTTAAGTGAGAATGCTTAAACCAATGATCTAGGGCACTAAGCAGGAAATGGTGAGAAGGGATTTGAAGATTGATCTAGATGACCTCAAGAGGGTCCTGTCCAACCAAACTGATCTTGTGGTGAATGAGATGGTTGAAGACTTTAGGGTGTACGAATTTCTTACTAAATGTATAGGTAGGTAGTGATGAGAGCTACTCCAGTGACCATGGCACTACACAGAGCTGTCAGTGTATGCTCTTCTCTAAACCTGCTCTTACTACTGCAGCAAGCTCACAGGCCATACTCAGAGAGGTCTCAGAGTGAAAACAGAATGGCAGGAAGAGGAAGGCAGAGTGAAAGGGAGACAGCAATGGTCATTTGCTGGAATTGTCAGTGATTGCATAACCATGGAAAAAGCTCTTCTGAGGCTGATGAAGCTGAAATTCTTATTTATATTCAGCAGCATAAACAGATTTGGGGAACAGCAAATATTGGATGCCACCAAGATTTCAGGAGTACTTACTCCTGAATCAGACTCCCGAAAGAGTAAGAATCACTGACTTGCAGATACAGAGGGAGACTAAGGGAAGCAGCTGTCATCTGCCCTGGCGCAGAAAGAGCTGGTCTTGTTAGTTCTTGACCTACTTGCTATAGCACATAGCCTTACATTCACTCTCTTTCTGAGGAGGTGTCCAAGTCCCCACCATCTCTCTTTCTCCTCACTATTCCATGCTTACTCAGTATTTGAACCAGTACTAAATATTGGGGTGGGGGGACAGATTAAGCCTGCATTATAATGTTTCCTAGGAGGTTTGCCAGGTTGGTACTGGATATCAGAAAGTTCTCATAAAAATATCACCATACAAGGTTGTAGTCATTCAACAGGGAGAGAAAAATATACACTCAATTCCTTGGAGTAGCTTTTTATATTACAGCTGTCAGGATTTGTTGCCAAGATTGGAAGTCAGAAGGTTCAGGCCTCCACTAGAAGAGAATAGTAATAGCAGCAGCAGAACAAGTTATATCTCTCTTTACCTTTGTGTGTATTTTAAAGAAAAGGAAAGGGAAATAAAATAATGCAAACATACTGAAATGGTTCATACTTGGATGCTTTTCACCTCTTCCCAGCCTGTATTTATGATCAACAAATCCACAACAGTATTAGTTCAGAGAAAACAAATACCTGATGTCATCTCCCTATCAGTTCCACAACTCTATTTTATTCTTCTGTGTAGATTTTGTGCTGTTTGTATTTTAGAGATTTCCAGTTGACAGAAAGAAGGAAATGGAAAGATTATTAAAAAAAAAAAAACAAATTATCACACCCAAGAGATTCATTCCTGTACCAAAAATCCTTGAAAATTCTAGTCCCTTTGGGTCTCTTTTAGAGCCGCAAGGTCTGTCACTCATTCTCTGCTGTGACCTGGCATTTGAAAGCTTCCAGCTTCCCTCTTGACATCTCCCACTCTGTTAAACTTGTTCAGCTGTATTTCCTTCACAATAATGTTTGGCCCTGAGGAACTCATTCTTTTTATACCTGTATTTAACTTAAACCATTTAAGCTCTGGTTTTCTGTGAAATCTGCTGCATTTTTTTCTCTGTGATCAAACATTATTTAATTAATGCTAAAAGTCTGTTAGTAAAATTCAGTGGGATTCTCTCAATTTTCCCTGAAATGCCATATTAAATGGGAAGAGGTCTTATTATGCAACCTTATTTAAAGTATGCTAATGAAGATGAGTTCTCCACTAAAATATGCGTTTTCCAAATTATCAGGCAGAAGCATTCTGTATGAAGTCGTTTGTTTTCTTTCACATTTTAAATTAAAATTTAATTGGAGCTTGGTCAAAATTGTCTGAAATTGAAGACTCTCTTCCCAGCAATAACTTAATTAAAAACAAATTAGTGGAGAGTGGGAGATGCAGAAATGGAAGATGTTCTGTCCTCTAGGAAAAGAAGAAAACCAGTCAGGTACAGTAAGAAGGAGAGGAAAAGAAAATACAGTGGGTGCTGCTGTTTGGATATATTTCCTTTTCTGATTTTTGATACAAAGTTTGACTTGCTTAAAAAAACCCTTTGCATTTTTGTTGGTGGCCTTCTTTTCCTCATCCTTTGAAGGTTAAATACTTTTGGGTTGTAGTTTAGACAAGTGTCGACAGATGATGGACAAGGGCCCCTCAAAGCAGCAGCTACAGTGGACTCCAGCCAAGGAAGGCAGCAGGAGGACAGAAAAACGGAGTGAGCTGAGCAGATCAGGACATAAAGGAAAGCAGACAGTGGACTATGTTGAGTTCTTAGGGCAAGAACAGATCTGATACCTCCTGCCTCCTAAGAAAGGAAAGGTTAGAATGGGTGACAAGGAGCCTTACAGGGCATCGTGGGACATCAGTTAGAAAAATTAGAAGCACAGCTGCATACACATCTCTGGTATTCCATGAATACAGATGCCTTCTCAAAGGACAACTCATAGCAGGAACTTTTTTCTCTCTCTCTGTCTCATATATAAGGAATCCCTATTGGAGCCTGAGATTAGGTAGGTAGGATAGAGAGTAATCTCAGCATAGGTGTTGGTGCTTTGTTTTACTGACCATCTCTATGAATTTTGGTGCTGTTATATTCTTGTGAACACACAGGTAATCATCACATTGGTAAACATAGACTGCAGTTATCAAGTAGCACAGAGTTTGCTGAGCTTGCCGGAATTTAATATGTCACAGAGAAGAAAAGTGAATTACTGGTCAGGCAATTAGGAAATAAATTCTTCTAGGTAGTTGACAGCAGAATTGTGCTCTGTAGATGCAGAGCCTACAGTAAACCTTATGAAAAAGATTTATATTTGAGTATGAAGTCAAAGTAATATAAAGTTATTGGGCTGCCTAACAGATCAACACAGATAGCTACTAGATATATATTTATGCAGCCTGTTACCCTTTCCATTTGAACAAAGAGGGATTTAAGTTCCTCTTTTGATCGCTTAAGGAGAAGTGGTTTCCCAGGAGGTCTCATTAAAATGGATTGTTTCGGCATTTCTCACATATTTCTTTAGCAGGTCTTTTACTGGTTGTAGAAATCTCAGTGATGACAGAGGAAACCAGAGGAGATTTCAGCAATATTGTGCCTATTTAATTAATCTTGGTGGTGTGCTGGAACTGCATATCTACAGGGGTAAAAATAAAAATAAAACAGGAAGTTTTTGTTTAGAAATTGCCCATCCAGAAGTATCTCAGGATATCTCATGCAATGTAAGTACACTCTGAAAAAGTTATAAATGTAGTAATTGAGCCACTATGAAAATAAAGAGGAAGAAAATGAAACCAAAAGATAATTATTTTGCACCATCAAATGCAACATTTTGACACGAAACAGATCTCTGCTTTATAAAGTTGTTTCCAAGGAAAACACCAGAGCCTGCAAAGATGCAGATGTGTATGACAGCTTAAAGTCCTTGTATGGCACCCATGCCTAGAAGGCCCAATTGAGACAGATGCTGTGCTCTTCCAGGCACTGTATGAACAAAACAAATGATCTGTTTCTTTACAAAAGATGATGACCCTAGTTCTTCAAAATTTTCATTAAGAATTTATATGATTATGTAAAGGCAGCAGTCCCCTAACAGTTCAAAAGCAAATAATTGAAGAATGAGGATCTGAAGGCACACTTCTTTCCTAAAAGCAATAGAATGTAAACCTCACTCATTCATAAATGCTGTGCCCGTCTGAACAAGATTTCTGCCTTTCTGTAATTGGGGTAGTGCTACTTTTACTCACAGCTGGTAAGCTACCAAAAGCAATTTCAATCAATTAGTCTGCCTTTCTGTATGAGATACTTAAATTTCATGTGCTAGTTTCTGAACCAAAGCCAATCTATAATTTATTTGAACTAAATCACTGTTCCCTCAACTTCCTTTGTAGGCCCTTTAGAATAGTGTCCAGAGTAGCTGCTGACTCTTAAGTAGGAATATAGGCTATGTCAATAAGGTCTCTTCTCGCCGAAATCCCCCTGCTCTCCCTGACCTGCCTTGGCTAGCTCCGGGTCAGAGATGAGGGGTTTTCAGCATGTACAAAGGTAAAAGACCAAAGGAGGCGCTCCTTCCCGGGATGACCCAAGCTCATTACCCTGAAGGGTTCCAGGGCCAGAGTGAGGGATTGTGGGCAACGCGGGGCTTTTTCAAACCTCGGTAAGGGGCGGAGCAACCCTGGTCACAGCCAATCAGGGCTGGTCGGGGGAAGGGGAGGGGTTAAGGGGAGGTATGAACCACGCTACAGACCGAGAGGGGGAAATGGGATAAACCATTTTCAGTGCAATATAAAACCATGAATGTGCGTTACAACTCCTAGTTTAGAATGAACTCCTAGTTTAGAATGAACTTGTTTATGTACCTCCACTAGCAGGGCTGTGAAGGCCTAGGGATTAAAAATGCTTTTTATTTTTTTTTTAAGAATATAATGCTTGTTGTACTCAAGATATTTGGGGGCAATATCCCCATTTTGCTTCTAAGATGACACTGGCAAAACATTGATTTTCTTTGAGACAGAGACTTTCAGGTTATTTTGGCACTGCTGGGAATATTTGTCAGAATATATTTGACAGAAGCTGGTCTGTGTTGCTGAGTTAAAGCTAAGAAGAGTTTAGGGAATTGTAGGTGGGTAAACTGAAGACTGAGTAAGCATTTCCAGCTGAGAGTTAGTATTAGGTAAGGAGCTTGTGCCATGAAAAACTAGAAAAATACAGCACTCAAAGCAAGTGATAGATATCGCTTGAATTCAGTGAGATGAATTCAGACATCATCTGAGCTGGAAGCTTAAGAACATAAGCCATTAGAGAGCAATGGAACCTTCACGGAAAAGCAGGAAATCTTAAGGCACATGGCTGGAAGAAAAGTCTGGTTATGCTTCATCTAGTACAGAATCAGCTGCAATAATGAGAAAGGGTGAGCACATTGAAGAAATCTGCAGGATACATGTCTGTCTTCTTTTATATGTGCATATATTATATATATTTAAAAGATATAGTATATAGTATAAAAGATACACTGTTGTAATAAATCAGCCAAGACTCCATTTTCTTCATGCAGAAAAAAAGCCCATTCTTTATTCACATAACTCATTTTATACAGTGTTGACAGACCTTGTGTGCAGCACCAATTGGCAAGTAGTTTTCTTACTACTTATCTATTGGTCGGAAGGTGATTTGTGTGTAAATGCTGTGATTCAGGTGTTTACATTTTTCCTTTGTGGTTTCTCATGGGATATATCTATTGTTTACACAGGTGCACTTGTTTTTCTCCCCAAGAATAGGTTGTTGTGTTAATGAACCTGTCATACCTAAGAGTGTTTTGCATGGGAACTTGAAAGTTGCACTTAGAAGAAGTGACAGGTTAGCTACATAATTCTGCACAGCAAGGCCTGATTTCATAAGGCCTTTCTTCTTAATATCTTTTACCTGTCTACAGCAATGTGTCTCGTATCTGTTTACTCTCACTTTTGCAGGTGACAGACTACACTGCAAGTATGGCTGCTAATACAATGTTTCTCTTTGTAAAATACATACAACCTTTTCTAAGAACAGGAATTATGATCTGGAACACAGACTTTCCTTTGCCTGAAGATAACAGTGTTGGTGGCTTTATTAGCAATAAATAAAAACTGTATTACCTTTTCATTTGCACAGAATCATAAAATATTGTTTATCTGACTGGGTATGGTAGGGAACAACACATGGGCCAAGTCTTGAAACTCAGATATAAAATGTCATCTATTGATGTATTTAATAGCACAGTGTTATTTCTTATATGTCAGATCCTTGTTTGCCTAAGAAATAGTGCTATCAGCCTCCATTCTGGTATTATTTGGAGGAAAAGAACACCTTTAGAAGTGTGAAGTAGATTCTAGTAAGATGCACTGTTAATGGCTACATAAGTTTGAAAATAATCAAGTGAAAGAGGTCCTCAAAGGACTTTTCTAAGAATGTTACTACATTCTTGTTCAAAATGGGGGTGCAAATATGCTTTTATTTCTTCTGATGAGGGAGGTTTTTAGAGGGAACTGGAATGATAGTTGTGACTAACATGGCAAAATGTTTGATGTTGTGACCATGTCTTTGCATGACCATGATTTTAATCTGTCACTATCAAAAGATATCAGCAGGGTGTCCTTATAAAAGCTTTGGCAGTAGCAGTCACAATCTTCTCTAATGAACTCCAAGAACTTCTAGTGCTGCTCATCCTTCCAGCCTAACAGTGAGCTAAGATTTTATTCCTATTTGCTACCATTGAAGGGTTTGTATTTAATGTAAATAGGAAAATTAATACTTTTTCATCTCATGCCCTGAAGCATTTCCTATCAATGATTCCAACTGCCATGATTTGGCTGATGTTAGATTATCAGTTTTCTCCAGTGTATTTGTCTCAGTGTATCTCTGAGAAGAATAAAATATTCTTAAGAGTAAGCCAACTAAGAAATGCCACTATATTTATAGTTTAGAGAAATGCTCTCAAGACAGCTGAGGAATGTGAGATGAAAAATATAATGCAGTTTTTAAAGTTATTATGAGAAACTTGAGGTTTTAACAACAAGTAGTGGACAGGAGAGTGCAATTTTTACTTTTTCAGCCACCCAGTTCAATTCCACAAGGACTCACTGAATGCCAGACGGTGCTGCTGTGATTTTTTAGAATCTGAGGAACTTGTCCTGTTGGTTTACAGGCAGTCAGTCATTGTTTCAGTGGTGACTCTCAGCCTGAAGTCTTCCCTCAATTCATATACTCATTAATTAAGAAAGATTTTGAGAGTGCTTTCTTCATTGTGACAGCTCAACTGGTCAGAGAAGGCTTCTCTCTTCAGACATATCTCCCTTGTTCAGAAAGATGGGATGAAAACAAGTTTAGATTAAAAGTGCTTTTGTTTTCATTCTCTTCCTTCAGAATCCAAAGTAATAACCAGCTCTGATTAATGGGTAGGACTCGTTACCTAGAGAGCCCTGGAGCAGGTGTCTGGAACACGCATGTGTTTCTAGGTGTCTGTCAAATTATTTAACTGTTTTTAATCTCAGCTTGTCTCCCTCTAAAACAGCAGGGTAAGGATCAGGTATTTATCTTCCTTCATTAGGTTTATCATTAAATTACCATAAGTGTTCTCAGTAAGCATACGTGTGCCTTGAGTTATTCAAGGTTTTTTTATTTTGAGTTTCTTTCTAAATTTTCTTCTGTGTTAGAAAAAAATCATATGCATAGAAAATGGCTCAAAGACAGTGTCAAGTGGAGAGCCTGGAGATGGCTATGGATGAATCCCCAGCCAGTTGGAAAAGCTACTTGAACTGAACAGCAGTTGTCAAGAAACAGGCTGAAATGAAGCAGGCAAATAGCATCACAACCATGGACTCAGGCCAGAGAAAGGGTCAGACCTCAAATAGTATTGAAATTCAATAAGGACATAAAACACGCATCATTTTTCCTGCTCTGTCTGTCAAGACTGCTTTCTTACTCATTTGCGTTTAATGGGTACAGCCTTAGAAATATTGCAACATAAAAACCAAGACACCTTCAGTCCCATGGCAATTAAATGTTCATTAACAAATTGGTATCTCCTCCTAATTCGCTGTTGCCATGCATGAGCAGCAGGTGAATGTATCATCTGGCTTGTTATGATAGTGTTTAGAAGAAATGTCGCATCTACTTTTCAACTAATTTTTCTCGTTAGGTTTTGAATACAAACGAAGCATTAAGCTTGGCTGCAACACTTTGTGGGGATAAGCAGTGGAAGAAATCAGGTGAATTTTCAACTCAGTTTAAGTTTTCTACAGGTTATAAAGGTGAAGAGAAGAGGTAATTGAATAAAAACTCCTTTATTTTGTGAAGTTCCTAAGTCTAGCTGGTGATCACTAGGCCCACTTGGTCTTCAAACAGTATCTGTATGAAATTGCACAGGGGGATGAATATTGGGAATGCTGTGGAAAACCCAAGCACTTAATTGTGTCTGTTCAAAGAACCACAAGTTACTACAGAAGAGAATATGAATATAAAGCTATAATTCAACATTATTGTATTATGTGGCTGTAGATGTTCTGTTGGCCTAGAATGTACAATGCCTGGAAACTTTGATCCAAACGATAGTATGATATATAAAATAAGACATCACCAGAGAAATGAAACAATCTTAAAGATACAGGTTAATTGGAGAACATGTTAAAAACCTACTATAGGTTTTTAGATACAGTTCATTGCTGGTCAGGTGCATCAGTCACAGCTTGCCAGCTGTGTTTAAAATGAACTCTTTTTAACTTAATAGTCCATATGCTGCAGCTGCTGGGAAATGGTACATGAAGTAGAGAAATCTGCAGTCTTTCTCTTTCAATTGAAAGCTGATATTTTAATATCAATTCTTACTATGCTCATGTTATTGTTACTGGAATGAATGAACAAAAGAAAAAGTCCTAATTGGTTTAAAATCACATTAGTCTGACAGCCTTGATCATTGGAGAGCTGCAAATTAATGATTTACAAGCAGTTAATTTATTCCTTCTGGGAAGATGTGGAAACTATTGTTTTCTAGATTGCAAGCTATTAGAATTTGGCTAAGATTAACATCTAAATTGAATGGCTTTACTGTAGAGATGAATTAGTATTTGGTGTGATTATGTATACACTTACAAATCAAAGGAGAGGTGACATTTCAAGATATTAATATACTAATTCTTCTTCCAGAAAGGAAATAGGATAGAGGTCTGTAACAATGAGAGCTTCTCCTACAGGGACAGAAGGCCACAGTGGCAATGGCATAGAGAACACGGCTGTAATGGAGAGAAATTTCCATTGTTTTCCTCCTGGGGGTAAAATTCAGGTGGATGAGATGGAATACTTGCACTTGTGGGTCTCAGTGAGTTTAAAATATGGCTTTAATTATTGGATCTTGCTGCTGATTTGTCTGGGAGGGTTAGACAGCAGGGAACAGTGTGAGCTTCCTGCCACTACAATGCCTGGGGAAGTCGATTTCTCAGCCCCTCTTAAAATCATGGAGCTAACTCCTCGGAGGATGGGATAGATGCAACGAAAGGCCTTGATTGGACAGTTATTTAACTCAAATTGTGTTAAAATGGACCAGTTCAAGAAAAGATATTCTGGAGAGAGGATAAATAACTGCAGGTATATGCAAGATTTTTTTTTTAAAGGGTGTTCATCAAACAATAACTGAAAGAGCTGGAGTGTGCAGCAAACAAGCTTCATTACTCACACCCTTGTCCCTCTATTTCATTGCTCTCTCTACTGAAAGGTAATGGCTTTGTTAAATCATCAAAAATTCAACAATCCCAAAGTAAGGAAGCAGAACTTTAGAGAAGGAAATTTTTCTATATTCTTTACGTTAAACTTCAGCGGGCATCCAAATAAAATCCCCAAGGTCCTTAAAAGACATTAGACAGACTAATCATGAATCTTGCCCTTACCTCCTTGTGCTGCTAAAATTGTTGCTGACAATGAAGATCGTTGCTTCATCTTTTCTGCTTATATTCACGTATCTGGCATAATTAAATTTTTGAGTCTCTGTTTTTGTCATGGAGCCATAGCAGTTGCCTTTAGTTTTTATTATCTTATTAATAAAAATAAAAGAAATTATGGAGGATAAGGTAACACAGAGATTCTGGTATCACTGTCATAAAGTATGAATGGCACCAAGGTGGTTTATATTCCTCAGTTTGCAAGATGCCTCAGTGCTTGAAATAAAAAAATATGTTGCATAAGTATGGAGATGAATAGGAAAGAAAGATTTTGAAAATGAGGTAAATATGGAATGATAGTAAAGTATAAGATTCTTTTAAATAAATGTTAATCCATGTAAATTTGTGTGGCAAAACCCCCACTAGATTAAAAAAAAGAAAACCACAAACAACAGATCAAAACCAAATCCCAAGTGTTCCTTGCTATGCATAAATTATTATTTTAAACTTCTGAGAAGACATTGGCATAAATAAAATTGACTTATGAGAATATTGACTTGGCTTAATTTACTTGTGTTCTATCTGTAATTGAAATGGGGAGGAAGAACTTCTCGTACTGATTCCCCACAGGGCCCATAATAAATGCAATTACTCAGATTCAAAGTCATGTGCTGATGTATGATTTTAGCACTGTTTCTAGATGTCATTGATTGTTAATTATTTCTCTGGTGTGATACAGCTGCAAAGTACAACTCCAGTCGAAATGATCAGTATTCTTCCATTCATATTTTCATAATTTCCTAGATAAAATATTTTAACAGGAGCATCTGAAAAAAGACACTTAAAAAGTACTTCCCAGAGATTCTAGATTTACCCTGAATTCTTGGAACCATACAACAGATACTTATGATCCTGAGGCTTGCAAACTGATTCAGAAATGGAACAGGAAAGTTCTTTAGACTTTTGATTTAATTATTACGTATGGGAAGAAGTCATTTTACAAATTGTTTGATTTGTTTCAAATGGAAAGTTTGGACTTAGGAGGTTTTTTTATATAGTCTATATTGCTTGATTTGCAAACAGGTATTGTTGCTAAGATACAAAGCAATGAGCTATTTCTGTTAACGTAATGATAGATTTTTAGAATCTTTACATTTTTTACTCTATGTTACCACTTAGAATAATAGCTAATACTAAAAACTAGTTCTAATTAGTTTTCTCTTTGTAGATGTTTTATGAAAAACATACTTAATGGAAGTATATCAGAAGTAAATGTGGAAATGAAGAATAATCTGAACTTCTCACTTCCAGGTGGTAGGGCATGGAGGCAACCCTTGATGTCTGAGCACCTACCTTCACAAACTCAAAATAAACTCATCTTTGTGTATGTCAGAAATAGTTCACAGCTTGCTTTCTTCTCAGCAGGGAGCAGCTCCTTGCATGTACTCCCATGTTACAAAGCTCCTGCTGGTGCCCCAGGGCTGCTAGGAGCAGGGAGAGGTGGGAGGCTGTACCAAGGCACTGTGGGGTGGACAGAGCAGCGTGGTGGCCACGGTGCCCTGGCAGGGGCAGGTGGCACCAGCACAGCCTCGCTGCTCTGGCTGTAGCAGAGGAGGGGAAGAACATGGAAAATAGAAATTGTTATTTGTGTGCTCTAAGGCTGTATATAAACAGACCGCTCCTTCTGCATTTGATATCGTATCTACTGCCCATGCAGCACAAGCCACTCCTGTCACCTGTCACAACACAATTACAGGGTGATACAGGTGTTTTGTCCAGGGACTCAGAGCTACCAAGTTGAATACTGGAAGATAAAGAATGATAGAAATTATTCTTTAAGTACTTTGAAATGCTGTCATTTTGTCAGCTTGTTTGTCACAAGTTTATATGCAGTCAGCACCTGCAGAGAAGATGGAAATTGAATTCTGCCACACAGTTTAAGAAGTTGTTTCTGAAAACATTGTGCCTTCCTAAAGCCCTGAACAGGCAAACTTGTCTCATCTTTCACTTCTGTTGATGTCCTAGTGGTGGAGCTAGTTCTTTGTGAATTTTTAACGAGGCTTTAAGGAATTTCCAAGTGATGATAATGTGAACATTTTTCAGTGAAGTCTCTTCCTCTACTGAAGCATTTTCGTATGAGTCCTTTTTTTTTTTTTTTTAAATAGGTGAATTACTGTGAAATGGTTCCACTTCATTGGAATTCTCCATTTCACTAGAAAATATTACCATATTCTCATAATTTTCATAATAATTTCATTGGTTTCTGTAAAGTTCCTGTAGGCAGCTAGTAAAGCTTGTACTTTCAGGTCTTATGAAATCCAGATTTTCCTTGAGGAGCCATTTATATATCTGCACATATCCCATAATGTATTTAGATTCTCGTGTGGCTGAAATCCTGCAGATCATGGCAATTGTACTGTAACTAGTATGTCCAGTCTCTAGGGTGAGAGACAACTAATGATAGCAGAAGTTAAATTCCCACAGATTCATATCCTGTAACTTTCATTTTAGGAAAAAAACAAAGCAAAACAACCAAATAAGATGAAAAAAAAACCCCAAAACAACAAACCCCAAAACAACAGAGAAATGTGGATTTGAATGATTTTTAAAGGTTTTGTGAGCAGCAGAAGAAAATGCATCTGTCTTCTTTGTTCCATTTCCATGTGTAATGTAGAGATGCTTCTGAACATATTATAAACACAGTATTTTGTGACCTTGTCTGAAAAAGTCTTTCTCTGAATTTCTTACAAGTACAAAACCAAAGCTCTTCTCCCTGATGTTCTGAACATCATTTACTGTCATTTTTTGCTGGGTGTGTTCTGTTGTAGAGCTGACAACCAGCATTGACAGAACAGGGGCAGTGTGCATATATCACATCAAGAGTTTGTTCTTCATTTTTCATCAACCAAATTACATCACCGCTTGGTCTGAAACACAGCAAATTATTGTGGACTTATTTCCAGTTTTGTCCAGTCTCCGTTTGCTATGTTGGCTGTCAAAATAAGTAACAGTATCAGAGTTCATGCAGATTAAATGTCCCTCTAAAAATGTATCCTCTTCTAAGATGAGGGTAAGATAGGAGCATATCAACCCATTTTTAGGTTGTTTGTGTGTTAAATCAAAGACAGATAGAGTAATTAATTTGGTTTGTTTCAAGGGTGTTTGCTTTTTATACTAGTTGTTATCTTTAGCATTAGTTGTTATCTTTAAATACTTCTCCTAATCACTTCTTGCTTAATAATCTCTGATTGCACTTGACTTTAAAGTTTACCCTTCCTGATTAGAAAGACAGCCTCATCAAGTCAAAAACAGGAGTCAGGAACAATATTATCATAATGTTAATTGATTTAAAGGAAAGAAAAAAGGTGTGGGGCGATGATGTGAAGAGAGAACCTGAGACAGTCTTTAATGGATGCTTTTATCAAGAGTTCCATCTTACTGGTGCCTGATACTTCTCAGGTACAGGCAGTAGGGAGGAAAATTTTTCAGCCTTGGACTCTCTGAGCTTGTGCATGAAAAATGTAAATCTACTTTTCTAGTCCTTTTTATATTAACTTTCTGTCAGATATACATCTAACTCTGTGAAAGAATTTAAGAAAATAATTAAAATTGATTCAATGCATTTTCAAGAGATAAATATTAGGGAAAAGTCTGTCAACTGTGAGGAGTCTTTAAAAAAGCATTAAAAACCCAACTCATCCTTTATTTTCTCCTTGAACTTTCAAAAGCTGTTTTCTATCATCTCCTTTAGCAGTTGTTCTAATATTCAAAAGAAAGTTGTTCATGTTAACTGAATAGAGTTACTTAGCTAAAATATATTGGCTAGGAATTTGTCATCCTCCAACAATTGTCTAAAATAAATATACCTGACTTCCACTCTTCACTAAACATCTTTGTCTCCTACTGGAGAGGGACTGACTGAAACAGAATAAATTAGTTCAGGGGGAAAAGCAAAACCCAGCAGCATTTATTATGGTACCTAAATCAGTAGTGCTGACTATTTTTTCTGAAAGTTAATGAAACATATAATTAGAATTCTCCTTCTGATGTATTTTGGGGTTTTAACTATGAAGTTTATGCACTGGATATGCAGAACAGTTAAGCAGAGTTGCTCACATTCAGAGCAATTAGTGTGCTAAGAAGCACACATACTTTTAGGTGATTTCTGTTTTGAAGTGCTTGGATCCAAAGATGTCTTCTTTGAACATGAACAGTGCTTTTGTTTGAAACTATATGAACTTTGGGATGGATAGTATTGACATTTTTGTTTTCCTGTTTTTCTTATTCTCCTCTTGCAAAAGAGAGGAGAAACCAGAATGTTTTTTATAAGTAGACTGAACATAATTTTTCCTGCTTCTTCCTGTGGCTAAATATTTAATTTTTGAAACTTATGTAAAACTTCTCTCTAATGGAATCATTATAAGGTTACTGATGTTAATGAACATGTGTAAAGAGTGCAGACTTTGAAAGACAAAAGAAATAAATCCTATCCTGCAGAATCTCCTTAAAACTATGGCAGATAAGTGAAAACAAAAAATGTCCACAGAGATCTTCATATGTGGTAGCAGTACAATGATTCCCAAAGATAGCTCAAAACTGTCTTTAATAAAATCTAGTTATTTTGGAAACCAGAATAATATCACCAAAAAAACCCAGTTAAAAGCACTTAAATTGTAATAATTACATCTGCTTTGTCAAGGTTTTGTGAGTTGTATGAGTTCACAGACCCCTTGAGCCTTCCTTGATCAGCATAATTTAGGGATCAGTTCAAGAGATATTGAAGGCAGTAACCTGTCACCTATTGTGTCTTTTTGGCTGTTCATCCTGTTATGCTTCTTAATTTATAAATAAGAGAGCCAGATGGCAATCTCCTATGATTGTTGCTCATTTGTTGTCCACACTTGAGTTTCAGCTTCTTATACAAACTGAAAACTTTGCAAGGATTTTGTTCTTGTCCTCAGAACTGTTCTTTTTAATTTTAAAATGCAGTTTGTACCAGTCTTTGATTCTAAGTTGTATGACTTCTGGCTGTAATATAATATTTCAGGTTGCATTAAACTTGCTGGTATGAAGGCAATGAACCTAGCAGATGTTTTTGGACATGATGCTCTTTTCAGTGTTTATACCAGCAGAGCTTAAGCCAAACTATGGAAAAGAGGAATTTGGAAGGGCTTCTTTCACTGTCTTGCCCCATGCCCCATTTCTCTTTCAGAAATACTTGCAACACTGAAAATGTGTACAGCTGGGCTTGATTAACCCTAAGGAACTCTGAGTTTGTTTAAATTTCAAATAAACTCATGGGTTTGTCAGCTGATGCTGTTCCCCAAATAAGCCACAATGCTTTGTGTTCTGTCATGAAAAGAAGCATAAGTGGACGAAGTGCTCCTTGCCATGTAATGTGTTGGGTTATTAAAAGCTTATTAAAAGGTCATTATTATATGAATTCTCCATATGCACTCTCTACTTGTAGACTATCAGGATTTTACACAAGTGTTGAAGTAAAACCTCCTATATCAGCCTCATATAAGGAGTAAGTTTAGCCCCTGGGCAGGAACAGAAGACGGGATGCTCAAAGTGCTCAACAGCCTCTCTGGGCTCCCTTCAGAAAGGAGGGGCTGCTTGAGGGTAGGTTTACTCCATGGTGAGCTCTTGCTAGCAAATTTTAGCAGGTTAAGAGTGTGTTTAGATTTGTCAACATGGATATCTGAACTAAAAAAGTCACTTGGATATCTGATGAATGCCCATCTTCACCAACCCTCAAAATATTCTTGGCTTGTATGTTGATTTTAACTGCACCATAATCGCTATTCTGCTGGACAAGAGAATTTCATGGGAATTACATTGTTTGACTTTCCCTAGAGGGTAGGCACTTCAGAAATCATTCAGCTAAAAACAACACACGGTCCATTATAATCCATTATAGAAATTTTTATAAAAAATATTCCAAATTCATTATGTAATATATTGTCATCTTTCTTGGTGCAGAAAATGTGGCATATTTAGCAGCTTCTGAAATAGTTTATTTTAAAATTGCTATCTATTACAGGTTATCACCAAGATGTTGAAAGGACTATTGAGCATTTGACAGAAAGTCCAGGATTTAGGATATTCTTGAGGAATACATGTGCTGGAGGTTTATGTTGCAGAGACTAAGAGTTTTAGGACACAACTCAATAGCGATTACTTACCAGCTGGGACAAAAAAGCCTCTCCAAAATGGTGACTTGCAAGTCAGACTGCAAATAAAGAGAAAAGCTTCATTTCCCAAGAAACCAAATATTTGGTCAGAAATCCTCAAGGCTGCTTTAGCTTTTTATTGCTAAAATTCTTCCTTTTACAATTTTATTCATAAGATGCAAATTAGCCCATTATGTCTTACTTTCTTGAGCAGTAAATTCAACTTCTAATAACAATTCAACACTCTAAGAAGAATTTTATTGTCTTATCTCAGTTCTAATCTAGATACCAGTCAATAAACAGAGTCAAAAATCAGTCTTGTGGTACTCATTGCCCTTGTCTGTGTAAGAGATTCTAATTTCAGCAGTGTGCTGGTTTTACCCTGGGGATAGGGCACACTAGGAAGTTTTTGTCCATGAGAACTTCCTCTGTCAATTGATGGGACCAACTGAAGACTGGTTTAGTTGTCGACAGCCTGAGAAACCAATTGGAGAAGTCGGTTCGCTCCGTGAATCACATTTGAAGCAAGTAAACCCCGGGAAAGTTCTCTTGCATCTCCGGCCTCCTGCAGGGTGGCACTGGCCTGGCTCGGATCCCTTCTAGTGGGGCCCGGGCCAGGCAGGGTTGGGTTCCGGAGGCTGCCGGGCCCCGTTTTTAACCAGGGGTCCCAGTGGCCAAGGGGAGCAGAGCCCATTGCTGGGATTCTCGCCTTTTCCCGGTGTGTCCCTGCCCTGCCCCGGCTCGGAGCAGCCCTGGGGTGGCCGAGCCCGCCCGGCCGCCCTCACGGGCTGGGGGGAGGCAGCCGGGCCCGGTTCGGGAGAGCCCCCAGGGCTTTGTGTGCTGGGCAGGGCAGAGGGAGAACCCCCGGGCTGCGGCTGGAGCTGGGGGCGGGCAGCGCCGGGGGAACCGTGGAGACACAGCCTTGGCACCCATTTCTCCTCTGGCTGCGCTTTGCAGTTTTCATCCTGACCCTCCAGTGTGGCCTGGGCGGCCTGAGATCCTGACACAGCTCCAGAATGGCCTGGCCAAAACCCTGCAACTTCTGTGGAAGTTTGTAACTTTTCCAGTGCTCACGTAAGACTTACAGACCTTCCATCCTTCCTTGGGTGAGAGGAAGAAGAACAGAAACGATACACCAGCCAATGAAGTAAAAGCTAAATTTCTAGATGAAAGGAGAATGAGGAGATGCCATGAAGGTTGGCTAAAATATCTTCTTGTAAGTTATAGGGGTGGACTGTACTGCATGAAAAAATTCCTTTAAACCATAAAAAAAGAGAGACATGGTGGGGTGGAGCAAGGTGTAAAGTGTTTGAAGAATCCTTTGCCCCGAGGGAAAAATGGGGAACAGGGGTTCCAGGGAATGAAGTAGGAACAGAAAGAAGTGAGCTAAAGAGAACTTTTGCCTTTGAGTAGCTCATCCTTAAAAGTAATACCCCATGACTTTTTAACATGGCCCGCAACTCAGTTCTGAGAAGACTGTAAAGTGGGAGGAAATTCATGATAGCAGAACCCGGGCGGCTGTTAATCATGAAAAAGTGGAGTCAAGAGAGAACTGGTGACTTCCTCTCTTGGTAAAAGATCCTTATAGCTAAACAAGAAGAAACTCCTCCCCCTAAAGTGAACTGACAATGATGATGATTTAAGTAAGGAATTGACTGAAATGTCCCTGTATGTTGTTGAGCTGTAAGAAAGGGGGAAAGAAGAACTAGTCTGAAAATCTGTTCTGAATTTATTATTATTATTCTTTGTGTTGTTAATAACGTTTTTTTTTTTCTTTATTTCCTTTTTAAGTTTTAGGCCTGCTTTACTTTTAGTCCTAATTCTATTTCACAACAAAAGGTAAATATATTACAACTGACAAACCTTAAACTATTACATTTTTGGTGTGTTAGCTGGGAAACGAACAAACTAAACCATTACAAGCAGTTCATGTTTTCTAAATATTCCTGGCACTAGAAAAAGATTTTACTGGGTTAGCAGTGAGGCTGCCCTCCTTGAAGTGCTGCTTTGGATTAGAATTACTGTTTTTCACAACTCTAATGAAGAACAAAGCAAACCCTCAAATCATTAATGTATTTACAATAATTGATTTTGTTCTTGCTTTTACTTTTTTCCTGTTAAAGTATTTTATAATCCTTAATATTTTATCCCTACTTTTGAATACAGTCACAAACCATCTAAAAATTACATACCTCTTCTGATTTTTTTGTTTTGTTTTGTCAGGTTTTTTGGTTCTTTTTCTTTTTTCTTCTGTACAGAAAAAAGTACTAGCCTACATGGCTCTCCAGTAACAATTACTGATAAAAGTTAGCTTTTAACTGGATATTTAACAAAATCTTTGTGTCCTTCATCTGTTGTTTCAAATGCCTTAGCTAATTTTGTAGCCATCTACACTGAATGCCAACAAACACTCAGTAATTTTCAATGGCTAAGTCCCTCCTAATCCTTCCTGTGTCATCCTAAATTATTTGAATTGCTGCATAGCACTGTGTTGTCAGCAGTTTTGTAACTCTTTTCCTTGATTCTATCAGCTAAATTGTTTCTATAGAGAACATCAGGACATAAAATGGACTAGAAATACAAACCAGCTTAAGAGTGCTGTCTAAACACTCATCCCTGAAGAGTTACGTACAGGTTTCCTAATGCCTCTAGTATAGATTTGCTGCAGATCTTTATAGTGTTTCCTAGTAAATGTTTGAAGGACAGAAGCAACTCAAGCACCCTTCAGAATTGTGTCATTATGCTATAGCAGTAATTAGACAATAGTCACTGTTGCAGTCTGCTGGCAGTATGCAGCAAGGTCATTCCTGTGAATCTAGGTTAATACATCTGGGCAACTGTCCAGTGTGAACAGTATTCAGTGTTACGTTATGATTTTTTTGTTCAAAATTTCCTTGGGAAATGATCCTAATTTTCCTAACTTTTCATACCCGATACAGTATGAAACACAATTGGCTGTTTTTAAGTGTATGTTTTATATAGAAGACTGATAGCAATATTTAAAGCTGAAGTCCCCTCTCTCCCAAAATGAAAACAGTCATAACTGAGAATTTTTTCAGAGAATGGACATTTTCAAAATATTCCCTTTCAAAGAATCCCAAGAAAATTTCCATTGCAAGCTCCTGGTGTGCTGGGGATTGCAGCAATATCTTATAGAGTTGGGACCCCTGACAAACTCCTTGTGGGGCAACCTGCCACAGAGATAATGTCACAGATTATCTAAAAAACTAAACACTGTTACTCAAAATCCAGACATCTCAAAAAGATATGGTCTGACATTCTGCAACAGGAACACCTTATATTTTTCTTTGAAGAATGGCTATATTGCAGATGATGCCAATGCAAAAAAAAAAAGTCAAAGTCATAATCATACAATCAGTTAATCTGTAACAGACTTCAGATATTATATTTTGGTTACTTTTCCTTTTTCCCCCTTCACATATGTGCACTGAAGTAGGGATTTGGACATCCTTCTTATCAGATGACTGTGATCACATGCACTTTGACTTAGAAATAATTTATACCATCTCCACTTTTAAAGCCTCTAGCTCAAATTTCTAGTCAGAGCAATAAGAATTTACCAAATACAGCACAACGTCTGAACTACAATGAACATTACTTCCAAGAGTAAGGTCTACTGAGACTATAATACATATAATACCAACTTTATCAAGGAATGAACTGACACAGTAAGATGTTTCTGAGAGTTTCAAATTATTTTTAGGCTTTTAATATGGTATAAAAAATGTCTGCAGTCTTTAAACTTATTGACTGTGTCCAATAGTGCAGTGAAATGGAAAAATAGGTCAATACTTCTGGGAGAAATTTTATTGGAAATCAGTGATGTTATTTTCTATATTCTCTCTTTACCTAAGTTAATTTCCAGTGGTTATTGGCAAGTAGATCTTAAAAGAGCATTAACTTCTGGGCTATTGTCTATCATAGTAATTCATAACAAACAAAAGGCAAAACCAAAATATTTTTCCTTGTTACCTTAGAGCAACTAAGCCATTTCCCTTTTACATATTGTTGACCTTTTGATTCCAACAGACTAATACAGGACTAAACATGTTAAGTATCTGAGTTTCAAAGAAACACCACAGTTAAGTCTTTCATTGTTCATTTATCCATTGACCTTTGGGTTAAAATAGTCAATAAGTGGGCAAATTACTGGCAATAATATTTGGCTGTTTTCCACTATGAAAAAAAATTTTTTTTTCATACTTCAGTTTTCTCTAAGTGCAGTTTATGGACCTTCTCAAGTAAACACCTTTTAATATAGACCAAGGAAAATAACTTTTAGGTATAAACCAGTCATACTAGTGTTAAGAATTAACTGCCCAGCTCATAAACTGAGAATCAGAATGAAGGAAAAGCCTAGCTCAGATACATGTGTTTAATCTCAAGATATTAGATGCAGTTACATTTTCCCATTGTTTCAGACTGAGAGTTTATGTTTTAGTATTACAGTTTACAGTAGGGTTTTTGGTTGCATTTCTGCTTGTATTCTTTTTACCAAACTCAGACTAAACTCAGGCTGAGGCTTTGATCTTTTTCCTACTCTTTCAACAGATGCCTCACTGTGTTCTGCTGGATGCAAATCTGATTCCTTTGTGTTGGGTAGATTCTTCAGACATAATTTATACAAGTGTAGTCTGTGGTTAAATCTCAGGGAGCATAGTTTGATAGTGGTATTGAGGACCCATGTGGCACTGTGAGTGTTTGGGGATCTTCCCTGACCTGAGTCTCCTCTACAGCATGAACTGCATGAGTGCTATCAAGCGTTTGAATTCCTCAAAGCTTCTCTCCAATTTCGTTTTCGTCCAAAGAAATCTTTTTTTGTACAAGCTGAGAGCACTCCGCAATGCACACCAAAGCATGCTGGGTTGCAAGAACCAGGAGTTTTTGTTTTAGAAGTGCATTCCTGAGTCAAACTAAAAAAGTAGTGTGGATGCAGCTATGGATTTTGTGTATATGTGATGGAGTTTGTGCTCTGAAGTTGTTGTTTGTTTTGCTCCACTAAGATTAACCTTTCTGCTAACATTTCTGCTATGTTCTTTATGCTGCTTACATAACACAGCTCTATCTGAGAAGATAATACTTCATGCTCTTGATTCTAAAGGTCTTTGCTCAAATTCTCCTGTGTCTCATTTAGTTTGACAAAATTCAGTTCATTGCCTACAGTCCAAAGTGTGTCATCAGTCACAGGACAGTAACCCAACCAGATGGGAGATGCCACATGCTTTAGGCAGTTTTCCTTATTTTCTGCTGTGTTCTTTGAATGTTATTCTCCTATGCTGGATGAACTCTCAAGTACATACTTAAAAAGTACAATGTTCAGTGTTCCTTTGATTAGATCACTTAGTTTTGACAGAGTTCATTAAAGTCAGTGTGATGCTTTTAATTGATTTTTGGTGGGATTTGGGCAGAATCTCAGATTCCTCTAACTTCTGGATCTCACCCATAGTTTGTCTGTTTCTGAGAAAAATTATGTGTTCAGCATCTGCAACCCAATCTGTGTTCCGATAACCTTCAGTCTAGTCAAACTACATTATAAGTTAATATGATTCGAGATAGCAAAATGACCTGATGGCACTTGGTTGGGTTATCTTGTGTAGCATCTTTTGTTCTTCTGTCTTTTTGTTATATTTTGTAGTTCCATCTCCAGATAGTTGTGTGAAAAGTAACTATTTCATGCAATTGACAAAATAGCCCTTCAGTCTGTAAATGCTCTGATGTGGAATGAGAGAGTTTTTATTCTCAGATAATGATCTGTCACATAGAATCCTCAGCACAGATTTTGTTGCGTGCTCCTGTCCAATCCACCTTTTTTGTTCCAAGTGTTGCCATTGAGTCACTGTCAGTTTCTAGTTGTTTTGTCTCTGTTTCTTATTAATGAAATCATTTGATAGACTGTTAATTTACTTCCTTAGATTTACGTGCTGTGTTATCATCTTTAGAGGAGCAGTTATAAAAAAATATTTTATTCCTTGCTGCAGTATAGTTTGGTTTAGAATACCAAAAAGCACATAGAGGAATTTTGACATTTCAGCAATTCATGTATTTTATAAAAAAATCTCAGAGATTTAATACTGGCTACAATAAACATAATTTGTTCTGCCTTAATACAGGTTAAAAACTACTTGGATATTAGAAAAATTAATTGGCCACAGCTGGGTCAGTCAATGGAGGAATAGACTAGAATAATGAAGAATTCAAATTCTGTAATACTAGTTGGGTGTTTTTGATGAGGGGAGACTCAATGAGTTATTAACACAAGTATCTGTGCTTAATTGAAGTAGTTGCCTCACAACTACTTAGTAGTCAAACTGCATGTCTTATCCTGGTTTATTATGTTAATTAACTTTCTAAGCACTGTAAAGTTATCTTCCTCAAAACATGTTTAGACTGAAAGCTGTGAGTTTTTGATTCACCTTTTTTTGGTTTTTAGAAGGGGACTTTATGAAGTAAGTGGGATTTGACATCGGTTTTGTTCTCATTTTTGGGTCCATTCTTCAGTTGAAATATCAGCTCTGGGTGAAGAGGCATCTACACATGCTCTGGCTGATTACCCTCGGCCTATTCTGCCAGAGAAATTTTGGAGGAGAAGTTGGCTTCTCCTGTCTGCTGCTTAGGTGTGCATTCATGTTTAAGTGAGAGGCAGAATATGCATAATTTTCAGGCTGATGCAGAAGCTGGATAAGAAAAGACCTTTAGCTCTTGTAGCTGAGTGGCTCAAACACTCCAAGCCTGTTTCCCTCTGAGGACACAGCAGACAATCAGAGGGAGCAGTAACAGCTCAGTTACCAAGTGCTGTCAGCTCCATCTAAGGGACCCCAGCAGCCTAACAGTGGCTGGTAGAAATAGCTTTCTTTGCTGCCTTGTTCCAAGAGATGCCGTGCCATCATATATTTATTCTATTGGCTGATAATTCAGTACAGCTTTAGGAAAGAAAATGTTTTCTGGATCATCTTTTTCTGCAGTACCTAGTACAGAAGCATCCTACCCCATTCCTGAGACCTTAGGAATTACCTTAGTGCAAGTAAGAATATAATAATGAATCTGTTATAATATAATAATACTCCTGTTTTCCAGGCTTGCTGAGATGGCTTTATCACCAAACTCATCTGCCTTGCATGAGAAGGAAGTGTGTGATAGCCTCGTTCAACACTGAGGAATGATTACTTTTTGTTGTGGAAAGTTAACTTCTCTCTATGTTCATATAAAAAAAGTAACTAATGGAATGGCTTAGAAGAATTTTTTGCCTTGTTAGAACTGATAATATGCTTTATAATACAAACTGAATTTAAGAATAATGTCCCTGTAGTATTAAACTAGTAGAGAACTATGAATTTCTTATTGTTTTTCCTATCTGCAGCTGTTGTCTCTGTATGAGCTTCTCTGTATCTGTAACTCTAGAAAATATGACACTATAGGTATGTCCAGCAGACAGGAACATTTGCCAGTGCCATACTGTGTTCATGGCTCAGCTTCCTGGCTCATATTTAGTTCTTTTGATCATAACTTGGTGTGGTTTGGTTTCCCCTCCCACAGAAGGCTCCCTACTCTAGGATACCATCCCTGTATGATAACACAGTATGTTCCCATCCTTGGCAGGGGCTGTGACGAAGCAGATTGAGCATTTTTTTGAATGTGTAAAACTGATTTAAGGAATATTATCTTTTTAGGTACTATGACAGTAATTCATACTGTTAATGATTCAATACAGGGAAATAAGTTTCCCAGATTGTAGTTAGAAAGCAAGAGGACATTGTCTCCTCAAGATCTTTTAATAGTCCAGTTATCAGATTAGCAATCTGTTAGCAGCCCAGACTGTCATGAGCAGGAACCTACGCACAATATGAGCTGTCATTTATTCTTAGAAATAGAAAGAAAATGAAGAAAAAGAAAAAATGTCTCAAATAGTATTAAAGTTAACTTGTAATACTGGAACTATGCTCCACCATCACCAGGATCCAGGAGGGCCATAAATATCTACACTGCAAGAAGAGATCTGAAATAAAAGGAGGCTAGAAACAATCCAAATCAAAAATCCTAAAATGAAGTAATCCTTTGGTATATTCTTGAGCTCCTGTATAAAAAACAAAAGAAGTAACATGTGCTGGGCTTTCTGAGACTTAGGGTCCCCAATACTTCAAAGTGAACAGACCAGAGAGGTAGCATGGAATTTCTTTAATCTTTATTTCCCTGAGAGCATTTGAAATGCAAGAGCCTTGCTACTAGCACAATCCTGTTTTTCAAGACTCTATCTTACTTTCTAGGGGTTTTTGTTTGTTTTGTTTTGTTTTGTTTTGTTTTGTTGGGGTTTTTTTTAATGGTGCCAGAATCCCCAACATGTCGATTTTATGTCACATCATGGTGTAACTAGAATAGAATATGGGTTTACTGGTAAACTCAGGGGGAAATAATTCAAACTGTCTTCAGCAGGTGAGCCCTGCTGGAATATTGCCAAATATCTGAAATGTTTGGTACAGCATCTGAAAAGAGGTTGGAATTGGAGACTGTCAGCAGAGTCCCCTGTATTGTTTATTTCTTTCTATCTCAAAATTATTTCTGTAAAATTAACAGAAGTCTTGCAACAACTTCTGCCTCTGTCAAAAGCTGGCTTTGATTCCTGTTTCTAGAAATTTAATTTCACAAGTCCTCTTGTGTTTCATTTACATGTCAGTCTTGGCTACTCCCTGCAGATCAAAAAAATAAATAAGATTAATATATAAAATACTAATTTTTCTACCTCTACATATTCATTGTGAACAATTAGTTTATTAAACACTTGCAGAGGTAATATGAAAGTCTTTTGCAGAGTTCACAGTTTGAAATAGGACAGTATGAGAAATGACTCTTTGATCTGCTAGAAAAACTGTATTAGGTCTATGCTTTTCATAGCAACCAGAAGTATTCCATAGGCTGTGTAATTGATCCTTCTTTCCACTTCTTTAGATTATAGCTGAGATTGTTTTATTTCAGAATTGCTTTGTGGTAAAATAAACTCAGTGAGAACTGTAAAAGCTGTCAGAACCTTTAAAGAACTATAAAAAAAGTTTTCTTTTTCAAAGTATTTGTTGGCTGTATGCTGTCACTCCATGTGGCTGTCACAGCAGATAGCATTTTCCTAATAGATGATGGTGTTGCTTTTTAGCTGTGGTGAGATTTGGTGTGCACTGACACAGGTGATCATACACAGCTCTGTGTGCTAGTGAGCAATGCCTGGGAAGTGAATTTCATCTGCCAGTTTACAGCCGGGTGATTTTCCTATATCTCTGGAAACAACTGATATGACAGAATGGGACTGAAAAGAAGCAGTGTATATTAATTCTTAAATCTTCTTCATTTCCTCAGCCTCCCAAGAGAGGTTTCATATTAGCTCTGTGGTTTTCTAAGCTGTACTTTCACATCTCTCCATCCTGCAAACTGCATGAGATGGATTTCTGTGAACTAGGAGTGAAAAGGACAAATGTGACTAAGATATGAAATTGAAAATCAAGGCACATGAAAAATTTAAGGACTGTTTTATTTTATGAGGAACAGAGTTCAGATATTTTTTTTTATTAACTTACATTTAAGATAAATATTGCAAGACAATGTTTCTGGGTTGAAAATTACACGATTCTTCTTTAATTTTTGTTATCCATTGAGCATATTTAAGCTTTCAATATTTTGCATGAACGAATATTTTAAATGGATGGAGTACTTTGAATTATGGAAAAGCACTGAATTGGACTGCTCTAAGTTGCCATGCCTGTGATGCCTCTAGCAGGGAAGCAAGAGCAAACAGCTGACATTCTGGGATGTGGTGATGCAGAATGGTTTGACTTGGTGCCCAGTGTATTCACCCCTCTCAAGTGCTCAGTAACATATTGTTTTCCAGCGCAAAAAGCAAAAAATAATCTCCCTTGGATGCTTCCATGCAGGAAGTCATTTGATTAGTCTGTTCATTTCCTGTGTAGCTGTTAGATAACTTCTATGCTATTACAATTCAGTCACCCAGTGACTGAAAAATTCTGGCAGAAGACTCATTTCATTACTGTAGGCTTAGAAGAAATTAAATGAAAGATGTCAGGCTTTCGTTGAAACATGTAAAATATGTATGAGCCTACTGAATTTACTAAGTATGAAAACTTACCCAAGTCAAACTAAAATAGCCTGTTTTGTTGTTTGTTTCAGTGGTCTTTAAGTACATTCGTATTGTACTGCATTCCTGATAGCCAGACTGTCATACACACTGTTAAACATATAGACCAGGATTATTTGCTTGTAAAAAGTGACTCAGTTAAATTTCCTCTCATAATGCATTTTTGGTTTGGCATTATGAAGCTCTATTCAATATCAGGAAAACTGCTTTATGCTCCTGGTTGATACTATCATGTTGTCTAATTTTATTTATCTGTAAGCATTTCTCATATTTCCCAGAGATTTCTGGCAAAAATTTAACCCTTCTTTACTGCATTTTAAATGTCAGTGAGGCAAAGACTGAGGTAAGAGACTGCGTTTGGCAATGTGACTCTTTGAGGATCTGTCTCCACCCAGATTGCAAACTGTTGTTTATGTTCAGCGACTTTGAAAAAGGGTGCAGTAACTGCAGTCAGTGGGGAAAACAAACAAACAAACAAAAAAAACCAAAAAAAAAACCCAAAAAAACAAAACCAAAATATGTGCATTATTGTTAGAAACTACTTTTCTTTAAGAAAGGGATTTTGGTCTAGAAAGATAAGAGAGGCAAGGCTGTCAGGAAAAGCCTCCTGTTATCTCCTGCTTAATAGCAATGAATGATAAGGTTGGTTCACCCCATGTATATGACCAATGTTTAATTTACCAGTTTACCCAGAGCATCTCCTATGGTAGTATTTGAAAAGCCAGTAGTGTCCCATTCTGAGGCAGCTGAATTCCATACCTCAGAATGTAAACCATAATGTATTTATGAGCCGATGGTGTAGATGACAGAAAGTAAGTGCTGTCAGAAGGCCATTCAGCTGCAAACCATACAAATAATAGGTGATCAGACCAGAAAATTTTACCAGACAACTGCAATTTTAGCTACTGACTGGATGTTAATTTAAATATTTTAAAGTGTTTTTTCTCCAAGTGCCATGATGAGCAATATAAATGAAGAGTGAAATACAGATGTTCAAATATATGTGCCTTATTAATTAGGCATATTGCAACAGCTTTCAGTGGGTCTCAAATGTACAAATAACGACTTTAAATTAGGATTTTAAAACAAAATTTCCTGTTCTTTAAACATGACAGTCTTCTGTTCTACATCATTTAATACAGTAGTCAAAAATCTACATTTTAGAAATCATTGCTCTTCTCGCTTCCCATGAGCAGAATGCAAGATTTTCTTTTCACATTTAAATTATTTAATAAGCTTTACTGCAAAACGTAACACTGCTCTTTGATTCCAAATGAATAGATCCCTACATTATCTCAACTTTTAATGAGAAGGTACTCTGTGATTTTGACAAGAAAATTTCAGTATGCATGTGAGCCTGAAGAAGGAGGAAAAAAGATTAAATGGGAAGGTCAGAGGAATCTCAGTAAGTTTGTCATTAAATCTTGAAAAGTGAAATACTGACTAGGTTTCAGCTACCTGTTTGGCCATAAATGCACCCATCTGTACCAGGGTGTTAAAATGTCCTTTCGAGACTGGAGGAAACAGCCATTTCTGAGTATGGGCATGTTGGGTCTTTCCCTTTTTTTCCCCTCTGTGGAATTTTCCCCATTGTCATGCTAAGATACCTGTTGATTAGGCCCTGGTGACAAGGGGGAAGGGGGAAGGGGAGGGCAGAGGGGAAACCCCTGGAGATTCAAACAGGTAGAAGAGCAGACGGGAGGCTCTGGCTCTCCCCATTTCCCCTTGGAGTTGGGACGAGAAGGACGATCGCCGCCTGAGCCCCATCCCTGCCATCCCAGCGTCGGGAGCCATCCTCACTGCTGTGGGACCCTGCCCTGCTGCCTTCTCGCTGGAACCTGCCCTCATCCAGCACTCTGCTGAGCACTGGGACCCACACCGTGAGCGGAGGGCTCTCTCCATCTCTCTCTCTTTCCCCTGGGACAGCTCTGCCATCACCCCCAGCCCTCCTGCGGCTCTGCGGGACCTGCCCGCCCCCAGCACCGGGAACTGCAGCTCAGGGAAAAGGTGCCTGCAGCCAGAAAGGGACTGGCACTGACTTACTGCTCTGCTTGTGCCTAATTTCATAGCTGCTGTTGTTCTTGTTTGTCTTGTTAGATATACTAGTAAAGAACTGTTATTCCTATCCTTGTATCTTTGCCTGAGAGCTCCCTTAATTCCAAAATTATAGTAATTTGTAGGGAGGAGGAATCACACTCTTCATTTCAAAGGGAGGCTTCTGCCTTTCTTAGTAAATACCTGTCTTTCAAACCAGGACAGGGCAGTGGTTATGTGCCAGGTACCTTCCACTCCTCTCCAGAAGCGGAAGGGCGGAAAGCAGGACCCACTGCACTTCCCTTGTATAGTGCTGGTGTCTCACCACCGAGAGAATTTAACGATGTCGCTGTCAACGCTATTCATGTTTCTCCAGTCACTGTATTCCCAGAAACAGCACAGCCTTTTCAATATCTCTGTTACCTTGGATATGTCTCTGTACGTGTCTCTACATTTATTTAATATATGAAAAGCCCGTATTATAAAAAGTATTATATTACAGCAGATAAAGATAGCATTTATTATTATAAATAACGAGGGAGAAAGGTTTTAGAAGAACCTGTCTTTGCTGTCAAAATGCATACTGTATAGAAATTTGCTTTCAACTCTTGTAGTAGTTGAAGCTTCAACCTTATATTAAAAGTTATGAAGAACCCCAACCATATTAAGACTAAAATGTAAAAACCCACGCAAGAAGCAGAACTTAAAAAAGAAAAAGCTGTAGCTATTAAAAGTTAAAAACCCCGCCCAGCATGAAAACAATAAAGTGTAATAAACCAACCATCTAAACAAACAACTTCGTTTAATAAAACAGCTGTTGAAAAATAAACCAGATTAAAAAGCACCGAAGTAAAATCCAAAGGTCTGAAAAAAGAAAAAACAGCCTTAAAAAAACGAGAGATTAACCTTATTAAACACAACCATTTAAACTCCAACTGTAATAGAAATGATCATAGAAAATATTAGAAGGGTGATATTGTGATTTTATTTTTTTTTTTTCTTTCTCTTAGGGAATTTTCTCTTATTTTTTGCTAAGAGATAACTACCGATACTGAAGAGACAAATGTTTGAGGTTCGGGAAGGGTGCGGCTGGCTACTCTCTTACCTGAGGTGCTTTCTCTTGGGAAGGGCAGAGATACTGTGAGGTTTTGGTTGGGGGTTGAGGGGCTGGGTTCAGCCCTGAGCTTTCTCTGGCTCTCAGCATCAGAGGACGACCATCGAGCTGTTGCTTACTGGGAGGAGAATCCAGCACCACCACGAAGCCCAGCTCTATATTGCTTCTTCCTTTCTCTGAGTGAGCCTTTGCTCGTAGGAGCAGCTGTTGTAGTGGGATGTTATTAACAACCGATCTGACTGGAAAAGACTGTCACCATCTACTGGGGTGCCCCAGGTGGCCCCCTGCTCCTTCACGGAGGTTGTGTCTCCCGGCTGTGTGCCACAGCTGTTACAGAGAAGGCCGGCCACCACTGCCCAGCTCCCTCGCCTTCTGCCACTGCCTAGGTTTTTTTCATCAGACTCTTAACCCAGCACCCCATGTCCTATAGTTCTGCTACTGCTGGGGAATTTCTGCCACCCTTTGTTTGCTCCCGCGGGGTGCGCTGCCCTCTGCTGCTCCAGCCACCGCTCTGAGGCTCCTGCTGCTGCCCCTGGGGGTTGCAGAGGAAACCCCTTTTCCCTTTTCCCTTTTCCCTTTTCCCTTTTCCCTTTTCCCTTTTCCCTTTTCCCTTTTCCCCCTTTTCCCTCCCCCCCATTACCCGTGTGCAGAGGCGGCCGAGCTCGCCCCACAGCGCCCCCTGCAGCCGCGGGGGAATCCTCGCACCGCCCCGCCTGGCCGGGAGCCAGCAGCGCTCCCTGCCGGCCGCCAGCGGAACTGCACCCGAGGGCAGGGCTCGACAGCCCGGAGCAGGCTGGTGGTGGGTTTCTGCTTTTGTTTGTTGTTGCTGCTGCTGTTGTGGTTTGTTTGCCTTGTTATGCACATACACACTAGTAAAGCATTGTAATTCCTTTTCCCATATCTTTGCCTGAGGTCCTTAATTTCAAAGTTTTACTAATTCAAAGGGAAGGGGTAATATCTTCTATTCCAAGGGAGGTTCCTGACTTCCTTGGCAGACACCTTTGAAACTAAGACAGATATATATATATATAAAATACACATATATGTATACACATATAGACATAGACATAGACAAAGACATAGACATAGATATCAACATAGATATATAGATATAGATTTAGATATAGATTAGATATAGAGATACATTATACATATACATATACATATACATATACATATACATATACATATACATATACATATACAGTAGAAAAAGCAAAAAATAGAAAGAGAAAGTAAACCCCCTACTGCATAAGCAGCCAACCATAGCGAAATTAACTGCACTGAAACATCCACATAAAAAACCCATGGTACTGAAAACCAACTGTATTGAAAATATCCATTGAAAAAAAACAACTCTAATGTAAACCAGAGTTTAATAAAGTATTTTCATAAAACACAACCAGGTTAAAAGTCCATTCTGTAAAGCCAAGCTGTTTAAAAACATAGCCCTATAAAAGCAAATCACATGAAATCCAACAATATAAAAACCCAACTGTAATATAAAACCGAGGCATAGATCCCCAACAATATAAAAACCTAACCATATCAAATAGCACCCATATTATGAAAAACAACTATGTAAAAAAACAGTGTAAAAACACCTATAAAAATAACTGGTTTAAAAACAACTGTGTAAAAACCAAACATATTTTAGCCAACTGTGCAAAAGCCAATAGTGGCAGTGGGGAAAAGTGCAAAAAACTGGGGGCAAAAAATCATCTAAAACCAGCTATGTGGAAATCCAGCTATACCAACCCCAAGTGTATTAAACCAGCCTTTAAAAAAAAGCTTGTAAAAACCATCTTTCTTAAAACCAAATGTGCAAAAACCCACAACTATACTAAAAACAGCTGTGTAAAAAACAGTTTCTAAACTACAGACATAAAAAACTGATAATACAGAAGTCCAACCATGTGAAAAAGCAACCATATGAAAAAAATAACAGTATTAAAATGGAGTGTATCACAATATGAAAGCAGAAATTATCAAACACATTAAACAGCCAAAGTATAATAAACCAACTGTATGAAGAAGGCCAACCAAAAGCCAATTGCATAAACCCCAAAAGAATAGAAGACACTAGTGGTAGAAATACAACTGGATGCCAGAGCCCAATTATATTACAACCTGACTGCATCGAAAGCCTACCAAATTAACTACCAACTGTATAAAAGCAATCAGCTGCAATAAACAACCAAGGTAGAAATGCCCAACTGTATTTAAAAGCCAAAACGTAGAAAATAAAGTATTTAAAACCCTAAACCCATTAAAATGAACCATACCAAAAGATTAACTGGCATAACAACCACTGTAAAAAAAAGGAATTTTTGAAAAATCTGCCATATATAGAACCCCTACCAAATTAAAACCAACTGTGTAAATGTAGAAAAAAGAGAACTGTTTAACAACCAAAAAGTTTTAAAATGTGTCACAAAAACCCCCCAAAAGTCTAACAATACATAATCATAGGAAGAGACAAAAATATAAAAACAACTGTGTAGATGACAGAAAATATAAAACCAGTACAAAATACTAACTCTAGAAAAATCCAAAATTTTAAAAAAACAAACCACATAAATGACCCAACATATAAACACCCAACTTTTTGTATAAAACAGTATTTGGAAAAATATATATAACCAAGTGTCTCTAAATTGAACCATTAAAATCCCAACTGTATAGAATCCAAAAGTATTAAATCAACCAAACTTTATAACTAAATTAAATAAACCTTATTATTTACCCTAAAAGTATAAAATCCCACCACCAAAAAAGAAAACATTTACTGGTGTTCTTCTCTCTGATTTTTTTCAGGTCAGAATTAAATTAAAGGTGTGGTAATTTGACATTCACCTCATGGTTTTTTATATGCTTAAAAGTCCATCCACAGCCTATTGGATTCTTTAAATCTTTTCGGTCCTTTCAGGCCTTGTTCTGCTGTTAGAATATTCTTTAATCAATTACTCTTGTCTCCTGTGTGCAACAAAAATATTCAAAAGCCTGTGTAGGAAAGCAATTGTATACATCAATTAATCTATAGCCTATATTTCATCTAGAGCCTAGATTTCATTTAGTTATGGGACTTGACAAGGTCAAATATTTATTTAGAGTATTAATATGGTAGCATATTTATGGTAGGCTGTCAAAACTGACATGGAGGGCATGAGGGCTTTTTGCCTAACTGCTTTATTGTTTTGACACTGTTTTAACCCTTTGAATTCAGCTGAGTTTCACTGATTTACAGAGATCAGAGTGAAATCTGAAGACATTATTAATAAAAACAATTCCAATTTTAAAATTGCATTCAGCTGTATCTTCTAAGAGGATTGTACTGTCAGTCTGTGATCCCGTTCTGAGTCATGGCAGAGAGTCAACTGACAGAGCTATAATTTTACTGCTGAAAATATTGATCCAATTAATTTATGGGATTATAGCACAATTTGAGTGTATTCCTGCCACTGGTATACAGATACACTCATGAGCTGAAGTGGTGTATGATCTTAATCTCTAAAAATATTCTAATTAGTAACATTTAATAAAATATTTCCATATTCACATTCAAAACCTCTGAACTGTATGCAGGTTTCCCGTAGATGCTGTTTCTGGCTTGAAAATTACCAACAGAAAAGGGCATTAGATAGCAGAGTTTGAAAAACCCTTTCTTTCTGAAAAGGAACTTCCTTCAGCTTCCTCACTGACCAAAGAGAAGTAATAGTCTGTGGAATTGTGAATTAAAGCAGTGAGGGGTGAGGGTTTGACAGATCTGCCTGAGTCTCAGCATTCATGAAAAATTTCATTCATGAAAAAATTTCTGGACTGTCAGTTAAAATGAAGATGGAAGGTGAGGGGAAAAAATTATCTGTAGCTTGAGAAATATGATACAAGTCAGTCATCACAATGTCATGTGATACCTGATACCAGTTTTATAAAGTAACTTCTCAGTGACCTCTCAGCAGAGCCATATTTTACAAAATTAGTCACTTTTTAAGACAGGAGCAGGACATGTCATTTCAGCTGGTGTAATGCATTGTAACATTTAATTTAACATTTAAAACCCATGTGGTATCATTGCTTTGTGTCAGGACACTAACCCTTCATATTAATGGACTTGGCAAAGAGAAGTAAAGGTGTCTCCAGCAGCAAGTACTGAATGTGTGGGGAATAAATTCTGTAGTAACCTGTCATGCAACTCTGTAGTATCAAATATATAATTTTCCTTAGCAGACTGTATCAGTGATTTAGGAGCTAGTAGGGTATCTGCCATAAACAGTTGCCTTAGCTGTGCTTTCAGGGGGCTGACATTGTGGGAATGATTGGACTTGTGTGGGGGTTATGTGTTGGGACATAGGCAAAGGTACACAATACACATTTTATGTTATGCCATGTCACTTTCTTTGAAAGCAGTCATGTTTCTTTCATTGCTGCGTAATTACATTCAGTGAGAGAAACATCTGATTTCCTTCCCAGTGCAGGAAAATTTGTTTTCTTCAAGTCTCAGGCATACTGTTCTCTGATTACATAAATAGATAAAATATCTCTTGGGAGAGAAAAGTCACTTCGTCAAACAATAACTTGATGGTGTGTATGTGTGTATGCACTCTCCCTCTATAATTTCCATACCACCTTTTCTCTCTTTGCTAATTACAATAAGTTCAGTTAGTAATCTTCATGCTCTAATACCCTCTCAGTTTTTGTAATTCTCCCTAGTTCATGTAACTGAGGACACTGACAGCTCTGATGAGTTTTGAATGTGTTGGCCTGGAAAGGTTGGAGTCTCAATCCATGGAGACAATGAAACCCAGGTGGAACCACCCTGATGTGGTGCTGTTCCTGCTTAACCAGGAGGTGTAGGGCATCTCCAGAAGCCGCACCAATCTCAACCATTTTGTGATTCTGTTTTTACATAATGATATTGTCAGTTTAGGTTCCTCTTAAAGCTTCATAAACTCAACCTGTGATCAAATCCAGTATCCAGCTGTAGTTGTGAGACCTTGCTGTAATCTTTTGCATATATTTTTTCTTTTTCTTTTCCAATGGGAGTTGTCTTTTCCTCAGAAGTAAGGTTTTAATTCTGAGAAAGAGCTTCTGTGATCCTTTTCTGTATGGAAAAAAAAATCTACAAAAAAATTGGTCATGAGCAGATTTAGTTACTAGGAATGTTTGGTGGGGGAGGCAGGGGTTGAACACTGGTAGTCCAAGTTCAGGAGGGCTTGTGGCTGTGTGGCAGTCTCCTATTTTCACATACATGGTTCTCCCCAGTCCTCTGCAGCGTTAAAAGTTAGTTTGGAGTAATTCCAGGCTTTGCAAACTGTTATTTTAGTTTCCCAGACAATTCTTTCCATTATTCATACTCTGTAAATCCTCAGCCATTTTCTAAGCCATGATACTTCACCTGAACCATAGGAAAGTGCCATTGCCACCCAAGCAGAGGAATACTTTGCCCACATATGCTCATTGTCCTGTATTTGACACAGGAAGATCACTGACATTTTTTCCATGCTATAAGCCACTCAGCTGTAACTATTTTCCAAATACAGTTTTGATGTATCTTCTACATTCAAAAAGCAGTAATTAAGGCACAGAGAGCTGACACTTTTTCTTCACCTGGGAGTGGTAGTAGAGCAAATCAGGAGGAGAGCTGTGCAGCACATGAAGACTACAGCAATTTTCCAGGTTAGAAAAAATACTATACTGCCTGAATTTTTTTTTTCCTGTGGAAAGCATAGGCCCTTAATCTGTATGCTTGGCTAATTGTTTGCCTTTTATAAAAATGACAATTTTTATAATGTGGAATATGAAATTTTGCTAAAGTAACATTTTTCTGTGCACTTTACATGTGGTATTTTAAACGAGTCCAGTGTTCTTGGATGCAGTCAGTTTGAGGTACAGTATAGGAGTTCTACTCTAGAGAAGGCATGCTTTAGCAAGATGTGGGCAATGTTTGCTTCCAAACAGATTGCTCCAGAATTAAATTAAACATGATAAAAATGTGATTTACCATGATACAGTTTGTCAGTGACTCAGTGATAAGAGCAGCAGCTGCAAGAAGGTAGGAGATGAGCTTTTAGGGAGTGCTGTGTGGGTGCATGAGGCTGTGTTAGGGGAATGGCTTTATGCACTGTAACTGCAAGATGAAAGAGAATGGTGGTTCTTTGCCTAGAAAGAGCTGATAATGAAGTGCTGTAAAAAATATTAAAAAGTTTGTTAATTAGAGACTATAGAGCATAGTTCTTGTCTGGATTATAAAAACATCAACAGTGTATTGTTGAGGAAGTGAAGAAAAATGCTTCAGAAAATTCATTTGGAATATTGGGATTTTGTTTTAAATTTAATTTATGTGAAGGCCTACATAGTGGTTGTTTTTTACCTTTAGATAAACCTGATGAGGGCTTCTAGTATTTTGTGTTGATTTGTCATGGCCTGATTTTTTTGATAGCAGGGGAGGGCCACAGGGGTAATCTCTGTGAGAAGCTGCTAGAAGCTTCCACCATGTCCAACAGCCAATCCCTGATGTCTCTGAAGAGGGACATGCTGCTGGGCCTATTAGAGAGGTTGGTAACTCCTCTGGGATGATATATTTAAGAAGAAAATCAAAATAGCTCACGTGCAGTTTTTTCCCCAGGGGTGGGGAAGTGCTGCCATCAGGTCCACAGATGCCACCATGCCAGCATGGCCCGTGGCCGTGGCTGCCACCATCATGGCACGGTCCATGGTGAGCTTTGCCTGCCTAGCCACACCTAGCCAGCCACTCTGTAGGCAGAAGGGCAGGGGTGGCAGTCTTCTCCTTCCCAGTGCCCTGCAATGAAGAGAGGCATTAAAATAGCACCAGCAGCACAACAGCCACCACTGCTGGCTAGATAGTGGCAGAACCATGTTTGTGGTGGAAACATGGCAAGCGACTCCCTGACATGCAACCTAGATGAGATCAACCTCCTGTGCTATGGGATCTGGCAAGAATCTTTGAATTACTGGAACTTGTTGACAATGGTACACATGGGCAGCAATTTTTCTTCTTCCCAGAGAGAGGATGAAGCGAGGACACGTGAGAGAAAACAACATGACGGCACCAAGGGCAGTGGGAAAGAAAGAAGGTGAGGAGGTGCTCCAGGTGTTGCAGCCAAGATTCCTCTGCAAGCTATAGTGAAGATACAGTAAAGCAATCCATCCCCCTGTAATGCAGGAAGTCCATGGAAGATGCAGAGATCCACTCGCAGCCTGTGGGAAAAGTGCTCACACTGGAGCAGGTGGATGCCAGAGAAAAGTTCTGAACTAGTGGAAGACCCAAATAGAGAGAGGGTCCCTGCTTCCACAGGTAGAGAGAGAGGGACCTTGCTTCCAAACTAGAGCAGCCTATCCTTAGAGGACTGCACCCTCTGGACAAGTGACCCATGCTGCAACAGTTTTGGGAAGACTGTTTGCCTGTGGGAGGGACTCGTGGCATAGCAGAGAACAGATTTCTCTCCCTGAACAAACAGAATGAGATCTCGAATGGCAAACTGACCAAAACTTCCATTCCCTGTCTCCCTGCACTGTCAGTGGAAAGGACTGAGGGGCTGGGGGGGGGGGGGGGGGGGGAGGGGGGGGTAAAAGGTTTTTTAAAGTCTTATTTTACTTTTCATTATAGTCCTTTGACTTTGTTAATAATAAATTTACTTTATACCTTTAAATTTGAACCTGTTTTGCCCTTAGAGTGTTTTTCTCCTAGTCCTTATCTCAACTCATCGACCCTTTGTTAATTCCACCCCCCCTCCTCTGCCCAACTGTAGCACAGGAGGGGAAGCAAATGATTCTTGTGGGTACCTGGCATTTGACCAGTGTCAAGCCACAACATATTTTCAGTACAACATCATCACAAGATGTGATTAATTTAACAAATAAGTAGTAATAAAAAGTAATAAAATGTAATAGAAAGTATAGTTTAGAAGAACAAAAAAAGTAGCTTTTGCATTTGGAACTGTTTCTTTAAGGAGACCAAGGAGAAATTTCACCCAGAGCCAACCTGAGTCATATGCTTAAACCTGGCTGAGTTAAGGAGAGAGGAGGATAGCTTTCAAATTAGATATATGCTCAAGTGCTACTCTGATTCTTTAAAAAAAGATTCTTTTCAAAATCAGGCCTAAAGATGACCATAGAACAGTAATTGTCACAAAATTGCACTCACAAATAATTCAGATTGTGAGTACAATCTGTCATCTCCTGACTGGCATTTAGACGAAAAAGCAAAAGCATTTATTTCAGCTCTCACTGGGGTACATTTGATAACTGAATCAGGGAACCAGAAGAAATGTGCATTTCCAGTGGCGTTTTCACATAGTCTGTTTCAGAGTCAAATAAGCCTTTTTGAAAGCTTGAATGTTATTTTTACTGGATATAAGTATGCATTGAGCTTCTTGAAGACATTCAAAAAGAAGGATGTAGTAATACTCAAAAATTCATTCATTACGGTGAATGTGGAGCTGTCATGTCTGGCCACTGATTTACTGCCAGTCCAAGTCAGTGTTGCCTGGGCTTTTTCAGAATTCTAATACCTCTGATACACTTTCTAGATAAGTGAATTAATCTAGTTTCAGTGGAGAAATAGGCATCATAGAAATTATATGTTATAAGGCATAATTGCTAGTCATACGACAGATTTTCAGTACAGGGTAAAAAACCCAAACGATTGGAAATAGAGACTGAAGTGTTCTTTCAGCTGGGAAGAAGTTTGGTACAGGTTATCCTTCAGGTATGCTGAAACCAGTCCCAGGATAAATACTTTACAAAGTTGTTCACGTGTTCTGTGAATGAGTTACAGGAGAGGAAGGGGGACAGTGCACAGCAAACAGCACCACGTACAGTCTAGGCCTATGGGAGCTGAGGTTCATATTTTCCTTGAGGAGGTGTGTGTGGAAGGAGGGAGAAATATCATGTAAAACAGCGAAACTCAGCTCTGGACTGAACTCAGATTTTTTTTCTCTCCCTTTAGGAATAAGGTAAAAAAAACCATCATACATGGGTAAGGTCTCCTGGGGGTAATTGAATCTTAGGCAAAGAAGTAAAAGCCTGCATGGAATACAAACCAGTACAGTATTTGGACTATTTTCTAACTTGCAATAAAAAAATCACTAAATCAAAGAATAAAATTAGTTTTATATTGGATTAGAAAAAGTTATAAAGTGATTTATTATTCTCTAGATGGTATCATCGTATTTCTGTTGAGAATGACTGTAAATGTTCTTTCTCCTGCCATCTCCTTAGTCATCCAGTAGTCCAAGTAATGATACTGAGGATTGAAGAAGGGAATGATGGAAGGTGCTGCACAGGTACCAGAAGTTTCCTAAACTCCAGTAATTGTGACAGAGCCTATTATGGACCAGGCAGTCCCTGAATATTTTGCCAACAGCACTGCTAGCAGAAAGAACTGAAGTCCTTGTACATAATCAGAATATTATAGGCAGAAATACTTGTCACACTTAAAAGCAGAGTGTAGCTCAGCCTCTGTGGGGCTTTGGGCAGGATGTCTTGCAACAGTGCTGCTGAGCATTGCCAGTGCTTTCCCTCTCTCTCTTTCTGCCTCCCAGGCACCATTAATCTAAATAATCTTCTGGTTCAATCTGTGCCATACTTTGCAGCCCAAAGGCACTGGAGTAGCTTTTAAACCCCACCTAGCTCTTTGGGGAATCTCCTAATTGCACACATGGTCCTTCTTAAAATGGCATTTATTTACAGGTCATACTGTTTTCTGCTGTATGCTCACAAACCATATGTTGCAAAAGAAGTATTAGGAAAAATTTTAGATGGCCAGGACCTCCCATGGGTATATGTCTGAAACTAGATCACAAAAAAGTGAGTTTATCCACTTTCCCTTAGCGCTAAGCCCCTTGATTTGCAAACATATGTGGGAGATAATATCCTTCTAACTGGTAGGTCTTCTTAATTGATGGAATTTCACACTGCGAACTCATCTTTTTGATCAGTATAAATCCTTGTAGTTTCTTGAAAGAGTGGTAACTTTTGACAAATAGGGAAAAAGAAATTTATTGTAAGAATAGTTCTCATTGTCACAATATGGTTCTTATTAACAGTGTTTGTGCAGTTTTGTGTCGGTTTGTTTTGATGGTTCTAAAATCCTCTTGATCTGGGCACATATATAGAATATAAGAGAGATTTTCTGAAGAACAGTAAGAGACTAAATTTTTGTCTAGCACTACAGCTCCCGTCTTTATAAATAATACCAATAATTGGTCTATTAGAACCCCCTGTAAAATTCTAATTAAATTTTGCTTCTGAAGTACCAAGGGTGGTCCTGGAAAAAAGACTATAATTTGTATCAAAAGAGTATAATTTGCATTTTCAACTTCAATGTAAAATTAATTTAATTCCAATTCATTTCTTCATATAATTTTTTGTGACATATAAACTTGCTCTTAATTACAAAGGAAAAATGTCTGGCAAAAGCACACAAGGCAGTTAATCTCATGCCATCATATGGCTGTTTGTCAAAGTTTTCATTAACTTAATCAATACTTGATGATGCAAAATTATATTCGTCTAGTTGGTTGGTTTTGCAGACCTGTGATTATACAGAAATATCCATAGTATGTTTGCAAGACTAATTTCTTGGCACAGGAAATTAATTTCTTTTCTAAATTAATGAGTAAATGGAGACTCTTCCTTGAGGATGAGGCAGTAGGTAGATTAGTATATTTCCTTCATGTGAAAAATAAGGGAAAACGTAACAAATTGGTTACAGAAATTCTGGAATAAGGTCAACTAGACTTAAAAGCCTGAGACTTAGTTTTGCTTTCAAGAACTTGGAAAGTGAAAAGGTCCCTCCTCAAACTGTATTTAGAATGGGTTAAGTGTCTTAACCATGTCATTTTTAAGGCACCATCACTGAGCATGTCACTTCTGGCCTTGCTGGATAAACCTCAGCTACCCATATTTGTAGAAAGAGGGAATTTGTTACCTACCAGGGAGAGCTATCACCATTGAGATAAAAATTCGTTTGATGATAGCAAATGTAATCTCTGATTTTGTTAAATTGTGAACTGATAGGCACTGGCTTCCTCCTGCCAATAGTGTGTTGTAGTCAGCTGAAATAACAGCTCAATGCACAAAGCTCTTATAGCAATGGCAAAGGACACATGAGTCCAAATACTACAGCTCTGGAAAATGTGTAGAAGGAAAATTTTTCTCCCTGAGAATTAGACTCGGTCATTAAAATGTGACCCCATAATGTCCTTCTGTCTGGTTTGCAGATCTGGAGATAATGCCGTCGATTCCATGAGAAATAAGTGCAGCTCGAAGTTAATTGCCAATGAGTCTGTTCAAGCACTGTCATATGGATTGTGTAATGTGCTTTTATATATTTAGCTTGGCATATGCTAAACATATCCAAATGGCTAAGAGAAGACATGATGACTGTAATCAGTACCTTTTCCCAATGTTCCCATTTGTGGTTCCATAATAATTCCAAGCAATACATACATTACACTCCAGAGGGTTTGCCTGAGTCAGGGCAGGCAGTATATTAAATATCACAGAAACATGGACCTGCAAGACCCTGCTATTGAAGAGATCCCAATTTCAGTCTGTGAAAAAGGAGGTATCACTGTGTTTTCAATCGAGTGGTTAATTTATTTTTCTCACAAATCTGTAAGAGGCAGGATCTGAGCTCAGTTGTGCTTTACTGTCATGATCTGATGTGGAGGCTGACGGGAGTGCCATGGCTCTCCCCTGGAGAGATGTCCCTTGGACAGGCTGTGGAGATAAGCTTGCCACAGCTCTGCCCTGGAGGGATGTCCCTTGAATGGGCTGTGGGGGTCAATATAGCTTACCTCAAACCTACCCTGGAGAGATACCCCTTTGATGGGCACATCCTCCGTTGTCATGGTGAGCTATCCCAAGGGCTTCAGCTATACCACCGTGCTTTGGTGCCCATGTTGATTCTTTGTAACCCATTGGTCCTTCCCCTTTAGTACCACCCTTGCTTTCCCCATAAAAACCCCAGCTTTTCCCCAGTTCAGGTGGGGAGCCATCTGTGGTAATTGAATCAACTGAAATAGGAGACATAAACCAGAGACCCTGGCAAACCAGGCACTGCAAAGATGTTAATTAGCAGATTCCAAAGTAAATCTTATTCCTTGTACTGATTCTTAGTTGGTCTGGGACCTTTGCCATAAAAGGTCAAGTCCTTCGGGATTGAACCTTTGCCCTCAGATACTCCCTATGTATTGTGAACTCAATCCCCTGATCCCTGTCTTTGGTCACTGCCTGTCCTTGGAATAACATCGCTTTTGGATACTGATTCACAGACCAAGTGGATTAAAGGACATCTCTGGCACACCATCGTACCCGTCTCTCACATTAATTTACAGCCACACTATTACCCGGTAAACTGGTGAAGTTGTCGCTGGGGGAAAACCCCTGAAGAACAGCCATCATAATAAATAAAAGTAAAATAAAGGCTACTTCTGTGGAACAGCCATGCGATGCTTCTGTCTCTATCCCTGAGTCGACCTGGGATAACCTCACAAGGCAGAGCTGAAGTCCCTGAGCTGAAATTCACTGTTAAGAGCTGCTCGTTTGCAGCCACAGGCTGCTCCCCCTTTGCTAAGGTTACCTGATGGCCAAAGAGAAGTGCCGGTGCACCTAGAGGGCTGTCTCTTCTGGGTCAAACCAACCGACCCCTGGCCACAATAATCTGAAGCCTCAGCGCTGGTGTATGTTTGCACATATTGAATATGGACTGCAGGAGGATCCCGTTTACAAAGTGAAATTCAGCATAAATAAAAGCCTACACTTTGTGAGATTCAGTAATGCAGCTGATTACATCCCCATGTTGTATCTGCTTTGTGGACTCTTAATCCTTATAAAAACCTCTAAAATTGCACAAATAATGTTCACTTTGAGAAAAAAGCCATTCTTTCCATTTCAAACCTCTTACGCTATGTCAGAGAACACATTGCATTCTAAATAAATGTACATGTACTTTTAATGCCAACAGGATTTATTTTCTTTGTTTTATTAGCATTTTCCCCATTTTTTCTTTTTTTTTTTTAATTTGGCAAGATACCAAAATGTGGGGAATTTTCTCAATGAGGCAGAAATGGAATGAGACAGATGCACTGACCATGTGAGTGCAAAGGGGATGATTTTGCTAATGAAAGATAATGTACTTGGGGAAAAAAAACCCTATTTGAATAATGGGAATAGCAAATGTTTTGGCAGTGTTCCTTTCCAGGCATACCTCTGTCTGTTCAGAGATTACTTCCCAGGAAACAACGTTACAGCTGGCCAAGACAGTTATGAAAATAGCATTTAAGATGCTGGGCAACTGGCACATGGAACCATGTGGTGTGTGGGTTTCTGCATTAACCTATCCCCAGTGTTGTAGGAAAAGCTAATAAGTTTATGGCTCCTCCAAATCTTGAGAGCTGTTTGATCCTGACTCCAGTGAACCTTTTAGCTTCAGCACAACCCAACTGGAGTGGTCATGCATAGTTTAGAACAGTTTTGTGAGAGAAAATATCATTAAGGTCCCATGTTTTTTCAGACTGTATGTTGTGAACCTCTGATGGTGTAAAGTGTAAATGTGAACTTTGTAAGTTTATTACCACTTGACCAATCCAGTCAGTTAGGAGTTTGCTATCAGTTAGGAGTTAGCAAAGTATTGATTTGCTTTGAAGCAGCAGCATAATAACATCAATATAAGTAAGATTGCTAGTCTCTTTTAATAGAGATAGTAAATTGTTTCAGATATCTTAGTATTTGTACTAATAGAAGCAGTTTTATATCTTGATGTGTAAGAAAAGTGTGATATTTCCTAGCAAGTCTGACAACTGAGAACTTGTTATTCACTTGAAAGTCATATCACTCCTTTGTTTGCTTATTTGTGGTCATTTTTGTGTAAAGGAATGAGCAATGAATATTTATTATTGAGACAGGCTAAAATTTTTCAATTATTTATGAGTCCGCTAAAAATATTTTTATGGAGAAGGGATACCCTTCCTAAGAAAGCAAGTACTCTTCTATCTTACATTTATTTAAAGGATGCTGAGCACTGGGAGGCAGCAGGGGAACCTCAGCCCCTCCTTCCCCTTCTAGCAGTAGAGAAGCTGTGGTATTTTGGTGGGGTATTTTTGTTTTGGTTTGGTTTTGTTTTTGTTTTTGTTTTTTTTTGTTTGTTTTTGTTTTGTTTCTTTTTGGGTTTGTGTTTTTTTAACATGAGATAATGTCAACGTTCTTGATTTTGTCTCTGATATATATATATATATATATATATATATATATATACACCTCTTTGCTTGCCTGCATTCCCATTGAAATATATATATATCTGTGTATGCTATTATCACCACTTGTGAATTGCTTTCAAACTGTATTTGTGAGCAACATCCAAGAATGTCTCCAGGTATAAGCATATAAACCATTTACAAATTTACATGATGGATACACTTATTCTAATATAATGTGACGGGGATATGGAAAAGGGACATAAGATGTTTTCAATAAAAGGCAGCAGGACAGATTAATGAGCATAAAGCTGAAGCAAGAATCAATAAATATCTGGCAAGATCTTTCTTAGGTAAGAGATGGAACCTCTTATGAAAGTATTTTCTTTCTGCATTTTCTAGAGCATACTATGGTTTTACAATGCTGAAGCAAAGGTAAAAAGCTTATTGACACTGGGTGCAGTGTAATCCACACAAAAACATGGATGGTGAACGAGAATAATTTAAAAAATAATAAAACCCAAACATGCAAACTCTCAAGGGATCTCTCACACACAGCCTTTTTTTTGTTTATTTTGCAGTTAAAGACAAAATGTGCAGCAATTCCAAGTTTTACATTTTCGCTCTTTCCTTGTCTACCTTTTGTACACCCTTTTTCAAAGCATGCAGTTCCCACTGCAGAATATGACCCTCAAGGAGTCACAAAGCAAAGAAACAGTCATGAAAATCCTATTAACCTTGGAATCCTCCTGTTGCAAAAAGAATTTTAAGACACTTTACCAGAACAGTAAAAAAGTGATGGGGATTTGGAACAGTTTGCAGGGTTATAAATATCAGCAAAATCAAACAGAAAAGACTGTACAACTATCAGGAGTAAAACAGATGACAAGATGACAAAAATTGAGTCTTGTTCACAAATACTAGTTACTCCTTATTGAGGTTTGGTAATAAAATACTGCACCATGTTCTGCTGTGACAGTGCTATGGTGAAGGCTTCAGTGAAGACAGCTATCTGGACAAAAGTATCACTGCTGTATTTCACTGCTTGCCAAGCATGTTTCCAGTAATGTTTTAGAGACTTAGATTCAGCTGGTACCAAGATGCAATTAAGACCTCCTTCTCTTACAGGTGCTACAAGCCTCCTCTTTTTCTAGTGAACAAAATACTTCCTTTTCCCATATTCTGTTCCATTTAAAAAGTCAGTCCAAGTGTTCTTTTTTATTCAATGCTCAAAAAACCTCATAGTTTAGTGTAATTATTGACTGTCTGTTCTCTTGCTTGTGCTGTTCTACCAATAAATCTAACAGATTTATTGTTTATGTCAGTCTTGTGAGACTTTCATTAGATCAGCTCAAGCTTCGTAGCACACAAACCTTTCTTGTATTTCTGTCATTCTAGTTTTTGTTATCAACTGTGGAGAGGAAGGGAAAATGGGGCCACATTCCAGAATGTAATTTGTGTTAAAACAGAGATTTCTGCATATAAACAGGATCCAGCTTCCCTGTAGATAAGCTTGGGGTCTGGATAAATAACACCCTTCTTGAAGCATGATGTATAAATCTGTCTTTTCTGTCCTTTGGCTGTAATACTTCCAGATAGTGAAACAGCTTTTCTCATTCTAAAGTAGGTCTTGTCTCTCTTTTTTCTACCATGTAGTTTTCTCCTGTCATCATACCTGACAAGCTGCTCCCAGATCCCTTGATTCAAGGCACATCTCTTCCAGAATGTGTTAGCAGCAGCAGCAGCACATCTGTGTTTGAACCTCCAGCTCGTGTTGAGCTGTTTCCTTCACCCCTTTATCCCACCCTGTGCTCACTCCTGTGTGTACAGGGGCAGGATTTTCTGCAGTGCACATCAAGGGTCACCTCCACACAACTCAGTTTGCTGTCAGCCCAGTCTGACAATATCAGCATCTCCCAGACACATAGAGTGGTTTTGATGGATAATGAACTCGCACATTATAAGTTGCTGTTGGAACTTTAGGTTATGATTTGATTCTGAGAATCCTTGTTGTCCTGGTTTGAAAGTCAGGTATTTGCTAAGAAACGCAGAGGCCTCCCTTTGAAATGAAGAGTGTGATTCCTCCTCCCTACAAATTACTATAATTTTGGAATTAAGGGAGCTCTCAGGCAAAGATATGGGGAGAGGAATAACAGTTCTTTACTAGTATATCTAACAAGACAAACAAGAACAACAGCAGCTATGAAATTAGGCACAAGCAGAGCAGTAAGTCAGTGCCAGTCCCTTTCTGGCTGCAGGCACCTTTTCCCTGAGCTGCAGTTCCCGGTGCTGGGGGCGGGCAGGTCCCGCAGAGCTGCAGGAGGGCTGGGGGTGATGGCAGCGCTGTCCCAGGGGAAAGAGAGAGAGATGGGGAGAGCCCTCCGCTCACGGTGTGGGTCCCAGTGCTCAGCAGAGTGCTGGATGAGGGCAGGTTCCAGCGAGAAGGCAGCAGGGCAGGGTCCCACAGCAGTGAGGATGGCTCCCGACGCTGGGATGGCAGGGATGGGGCTCAGGCGGCGATCGTCCTTCTCGTCCCAACTCCAAGGGGAAATGGGGAGAGCCAGAGCCTCCCGTCTGCTCTTCTGCCTGTTTGAATCTCCAGGGGTTCCCTCTGCCCTCCCCTCTCCCCTTCCCCCTTGCCATCAGGGCCTAATCAACAGGTATCTTAGCATGACAATGGGGAAAATTCCACAGAGGGGAACAAAAGGGAAAAAACCAACCCCCAACCCCTGTAAAATCTTGGATTTACTGAAATTTGTTGTAACTTAATCCATCTAAAAAAATTCAATATTCTTATAAGATGTATTTTTCTTGTGTCACTAACTTATTGGAATATAGGTCAAGTTTGTTCTTAAAAAAAGACCACATGAAAGAAAATGTTAAGATTTTATTTATAGTGTGTATTTAGATATTTTTACAGCATTTTTGCTTATATATCAGTCTAAAACCTAAACAGAAAATTAAAACCTGTTGATTTAAAATATAATGTCAACACTAGTAAAATCTGTCAAATGAATAACCACGTATTGCTTTCTTCTTTCTGAAGTAACTTTTGAAGTCAATGAAATTATTCACCTTGCAGAAACTAAGAAAAATATTCAGTTGCAAGTATGTTTGAAATTTCAGGATAAAATATACTGTAATATACTGTTGACTTCAGTACTGTAAAAGGGCAATTTCTACCTCAAAATAGACACTTGAATTTTTTCTGCCTATTCCTAAATAATGTATTTTGTAAACATGCACCTTATCCAAGTGCTCAGATTACTGCAGAAACTGTCTTCAGTCTTATAAACACGAGGATGGAGCTTTCAGTTTCCTCTTTTCTTCATTTATTCCCATGATATTGCCTTTATATCTCTACAGAAGAGCTTCCTGTTCACAAACTTCTTACAGAAAATGAGACTAAAATAAGTGAAAAATAATCAGTCCCTTCATCTCAGTTCCATCGCTTCCAACTCAGAGTAAAAGGAACCCCACTAATGAGAGGACACACCTGGGTGACTTCTGCCTGCAGCAGCCCAATCCTTGGTACGTGTTCTCAGGGGAAAGTTGTGGTCAGCAAGAAACTCCAGATTGTCTGAACTTGAATTAATTTTCAGATAGATGAAATAGGCCACAAATGTCAAAAGTGCACATTGAAACAGTGTTCTTTGACATAGGAAGGCCAGCGGCATATTGGAATCCTTGTCACTATCAATACAAGAATGAATCAAAGAGAAAATTACAGGGATGATTTTATTTTGAAATGTAGATTTCCAAAGGTTTGCTACCAAAGATTTTATTACAGAATACTGCACATTGATGTGTTTCAGTTATTTCAGTAATTTCCTGGTTTACTTTTGCAAAATTAGCAATTAAAATAATTGCTGTGTCTAATCCTTCTAATCTAATTTCATTTTTAATGCAGATAATCAAAGGTGCTCCACATGACCCTCTCTGGCCTCTCAGGCATTGGTTTTCTTTTCTAAACCCTTTCTTTCTCAAGTTGAGTTACATTTTACAAGGCACTTATCAAAAAATGCAGCCTGAGATGCTAAAAGTGACACAATGCTCAGCACTGATGTTTTTGCAAAGGAGAGAGCAGAGCTGAGGCTGTTCCCTGTGTAGGATTGTCATTTCTAGACTGTCTACTGCCCTAAAATGACACATTTAAAGCCGAAGAAGTTGCCAAAAGTTTGTTGTGATTTTTTGAAGGTTGCTTAAAAATCAAATCTATCTCAATAGAAAACCTGCAGCCTATCCCAGTCACAGAAGGATGTGAAAATGTACAGGAATTATTTGCCGAAAACAGGATGGAATGCTGCAAAAACAAAGGCATCTCAAGTTGGTCCTGGAGGTATCTGGTATTCCTATATTTCTTTTTAATTACCATGATGGTTGACCTACTACTGCTTTTAATGTTCATAAAGTATTAGAATTTTACTGATGTCACTGCCTGGTGCTCTCTTAATTTTCATATCCTCTGCAGCTGTGGTGCTTCATTTCTGCCTTATTTCTGTGCTGAGTTCTTGCTGAAGCTTGACTCACTGGAATGAGGCAACAAGCTCTGACTGACTTCGGTGAATTGTACAGGTTGACTGAATGACACAGTTCCTTGGGGAAGGCACACACTGTGTTTCAAACTCATTTAAGGAAAATATTTTGGTTTCCGCATCCTTTTACAAAAGCAAGTTGTTCTGTGAAATGAAACCTGTTTTTCAGTTCCTCTGTGACCTTGTCTTTTTATCTTACATCACTCTCTGATGTCTAATACAATAAAAGCTTCTGTTTAAATTTTTCCCTGTATCAGGCACTCCTCTTGTCTGATGTCAATGCAGATCCTTTTGTGCTTGGGAAAGACTTTTCTTGAATTTCATCCTTTGGAAGGGGAATTTGAGCATTTTCTATCCTCTACCTGGTGGCCTACTTCAGTAAATCATGAAGAAGTTATTAGCTTTACGACTTGTATTGCTATTTGAAAACAGCTAACAGGATCATAAGAAGACAACTAATAGACACACACAAAGGTGTTATAATGACATAAACCTTCTTGAGTTGGAAAAGTGGGTAGAAAATGCTTCTCAGAGGGAGGAAAATTTGTAATGCCTGGTGTCTCAGACATGAATAGAGAATTTATCTACACAGTACTGTTAATACCAGCCAGAGGGGGAAAACTAAGAATTATTTTAAAACACGGAGTTGAGAAGTGGCAGCAAATCTATAAACTATGATTTTACATATTCAAGTTCTGTGTAGCTGTATCTACTGTGTGGGTGGACTCAGTTTGTGGGGAAGTCTGTGAGCAGGAATTGTAGAGATCAAGTCTTTTTGAGCCTTCCAGGGCAGTGATTTTTACAGATGACTACTTCTGAAAGTGCTTTGTAGGAAAAAGTAGTTGCATTAAAGAGACAAAAGTATATGAGCTATATATAGATGTTTGTGCACAGAAAGAGAAAGGGTGTACCCTAGAGTGTTTGGGGACTTTTAGTTCTGAAGGGGTCTGGATGCTGTTTTAAATCTTTAACAGCTTTTGGGGGGGGATCTCAGTGAAGTAGGCTTTGCTATCCATTGTGTGGTTAACAGAATGAGCAAAAAGATGAAAAAAGCAAAGGAATTATGAACAGAAGTTGAGCTAAAAAGTTTGACTTTTCTTCCGTATCTTCCTTTCAGGTATTTTTCTCAGGTGGAATTAATATTGTTACTTGCATTTCAAAGGCAAAAAAAGCTTTGCAGGGTAAATCAGCAGCAGAGCTGGGGATAACACAAATATCTATTTTGTGTAATGTCCTATCCATTGGCTAACACTATGCACAAAATATCTGACCCCCACATGCTATTAAATGTAAGCAGAAAAGATGTTTGAAAGAGGCACATTAGGAATTGCTAATTTAATTGTGCTGAAATTTGAAGACTTCTAGAAAGGATGGCTGAAATCAAAGACAGATTGACAGTAAGAGAATACAAGCTTTTTTTCTTTTTTCCCCCCAGTGAAATCCTATATGTTCTGTGTGTAAATACTGTCATGCTTCTCCAGAATAGCTGCTTTCCATAACCATCAAGTTCCTTTTCTGTCCTACAAACCATCTCTTAACACATACTGTGTCCTTTTATGAAGAATGCAGATCCTAATAAAACAACTATTACAGATGTTTTAGAATAAGCATTGGCTATTTATTCTTTTGCTTCTTATGCATTTTCTGATTGTAATTCCCAATTACTGACTCCAATTAAAATATTTAAAATTTTCTTGCACTAGTAATACTGAGTTTCAGAATTAGCTTTTAAGAACATTAAAAATACTCAAGTAATAAATATAGTCATAATGTCCTAGGGAGCAAGAAAAAGACAAATTCTTAGAATAAGAACAAGCAAAAGAAAAATATTAGCAAGGTAAGGACGTTTTAGAGAGAATAACAACAAAAAAATTATGGTGTCAGCATGAAGCCAGGAGACAGCCTGTGCTTCCATGCTATTAGCTCTGTGAACCAAATTGTCACAAATATTAAGTATGTTCTGGTCATTCAGTCCAAAAAAGTTTGTGAAGACATAAACTAAATAGTTATTCTGTGTTTGCTGGGTTTGTGAGTTTTGTTTTTTTTAATAAAAAGCCCAAATAATCCTTTGCTAATACTCTGACGTTCTAGAACAATTCCAAATTTACTTGGTTTTAAAGTATTTTGGGTTTAATTTAGCTGAGCACTCAAGAGAGACTTTTCATTCCTTAAATAATTCATGAGTAGTTATAAAATGTTAATTGATCCAGTTGAAAGTAGAAGAGGAAATATTCAAAATTACTTAGTAGATAACTCAATTGTAGGAGTACTGCTTTCCTTAAGAGGGGAAAAAAAAAAAAGCAGCTGTTGTCAAATTCAGTAACTACTATTCTGCCTCAAATTGTTTTGGAGAAAAGGGAAGATAGCATTCATGAAGAACAGATAAAATACAATTAATTGTGGCACTGTTCAGAACAGCACTAGCAAACACAGGCTGCACAGTCAGTCCACATTTGTCTTATAATGTCAGCTCTTCACAGCTCTGGTGTATAAAGCTTAACTGAATGAGCTGCTGCCTATTGGAGGGGGGAAGCTCTTTGCATAGGATGGAAAAGCTGCTGAGTCCAAAAATACCCTTACAACCAGGCACTGCATTCTGCTAATTCAGAGTGAACCTGAGGCAAGTTCCCAAATTTTTATCTTCAACCTTTATTAATCCAGAGCTTTCTTAATTAAATGCACTCTTTTAGTCATCCATAGACAAACCTTTTGCAGGCACCAAGGCAGAATTTACTAAACTGCATTAGGCAGTTAAGTGGAAGGCAGTATGGACCCAGGATGTTTTAAGAATAAAAAACTTTGAATTGCTGGTGTGGGAAGTGAAAACAACAGTGCCTTCCAATGAGGCTTGAAGAGCTATTTTTCTAAAAATAATGAAAGTAAAAGTGAAGAATTTGTTGTGTTGCATTAGGGGCTGCTTTACATTGTTTACATACCTCAGAAGCCCTGGGATAGTCCACTGCAAAAAGGCCAAACAGAAAGATGGGGGCTAAGAGAGAAAGACATAAGAAGTTGTAAAACATAGATGCAAAATGGGCATTCCTCAGATGAACTGCTTGGCTCCTTATAACTGAGAGGAGTTGTAGTTTGAGTACAGAAGCACCAATCTTGCTGTAATAGTGGTTACTCCTCACAGAGTCTCCCACTGAACCCAAGAAGAAAAGCTCCCCCCTTCCTGGTTTGATGGCTGCCTTTCATGGCCCCTGCCATACAGGTAGTGCACAACTGAATATTCACAAACAAGAATAATTTAATGGGCTGTCCTCCTTTCCTGTCAAATGTAGCTGAATGACATTTTTTCACAAAATCCCTCCAAGGATCTCTGGCAGAGATTGTAACATTTTCTAGCCAGCAGTTCCACTGCTAATGGTCTTTGTGTCCAGTAATGCTAGCTAAGAACACTGGCAGTGTCTGTTAGACACCACTGCAGCTGACTGAAATAACTCTTCCCATTTGGCCTTATCAAGCACGTTTTCGTTGTGCTTCGTGTAGACTGTTATTTTGCAGTCTGGTGACATATTGCAGGGATCAGCATGAGGATAAACAGGCATAGATCTTTCACATTTAGCCTTATCAAGCATTCAGTTTTCAGCAACCTCCTCTCAAGAAAACTATGCCACTTGGCAGCTTTGTTTTTTTCCAAACCATGGATGTTTTGGGTTTTTCTTTTTCCATCCATAGCATGGATGGTTTTCCCATGTTATAAATGGAAATAGCCACATCATCACCCCTGCTTTGAAATTCCTCAGAGTGCTTATTGTTTTATGTTACAAGGCTTGCAGAGTTAGGTGTAATCGCATTACCAAGTGCTACGGGGTGACAATTTGCACCTCAAATCTTTTTCTCTGGGAGCAGAAAGGTTTTGAACAGCCAAATGCCATGGTTGTATTGAGTTGCAAGTGTGGGAGGATGGTGGCAGTTTCTGCTAGAGCAGACCTCCAGTGTCATGTGACATTTAGTAATACAGTTTTGTTAAGCCTTTCACTAGTTGCATTCTGCATATTTGCATAAACACTTCAAAATTGTGAGACAGACCTGTTTGCCTTATAAATCCCCACATTTTTCTCCTATATCTGGGTGTCCTTTTTCTATAATTGTTTTGGCCTTCAGAATTTTTCATTTTCATGTCTAAGTTAACCAAAATCACTGAAAACTATTCAAGAGCAGCATTTCATGAGCTTTTATTTTAGGTCAACTATCATTGCTAATTTGAGATGAAGTTGCATACTCCTGAACTACTTCCATTTTTTCAGGACCATATTAGGAGACAGTCCAGGGGGTCAGTGCAGCCTTCATCTCTGTGCAGCTTTACACTGCTCTCCATGCCAGTAATTTATATTCTCTCCCACACAGAAACAAACTCATTGCTCTGCTGGACCTCTTTCTGCCCCCCATCAGAGGAATTAATTGCAGGGAGTGGGTCAGTGTCCTGTGCTGTTAACAGTCAGTAACAGGTGAAAGGGAACTGCTCGATAAGGATCCTGCATTGCTGAGAGTGCCTACATGAGGAAGCCCCTTGTGATTTACATGGAGGTACAGCTACATCCTGCCTTTAGACCTGTAGGCTCTGTGGAAATCGATCCTTGCAAAACAAATGAACCCAACCGTTTTCCTCATGTTGTTGATTCATATATTTGTGATAGTTTTGTGTCTTACCTCTGAACCTTGCTGGCCTCAAATATTTTTTTGTAGAAGATAAAGGAGTTTGCTGTTAATTTCCTATTATGAAATCAGAGTGGATCCCCTTCTCATACAGGAATAGTTTTAAAGTTCCACCTTGTTCCGGTTTGAAAGACAGCTGTCTGCTAAGGAAAGCAGGACCTTCCCTTGAAATGAAGACAGTAAATCCTCTCCCTCTGAACTAGTATAATTTTGAAATTAAGGGGCTCTCAGGCAAAGATATGGGGAGAGGAACAGTTCTTTACTAGCATATATAACAAGGCAAAGAAGACAAGAGCTACAGAATTGACACCAAGCAGAGCAGTAGCCCAGTTCCAGTCCTGCTGGCCGTGGGCACCTTTCCCCTTTGGTGCAGTCACTGTCGCAGCTGGCAGTGAGCGCTGGCAGGCTCCTGATGGGCAGGTGTGATGATCCCTGAGGCTGCAGGGGGCTGGGGTGATGGCAGCTGTGTCCCAGCTGGGAAGGGATGGAGGAGAGGCAGGATGCTTGGAAAACAGCAAGCTGAAAGCGGGAGGGCGTCCTAGCAGGGCAGGGATGTGGGGTCCGACAGCAGGAGAGGAGGCAGCTCGCAGCACTGGGGGGGTGGCATTAACAGCAAACCTTCCTCTAAGGAAGCCAAGAGTGAGCAAGAGACAGCAACTGCCCCCCACCCTGCTTTTACTGCTTCTAATCTCGCAGTGTCGTCCCCCACCCTCCCAAGAGAACCCCCCAGAAACCCAGGGAGGTTCCCCCTCCCTCCATCTCAAGGACCTAGGCATCTTAGCATGTCAACGGGAAAAATTCCACAGGCAAAGAGGAAAGGAAAAAATACCCCCCAACATAGCTTTTAGGGAAGGGCAATGGAATCTAACCTTAATGCTGAAGTACTTCCAAAGAGCATAATACTAAATTAGAAGCTTCCTCACAGTTTATGGGAATAATGGGGATAAAATGTGGCAGTAGGGATCAAGCATAACATAGCAAGGCAAAGATATTGGGCATCCAAAAAAATGTTAACACCAAACCATTAGCAATTTTAGTTAGCTGCAGTCAGTGTGCTATTTAATTCACCCGCTATTTTTCTGTACTGTGGTTAGAAGGTCTACACTGGCAGATAATCCTAGACTAATCTCACAGACCTATTAGTCTAATTCTAGACTAATTTTCACTAATCTCTTCGTAAAATTAATTATCTAGACAATAAGATAGATCAGATTTTGATGGACTCCTTCACTAGATTACCTAGAGATTTTGGGGATTAACAACAGTATTTGTGAGATGGATGCAGAGCTTACTTGACCAAGCAACAAAAGGAAAACCCAAGGCTGAGCTCCTGGACCTCTTCAGGAAACAATCTGGGAACCACCAGACAGAATGAATAAGAATTTTTCAATGACAGAAAAATGATGTTGTTTAAAAAGCTAAAAATGAATGTAAAATATCTGTTCACCTTAAAATTGTCTCTGGTTTTGCAGTGGGTTTTCATTCATCTTCTCTGTTCAGTATGTTATGATACATATACAAATGTATTTATTTATTAATCAGCTTTCTGGTTTTGTTTCACATCAACCTGCACAAGAGACTAATTTACTCTTTTTTTAGTCCAAAGTTTGATATCAGTCAGAAAAAAAGAGAGGAAGAGACAAAGAATGAGCAGGAGAATAAGTGAGAGAGACTGGGTAAACTAAAGAGAAATAACTGAAGTAAGGAGTACAACTGCACTGCATACATAATCCAGAGGCTTAATGTAACCAGTTATGGTTTCCTTTTCTGTATTTTAAACCTTTCACTGCTATTTGATGCTAAGAATTGTGGCCTTACTGTGATTCCAAACCAGTGTACGTATGGATAAAACATGGATAAAATGTATGGATAAAATTACGTGTTCATGTCTGAAGTAAATTAGTGACATAAGCATATTGGGTAAGCCAATTAATCTCCTGGTTAATTTCTGATTTCTTAATTTCCTTTCCCAGATCATTTTTCTTTAAAATATATCACCTAGGGTAGATCCAGCTGTCATTCTGTTCAAACATAAAAGTCAGATATTTCCCATATTGAAGTTGTGTGGCTGTGTTCAATTTTAATAGGTAACTTAACCAAAAGCTTTAGAAATCAGTCTGTATCCTATTCAAGGTCCTATGAAAAATACAGCCCATTGATCTGAAAATAAGAAACAAATTCATAGCTATTCCTCACTTTTCACATATTTTATCTAATCTTCTCAGACTTCAGTTCAATTTCCAGCAATAATGCTTTCTGCATGTGCTTGTACTTACTAATATTGGTTTTGTACATCAGAATGACAGCCTGCCATATCCTGATCTATGTGTTGAGGTTATTTATATTCATTTGATGTACCATTTTGGGTCTGACTAAGTTGGCTTGATTTTCTTATGATATATATTTTGAAATGTGGAAGTCATTTATTCATTAGCAAACTCTGCAAATTATTTCAGTAATGCAATTCTTACTTGAGAACAGAATGTCTAGTAATAGACTGGATTTTTAAAAATACACATTTTATGGTTTTAACTGTACAATGAATGCAGGTCATCTGCTTTTCATATTGGAAATCAGTGCTTGGGACTTACTCTTGAAAAGGATTCATGTTATTTTACTGGAAAAAGATCTGGAGGTTTTCTGACACATTGTGAAAATTTAATTATGCTCTCATTGTTGATTTCCAGGTATTATAATATCCATCCTTAAGCCATAGAACAACTATTTTTATTTTACACCTCTTCAAGTATATGGCCAATGTCACTGAATAATCTTGGATTTAAACCTTGGCATTCTCAGAGGCAGATGTGGCTTCTTTGCCCATTGAACATTAGTATTAAGAAACCAAAGCTTACAGTAATCTTGTTATGGGGCTATAAAAGCATTTCTGAGGGCTGGCAGTCTGGGTAAGCTTTTAAGAATTCATCTGTTAGGTTTTTTTGGACATCTTGGACCTCACACATGAAAGTGATTCTTTTGCAGAGAGATAAATAGATAGCAGAAGGGGTCACTCAAATGTTAAGACAGGGTTTTGAAAGAAGCTTTAAACTATAGAAAGTAAAGGATGAGAAAGAGAAAGCACATCTGGGAAAAAAAAAAACCAACTGGCAAACGAAGTTGTTTAGAAAAGGGCAGCCTCATCCTTGAGATCTTCTGTAGACCATGTTGTAGTTTTCTGTAGACATTACTCTTTTCCTTAAATTGGATGCTCACAGTTCTGGTTTTTGCACTTGCTCTCCCTCTCAGACTCAGCAAAATTCCCCTGCACTGTCAGCCTTTGGAATGAACAGTGCTCAGGAGACAGCTGAAAGCAGTGGCAGATATTTTTCAATGCTATATCACTTTAATATTTCTGGTTTCCTGTTTGCTTCCTGCTTTCAGCACCCTTTTACAGTGTGGGGAACTCTTAGCCCATCTCTCATTGTTTCTTTCCCCTTTGTCTTGAGCAGTGGCTGTCTTGGCTACATAAGCAATGTCACTTCAACCTTGACCTGATGTGAAACAGTGGTATTCACCCTGCACTTTTACACTATTTGATGTCTCTATAATGGAAACACCTTCTGCTATAATAGATGATCAGTTCTGGGATATTATTAAAATGCTGTAGTAAAATTTTGCACTTAGGTATAGTTTGCCCCTATGTCCATAATATATTGGAAAACTGTCCTAGTAGAATTACAGTTCCTTGTTGACAAAAAAGATCTTTTGGTAAGAAAAACGATAACTCTGCAAAGCAAAAGGACTTGTGCTGAAAAATAACTACAGAAATATTATTAGCAGAAATTCTGGTGACAGACTTATTCTGGTGACTCAATTAGGAGTATCAAATAACTATTTGACATGCAAAAACGTTTATGCTGTTGAAATTTTCTGAAATGGAGCACAGTACTATATTTTTATAATGGTATTACATGTCTACTTCATTGTAAGCAAAATTCTATTTAGTTCAAGGAAATCCTTAGAAAAATAAGTAGCATGGCTCTTCTTTCTGATGTTGTTTAATTTATGGGAGATAACATGGAGCCTGACAGTACAAAATGAACTTACAGTATGGGAATGTTCAGATTCTGGATGACCTTCATTTGCAGAAGCAATCATTCCCTAACTCTTGTTATTCATTGTTCTCCCCTGGGTATGGAAGCTTAGTGGATGATATGAAATGTTAGCAGGATATAACCTTCTGCTTTGGAGATTTGTAGTGTTTGCTGAACATCAAACAAACCCTCATGGGTTTCTTTAACTGTATCAAAAAATCACTTTGTATTCCTGTCCATTGCAGCATCTGCAAATTGCTTAGTGGAAGATATTTCCTTAGCTATTACCTATAACATGATCTGCTGTTTCTCTTTTCCCCCATGTTTATACCCTGAACTTTAGTTTCATGGAGGGTCAGTGACTTTTTGAAGCTTGTTTTGACAGCCCCTGTGGAAGGCAAAACTCTGGGCTTCTGCCCGTCTTTAGACCTCTGTGAGAACAAGAATTTAATGTTTATAAAATGTTCCTGGTTTACAAAAGACTCTACCATGTGGTAGAACAGCATTAACTCTAGGCACGTACCCTTTCCTCTGCCCTTATACTCCTGTACAAAAGGACGGGCTGTTCAGAGAGATTCAGACAGCACCTTCCTGCAGAGGCAGCTCCCTGACTCAGTCCCAGAACTGCTGCTCTGCAGTCAGGGTGGAAACACTTCCTGCAGGAAGAAATCTTCCTTTGGCCTGCATGCTGAAAATGTGTCACACGTGCGTTTAATCTCTCTGCGGCATATTCTGAGTATACTCTGTGGTCTTAAAACAACATTTTGTGACATTTAAAACATTGACATAATATTCAGAGTGATTGCATTGTTGATATGATATGATATGATATATACCATAATAGTCTGTAATATTTAATATTTTATATTAACATTATATATGATATGTTATATATTATATTTTATATTTATTATTATTTATTATATATTTATTGTATATTATATTATGCCATCTGTCCAAAATGTTATAAAAATATGGGTCTAGGAGCCATCTCAAAAGGAATGCCCACTCCTGCTGTAATGCACATTCATGGTTTTATATTGGACTGAAAATGATCTGTTCTGTTCTGTTTGCCCCCTTGGTCTGTAGTGTGGTTCATCTCTCTCTCCTTAATCTCTCCCCTTCAGCTCTGTCCCATTGGCTGTGATGTTTCTTCCCTCCCCTCTCCCTGGGTTCCAAAAATCCCACTATTTCCTCTCTCTCTCTCCCCCCAAAGAATAAAAGTGTGCTGGACATGAGCCACTGAGTGAGAGCTTTTCTGGGTTTTTGTTTTTGTCCATGTGTGATCCATACTCTCTTCTAGCCCGGGCTGGCCTTATCAGAGCCAGGAGAGACTTGGGATTGTAGGAACTGAACTGGCTGACATCCCAAGCCAGACCAGTGTTTTTGATGAGGAGTTGCCCCTTGGCCCCAGACCTTGGAGGGCATTTGTTTAAGTTTATAACAGTTCCTAAGAAAGTTGTCAAAGGTTTTAAAAACTGTTCATGGTAAAGCTTTATAACCCTCATTTCCCATTGGTTGCCCCTATTCCCAGTTATGTCATCCCTTTTCTCCTCCCAGTTCTGGAAAGTTCTTGTATCCTTGTACCCCCACTGGTTTATGTTCACTGCATTGTTCCCCCATCCCACCTTACTGGCCCCTGCCCTACATTGCTCCTGCCTTGCACCACCTTTCCCTTTACCCATTGGATTCTCACCCTGGACCCATCTCTCCTCATCCCCTATAAATACCCTGGATTTTCCCTCACCCTTGTCTTTGACCCTTAGCTCTTACAGTGTGTGCACGTGTTTTGGACCTCATCCCACATTTTCTTTTATGGTTATTAAAGTATTTAGTTCCAGAGTTGTGGTGTGGACCTGTTCCTTGTTTTGCCACCTTAGCCCTGATATCAGGGGACCCTTAGAGGTTGGTCGGGGAGACTGCCCTCGAGTCTTGCACCTCAAGTATTAAAAAACCCCGACAGGGATAACTGCACACACTCCTGAACCCTGCTCTGAGTGAAAGTGGTGCATTCAGGCCAGAATCCATTTGATAGTGAGTTCTAGCCTTTTTTTACTAATGTCCTTAATATATTTATTTTAATGTGCTTGTTTTCATATGATCATATGAAACATCTAACTTGTCCCTTTTTCAGTAGACCACAGAGAAAATTAAATCTATTCAATATAATACATCCTTGTCAAATTCTTGTCATCTGTGTCTTTTATTCCCTCACTGTTTCTTTTTGCCTCAGAAATTATTATTATATTTGTTAGCACCTTTCAGATATTGCAGCTGGGGTAACTGATCAGTAATATCCAGGAGCCTGCTATTTTTCTCTTCAGGGTAAACATTATATCTGACATTCAGCGGCCTTCTGAGCCATTCTGCATTCCATATGTATTGTCTTGGAAGGTGCAGAGATTGTTTTGATAGTCCCTTATGCACTCTATGCTGAAGTTCATGTCATGCTGATAAGGTGAATATTTCTACATTTCATAAATATTCTTTATCTGGTTCTTTCCCTAGTCTACTCTAACATCTTAAAATTCAAGTTAGCTTGGTCTCTTTAATAAGGAGTTATATATGTAGACTGCAAAATTAAGCAAATTTTATGTTCTGAATTAATGGGCTGGTAGGAAAAACATCACATTGTTCTCTTTCTTTTAAAATGCACACAAGGTATGTATGAAATGCTTTATGTCTGTATATAAAATAAATATAAATATACTCTTGCAAAATGGGTTAACACGCATTAGCATGTATATCTTTGCCTGTACCAATCAAAATTTGGTGGACAAGACTTTGGTACACAAATATTCAGACATACTCAGATTGCCAGACATTGTATTCGAAGAGCTAATCAACAGAAGATTCCTTCATGGTGAAGAATGAGAGCACTGTCACCTCTCTGAGTTCAGGGAGGATGCTTAGGTGGACTTCACGTGCTGCATTGCACAGACAGGTAATGGTTCAGGAATTAATTTAGTATTACTGTGACTGTGACTTAGTTGAGACAAAGTTCCTTGACCTTTCCTCTGACTTACAGATGCTATCTGCTTTGCACTTAAGTTTAGTTAAACGTTTGGCATATTGTAAATGTGTGTTATTTACTGAACAACAGTTGTTGGCTCTTGGCATTGTGACATTCCCATGCATACGTTCCTGCTTCTGCCCTGTTTGTGTGCCACTTACAGTGACCACTTCTGCCACAAATTGTTGTTGGTGAACTACTCAAAAAGGGAGAAGAAAAAGGTTATGCTGATGGCTTGGGGTGACTTTATGATGCTTGTATCCCCAGTCGTCTGTTCTGTTGGTGTTGGATATTGAATTCTGCAGCTCTAAGGCTGGTTCCAGCAGTGAAGGGGGAGAGAAGAGATGCAGAGTTTGTTATCAGAGACTGCACTTGCTGCCCTGCATCCTTCACACAGGCTGTGCTGTCTGCAGTGGGCAGCAGGAGAGAGCTCTCCTTGGCTCTTGGTTTGTTTTCTTTCTGGCTAGCTGAGGCAGAGAAAGTTCCCTGGACTGTGGATTTTCTTTCCTTTTTCCTGGAATTGTTCAAACCTGCTCCGGACTGAGAACCCAGAGGAGCACTGGGAGCTCACACCTGTGTCCCACCAGACCTGGCCTGGGCTGTGACATTTCCCAGTGCCAGAGGGACTGGGAACAGCCTGAGTGAGCTGGGCTGTAACCCAGGAAAGGGACTCTTCTGAATGTGTCATCTCTTTGGAGTGGAGAGAGGTTTTGCTGTTTAGTGTTGTTCATTTCTGTGCTGGGAATGCTTTGCCTGTTAAATCAACAACTTTTTTCCCCACTTCTCTCTGAGGCAATATTTCCCCAAACCAGTTAGGGGAGGGATTGCTTGAATATATTTCCTAAAGGGACCCCATATAGAGGTTTTCTCCCTAAATTTGCCCTAAACTAGGACAAAGTACCGTTTCTACATCTCCCACAATTAGGAGCCTGCATGCTATCTACAGCAGCTGCATTGTGAGAGGTCTCAGAGCATTTTGCATATATTTTCTGACAGTTTATATGTTTTCCAAGACATTAAAATCACTGAACATTGATTCCTTAGCATAAAACACATTTAACAGACACATTTTTTCCTACAAATTTGTTTTCTGCAATTCAGTGTATTTTGGAGTTGATGTATGAAACGTTTAGGAAGACAGATTATGTCTTACGAATTTTACTGTCTCAACAATGCCAAAAAGAGAAGAAAATGAGCCTTTTGTTCCACATATAAGCTGAACACATATGCCATTGATGCCATAAAGAGAATAAATGAACTCGGAACATCATACATCTTTATTTTGTTTACTTAAAATACTAATTTAGAACTTCTATATTAAAGACATTTTCTTCCAACTATTTTCCAGTCTAATATTTTAAGATTTTGCATGTGTAGGTTGTTAGAATTCAAGTTTTTGAAGTTTGTTTTTTAATTCTGGTTTTCAATATTTTAGGTAACACAAACTGTATTATCATCTAAAGGTTCTCCTGGTTTTGTTTTGTTTGTTGTTTTTGATTTTTATAATTGGTTTGTATAATATCAAGGCTCTAGAAGTACTTTGGTCAAATTTTCCCAGCTATTTTTGAGTTCCAAGAATGTTAAATAATTTTCTTTTTTTAGAAGATTATTTTCCACTGTTTACTCTGAAATGACTCCCGAATACTTCAGTTTCCATGGAATGTGTCATCCAGCCATTCACTGGATAAAGCTGAGAGTATTTGTCATTGGCTCTATGCGTGCTGTGGATGTTGCCAAGAAAACCAATTTGCTTGAAATCCGAGTTTGCTAGGGCTCCACTTTCTTTTTTAATGGGCAGATATTGAGTGTACATTTTTCCATGCAGGTATTGTGATCAAGAGTATGTTGCAAGAACAATATGGGCAATTTGTACCATCCCCTTTGGGGTCTTGGGTCATGCAGGAGATAGGGGGAGATCTTGGATCCAAAACATAGGCTAGTAAGGGCCACAGGAATATAATAATTTCCTGTTATAAACTAGATCCGAGATGTACATGGGTTGTCTCATGAGATACCAGTGTGAATGTGCACACCCAGCTGTATTCTGGGTTTTTCTCACAGCTGGCACACCTAGCTGTAACTGAGAATGGGATGGTAGTTGTGAGTTTACAAACAGATTCAGCTCTGCTGGAATAAATGTGTGTTGTTGGTAGATTTTCCTTTACTGGGTACAGTGTTGGGATTTCTTTGTTTCTTGTGCAGCTGCCATTGTTGAGTTTGGTTGGAGTTTTTTGCCCCTGTGCTTTCAAGGATTCTATTACAGCTGCTACAGTATCTGCTGCAAGGAGGCTTAAGTGCTTAGGGCGATTTGCATCTGTCTCACTTTAGAGCAAGTGAGTTCCAGAAAAGTAGGTGGAATAATACATGAAAATAGCTACAGAAAGCAGAATCAGCACTAAACAGCTGAGGTGTATTAAAAGATTATGGGTCATTACACCAAGGGTGGATCAGTGTAATTTTATGAAAGATAATGAATCTGCTGTGAGTTGGACTGCTGTTAGGGGTTGGTTCTTTCCCTTTTGTTCCCCTCTGTGGAATTTTCCCCATTGTCATGCTAAGATACCTGTTGATTAGGCCCTGATGGCAAGGGGGAAGGGGGAAGGGGAGGGAAGAGGGGAAACCCCTGGAGATTCAAACAGGCAGAAGAGCAGACGGGAGGCTCTGGCTCTCCCCATTTCCCCTTGGAGTTGGGACGAGAAGGACGATCGCCGCCTGAGCCCCATCCCTGCCATCCCAGCGTCGGGAGCCATCCTCACTGCTGTGGGACCCTGCCCTGCTGCCTTCTCGCTGGAACCTGCCCTCATCCAGCACTCTGCTGAGCACTGGGACCCACACCGTGAGCGGAGGGCTCTCTCCATCTCTCTCTCTCTTTCCCCTGGGACAGCGCTGCCATCACCCCCAGCCCTCCTGCAGCTCTGCGGGACCTGCCCGCCCCCAGCACCGGGAACTGCAGCTCAGGGAAAAGGTGCCTGCAGCCAGAAAGGGACTGGCACTGACTTACTGCTCTGCTTGTGCCTAATTTCATAGCTGCTGTTGTTCTTGTTTGTCTTGTTAGATATACTAGTAAAGAACTGTTATTCCTATCCCCATATCTTTGTCTGAGAGCTCCCTTAATTTCAAAATTATAATAATTTGGAGGGAGGAGGGATCACACTCTTCATTTCAGAGGGAGGCTTCTGCCATTCTTGGTAAATACATGTCTTTTAAACCAGGACAACTGGCTAAAGTTTTGGCTCTAGGTCACACTAAAATATTATATATAGATATTCTGCCTGAAGAAGTTACAATGCTTTGAAGCTTTATACTATGAAGGATTTTATGTGGTTTATCAGTAAGTACTTTTTAACCATGAATATCTGCAGTGGTATGAAACTCCATGACTCTTCAAGCATCTAAAGTTGCTTTAATATGATCCACATTTCAGAAAATTCATTTTACTTATTTTTCAAAAGTGCTCTTTTTTGGAAGCAGAAGAATGCGAGTGACAGAAAACTTGTCAAGATTATGACAATCTTGACATGTCTTAAATCCATCCAGGAAGTTAACAAGTCAAGGTTTCAATTGTGGTGGTAGCTTGGCAGTATTGTACAATATTCTTGTCTATTCTTGTTTTTCTTGTCAGTTCTGACACTAACATGAAAGATGCTATGCAAGTCATGCTATACAAATTTAAATAGCATAATTTAAGCATAATTTTCTAATAGCATAATTTGGTTAATAATTCCTTAACTCAGGAAAAAATATGGGACAATTCTGTCAAACCTCATAGTTTATTGATTTCATAGCTATAGGAGAATTTTAACTATCACCATACTAATCCTTGTATTTCTGTTTAAGGAAAGCATAGATTCATCAGATCATTTAAGTGCATAATTTACTATAATTAGACAAAGTATTCTGTGAGTATATTTCAAAAGAGAATTTGGACCACCTTATAAGTGGCCAGTCTGGACAGTGTTATGTTTTTATTGTGGTCTCCAAAAGTGATAGAAATCAGTATAGTCACAGTGGGGCCTGTGCAAGGTTTTGAAAAATTGTGGGATCTGTTTAACACTGACAGCCTTTACTAGAGGCTATATTTATATTATGTTCATTTAGAGCTTGATCTACTAGTCTGCTAAACCTCTGTGGAAAGTGTGAGCACAAGAGAGTGGCAAAGCAGGATGGACTCCCTTCATATTAGTTAGAAAACATAATTTGCTAAACAAGCTTTGACAGCCATAAAATCTTCTAAGATGGAGAAGGTACAGAAAATTGTGGTTTGAATATTATGTAAGGAATGATTCCTCTTTCTGTCCCTGGTGTTTATCAATATATTTTCTGGAGTATTGTCTGTTTAAGCTAGTATTTACAGATCAAAATGGAAATCAGGTACAAACTAGTGCACACCAACAATGAATCTCGAGTATATTCAAGCTCCAGTACACCCAGTGCACCATAAGTGGAAGATTTGACTCAGCCCAGGAGACAGCTGGACATGCATGGAACCTGAGCTTCATGAAGGGCAGCAGGTGAGAGCCCTGCTTCCCTGTGCCAGGGATTCTCAGGAGCCTCCAGTGCTCTTTCAGTCAGGGTCAGCCATGTGATGTTGTCAATAGGTGGAACACAGACCCGTTGTTGTGTGTCTTTCTGTTCTCCAGGATGGTGAAGTTTCTGACTACAACTTCTGTTTTTATGGCAGCAGAGGTTCCTGACTCATTCCTACAGATTCATTCCAGAGATGTTCAGTTTGGGACTGAAGATTGAATATTAGCACAGAACTCAGTTTCTGCTTGCTCCTGCCTTGCTTAAATTAGGTGACATTTACTCCAGAGGACCGGCTAGCACAGAGAAGTCTATAAAGCAGAGCACTTTATGGAGGACCATTAATAATAGCTGCTCATATTTTATTTTAATCTTGTATGGAACCATTTTCTTGAGATAGAACTCAGGCTGGATTTTAAATCTCTTAACTGAAGGACTACTAACTTTTAATTTTGCAACTAAACCCTATTATGCAGTCTGTATCAGAAGGCTACTTGCAATGAAATATATGGAGCTGTGTTTCACAGAGAGTATTGAGGAGCAGTTCCTTCATTGTGCAGAGAGAACAGATTTCTGCATTCTTGCCTGCTAACTACTTCTAATTATATTCATTTCAGTGAAATGAATATTAACGGTTCTAATGTATTTAATATTATTAAAGTTTGTTCTTGGTTTCTTTTCCCCCTTCAAATTAACTTCTCTTTTCATTTCATTAATTTAAAGAGATTTTACTTTATGTAAGTTAATTACATTTTTTCCTGTTAGAGGGAAAACATTTCATATGATAAATACCATTATTTTAGCAAGTATACTGAGGGCATACAGCTTCCTGAAGATGAATTTCTTTATCCTTTTTCTGTAAGTGTTGTGGGCAAGCCTCATTTATATTGTAATACTCCAAATCTTCTATCAGCCAAGGTAAGGGTTATTAACATATCTGATAAATTTGCATATGCGGATCTGATATGCCCTGCACAGCTAATGTCTGCATTAGAGACAAATACAACTTCCTTTTTGGCTAAGGTTTTTTCAGTTAATAAGGTAAATGCAAAAATATTTGTAAATACTAAGATAATCACTCTGAGTGTGATGGGTGTAAACAGTAATACATTTCTTCCATAATATATTTTTTCATATGTAGGATATACCTAAAAATTTCATAAATATATTTCAGCGACAACTTGCATGAATTTATAATCCCTCAGACATAACACTAAATTTTGTAACAGTTTCAACCAGTGATACAGAAATAATAAATTCGCACTAATGGAGTGAATGGTGACTTCTCGAAAGACACTTCTGTTTATAATAGAAATACTAAGGACATATGAAACAACAACATATTAATACAAAGGACACAAGTATATACTAAGAAAGTCTCTTGAAATCATCCTAAAAAGTTCTGCCCAAGAAAAAAAAGGTTGCTGTGGAAAACGAGCTCTTCCATTTCTGTATTACAGGGTTTCTGACATCTTTTCAAAGTGTTTGCTCTTCCTTTAAATATTTATAGTACCAAGAGGGACAAAATCAATAGCTCAAACATGGCAAAATTTGAGTTGTGAAAATCTTAGAATTGGTTGTTTTCTGATTTACACCAGCACAAATCTACTGTTACTGAGGCTGAACTTAATTGTATATAACTTCAGAACTGATCATCTACAGAAAGATGCTGGAGTTTTTGTTACTTAGTAAGGAGAAATATTACACAGTTGTTTTACCTGCATACAGCTGCTGGAAAATACAAAGAGATATGGACAAAGGTGGGGGGAGGGAAGGACCTATTAAAGATGGCTCTATCAAGGCAAATTCAAGTGTACAGAGGGATGGTTTGAGTTTGTTCCAATAGGACTGATCTTAGCTGAGGGTAGATTCCCCAAATGTGAATAAAGGCATTTTTGTTGAAGATTAGAATATTGTGAGCAATCAAAGTATCCCTCAAAACAAGTAAAATGCAGAACACAGAAGCTGGGTTTTTAAAAAGGAAAATATAATGATCTAGGTGTTCCCAAATGTTTACACACATTAGTTTATTTGTTAAACACAATGTGAAGTCTTCATTAATGACAGTAGAATTAAAAAGGATTTAATGCTAAGTTCCTAGATTCTGCTGGAATTTTTGAAGGGACCTTTTGCAACATCAGCAGTTAGTATATTCCCTCCAGTCCCAAAAAATTCTTGTTTGTTTGTTTTCTTTTATAAATAACTTTTTCCAAAGTTATTCTACTTTCCTATATGATTTGTTCACATATTTAGATATATGAGTAATCAGATAAATTGCACGCTAAGATGTGTAAAGGCAAGATAAACTATGTACATAAATAAGGCCACTTGCTCACAGGAGGGCTATTTTAGAAGAGAAATTTAGGCCCAACTGTAGAGGAGATGAATCCCTCTGCAAACAGTCCTGTGAGGGCCCCCTGGAACCTCCTTTGAGATAAGAAAAGCTACTTGCTTAGAATGACTCATGCTAGAAAAAATGTAAGCTCTTTTTATCTTTTTAGAATATTATTGGTTAGGTTTGACTCTTTATAATTGGTTGTCCCAAACAAAGACAGATAATGTAGTTGGCCAAAATGTGTTAACCCTGTTTTCCATTGGTTTACTTGTGATCCCCCCAAACCCTATAAAAGTACACGTGTGATCCCCCATCTTTGGATTTGTAGCCTGACCCCTTCAGGGATGATAATAAAGCCTGTGGAAAAAGTCTGAGCTGCTCTCCTGGTCTTTTTATGCTTCTGGAAACTGCAGGTTTCTGTGAGAAACCATGAAGCTGAGTGCCTGAAAGGCCAGCACTCACAAACCTTGGAACTGTCCCCTGCCCAACAACAACAGGGAAGGGGACACAACAAAAAGTTACACCCAACCTGTAAAGGGGTCCTGGCTCTGTGACTGAGTTCTGTGGTAGGGCTGAATCCTGGCTTCATGCTGTGCACATTCCTGTTTCCAGACACAGAGGATGGGAAACACCATGTGTGCCCTTGACTGCTAAACCCCAACCCCAACATAGTGATGGGGCCAGTGCCTAAAATCAGCATGGAGAACAGTTTAACATGTTTTGGGGAGCTTGTTACAAGCAGGAGGTCCTGTTAAACTGCCCAGCAAGGCTCTGGCTCCCCTGATTCCCATCTCAGCCAGCTGCAGGGAAAGGCTGAATTCAAAGGTACGGCTTAAATCCAACCCTCACCCTGGCATGCACTTTACTCTTAGGTGCAGGGAAAAGTTATGTTTCTGTTTTGGCTGCTCTGTCACTCTGAACCTTTGGGGCTGGTAAGTGTAACTGGGGAGAGGCTGTGAAATGACCTTGCAAATGATGGGTGTTCCAATCCTCCTTCAATTAATTTCAGCTTTTATCAAAATAACACCCACTGTCGTCTTTTAACTAAGGCTTTTAAAAGGAGCTTTGCTCCTCCTCTCCACAGCATTTATCAGGAGAAAATATTGGCATTCACACCTTTTATTATCTATATAGAATATAGATTCAAATCTTCCTTTCCTGGAATATCCTATATCCAGGATGCTGCAGTTATCACTAATTTACTTCAGATATTAAAGCATCAGAGAATATAGTGACATACAGGATCAGAAGAACCCAGAGTTGATGGATTCAGGCACCTACTTTTCTGCTAGTATTATGATAGAATAAATTGCTTTCATGCCACAGATTTCCAGTACAGTCCATGTGCTTCTTTTCTCCTTACATTACTTCCATACACCTAGATAGCTGTGTACTGCAGGGCTGGACTTAAAAGCGTGGCAGCAGAAGTCTCAAATCAGATCCCATACACCAGCTTCTGTTACACGCTCAGCAGTGCTTTCTCATATCCCTGGAGCTGTACCATAACTTCTTCCATGGTCCAGATCCAAAACTGCAGACCATATGGTCAGGATGGTCTGTGAATGAAGCTGGACAAGTGATAACATGCTGCAGCTGCTGACTTGATACTTGGCAGACATAGTTCTGACAAAGGGTACATCAGCCTACATTCTTCCCACACCTCTGATCCAAGGTTCCTTTCAGACAAAGGGAAGGAACTCCAGAGCTCTGCACTGCACATTGCAGGAGCTCATGCCCCACAGAGCTGTGTAGGTGAGACAAGGAGCCATTCTCTATCCCAGCCTGTAAGGATTTATCTCTCCCAGCTCCAGGAGTTCTCACAGGTAAGCCTAGGTCCCCACGCAAAGCTGGGTGACAGGTTACAGGGTCAGAACACCTCCGTAATTTCTGGGCGGGGAGGGAGGGGATGAAATATGTGATCAAGATGGAAGTGTGCTGGATTAGTGTAGGAAAACCTCGAATGATTTCAGTGCAGAACAACAAGGGGCAGAGACCGAACATGCTTTTTCCACAGAGGTAGATATGAGAAGACATTTGAGAGCTGTCACTACCTTCATTACTTATTCTTGAGTCACCTGGGAGAGTGGTCAGGTTGCAAGTATGACTAAAAGCTGGTCCTGGGCTTTTGCTTAAAACCTCAAGCAGCCTCCAGTGACACAGGTTAACAGCAAAATTATGTTCATATTAGAGGTCTCAGGTGAGAATGTCTGATGAGAGGATGTTAGGACCTAAATAAGAAAATGGGCTATCTCTGACTTCACAATATACATATACACAGAGAAAGATTAAAATCTCATGGCCTCACTTCTGTGAGGAGAGGCCAGGAAAGAATCTTCATTTGCTCTGCAAATTAATACTTTAATTGTTATCAGCATGAAAAGTCAGAGGGCTGAGAGACCTCATGAAATGTTTAGTGCAGTTGATCCCATGAGCTTTCATCTGCTGATCTCATGTAGGACATTTTTGGAAGAGGGGAAGGGAAAAAGCAATTCAAAGAATAAGTATATGGGAGAGCAAAACAAGAGTGGAGAAAAAAAGTGATAAGATTTTGTGAGCAGATATGGTGTGATTTAATGTGTTTCCATGTCACTGAGAGATGATCAAGAAATTCAACAAAGTCACTGCAAAGAAAATTGTCATGAGCAGCTCCAGCACTGACAGAAGTCAATATGGGTAGTACATGATCAGTGTGGGTTTTAACATCTTGCTGTTCTTGTCTGTAGTAGATAAGCAATGCTGAACTGGAATAGTTCTAGCCACACCAGTTTTTAGAAAAAAACCCTACTGTATAAATTTTGCTAACCACTATCCTGAATGGTTTAGAATGGTGATAATGCAGGCCTTCAAAGATTAAATAAAAAAAAAAAAAGAGAAATACACCATACAGGTATAACTAAGTGTTTCGCAGAGGAAGAGGAGAGAGTAGAGGTGAGAAAGAAAATTGCAGTTTCACTTCTCTATGATTTTTATAATGTTTCCAGGCATTCCAGTGATTTATAGAAACAGAAACAGTCATCGCAAATTGGCAAGAGTACAGGAAGAATAAGCCAATGAAAGATGAAATTAATAGCAGTCATAGATACTTAAGGAATCAATGATGTATTGGTGCTATTCCTTTTTCAATGTCACATGCTGTGCTAGCGCATTAGGCCAGATGATATCTAAAGACAATGACCTATAATCTCTCTTCCCTCAATGCCTTGCTAATATTTTACTGAAACTTTTGTGCTGCAGCTTTAAGCAGAACTTTTCCAGCTGCTGGAAGAGGGTTCAAAGACACTTTCTGGTGCTTGGTACAGAGTAAAATTTAATTGTTGGATTTCATTGTTACTCATAATCCTCTCAACCAGTCAAACTCACAACAGCAGTGAAAGAAAGTGACAGAGACATTGCCTTGGTGAAGGATTAAAATTGTCATATTCTGGTGTATGGCCCCTTCCCATTCCTAATAACCTACACCAGGAAGGGACCATGTGCCGTGACACCAGAGGAAGGTGCAACAGGTTCCCTTTAGGATCTATATTATCATACTTAACATTAACTGCTCAGGCTTGCTCTGCTCCTTTGTGATAGCTTTTCCAGATCATTTCTAGTGCAGGTGACTCCACTCATCTTGTCAAACCTGATTTATTGCTTCTGTTGGGTTAGTGCTTCTTGCCAAGGAGCTGTTCTGGGCTTTGGATCCTTTTCCTGTCTAATGGGCTGCATAAGCCCTGTTCAGTAAGCTACTCTTGCTGTCTGATCCCACTACCCACTTCTGTTGTTGTCAGGTCCTTTTGTTTTTATAATCAATTTCTTTCTTTCCCATTCTGTTAATGATTTACTCTTTTCTATTTGTATTGCCTGGCCCTGATAATTTCTTGCTGCCTGGTTTTGGTGTCTAGTACACAGCTGCCCCACAGTTACACTTGCTCGGTTCTCAGTCACTTACTAAGCAAACAGATGCATGGCCTCCTGTTCCTAAATTCCAGCTGTCTTATCAGCTGTTCTTCTAGAGCTATCCTTCCCATGGTGTAATCCTATTGTCAGTAGCTGTAGGATCAATTCCTTTTTGCACAGATCTTCTGGATTTGTAATTATATATTTCATATATCATCTAGTTAATCCTTTGAGACTGTTCCAAATATCTGAATAACTTCCTCTTTCTCCTTTCTTGCTTTGTTCATGTTTAATTTCATTCTGCTCCACTTATTCAACAGATTCCTTTCTTTCTGATCTCTTATCAACTTCTCTTAACATCTATTTTGACTTTTACAGTTTCTGCTCATCAAAGATTCTGATGTACAAGTTGCTATTCCTACAGCCCCATGCCTACCACCATCCATTTAATCATCTGTATTGTGTGCTGCTCCTGCTATTCAATCAGCAGTGAGGTTTTTTTTTTCTTTTGTATAGGCCTTCAATGATCTGATCACTTCTGTCTGACATATGATTGCCCCTGGTTATCATTCCTACCTACCAGATAATCATCACAAGGAACTCTGCTCTTTCACAGACTAAGATAATTATCTGCTCATGCCAGTTTTGGTGACTTTCTCAAGCCCACAGAGTGGAGTTACACAGTTCTTAGAAGCACATGCTGCAGTAATGGCGTTGCTGGACTTTGTGGGGTTGGTACCCTGGAGTTAAATATATAAGTGGGAATTCTTAGCTAAAAAGTTTTACAAATAGATAAATTTCACTGTGCAATGAAATTAAAAGTTTCTATCATCTTCCTTCTGTCTGCCATATTGTTCCCTTTCACATAATCCTCTGTTTATCTGGTAAATAAGTATTAGCTCTTCATCAATCAAGAACATGTCCATCAAGGCTAGGTTCTTCTTTCAACTCGTATTTCCTTCTCATTACTTATCCAACTATCACATCTAGGTTGATCCCTGGTTCACTACTGTATTATAATATAAAACAAAAAGACAAAATTCAACTGATGTAAATTATCGTAGTTCACTGACTTCAATGGACCCCAATAATTAAGACAGTCAGCTCAAAGTCTCTGGAGGAGAAGACACATGCTGTGACTAAAGAGTACTGTCTGGCAGAGAAAAGTAGATTGATTATCTTTGCTTTCCAGAGGAAGATTAAGAATTAGTCAAGAAGAACAAAAGCACATCACAGTTTCACTAAGAGCTTTAAAAGACATCAGACAGGGAGATGCATATTTCACAATGTTACAGGAATCTGTGGTGTTCTGTATAGGAGCAGTCTATCTTTCCTTGCTTAAGGAATTTTTTCCCCCCAAATAGGTCTCGGAGGGAATGGCCAAGGTTACATTTGGTGCTTTACCTCTCAAGGTGTAACTGCCTCAGTTACAATGCTAATTTATTCTTGGAATGTTTTAATAAACTGCTAAATTTGACCTCAGCTTGTTGCACATAAAACCGTTTTGCCATAACCTCTCTGATCTTGTGGCTCCTTAGGGGTGAAGAAGTCAGAACATTCCTGAATCTAGACAAGTATTTAAAGCTATCCCTGTAGGAATAGAATGTCTGATTTTTTTCTTGACAGTTGTGATACTTCATGGAAGGAAACTAGGATTAAGAAACTTACATCTGTTAAAATTAATGCTTCTGTTGAAGAACTTAGAGGGATGCAAAAATCAGAGTTAACAAGGTTTTGCAGCAGAAGGGTGGATGAGACAGCTGCCTGAAGAACCTTCCGGTCTCATCTTTTATGATTGCCTTCATACTGAGTAAACTGTGATGTGTGAAGTTTTATAGAAAGTTATTCACTTTTCAGGTAGCCTCCCACTTGCTTGTGTAGTTTCCCAAATCTTTTAGATCCATAAATTCTGAAAGATTGGAAGAATGTAGAAGTTATTAGAAAGTTATGCCATACAGTTCAGAATTTGGAGAAATATTTGAATTTAGGTGTTTTGGTTGGGGTTTTTATCCCCTAAATACAGGTACCATTAGAATGAAAACTTGAATTTTAGAACGTAGAAAAACATAATTTTAGAGTCTGCATGTGTGTAGCACTGTGAGAATTTTAAAGGAAAGAAATGAACTTGTAAATATAAAATAGGATCTTGTGCTATCAGTATCTTTTCATATTAAAGCAGTAGGTAAACTTAATTTTTCCAGTATTCACATAGCCCTTCATGGATCAAAGAGTGTTACCCCATGCTTGTCCTATCATTTGATAGCACTGGCTTTGTCTATGACAACTACAGCAAGTCTTACATCCATGTTCATAGACAGGCTTCAAATCAAAATCAAAAATGTCTAATTCCAAAGCAGAGTACAGCCCAAAATCTCCACTGTCTGCACCCATTTCTCTAGGCTGTCTCAGTAGTTTATAGACACTTCTTGGGGACTTCTGGGTTGTTTTCTTATCAGCTCAGCTCTATTTAAAACAATGTCTTAAGCCTATGTTAAAGTGATCCAGCATTAGGTTAAGAATTCATGTAAGGCCTAAGTCAAGTTTTTTTTCAAGTTTAATACATTGCAAAGGCCTTAAAAGTATTTTTCTTTTGCTTATGCTTTCCTGATTCTAGGGCAAAACCCCACAGAACCAACTGACAACATGGAATTCTTTCCCGCACAATTTGCAGGTGGGGAAATAATCTTTTTACTTTACACCCTTTGTTTTACAGTTATGATTTTTATATCTCTTTTGGCAAAGTTATAATTATATATATATATATCTTCTGTTACATTTAATGGAATTTGATCCAGCTATGAATGGTGGTTCATCCACAATATGGTAAAACAACCCAGATGTTAAAGTCTGACAAAGGATGTAGATCATGCACTGAACTGAAGTCTGTAGTTTCTTGAGATGTCTGAACTGAATGAAGAACAATATTTTCCAGAATTAACCAAGCATCTTAAAAGCATTCAGAATTCCAAAGAGACTCACAAGAGTGTTTCTGATGTGACTGTGCCCGAAGACTCTGTATCTTCCATTATCTGTGCCTGAGGGTGGTATCCCGTGGGTACGATGGGGAGCCCTCTCGGGAGGCTGCTCTCTGCCCACACTGCCAAAGTCACAGCATGGAATGCACTCTGGGAAGGTTTCAGTGTTGAACAGCACTATACTCAATTATTATCGATACAGCGTTCTGAACAAATCCACTTTTTTTTTTCAGCTGCATTTTTTGCTTTTTTTCTTCTTTTTTTTTTTTTTTTTTTTTACTTACCTGGATTTATTAATTTTTCATTAGATTGAAAACCAGTGAAACTAAAGAGCAGAGAGATCCTTTTCAAGCCTTCAGGTTGCTTGATAAACCTGATCTGATACTCTAAGCTGATCATTAGAACAGTGGTTTTTTCCCTTGACTTCACTGAAATCTTTGAAAGACTGATGGACACCATAGAGCTAGCAGTATCTGTTCTAGCAAATACTTAGATATTAATTAAGCAGAGAAGAGGAGCAATTTTTATCTGCTTTTAATAATATTTTGAAGAAAGTATTTACTACAGAAGCTGTTCACTAATATGAAGAATAACACACCATTTATATTTAATAATCAATTTGCAATTGAATAAAAACAATGAGCCAAATACTTATTTCATTTATTCTGTATGAATAAGAGTAGATACAGTTAAGGCAATACAATAATCATAAAAAAGTTCTTCCTTTTGTACTTTGGAGGAAACCTTTGTTGGAATTACCTTTGAATTTATAAAGCAGTTTCTGCTTGGGTTAATGTGTCTATATTAGACTTAAATCTCTGCTTAATGCCCACAAAAGCCACAGTGAGAAGTAATGGTGAGGATTTATAGAGCTCATTAACAATTATAAATACTTGTGGGGTAGTAAGGTGAAAAGAACTCCACAGGTTTCTTTTAAGACTGTTCACGCAAAGTTCTTTATTAACAACAGGGAAAAAAAGAAATAACAAACTTATGTTTTCTTCTCTCTCTTTCTCAGCTAATTCAAAGTGAAGGTGTTAATTAACAGCCAGAATACAGTCTTTAGTTTCTGGATTAATTACAGACTTGCTGTGGGTTTTACATTCTCTTGGGGTATTTTTAAATCTGTGGGCAGTAATACTGCCATCTGTTTTGTGAGCTGATGGTTAGATCCTACTGAAATCATCAAAATTTTGAAAACTATTCTGCCTGATATTAAGGTTCATAAATAAGTGGTGTTTTTTTAAAAACAAAATATGCCTGTATTCTGCTGTTCACATCTGAAACAACATTCAGTGTACCTCCCACAAATGCAATGGATAAACAGCTGGTCTGGAAAGGCAAAATGCACAACCTGTTTATTCAGATCACATAGAATTTACAAGTAGTTAAATGAAATTTATACATGTCGATCTTAATGTTACAGAAACTGTCCAGCAAAGTTTCTTTAAATAACATTGTTTTTAAAAAGTCATAAATTTTCATGTGATGCTGGGAAAATAATTTATCAGTACTGGCTGCTGATGTTAACTTGGCTTTCTCTTTAGCCTGAGAGGCCCATCTGCATTCAGCCCTGTACATAAATAAAATCTGATTTTGTAGGGAACACTGTTGAGCACATATTCACCACAACTGTCCTATGGGGGAAAAAATACCCAGAAGCAGATTAATTGTAAATTATTCAGTTCTCTCTTATTCTGAAATAGATGTCTTTTCATTTGTTGTTAAAACCCTCTTGGATGAGGTAGTTTTCCATTTGTATTGCTGGCAGGAATCTGACAGACTTGCAGAGATCCGAATCATTTCCAGGCAGATTTGCATGCAGCATTTAAATTAGGATTTTCAATCAATAGAATGTCAAGATCTGGCTGATGGTCCCTTTAAGTACAATTAGTTCAAACCATGTGCTTGTCAGCTGGGAATTCTTTATCTTTCATTTCATTTCATGTACTTTTTAATAATCTCAATATTCTGCGATTTTTTTAATATTAGGACTCATGCCTCAGCTGCTGGCTGTGTCAAACATTTTGGCATATATCAGCTTAGATAATTGTATACTAATTATCTACTATGCCAGGAAGTTATTTTTTCTTCCTCCAAATTAAAATTTTGTTTATGGGCCAAGAATAAATTACCTTGTTTTTAAGGAACAGAATCTTGTGAAGCTCTCCTAAGTTGAAAGGTGTTATATTTCACAGTTGAGTCATTGCTATTGCCTAATGTATTGGTGCCTGGCAGTCAGTCAGAAAAAGATATTTGTATTTTACCCATCAAGAAGCAGAAAAGAAAAAGGGCAAAAGATTATTCAGTAGTCCCTAGGAGGCATGATCCTTTTCTATGTTAATGAGAAATTATGAAGAAAACTGCCTGACATCCTATGGACTGAACAAATCCAGAGAACTGATTGAAGGAGTAAAGGCATGCAGGAATTACAGGAATTTACTATTTTTAGTCTGGTTCAGTATTTTGTGAGATAACAGAAAAAAGATCTGAAGGAAGCAACATAGGCTAAGAAAAATAGTAGGAGACACTGAGAAAAGCATAGTATTTAGTTCTCTAATCACACAAATTTTTAAATATAGCTGTACTTAAAAATATGAAGTGTTTATTTGCACATTTTAAGAAGTATGCCCTATGTACTGTTAAAGTAGAGGAATAAAATCAATTATGAACTGCTCAGTACTGCAGCAGTTACTAAATGGCTGTCTTAGATCTTCAGCCCAAAATGTTTTCGGAATCCACTTGCTGGAACAATTCAGAATGCAATTTATATTTTCTGATGTATTGCATCTCAGTAGCACTGCTGCAGTGTGAGCAGACTTTGCCACCCTCACTAGAGAGTGAGCTCTTACACCAGCTAGTAAGTGCAATGCCCACTGACATGACAGAGAACTGCTGCTCAACACAATCTCACTGCACAAAAAGAGAAATGAAAGTGATTTTTTTTCTCTTTTTCGTAATTCTCTCACTGCTTCAAGATTAATTTTGGATCTGACCTTCAAATGCTTAGAAGTCAAAAGCATATGTATTTTAGATTTCATCTGTGCAGAGTAGGGAAGTTGCTCTCAGTACATTTCCACTTGGGAGAGCCTTGCAATTTCCCTGATATCAAATCCCCAAAGGTATTGATTACCACTGAATTTGATCCTTCTCATCTTCTGGGTAAAAATTCAACCTTATTTTCTCCTAAGGCAATTTCATTTAGTATATGGGTAAGTGACAGTAATAACAGCAGCTTGTAAGTGCATTTTAATGAGATTACACTGTTGACTATTATGTAAATACAGACCAACCAAATACTTCTTTTTCTTTCCTCTCCTTTTCTCTCCTTTCCTCTCCTTTCCTCTCCTTTCCTCTCCTTTCCTCTCCTCTCCTCTCCTCTCCTCTCCTCTCCTCTCCTCTCCTCTCCTCTCCTCTCCTCTCCTCTCCTCTCCTCTCCTCTCCTCTCCTCTCCTCTCCTCTCCTCTCCTCTCCTCTCCTCTCCTCTCCTCTCCTCTCCTCTCCTCTCCTCTCCTCTCCTCTCCTCTCCTCTCCTCTCCTCTCCTCTCCTCTCCTCTCCTCTCCTCTCCTCTCCTCTCCTCTCCTCTCCTCTCCTCTCCTCTCCTCTCCTCTCCTCTCCTCTCCTCTCCTCTCCTCTCCTCTCCTCTCCTCTCCTCTCCTCTCCTCTCCTCTCCTCTCCTCTCCTCTCCTCTCCTCTCCTCTCCTCTCCTCTCCTCTCCTCTTCTCTTCTCTTCTCTTCTCTTCTCTTCTCTTCTCTTCTCTTCTCTTTTCAATTTTAAGGTAAAAGTTATATAACTTAACACCTGTGCAGCAAGAGTTAAGTTATCCATTTAACACACTTCAGCTTAAATATAGTACAAGAATTCCTACAGATAATAGTTTGTTACACTTGTTTATTGAACTAATATTAGAGGAAACCTCTCAGGAAAGTAAATTCTCTAACTAAACTCTTATGCTTGTTGTTTCTGTCCTGAAGCCATGGATTTTGCATCCACAGCCTGTATCCCTTGTTTGTGTGTCTTATAAAGCACTGGATGTACCTTATGCATTGACTACCATTGCATGAATTGCTCCCCTGCTGTAGACTCCCATAACACTTCTTCAAACTCTGACTTCAAAGAGTCTTAAAAAATACTGCTTATCTTCTCTGAAATAATGAAAGGAACATTGTTACAAGTACAGCTTTCTACCTGGTTTACAAACTTAGAGGGTCTAACACTTCCCCTTACAAAAAATATCCGTCTTTGCTCATGCTTACTTTGATGGTAGTACACTAATTTTACTATTATTTGCAGAATCCAAATACTGTTACAATAAGTGTTTGTCTGCACTTCCTTAAATCCTACTAAGATGTTGATAACCCACTGAGTGTCTCAGTCTAGAGAGGAAGAATTCAGCTGAGGTAGGCACACCTTTGGCTGGCAGTTCATGCCATTGTTCTCGCCCTCCCAGAGTGGCTCAGCTGCTTGTGTTCTCCATAAGGCCAGGGACTGCAATGTACATTCTCAAGGAGCTTTCACTGTGGTGGAATCAAGTTCTCCAAATATCAGTGAACTTGGAGATTCAAGCAATTATTTAAGATTCCTTTTTACAATTTGCTTTATTGCCTTTTTCTGTTTTTTTTTTTTTCTTTTTCTCTCTCTTTTATGCTGTGGATTCAGTGGTGTCCATTCATTTGCACCCCTGAAGTATGAATCACTGACAGGTTGAACAGAATATGAAGAGAACTTGGAAGATGTCTTGACTTCCCAGCAGTGTATCGAAGATAACTGCCAAGTGCTAGTTCTGTCCTGAGGAGATGTTTGAAAGTTCTTTAATCCCCAAATGAGAGCTGAAGAATGTTAGATAACCTTTTCCTGTGAAAACTTTTATTTGCATTCAATACATACCTATGACACAATTTCTCTGTCACCTTATTAAACTTCTGTAACTGATTCCACTCATTAAAAAAAGTACAAGTGTTTCTTCTTTCCCTGATGTCTTCTCCCACCCATTTGTTGCATTCTTGATTTGTTGATCTTTCAAGTCTTTCAGCTCTAATGGTCAGCAACATTACTAAAATTTCCTCAAATTTTAACCTTTGGAGTTACTGCTGCACTGTGCCAAAGTACTCTTACATTAGATAAAATCACTTTGAGCTTTCTTTTGAGAGATTGATACTGTTGGAAGGGAGGCATTTTATGGGATTAAATAGAAAATCAATAGGATAAACAACCCTTTTGCTAGCAAGTTTATTTCTTGATTGTATCTCTCTTTCTGAGAATTGCCTGTAGCAGAGAATGGGAAAGTCAAAGACTGGTGTTGCAGCTGTACTTTACATGTTTTGTTAAGGCAAATTAGAAAATAGTATGGAAATCACCATCCAATTCCTAGAGTCTCAAAGTAACCTCCACACTTGGTTTCATTCAATTTGTAATTAAATGGTATAAAGTCTAGTCATTAAAAAAATACTTTTTTTTTTTAATAATTAGACTGAAATTAGTCTGGTTTTAGGTTTTGAATATAAACCATTCTAGATAAACCAGAGCCTCTGAATTATTCATAATTGGCTGTTTTGTGATATAAATAAGGTGGATGATTTCCTTTCACCACAAGTTAGAGTGGGGAGAATTTTCTCTGAGTCTTTTGGGTGTCACCTTGAGTAGGAAGAAGTAAGCAGTAAATCCTCCATTCTCCTTCCCTGCAGAGATACAAGAGAAAATAGTGTTACGTATTTTAAACCCAGGTTTCTATCAAGTGGGCTATCTTGGCTACAGAAATTTAATCCTCCCTTATCAGTATCTCTAAATCCCTAATTATTTTCCTAAAATCTTATTCCAGAACTGTGGGCCTGATTTGTCCTCCAAGGGAGCTATTCAGGAATTTCATAACAACTGCAGAACAGCTACAGAATAATAATGGCAATGTCAGCTTCTCCACATAGCCCAGACTATATGGACTTTTAAAGGCATATTGAAGTTCCTATTTGGATTGGAGGAAATATATTTGGAAGTGAATGCATTTCAACTAATAGTTTCTTTTAATGTTTTCTGAAACTTTTGTTGAAGCTCATAAAGATTAGGGTCTGATGTTTTAAACTTCTTTGTTGTTCCCATATTTGGTCCAAAAGTCAGAATAAACCTATGCAAAAAGTATCAGTAACGCGCATAAATTATAATAAGTGATAATGTTCAAGTTCAGATTTGTTGTAAGGACTTTTCTATAACAGTGTTTAATATAATGAAAAAAATAAATGTAAAAAGGGGAGCTGTTCTGGAAAGTGGCTTGCAAAGGTGTTAAGTCTGAACTATTCACATATCCCAGCAATATGCAACTGATCCAATATTTGGGTTCATTCTTTTGGATAGATGGGTCTTTTTCAAGCTATTGAGAGTGATGGCATTGTGAAAACAACTCTACAGACCCCACTGTGGAACTGCATTTTATCCACCAATATTCTGTGTGTCTCGAAGAACAGAAGATTGGAAGTCCTGTGAAAAATCTTTTGAAGATCGAAAGCTCAGAATTAATGGGGCAGAAACATAAATCTTGAATATTAAGTCTGAATCTGATATGCTACATAAATATTATTTTTACTTAGAGGGTGGAGACTAAAGACTGTGGAGTGACTTAAAATTGCGGGGTTGAGAAGTCAGAAAGATTTTGGAACCTAAGACTGACCAGGAATAAATTGGCCAGGTGTGTATTTCCTCTCTGCAGCTTAAACCCAGTGCTCTCAAAGGTATAAAACTCATCATGAACTCGACAGTTGCTGCAGTAGCTGCTAATTCTTACCGTGAGTTATAGAACCATAGTATTCTGTTTTAAATCAAGTTTTTCTTAGAGGCCTTCTCAAGGCTCCTTATGAATGGAAATAGGGGGTGGGAGTATTTTCTTAGTACTTGAATTGTTTTATTGTTTTAACATTGTTCCTGCCATATGCAGAATATTTTTTTTCCTGTCTTTCAAGCCATGACTGAGTTCTTTCCTTGCTTACAAGTGTTCAGTGCTGGAGATGCCAAATAATTCAAAATAAATAATTTAGTAGGCAATACTTGGCTTGCTTTATTTGCCCAGTATATAAAAAGCTCTCACACTGTTTATATTTCCTCAATGAAAAATTCTGCAAGATCTGGACTGAACCAGTGGGTTACTTACAAATTCAGCGTATTTGTTGTGTAACTTTGTACTCAAGCTGTTGTAATGGGTCACCTGAGTCACATTGTTCCACTTTTATAGTTTCCATTCCATTATTGGATGTCATAAACTGTATATGTTACTTTTCCAAAAATGAGTTTTGTTTGGGGACTCATTCTGTTATCCACTCAGTGAAATCAGCTACTCCAAATGCGCTAGCGTGGGGCTGTGCCTGTGCCAGGGACTCCATCAGGGAGTCATGACTGATTAGTTCAGGAATGCTCTAATATCTAATGAGCCCTCAGCCAAGATCTGGTTCTGATGACTCGGCTGAAGCACCCTGGGGAAATGGCAGGAAGGAATAACTTGAAAGTACTCAGGTCCCCAAGTCTCACAGCAAAGCATCACCCAGGTTGTCCCCAGTAGTGCCACTGTTAGGATCACGCTGGGCCCCAAGGAGCAGTGAGACTTAGTGAGCATTTTCCACAGCTGCTCTTTGAATTTGGCTGTTATAGGTGTTTCTTCATAAAAGGAACACAATAGCTTGCTTTGGTTTACATTTTGTTCTGAATTTTGGTCAGAAGTTTTTGGTATCCTTTGCAAACGTCCCATGAGTCAGAAGGAACCCTGACTTGAACTATGGCTATTTTAAAGTTATAGAATGCATTTGGGAAGTATTAGTCTGGTTGATTCAATTAACTAAGCTAAAAAAGTGTTCTGTCTACAAGAGGATATCATGTATTTGTTTAAAATCTATTTCTTATTCTTCGTGTTGAATTGTATCCTCTTTCTACAAACTGAACTCTTCCATATCCTCTTACATTTATCACGTAGTCTGAACTTACAGCAGGCAACTGCTCTTGGACTTTGTTGAGGCATGGACCGAAAAATCATTCCTTTACAATGCTGGAAATATTGAATTTAATTTTTGTAGTAACTTGTGTAATTAGAATTCAAACCTATTACTAACACATAAGAAAAGTGAATGCTAAAATCTAAGCATGCGGAAGACCTACTAAAAAGAAAAACAAATAGGTTTTCTACATATTTCTTCTAAATCAATACATTGTCAAAACATATTAATAGTGTAATAGCTTAGAGTATGGGTATGCTTCTTCAAGAAAGAATCCATGTATGCCTTCTTTAAAGGTGGTTTCTTCCTGAGCTGGGACAAATCTCTTTCGGATCCTTTCTTTATAAACAGTGCATTATCTTAATAGGCTGGACCTCTATTCAGGGAACCTAACTTCTGCTTTATCTCTTTCAGCAGCCTCTATTTAAGTTTCATTGAAATAATTGAAAAACAAAGAAGCAGGCACTTAAACTCTTTCTATTGATTGTTCTTTTTTTTCTTTATTTTTTCCCAACTGGATATACTGGGTTGAATAGGATTTTTGAAGGAATCAATGCAATACTTTTATGGTAGAAGATAATCTTACTCTTCTGCCTCAGCTCCTCCATTTGTTGAAAAAAAAGATCAAGACCTCTGCTGTAAAGTGCTTCAGGATATACGAATGAGGGCAGTTACAACAGTACCAGATATTTTTATTACTTGCTTTAAAAAGAGAGTTAAAAAAAGAATACAAGTATCTTACAGAAAGATCTTATACAGTGCTTCTAGACCTAATCCAGCTAAGTCTTTCTGTATGAGTCTTTATATAAAAATTTATTTCCTGTTTAAACATGATTGTCCTATTTAGTTTTCTTTTCATCTAGTGATATCATCTCAATGTTTCCTCCAAATACTACTTAATATTTAGTAATCTCCTTTTCCTTCACATTCTGCATTCTCTGTTATTCTTGCTTAATTATGGACAAATCTTTCATACTTTTTTCACATGCATCTGATATATACAGGAAAGTTTTAAAGTATTTTTTTCATTTATGAAAAAACCTAAAATTGTCTTGGGTTGTACTTCAGGGAGTGCTATTCCTTTTGGGATGCAGGACTAATATTCTTTCTGGATGATACAATGAAGCAGGTAGTCAATTATCATACTTTTTAAAATCTTTGTTGACATAAGGTCTATATCTCTTTTAGTGTTCCATATTTTGTATTTAGAGAAAAAGTGTAATCATGCCAGCCTTGGACTTTTTTTTTTTCCTAATTAGAAGTGTATCCTTAAAAATATCTGAGGAAGTAAAATCACTGCAGTTACTTTGCACAGTTGTATGCAATGGACCAATATTTGCCTTATACTTAATTTAAAAAATGACATTATACCAACTTGTACAATATATGTTGGTACTGACAATAGACAAGAGAAAGTAGCATTAGTCATAGTGTGAATCACACACAGGCTTTTTTGAACTTGAAAAGACTAGCATATATTTGATGAACTATTTTTATTGCAATTTGAGATTCATATATAATATAAATTATGAAACAAATAAATTAATTTTTTTCATTTTTTTTCATAGTCACTGAAAGTGCATTGTCCAATGATTTACTTTAAAAACATTTACAAATAAGTTGAATTTATCAAAATGTAAAAAGTAAATTCTTAATATATTAAGGTATGAATATGGAAGATGAATAGACTTGGCAAATTTATAATTGATTTTTCTTAGGTGTAGTCACTCTGTGCTTCATACATATTTCTGAGAGATTGTGCACATTCATTTTTTTCATGGAGTTTGAAACATTAATGGATTTCTGCTGCCTGGAATACATGGTAAGTAAGCTGAATTGTAATAATGATGTAATAAATCATATACCAATTAGAATTGTTTAAATATTAATAGAAATATTGCCTTATCAATGCCTACTTTGATATCTAACCTTTTATTTTGGGAAGTTTCTCTGAATCTATGACTTAGGTAGAGAAGGCTGTGCTGCAGTGCTCTTCACTGCAGTAGGCATCTGAGCCAGTGTCCAGACTGTGGAGAGATGCTCAGGCAGAGCAGCTGGGACTAGCAATATTCCTGCATTCATTCAGTGCAGGAAGTATGATGAGTTGTCTTTTTTGTATATTTTCTGAAATATTTATTTGCGGTAATGTTTCCCCAGACTCTACAGTAAATCCAGGGGTAACTTCAATTTTTGGTTTGATTTTTTTTTTTCTTCCCCCCTCCCCTTCTCATACTTTTCCCACTTTTTCCGTGATAGCCTTGTGACCTTCATGCACTTAGTATTCTTCCTCATAAATGATGTAAGTCGGTTTAGCCAGATACAGATGACTGGGTATGTTTGATAGCTAGTACCTTGCATCTGACATAGATAAACCCAAACAAATTCTTCACATTAAAATTCCTCGGTGTGAGAATACAAACTATTTTTTGCCTTTTGTGCGAACAGGGAGTAAAAAATGATCAGAAAATACGAACTTTGCAAAAGTTCAAGAACAATGGTCCAGACATTCATGGGGGGCAGACTATATTTTCATTAAAATCAACTCAAGTTACACAAGTGAAGTTTATATTCTGAACTCTATCCTCTTCAGTTTAGGATTCTTAGTAATTAACACTTAGAGATATGTAGGTTAGGAAAGTACTCTCTGTGCTTTCCCAGGCATCAGTGAAACATGAAAATAATTTCCAGATTGAGGTCTTAGATGGGTTTTTCCTCTTGGGGAGTGGATTGTCTCCTGTGATGACAGAGGTAGTCTGAAATCAGCATGCATCCTAGCATGTTAATTTAGCCCTGCAATGAATTTGCTTTCCAAACTGGGTGTACAGAGAACAGCTCATGTCAAAACTACAGATCTTGTTTGTATCTCACACCTTTTATGAACAGGATGCTGTTCATCAGATGAGTCAGCACAGCTGTTCTACCTGGAGGGCTGAAGCTGCAATCTCACTTGGAACTACAGGAGGACCTATAACAGGATGCCGCTCTGCTCTCATTTGGGTTTCTGGTTTTCTGTTTACCCATCAGTTCAAACTGGGCTTCTCATGAGCAGCAGGCCAGTGCAGGCTGCTTACTACTGACTGCCAGTCATATACCTGAGAGTGTGACACGTGAGGAAGAGAGATCTGGTTTTAAATCAAATTCTTATTCAAGAATATTTACATATTTTCAGTGTTATTGTCCTTTATTCTGCTTCCAACTGGAACTCATTTAAATTAATAAATAACAGAGAAACTGAGCATATAGGTATGCTTGAAATGCTTGAAAGTATGAATTTGATGGTGCTGTGTTCTGTGGAAGGATTAGATTTGATTAGCATCAAAGTTATTATGCATAAAAGGCATCTTGAAATTGCCTTTTGTGAGATTTAATTTGTTAAAGGCACAGTATGGAATGCTAGGTCCTTCAGGAATGATGAAATGTTGTTGGTTCCCACAGTTTCTACTTCCAAAATCTGATGACATACATGGCTTGCTTGGCCATTTAGAGGCAGGAAAAGGACATGGGCAAAGTAATGGTACAAGCAAACTGGAAAACCTTTAAAATATTAACAATGCGATGATATTTCTCTTCTGGACTTAAAACCAGGATATATCTATATGTTTCATTAGCATTAAACTCCTTTTCAAGAGTAAATTAGATGCAAGGAAGAAAATTTTAGTGTACATTGCTCTTATTTGTTTTAGCATGCAATTCCACTATGATACATTTCAAAGACTTCCAGAAAGACATTTTTGAGTGCTTTTCCCCTCTGAATGCACAGAAACACTTTGTCAGCACTTTCTGGCCATGCATAAAACATTGACATGAAAACACAATAGGAGATCTATTGTAACCCTTATTGTAGCCAAGAAATATCTTTGTACCACAAAGGATTAAAAATCAAACTAACCAACCAACACACCTTTTTTTTAGTTGCCAGAATTCAATTCTGTAAAGAAAACCTTAATCTATCTGGCTGGATTTAATCTGGGCTGGGAACAGTAGAATAGTGCAGAGTTTACCTGCACTAAACATGCTCTTGTAGTTCTGGAAAGCTGATTTATTCACTATAAATGTACCAAAAATTGGTTCAAGTTGAATAGTAAATATGTGATGTATAGAAAGAGAAAAGCACTAGTTGGAAGTGATCCTCTGAATTACAGACGATGGTTATGAATTTACAAGTTCATTAAACATTAACTGGAAAACAGAAAAAAAATCTTATGAAGATCCATCTTCTTTTCCTTTTCCCATACATTTTATTCCTGTGTGTGCTGGCTGAATTTTTAACTCTGGACTTGTCCTAGTTAAGTAGCTAAAAAGAATATAGTTTGAAAAAATTCTGAGATGTATTATATTTTTTAATATCCTCTTAATCACTGGATGTCAATATAAATACTCCGGCAATTCTAGTTTACAAACAGCTGCAGATAAGACCAGAGTAGCATTACTTAAAATTAGTACAACTAAATTCCAAAAACTCAAAACCTTCCTAACCTGGTCTGTCACACTGACTTAGAAAAAAAAAACCAAACCAAAATAAAACTCTTGAATATTTACAGACATGTTTCAAAAAAACCCTGACGAACAAGCAAACAAAAATCCTTCACCCTTGCAATGATACACGTTTGCAGAAAGTCTGTGAAGTTAAATTATCCTTATAAACTTTATTGGGGAAACAAACAAATATGAAAATTACTTCTGTGCTTTTAAAAATTATTTTGTGCTAGTTTTTGCATTATACAGTTGCTTGTATTGTTTTTTTTGAATAGCTAAAAAATTTCTGAATGAGAAAGTTGATTCAAGGCTAAGCCTGGAAGTCAGACAGGGTTAAATCCAGGAAGTACATTAATAGATTCTAACATGTTTTAGGTTCCTCAGATTTAGGATTTGATATTAGGATTTGAAATAATGCTAATCTGAAATATTTTTCTGCTGTGTTTTTCTGTAATAATAACTAACTAAGCTTTTCATACCTACCTGCATAACATTCAAAGAGTTCTTTGATTTTAAAAGTCCCACAGAACAGTAGAACTCAAGAAATGGAGGACAACTAAATATTCTACATTCTTGGTTGAGTAGTATTATACAATTGCAAAGTGTTCATTGGTTTCCATTATGCCTTCTTCACAAGGATACATATTGCCAAAACAAAAGAAGGTCACAAATTTTGGCTTTCTGGCATAATAAAGACTTAATTCTTTATAGTCTGATCTCTAAAATAACATCTATCTTTAAATAAAAATTACATTTAATCTTTTGTTCCTTGGTTGGAAATACTTCCTTTTGACATGTTTTGTTCTTTTATGGATGCAAGGGTTTAAATGATGTTTTTAAGTTTTAGGCACAAGAGTTATGCACAACTTTTTTGTTGTTGCATTTCCTAGCACTTTGAAAAATGTGTTGAGACTTCAGAAATGTCTGTCCTGTGGGTTTGAATTTACTAAAGAGCAGCAAGTCACTTAATAGAAAATGCCTGCTAGTCCCTGAGGATCTTTTCCTATTACCTACCTCTAAATGACTGACTAACATAATGGGTTAGGCTGTTCACCCTTGATACATGACTGGAAGACTTTATGAACTAGGATGAACATATTTTGATTTCACTGGTGTCCTTCTCTATCGTTGCTGTTGAATTCAATGATGGAGAATTCTCTGAATTGTGAGAAGCTAACAGTGTTGTTCTGATGCTCTTTTTGCTTAACCTTCATGTGGCCCCTGCATAATTCTGCCTTTTCCCAGCATCAAATCTGTGACCAGACCAAAAATGGATCTAGTCAGAGAGCAAAGGTGTTATCAGCTAAAATGTACAACTAGAATTTTAACAAGAAAATTCAAAGGAAGAATTCTAAACATGTATATGCATAAATGAAGACAAATGTATTGGGTTGTCTTAAGGTTTAAACCATATGACTGAATTCATTGATCTTTGTGAGGCTCCTCTATACTGACTTTGAAAAACTTGGCATGCAAACATTGTGTATGGAGAATGTCTTTCAGAGAGACCTGCAAGGATGCATTTGAATATAACCAACAATCTTTTTATTTACATGTTCCATTTAAAGCTGTAAATTACCATTCAAAGACCAGGATTTTGACTTAATTATTATGATCTCAAATGCTTAATTATGATTAAGTACTTTAAATTAAAGCTCTAAAACAGCAATAGATATATTTTAAATAGTATACAGATTCCAGTATTGTGCTTCTGATGAGAATTGCTTGCCACAGAAGCTGGGGATTACATACAGTTTGGGTTAGCTGTTTGCTCTGATCTCACCGGTATTATCTCTGGTGCAGGTTAGAGTAACCTCTTGTCCCACTTGCAACATTTTGTAGTGTGTTCTCTAGTTATTTCTGAAGTAACATACCTGAAACCTTTTTCAGAACAATTTATATGTTGGGACAAGGCTGGTAGAAGCCTGTTATGGTCAATTCTATATCAAGAGAGCTTTTTGGCTGTCCAGAGAATTGTCAGCTAGCCACATCTGACTGCATTTTTTCTGCTCTTTTTCTGAGAGTATAAACTAATAACAGTATGAATGACCCCACTTTATTTTCTGTGTTCTCAAACCTGTGGAAAATACCAGGTTTGGAATGCATCACAATCCTTTTTCTCACTCTAGCGTGGCACTGACAGGGGTCAGATATACTGTAATGAACCAGTGTCTTCACAGACAAGAGTCCACTTTGCCAGTAGCTGGATACCAAGTGCAGTGTTACTTCTCTTCGATATGCAGCCTTTAAACAGAAAACTAATTGATAAAGGTGAGAGAATTGCTCAATATAACATGTTTGCTTTCATAAGAAAATAAATGCCAGTGGAAGTTTTGGTAATGAACAGTTTCTATGAGAATTGCCTACCTTTAATTAATTGGTCTACAAACTGTGGTAATCCACCTTAACAGGCATATGGTATGTTGTGGAACTGCTCCTCTCAGCCTCTAAAGTCTGAGGGGAAATGAATCACATTAGCTGAAAAGTCTCTTCTAGTCACTAAACAAACACTCTGCAACTAAAGGTTCACATGTTGATTTTAGAAAGACACTAGACAGGAGATGCAGATGTCATCTTTAGAAACAAGAAAAATCACAGTCCAAGAGTTGCAGAGGAACTTTACACTAAGATGTTACTGCTCAAGAAAGATAAGTAAATAGTGAACTCAGTAAATTGCAGGCAGTGCAAGTTGTGCTTCACAAAGAGGGAACAAAGGGATCAAATGGCACAGGGCTCTGCAAGATTAGAACAATTGAAATTCTTCTTACAGCTTCATGCAGCACTCAGCAAGACGTGGGCAGTGCCCCCAGGGGAGAGTATCTTTTGAGACAGTGCATTCATTATCAAATACTGGGGGGTGTTGTTGCTCTTTAAAATGTCTATACAAGAACTAACAGAAACCTTGAATGTACACACGCATATGTTCTAACAACACTGCTGGGTAATTGCAAGATACTAGTTTTCAACAGAGAGGGGCAGCACTGAAATAATGCAGCTTTTTTTTTCACCAGAATTTTTATTACTTTTTCGTCTTCCCTGTCAAAAGTATTGTTGACAATACTTAAACTACTTTTTTTTTATTTAAGAAAAACAGGATTTGAGAAAAGCACAAGCTTTCTAGTTCTTTTATCTATTTTTTAAAAGATATTTTAGATCTAATTGTTGGTCTACCATCACTCATTTTATTGCAAACTGAGAGATATTATTGTAGTTCAATGTCCAGTGTACCAGAAACTATGAAATTGAATTTCCTTGCAAGCAGAGCACATTCTTATGACTTCTAAACTCACAGCTCTGTCTTCAGAAGAGAATAAGCACATAGAGCTGTCTCACTGCAGCTTTATTGAACAGCATAACTGACTTCCATAATGGAAGTGCTGAATTAAAATATGTTGGCTTTTAGTTCCAAATTATTAGATATTTCAGAATGTTATTTACTGGTCAGATGCTTGAGTTTTTTTGTCTTGAAAACACAGCATTTCCAGAGGGCAAGTGCTGTTCATGAAAACCTCACCTTGTTAAGAACCTGGTATGTTTAAGTTTCATTAAGAATAAAAGTGTGTCCTTGTACATATCCTAGCACCAGGAGATCCTGGTAAGATACTGAGAATCCTAATTAGAATTCTTCATCCAGTTGGAAAAACATAATGGAAAACAGGTAACAAGAATTCCTATTTTGATCGTCACTGTCCCTCCTTTCAGTCTGTTTTCCCTAAGTGCATAAAAGAAATATCAGGGGCTGAGCTTGTTGTGTTAGAGAACTGGAACTATCAGCTAATAAAACCCTATGACTTGCATAAGAGTGACACACTTCCATTACAAAGTGCAAAAGTGCAATTTCACTCAAATTTGCAGAGCTATAAAAGGAACCAATACAAACCAATGAAGACCACCACTTGTACTATCAGCATATTATTTTAAATGCTTGAGTATGATTAGTAGGAATCATAGTTGATCAACATGTCTGAAAATCATGCACTTTTATTTGCATGTATAAATATCATTATATCAATATCTTTCATTACACTGAAAGAACTTGAATTTACAGGCAGGCTTTCAGTGTAATTCTTGGATGTGTTTATGTAGCATTTATCTGTATCTTTAAACACCTAATACTTGTAAAAATATGAATGTGTCTTTATTATGTAATTTCAGGGATCTTAGCAAATTTCTAGGAGAAAATCTCTGCTCTTTCTGCAAAAAAAAAAAGGAAAGTGCCAACTTGATTACTTGTATTTCCTCTTCCCTGTAGTTCATCTTGTTAATCTGTATGTCTTCAAACACTAATTATTTTGGTTATTTAACATACAACAGGTTCCTGTGCTAACAAAAAACCACAAGGTTGGACCATGGTGCTCGGTGGAATCAGCAAATGACTGTGTAGATGTGGACATTGTGTTTATTAAATTCAGTATTAAAGGCACAGAGGATTTTCTCCATACTGAGACACTTAGTTTCAAGAAATAAGGCATTTCTTTAAGGGCCTGGAATTGTTCTGACTCACTAGGTAGCATGGAGCATGTTTGAGTGAAGTGGTACAAGAGAGAGCTGCAGAGTGACTGGACAAAATAAAGGGATTGTTAAGGTACTTTTGAGCCTTCTCCCATCAGACCATTACAACCACTGAAGTGGATCAAATGGTTACATAAAACAGTAGAACTAATGGGGTGATTTTAATTGTACTAGAGCAAGTCCACTATTGCAAGCCCTTTGATTGCTTCTAAATATCTGCCTAACTTTATAGGAAAATACATTTTCTAGCCCTAAAAAAGTCAAGTGAATGTTTCTTTTTTTCCACATTTTATATCCAGGTTAATTCCTGTTATGCTTCATTTTATCTTCTGAAAAAATGGAAAGAGACCTGTACCTAAAATTTCTTAGTTCTAGTGAGTAGGGAAGCAACATTTGCAAAGGCAGCCCAGGGAATTTTATTTTAATTTTCCAGAAGTAGGCATGGGCATGGCACCCAAGAGAGAATTCTCGTATTTTTGAAACAAGTTGCACATTGGACCTTGGCACAATAATAAGCAGCTGCCAGAAGGGTGCTAACACAAGTAAGGGGATTTGTGCAATACGAAGATGTCCTTGGAGTCCTGTACATTTTCAGCAAGGTCAGCTGTGCAGCCTCCACTGCTGGTCTCTGCACCTGATGCTGGTTATAGTGGGGAGCAAGCTCACTCCTGGGGAAAGAGCTGTAATCCATTTATGTGAGCAGTGCAAAGTGACTTTTCTTTTCTGAAAGTACTGACTAGAATGCCTTCCAGCACTCAGAGCTCTAGACTGAGGCCAGCACCCTATAATTTTCTTCTAGCAGGATGATGCCAGCTGCTTTATCTCACTATAGTCAGATTGTGTAAGTCAGCTTTGCACCTTTCACATGGTGCAATACTCATCACTTGAAACAATTTTAACTCTGAATATTTAGATCTTGATCTTCTTTCCATTGAAGTTACTTGAAATTTTGGTCACTGGAGCAGGTGTGGCTCTTGAAAGGGCATGGTCAGGCTTCAGAGAGTTAGAATTTACCTTGTAAAGGTAAATAGCCTAGCCCTAGCCCTGAATCTCTGGATGCTCATGGTAGATTCTTCCTGCTTATCAGTCTGTGGAACTCTTTTTTTCCAGGATATTCCCTAGACAATGTCCGACCTCTTGAGGGATAATGATATGGGTGATTTATGGGGTGTTTCTGATGCATACAAATATTCTCCAATTTGTAAGTTAGAGAAACATCTATATGAGTTAATTGAAAGGGAGGGAGTTTAGTATCCAGAATTCAATATGACAAATGAACAATATTTATTGCAGAGAAAAACACTGGGCAGTTTCCATACTGATTTTCATGTAGGTGAATGTAGTTTATCTATCTATCTATCTATCTATCTGTCTGTCTATCTATCTATCTATCTATCTATCTATCTATCTATCTATCTATCTATCTAATCTATATACCTATCTGATGCATATTAATAAAAAAACATTCCCTCTCTCTTTTGCTTGTTATTTCTTTTAATTACATGATCGTTTTTTATGGTAGTAGTGTGTTTGGTTGTTCTTTCAAAATGAACTCTTCTTGTCAATGCCTGTTGGAACAGTGTTGAGATTGAGGGATATTGCTGTTTTATTCTGTAATATTAAATTATTTTGGGGACATAAGCTATTTTTACCACAAGTTTTTGGGAAATAAAATTGTAGACTAATGAGTTTTCTTTAGGTTATTAAAAAAATTTCCATGCTAGAGGCCTTAAATATATTAACCCACAAATATTAAGGGAAGAATTTCTATTAATTTTAGTAAAGTGATCAAAAAACTATTTTAAACATTTGTGGAAGGGAAACTAATGAGGGTATCTCATTAGAATGAAAAATGTAATTTTTGGCTGGGAAAGGGTACCTTATATATATACCCTGGAGTTTTGAGGCTTAATTTGGACCATAAGCCTAGTTCTGAATTTTGATATATGAAATACCAGGCTTATTCATGTCTAACAGCATGCACTGAAAAAAAGCTTTATTTGTTGAACTCCCTTCCAAATGCACTGTAGAAAAAGTTTGCCTACAAGCTGAGCAGCTGGATATCAGTACAGGTGACAAACACTTTGGAAAACAACATTAATCACCTGAAATGTGAGAGACATTTGTTTCTGTCCTTCAACTCCATGGCCTGTAGTGAACTTCATTGGAGAACACTCAGACAGCAGTCTTGAACTGATAGGGAATTCCTATGAGTACAGTTACTGTACTGTGCAAATCTGTTTCAACAGCCATCATTTAAAGGACAGGCATAAATTTAACTTGTATCCAGCTGCTCTTGTGTTAAATAGTGACCAGATCATAAAGTGATTTTAGGAAGCAGAGCTGCCAATGAATATGCATTTTTAAAAGCTACCAGCCAGTGTCAAACATATGAAGAACTACAGCTGGTTCTTTTTATCACAAGACTAACTTCCAAGATTTATATTCCTTATTTGACTCAGTGTAATTTGCACATATCACCAGAGGAGAGGTTATTCTCAAAACAAATAGTTTCTTCTTTATGCTGAAGTACATTAGTGATGTTTGACTAGACATCAAAGCTTGAACCGTGTGCTCTCTAATGCTGTGAGCTTTGCAATATTTCTATCATACTGCCATTTTGGCTTATTTCATTATTTTTAAAGGAAAAGCAGAAGAACAATTTTAAATTTTAAAACCTCCTTAAATTTACAAAAGGCCAATTTACAAAACCTTGCACCTGCTCTGTTGACTTCTGCTGACCCCTTTTGACAGAGCAAAACACCCTTAGGTTACTAAATATGTAGAGCGACAAATAATTTATCAAGTTTACTATTCTAAAAAGACATAACACCTGCACTTTTTTCCTGAGAAGAAATGAAAGCAGCAAATGGTTAAAATAACTGAAAGTAATTCTAAAGGAAAGGAACATAATTTTCTTGCTAGAAGGTAGGACACCCTCTCCATGTTGCTGTGCATTGGCAAAGCTTTACCAACTCGGATAGTGCTCTGCCTGTTTTTTGTTTTGCCATCTGAGAAGTTGGCTTGGCAATGCAATACAATGGATCATCAATTCAAGGCTCTCCCATCAACAAAGGCATTCCTGAAATGCCTAAATACACAGAAAACTTCCTTCTATACACACCTCAGTAGTTTGCATTTAGGTTCACATTCAGGGCTTGTCAATCTTATTCCCTTCTCTGGCAGCTTCTCCTGTGCACTGGAAAAGGCCTTATCTGTGTCACCATGAAAACCCAGCTCAGTCGTTAAGCCAGCAGACCATGACCCCCGCATAACTTGCCTAAAGAAATTACATCAATTCACATACCAGCTGTGAAAGCAGTAGTTATGCATTCACCAATGTGATAATCCAATTCGTCAGGACAAGACTTTTTTTTTTTTTCTTCATATTAGCATGCAGTTTGCTTTTCCTCCAAATATGTGAAAGTGGGTGATTAGATGGAGAGCAGAACTACTTAGAGACAATGGTTTCTAGACAGCAGAATATAGCTGAAGCAGCATGTTAACTTCTTGAATCACACATTTCATATATAAAGATGTTATTCCTTTATTTTACTCTATTTCAGGCACAAAAAGTAGAAATATAGATTTTGAAGTTGTGTGTGACAGTTCACAGATGCAGATAGTTTGTAACTAATTTTAGGCTGCATTTTCCATTCAGATGAACAGATTCTAATGCTAGAATTTTCATGATACACGAAGATATAGATAGAGTTTTCTTGAAAATCAAGTTATTTATAAAGTAGTAGGTTTGCTTTGAATGGAGAACTGAAAAAACATTCTTTTTTCTCCATGTTGGTGCCAACACACTAGGAAAAAAGATGTTTCAATGCCAATGCCACCAATCTGTGTGTCATTGAACGCCTCTTTTTACATGGTCTATTTGAAGATTAATTGCCTATTTTGCAATTTTTCTTGTCGGGAAAAACCCCATCCCAAATGCTGCTTTTCCAGATCATTACCCATAATGTAACCACATGTACAATACAATGATTATTGAGTAACCACATTTAAATACTGCCATTTCCAAGAAAAAAAAAATGCTGTAAGTATTCTGCACTCACTGTCATGGCTGCAGTTGACTGCTAAGTGTTTTGTCTTTAATCCATCCCCTGTTAGAGCTGATGTTCAAATTTTAAGAAAGATGCAATGTAAGCTAACTATAAACTTCATTAACAACTCCAGGGCATTTTACACAAAAATTGCCAATATCTGGGAGGAAAACCAGGCAAATGATTAATTTGAATTTTTACATTTTGCAGATGCAGCACATGTATGTGATATCTTGCAGTATTGCAAGTATTATATTATGTAATTATATAATTATGATTATAGAATTGTAATTATATATGTATTATATAACTTGCAGTATTCGTCATTACTCAGAAAGATTTTTCAGTGCCAGAAGTTTGAGAACATGATGGGACTGACAAGAGATAAGAACTGAATGTATGTTTGATCAGAGCAATTGTGATGATTTCAGAGCTTACAGAGAAAATGCAATTAATTTCTTGGCTTGTCCTCTAAACATTTTACCACATGAAAACCTTTGTAGCCTCAACCAGCTCCAAAAGCAGGAGATTTCTGTGTGCATACAAAAGTCCTAATGAGAGCAGCCTGGCAGGACACAATCTCCATCTGAATGCTGAAAACCATACAGCTTTGCAAAGCATGCCTGCAACAAATCAGTGAAGAGCACTTGAAGAATTTTTATTTGTGCACACTTAAGTGAAACTTTTATTTTTATTTACCTTTGTATCTAGGCCAAGCACAGAAGAAGCAAGCTTATATTACCTGCAATGTATTGTATTAGTGTGATCACAGTGCTAGTAACATCCTAATAATTATGATTGCAATTAGTGTGATCACAATGCTAGTAAAGAAATAATTTTTTCTTTTGCCAAACTGCTTCTACAAGTTGCTTGCCAAAAATGCTGAAATTTGGCCAAATCTTTTGTCAAGACTGTGTGAAATCTATGTTGCATTATCATAATTTGGACCAACACCATTATGTACAGTAGTACTCAGTGGTTTTCTTTATGTGATGACATATATATTAAACTTCTTTGATAAATCAGTTGTGGTCCTCTACATTTAATAAAGACATGCAAATACTGCAGATCCTTGTTTGTGCAATTCTTCTTAGTGTTCAGGTCTAGATATTTATACAGTGTTGCACATCTCCAGTAAAACATTTTATCAGCACCAAAAACTCAGTCAAACGGACTCTCATTTTAAAAGATACTTATTTTGGCAAAGCAACACGTTCAGCAAAGCCTGTTTTTACTGTGGGTTAAGCTTGGCCATACCACCCTGAGACTGGCAAGCTAGCTCAGCTGTGGAGCATGAAATTGGTTATAACAACAGAGTTGTGGTTGGGTCCAGCATTGGGTGCTGTGTAAATGATGTGGTGACCCTCCAGCTGCTCACCTAGACACTCCTTCACTCCCTCCTCTCAGTGTGATAGGAGAAGATAGGAAGATGAAAAAGCTGTGAGTGGAGATCACTTACCAGCTGCCATCACAGGGAATTAGGCTGGATTTGGGAAAAGTGAATTTACTTTATAATAGAGTCAGACGGTAAGAAACAAAGAGAAAAGTGAAAACACTTTTTCTGACACCTTTTCCCAGGCTCAACTTCACTCCATTCCCTGTGGGTGGCCCCCATACCTGCACAGGGATACCTGAGACATACACAGGAATTGTCTATAAAGTTAAAAAAATATTTCCATGACAATGTGGCTGCACCAGGAAGAGAGAGGTCAAGGTCTCAGGTTACCCTGGTTTCATCTGTGAGTTATTCAGTCTGTTTCATTTTCATAACTTTGTGACAAAGTAAAGCACAAGTGTGGTTTTGAATTCTAGCATTATCTTTATACCTCTGTATTGGGTTTCATGCTGTAAACTCCTTTTATGAGCATTGTAGGAATCTCACTGTGTCTAAGGAGTGAAGAAACCTTCGCTACTTTTGCATTATAACTTTAATCCAGGCTGGATACTTTCTAAAAATTCTTCCCTTATTTGTCTTCCTGTCTCCAAGATTCTCAGTCATTTATATTAAATAAACTTTGCTGTGGAGCTCTGTGCCAAACCAGCGCTGCAGAATTAAATGGTGAATGTGAGAGATTATCATTTGGTTACTACATGAGATTACATTTAAAGTCATCTGTAGCTGTTAGTTGCTTTTTCTTGTCAAATGGAAGCATGACATTTCAGACACTGTTAATTACAAGTCTTTGCTGTTGGGCTCTCTCTGATGTGTGCTAAATCAGAAACAGGGAAAGAAAAGTTACACCCACAGGCCTAATGTGAAGGTTAAGCTCAACCTCCATGGAGTTCCTTAATCAAGGTAAAAGTTATGATTGAATTTGGGCCATTATTCAGCACAGAAAATCGGTGCTTAGGTTAACCCAGTCTCATGACTGCAACTTCAAACTCCTGAGTTAAAGCAGAAATGCCAAAAGCGAGTCTCCTTTCCTGCTTCAGTCTATGACCTGCAGCTTGAACATCAATGACAACACACAGCAGCCACACTCTGCTCAAGGTGCAGTGCTGGGCCCAGGAGGAGCTTTACTGTCATAAAGGGCAGTGGAACAACCCCAGTGTCAGGAAGCAGATATGTGGCCCCTTTTGGATTGCTGTGTTGGACTTGGTGCCAATGCTTTACTGAAGTAAATCCTGTTTCTAGGATACAGGCTGAGTCGTCCCTCTATAAGGGTCAGAGCCAAAGTGCACATGGCAATTCAGTTGAGTAGAAGACCCTGGGTTCACTGAGTGGCACAGCTGAAAGTGTGATAGTGTCTTGGTTTGGCACTGGCCAAATGCCAGGCACACATGAGTAATTCGCTCACCTTGTTCTGCTACAGTTGGGCAGAGGAGAGGGGAAAAAATTAACAAAGGGTGGATGAGTTGAGGTAAGGACAGGGACAAAAGAACTCTAAAGGCAAAACAGGTTCAAATTTAAAGGTATAAAGTAAATTTATTATTAACAGAGTCAAAGGAGGATAATGAGAAGCAAAGTAAGCCTTTAAAACACCCTTTCCCCCCCAGCCCCTCCCTCTTTCTCACCAACACAATAGGGAGACAGGGAATGGAAGTTTTGGTCAGTTTGCCATTCGAGATCTCATTCTGTTTGTTCAGGGAGAGAAATCTGTTCTCTGCTATGCCACAAGTTCCTCCCACGGGCAAACAGTCTTCCCAAAACTGTTGCAGCATGGGTCACTTGTCCAGAGGGTGCAGTCCTCTAAGGATAGGCTGCTCTAGTTTGGAAGCAAGGTCCCTCTCTCTCTACCTGTGGAAGCAGGGACCCTCTCTCTATCTGGGTCTTCCACTAGTTCAGAACTTTTCTCTGGCATCCACCTGCTCCAGTGTGAGCACTTTTCCCACAGGCTGCGAGTGGATCTCTGCATCCTCCATGGACTTCCTGCATTACAGGGGGATGGATTGCTTTACTGTATCTTCACTATAGCTTGCAGAGGAATCTTGGCTGCAACACCTGGAGCACCTCCTCACCTTCTTTCTTTCCCACTGCCCTTGGTGCCGTCATGTTGTTTTCTCTCACGTGTCCTTGCTTCATCCTCTCTCTGGAAAGAAGAAAAATTGCTGCCCATGTGTACCATTGTCAACAAGTTCCAGTAATTCAAAGATTCTTGCCAGATCCCATAGCACAGGAGGTTGATCTCATCTAGGTTGCATGTCAGGGAGTCGCTTGCCATGTTTCCACCACAAACATGGTTCTGCCACTATCTAGCCAGCAGTGGTGGCTGTTGTGCTGCTGGTGCTATTTTAATGCCTCTCTTCATTGCAGGGCACTGGGAAGGAGTAGCAGTCGCTGTCCCCTGCCCTTGTGCCCACAGCATGGCTGGCCAGGTGTGGCTGGGCAAGCAAGGCTCACCGTGGGCCGTGCCGAGATGGCGGCAGCTGCAGCGCATTGCCGTGTGCCGCGCCAGGGGTGGCCCCTGGAAAAAATTGCCTGCACTGCTTTGATTTTCTTCTTAAATATGTCATCACAGAGGTGTTACCAGCCTCTCTGATTGGGCCAGCAGCATGTCTGTTTTCAGAGCCATCAGAGATTGGTTTGTCGGACATGGTGGAAGCCTCTAGCAGCTTCTCACAGAAGCCACTTCTGTGGCACTCCCCTACTTCCAAAAACCAGGCTGTGCCAAATCATCACGGATAGGTAATGAATGAAAACTAATTAGGTTCTAACTGCAATTGGGCCAGCAATTGCTTTAATTGATACCAAAAGATAAAAGTAGGAAAGTATTTCTTTTACGTGAGATACTTTGTAGATCATTAGAGTAAAAGTTAATTTGCAGGACAGGAATTTATCAAGTAAGGGGTTTTTCTTTATTACAGAGTAAGAATATCAAAGTAAGGCTCTCTAGTTAGTCATTGGTATTTCAGCTTTTTCCTTCTAGCTCTTTTATCTGTTTTTAGGCAAAAATGGTTTTTTACTTTATTAGTAAGGAAAAAAGTTAAGAAATGTTCATAAACCCTTGTATTTTTCTGGAAAGCAGTGTATTGTTAAATGCAGAGGTTTTGAGGGGCGAAATTTGAAATCAAAGAAAGAAAATTAGTGGTTGTATGTACCTGACAGAAAAGTTTGAACCTTTCATTTAGCAAGCCAGATTGGAACTAGTGGCTTCCATTTTGTTCTGTTCAATTGTGTGGTTTTATTATTCTATTCTGCTTTTGTTAAGCATATATTATTAAGTCTAATGGGCCAAATTTTCAGTAGTTGAACAGTAGACCATTTATCTGTTTTAATCTGATTTTTAAGGAGGGAAATTAAGCCTCTTTATCAATAGATCCCATTTACAATGGTGCCTGTTTTTATTAGAGCCAAAATCTCAGGATTCATGATTTTTAAAATTCAGAGGTTACTGTTCATAAGAAATATGTGGAGAAAGCATCTAATGGCTTTTGCTTTCTGAATGCTGCTACTGTTTAGAAATGAGTAGTACCTTAGAAATAAAAAAAAGTTTTTTGCAAAAATTTTTTGACAGTGTATATGGGAAGAAAATTTTCCAGTTGTCTGAAATTTGCACTGTTTCACATGACATATTTGCAAAGTGGTATTATTTCTAGCAGTAGTATGCTACTTCCAATAATAACACACTAGAATAATTGTTTTTTGTAACAGAAATAACAGAATCAGTGGCAAATAAATGGTATTTCACTGGCATTTTAAATGTGTAGTTTTGAACTAGACTGTGTAGAGTCTGGGTTTTTTTTCCCCAGTAAGGCAATTAAAACAATAATATGATTGATAATGTAATTTCAAATTGTATCACTTGTATCTTAATGTTTCATAGGTAGATACAGTTGCTATCCTATCTTGGCAAACACATTATCTTTAGCTTCCAGAGACTTATAAGGTATGACCCAATATAAATATTTTATCAGTCTAAATCAAACTTCTTTCTTTTCTAGTTTAAATGTAACAAGTGCATTGATTGTTAAGCCCCTGAAATGGAGTGAAATACCACCAAGATGAGGGAGAACATTTGTAAAACCTTCAACTTGCTAATGTGTTTATAAAGTACTTCAAAGTAAATGCAAATGACCTACATACCACAGCAAAGCATCAGTTTAACTGACTTGTACAATGAATAAGAAAATAAATACAATATGGATTTTTTTAAAGATGGAATAGAAGTTACTTACAAAAGCAGAGGCTTTTAATGATTTAGGTGGTGTAAAGATGCGTCTGGTTTTGAAATGGCCAGCCTATCCATAATTTATTAATCTGAGGTGGCTAAATACCCACTAGATCAAATGAGTTTTTTGTAACTTATGAGTGCTCATTAGGAGATGAGTTTCTGAGCTTACAGGTTTGAGTACTGGCAAAGAAAATATGTATTTTCACATGTTAAAATTTGTACTGGTTATGAAAATTTACATATGCCACACATCTTTGCCTGCTACCTCATGCCTTGCAGTGTCCACATGCTAAGTGTTTTTCTACACGGTAAGTAGTGTCTTCACTGAAACAAGCAGCTGCCATTAACTTTCTTTATTGTCAAAGGCACAAAAGGTTCCCCTTTCTGTCAAAAGTCAAACCCAGCTGATAAACTAAATCAGATATCAATGAAATCCAGCAAGTGGTCCAGGATCACTTAATGGAACAGTCAACAATGGCCTTTGTGCTACTGGAAAGTAAAAACAAAATGGGTGAAGAAAAGTCATACATAACTTGCTAATGATGAATTTCTGTATGCAAGCATTGTTGGATTACAGGGTGTTCCCTCTTTATCGATTGTTGGAAACAAAGAAATTATGTTAAAACCAGTTGAATTCACCCACTCCTTTCCTCAAAATACCAAACCCAAGGAGCTGCTGCCATTGAAAGAATTGGGTCCCATTCTTTCCTTAAAGATCGTGATATTTTTTAACTTTATCCATTATGGAATGAATTCTAATTCTTCTTTTTAAAGAAAACAAACAAAACCCCCTACAGCAATTGCTAAAACTTCTTTCATGCACAAGCCTTACATCAGCAACTTCTTCAGAGCTGGCAGTTGCCTTAATATAATGAGACACTTTCTGCATGCTTCTACTCTAAGTGACCTTGAATTGCTGGGATATTGGCAAATCTGTCCAGTAGACACTCAGCTTCTCTTCCTCTGGTTCTATTTCACTTCACTTATGCTGAGTCTTCTGTTTTCTCTTGTCGTTTGAGAATCTCCTATTCAATGAAAACCTCCTTTTGAGACTAATTAAATACAAACTAGATATTTTCTTTGAAGCAAACATGCCATAAAGAATTGCACTGTCTCATTAGTAATAAAGAGATGTCTGCCTTGCCAGCTGAGGTTTTTGCAGCTGATCTTAGTGTAGTTATGATATTTAACAACTGTATATATTGAACATTGCTTTCTTGGTATTCTCCATGCTACTTTTCTTTGCATACACCATTCTATACCCATAATTACTGCTGTTTTGGTAAGGGGATGAACAAGTGCTTGACAAGTGCTGAAATGAACCCTTTATCTTTCCTTACAGTAATTTAATATACACTAATAGGGTAACAACATAGAGGTTTTCATAGTAACAATCTGAGTTCTTGTTGATGCCATGATGCTGCGTGCTGTAGATGCTCAGTACTTGCTGGTAGGGTGGGTATAGGTTACTGTCTAGATGTGGTACAGAACCATAGATTTCTTTGCCTTTTGTTCAAATGTTTAATTTTACTTTTCATTTTTCTGGATTTTATGTTTGTTTTTGTTTTTGTTGCTTGGCTTTTTTAAACAGGGAGGCTCATATTATTTTGTTTTACACTAACCTGTGACAAAAGAAAAAATGGCAATAATTGATGTAGCACAAGACTATGCAGGGAGATTCTGGTCAGATTTCTTGAATTGCAAACCTGCTTTATTTCCATTATCTCTTCTGCAAGAGTGCAACTCTTTGTAACAGTGAGGCCAGAGAAGAGCTAGTATGTGTGGAGGGCTTCAGGAAACAAGTCACTATAATCTTTTGTTCATTACAGTCTTTCTAGTTGCACAGTTTGCAACAGGCAAAGCTACTTGTTCCTTTTGACAACGTGCCACTTGTGTTTGCTTCTTATAACTGTAAAACACTTCTTAGAGCCATTCTGAAAAAGAATGTTGCTGTGATGTTACTCCTGTGTGCCAGCTAGTTTTTTTAGCAGTAGGAAATCTACATGAGGGAAAGAGGGATTCATATTTAGTAAAAAGCAAAATAAGTAGAAAATATCAATTTTTGAGGGAGGATAAACTTTTGAAGCCATGTAAAGCCTGTTCTGATTTGCTGGTTTCCTGAACTGCTGTTCACAGAGTAAACAATGAAGTGGCATATTTTACTATAAATTATTCATTGTAGTTGAAATGAAAATGCACTACAAAAAGCTCAAGAGACACTAAGCAATAAGATTTAGTCAATAACAGTTGCATGATAAACTTGGAGAAATCCTTAAGAAACACCAAAATGGGCTGTAAATTCCTGTTACCAGACAGAACCCATGCTGCAGTGCTGAACATGCTGGAGCAGCATTGAAAATACAAGAATATTAGACATTACCAGCTGTGCATATAGAAATAGGAAAAATTATTTATGCCACTTTTCTTATACACAAGGAAAAAGCTTGTATGTAGTTATGTCAGAACACTTCCAAATTCAGCAAATACATTTTATAATGCTACTACCTGGAGTTTTCTGATTTTTTTCATATGAAGGCCTGAGCTAACTTTTCTGTAATGGAATACCCTCCTGTTATCTCTCCTTTCCTCATCAGTTCTTCAAGGTTTTGCTGTAAATATGTGCTTTCTGCCTTTTTATTTTCTAAAGTAATTAATTTTGCAAGCTACTAGGGGCAATAGTTTTTTATATGAGGGGCTGTTTGATGCAGTGCAGCATTTTATGCCAGATGGCATTATTCAGTCTCTGTTTTAATACTGACAGCCTTCTACAGGCAAAGATATATTTAAGATGGAATTTTTTTTAACATACTAAATAGAAGACTAAAATTAGCAAGTTTAACTCATACAGGTAAAGAAATACATATTTCTGCTTGTGGTATTTTATGCACATTGGTATTTCTACTGGAGTTTACATATAAATACCTTTATCTGCTTCTTACCTCTAATACAAAAGGAATTAATCTGGCATGCTTTAATTTGATGCATCATTACAATTAAAAATCTTGGCAAGTTTATAAATCTGGCAAAGCACCACTCTTCAGGATTGGAAAAGAATATTTTCCTCTCAACTTTTTGTTTTTAACCAATTAATCAATCTCTCTTGATGTTACAAACTAATGCAATTTATGATAAGTGGTATAGGTGACCTTCTTGAGGGAAGAAAGGTGCTGCTGTCGTAAGCGAACAATTCACCTGGGTTAATGTTGCTGGTGACAAAATTCTGCAGTGATTACCATAACAGAAAGCCTGCCTGCATGCTCTTCCTAACCACCACATTCGTGTCAGGGGAAAATGTGGATGTGTTTATCATTCACTGAAAGATTCAGACTGGTTACATGGCTTGACTGTAAGATGCTGTGACTAATGAATTCATGTACAGAGGTGTTGGTGCTATGATGGGAGAGGGAGTGAGATGTGATGGCAATTCAAGAAGTGAATTGATGGCAATTCAACATCACCAATGTTTTCTGCATTTAACAGCAGAGACCTGCTCCTTTTCTTCCAGCTGGTGTCAAACACTGAATATTAACTTTATCTTTCTGGAGTTAGGACTGTTGACAAATAGGTCTCAAATTAAATGGCAGAATGAGGCATTGCTGGCAGCAGTGGCTGATTATTAGTATTGTGGATCTGCACAGGTGTATGTAGGGGATGCTATCACAGACCTATATTTTGCTACAGGGGGGAGATTAACCTTCCAGTTCTGAAGCCTTTAATTGCTGTTTCCAGCCTTGCAGCTTCCTGAGCTCTAGATCTTTGAATCTGCCTTTCAGTTCAGCCTGAGGAATTGTTGCATATTATGTCTCTGTACTAATGCCGAATATATAAGAGCCATTTTTGCTGTATCTGCTTGGATTCCACTTACATTTTTGTTTCTTCCTCTTTTGAGTTTTCTAGAAAAGCAGAAAAGAGGGTTTTTCTTTCCCCCCAGCCAATGAAGATGCATTCCTACAGCAATATAAGGCATAATTAAGGTCAGAGTTGAGTCTTGAAACATATTCCTATCTTACCCTCAGTCTGGAGACACGATTAATGAATGCTATATTTATACTCTTGCACTAGAGAGGTGTTGACATTTAGATTTCTGTTTGGTTGGGGTTTTTTTCCCCCTACAAGTCACAGGAATGTGAGTGGGGAACTGCCTGTTGCACATCAATAAGGTCTCCTCTCAGTCATCTCCTCTGGAGGCTGAACAGGCCCATCTTGGAGCTGGGGTGGGGTGGGCTTGCACTGACTCTTGGCCAGGACACCCATGACCCCAGGACATTCAGAGCATGTCACAGATGTAAAAATGGGTGCAGAGAGGAACAGAACTTCCCAAGTGCTAGACAGGAGGTTGTTTTGCAAATTCTTCCAAGACTAGCACTGGACTTCGAAGGAGTACTTAAAAATCAAGTGAAGTAGCATGTGCGCCAACTGGCACTTATTGATTTTTGAATTGAGCAAGGCCAAAAAAAGACAGTTTGCAGCAGACATTTGGCCACATTGTGCTGAGCTGAATGGCAAATAGGAGGCAGCAGGACATGCTGAAAACAACATGCCTGAAGGTGCTGGGACTTGGCCCTTGTATAAATGGCCCTGTTGAGTTGCAGGCCACAAGAGAACATGCTTGCGTTAGTGAGCTTCCAAGTGTTCAATACTTTATAATGGCTCAAATTTAAAAAAAATTATTGTAGAAGTTAACATTTGTAGCTTTTCTATGGTGTAGTAGCTAGTAGAAAAGCCCATGTGGATGAAATTCCAAGACAGTCATCTGTCAATCTTTCTTGACAAATACTAGAGTTTAAAAAATGATCCACAGTGGACAAAAAAAAAAAAAAAAGTAGAGGCAAAGGAAATGAAACTACATAGTTTTTTTAAATCATGTGCACTATGGGGCCTATTGCTAAGTTTTTGGACCTTAGCTATGCCTACACTAAAGAGTCTGATTACTTCAGCTGGAGATTGGAGTCAAACAATGCTGCTTTGCCATGGGAGACACAAATGAACACAGTCCATCCAGTCAATGTTTGTAACAGAAATGAAGTTCCACCTCATGGCCCAGTCCTTTTGTCTCTGAGTTTGGTTTTAAATGTGCTATCTCTTTATCCTTTGTTATTCAATAGTACAGTGTCTCTATATGTGTTAGGATTAATATTCATAAAGTGCTCTACACAAATTAACTATCCACATCACCAAAGTGTCATATCTGACTTCTTTCCCACCATTAAAAAGGCAAATTGAGTCCTCAAGATTTGACTCCCCTGAGTTACATCTATGAAGTAATATGATGAACCTATTTACAAGTGGAAACATTAAGTTTCTGATATACAAAGGCATATCCATGTAGTAACCTTTTTATTTTGTTATTCCCCAGGTATTAGCCTTGTCCCTTTGAGTCCTGTAAAATGCAGGCTGCTGGACCAAGATAATTGTTCTTAGACAATGTTGTTTTATTAACATGCACATCAGCACTACAGTCCAGTCCTGCTGAGGCCTTGATGCAGTATATATGAGAGGTACACACAGAGCATCAGAGAATAATTCAAGAAGAATTCACATAACTGCCAGCTTGCTTCTTTTAGGCTCGTTATTTTTGTTTGTTTGTTTGTTTGTTTTTTGCACTTATCAAAACTCTTTAGTTTACCAAGCAAATGTGAAGCTCTTAAGAGCATAAAGCAGGGGTGGAAGTAGACTCTCACACTAAGAAAGGATTTTCTGTTCTGAAGATTTTTTCATCCATGCACATTGGAGAATAGATGTTTTATCCTCTGCCATTGGCCAAGAAACCCACCCTGTTTAATCGTATTTTTTATCCTGTGACTCAGCAATAGCTGTGCTATTGTATCTCAGCATTCTGGTTGACATTGACTGCTTAATCTCCAGCATAAAATTTAGCAAGTCTGGTAAGGTCAGCTTTGCTAAAGTGAACTTGCTATTTCTTACAAGTCTATCTGTCTTGATGGGGCACAAGAAAGAAGTGTTAAAAGAAGTTATTTTAATATCCTTGTGAAGGTCTTTCTCAACTTATATGTACCTTGCAGTACGAGTACTCATCACAGACTTCTGATAAGAGGTGCAGTCTGGAAAACTGAGCACAGACTTACTCTTTGTCATTCTTTCAGATAGCATCAATCTGCAGTATTAAATAGTCATATATCAGTATATATCTATATTGCTAGTATGATACATTTTGAAAAGCACAGATTTAAGAGATGTAATCAGGGACACAATCAGGAGTGCCAATAAGCATTTATTCTGCAATGTTTAGACTGTGGAGAAACCTGCACTGGCATTTGCTGCAGGATCTCACATGCACAGAATATTCAAATGAAAGGACTGATTAGTTAAGACAGGATATTGGTCTTACAATGAATAATGGCAGTGAAATAATATCCTAACATTATTTTTTCATTTCATTATGACCTTTGGCTCAAAATGACAGTAGATCATAAACACTCAGTTGGAAACAACAGAAATTTTAAGCGTATGTGAGAGAGGCTTTTTTTTTAAATTAGGGACTGATAAAATATATAAATCTGGGATCTGAATCTTTTAAAGTTCATATGAGCTCAATTTAAAGTTTGACAACAATTCAGATCTGAAATTTTGGTCTAGCTATTTTTGCAGTGGAACTGCCTTACCTGTCTTTTTTTAAAAATTATTATTATTTTTTTTTAAATGCCGCATGGTGGAATTCAGTGAAAACTGATCCATTTATTTTATCAGAAGTATCACACCTTAATATGGATACTCTTGCTTTCTGTTAGTGTAGAGAAAAAACCTTCTTTAAGGTTTTCTCTGAAATCAAATGTGTTAAAAATGTATTGACCAAGTTTAAGACTAAGAATAGTGTGATACACAGAAGTATGTGGAAAAAAATCAAAGCAAGTGTAAGTTATAATTTAAAAAAAGACATTATTACTATATTGCCCAGCCCCAGAAAGTGAACAAAACCTATTTTATAGAGAGACCAGCAAAAACTGAGTGCCTAAAGAAAGGCAAAGCTTTACATGGTACTTGTAAAGTTCAAGGCTACTTTGAAGACTGAAATTTCTTTGATCCTGTTGGTTTAGCAGGGAAAGCATTAGCAGCATGCCAGGGTCTGGATAGGCAAAAAGATTTTGTGGATATCAGCTGTACTTTTTAACACAAATTCACTTACTTGCAACTAAAAGTAGCACCAAAAGACATTTGAGTTAAAGTTTACATTTATTTTAAAAGTTGGTAAAATTGCAGGCACCTAAGATTTAGGAGCAATTAATATTAAAATTATTTCCCTTAATCTAGTTCACTTTACTTGATCATGACTAGAAAGAATTATTGACTGTAGCAAATTGCAGTTTGCCAGCATAGTACTTTCAGTTTTAATGAATCCCTTGTAGACCGTAATTTCAGTTTTTACTGCAAGCATTTTAGCCATTTCAGAACAGAACTCAGAAAGGATTTCCTAGTTAAATTATATTACCTCCTTAATACTTTATACAAACTAGTATAAATTAATTCTCTCTTTATTTTATCACTGTGAATGGTATTCCAAAATGTCTGCCTCTTTTTGACTGCTTCAAAACCTTCTATTAATCTCATAACCAATGTGTATTAATTTATTTTTTTTTTAGTTTGGACGATCTTCTGTCTTTTACATATTCTCTTCATTTGCTTCGTCACAGTGTTATTTAAGAGTGTTACTGAACTGCAGCCTGCAGCTCTCTTTGCTTCTTTGTGTCTGCCTGATAGAAGAAATCTCAGGTTATAGTTTTTTACAGGCTTTTCTATTATAGTATTCAATATCGTTGTATTTTTATGACTTCATCCTCTAATACCATTTTTTAATTTACAAATATCCTGTTTATTTGTGGTACTTGTAATGCCCCTAACTCTGTATTTAAATAGGTTGCCTAGATTTTGCCTGACCTGATCACAGTGAAAGCTGAAAGGGAAAGTAAAGGCTAAAGTTGGCCCTGTAGCTGGTTTGATAATTCTTAGTAGCTCCAAAAGTTAAGTTAGGTGGTACCTTGCAGTATTTTGTCTCATGTTTCCTTAGTGGAACCTGATCCACACTTCTGACCAAAAAAAAAAAAAATAAGTTGGGTTTTCTGATGAAGAGGTAAAGACTTCTGAAGGAGAGCAGATCTCAGAGGAAAAAAGTCAGAGTGGATTGAGAATTTTATGTACTTGCCAAAGCCTGATAGAAGTCATTGATGTAAACAGATCTACGAGTCTCATTCTGGGGCCACAATTTGCAATTCTGGCTGTGGTATCTGTGTAGAATTCCTTGAATTTTTCATTCACGTTTTAATTATAAGACTTGTCAAAGCAGAACACAAAACTTTCTCAGGTCATGAGCTGTCAGTGTGTACATATGGTGTAATCCCATCTGCAATGCTATATGTGATAATCAGATTGTCACATGAACTGGAAATGATGAGTCCATTCATGTGCTGGAAGGTTCTGATGATGTTGCCTTTTGTTACCTTTCTCCTTTATGTGGGCACTGTTTATAAATAACTATGGAACATGGAAGTTCTGCTTGACCTGGATTTTCATCTGGGTTGGGAAAAATTATTTGAAATGTTACTCAAAATTCAACATTTCTTGTATCAGGATGGAAAACTATGTTAACAGTTCTTATTTGATTTGATATGTCAAATTGCTGCTTTAATTTGTGAAGCTATTACATAGAACAATTTAGTGTGGTATACATAAGATAGCTGCATAGGGTTAGGTAACAGGTGATGTTATGTCCTTGATTTACAAAACTAATGTACTTTGAACCTTTTTGATCTTCTTTCGGTATTTCGTATTTTGCATGAATAAATACTGAAATTTAAACCAGATGTCAGTCTAGAGTTAATCTGCACTTAGCTGCTGATTGTTTTGTAATCATAGACCCTTTTCTTGTGCAATACTTTATCACCTTATTCCCTTCAAGCTCCACTCTGACACAATATCTTTGATCCAGAAAATGTCATAGTAGAATTCATCAGAGGTATTCTGGATAATGAGCAAATCACCTGCACAGATGGTTTCAAAATACACTTTTTATCGTTGTACAATATAAAAACATATTTCTTTTCACATTTATCACGGTAGAGTAGAAAGGTAGTTGTTAACACATCCTGACTGTGCTTGAGCACAAAAGAAACTTTACAAGAATGCACAGTCCTGTTGTGACTCCTGATTTAGGATCTTGCTGATGGCACATTTGTTTTGAATCAGTGATTTAGATCACTTAAACAAGCACTGTCAGAAAGTATTAGCAGAAGAGGGCTTAGTATAGTGTTCTAAAAGTTCAACTTTGTTAAGTTTGATGGAAAGGTTCACTCTTTTACTGTACAACACAGTCATTTGGAAAGTGATTCAAAACTACAGGCATAAATTGTACTACAAGGTTGTGTGACACTGGTCACTCAGCAAGTGTGTTGTTGGTTCAAGGTCTCTGCCTGGAGGAGTGACCCTGAGAGGTATCCCAGCTCAAGGGAAGATCCTCCTACAGCCATGCTGCCCAGTGGGGAGGGGTCAAAAAGGACTCACTGAGGCTGTTGTATTCATGGAATAAAGTGTTGGCTCTTAGTCAAATTGCATACAATGGGAAAGGTGTTCTGGAGACTCTTTGTAACCAAAACTTGGTCCTTTTATAAATGAGTCTTGCAAAAGCCACATGCCATTCATGTATTAATTGCATGATCATGTTCCAGGCTAATATATGTTGATGCTCAGTGTGTCACGACTCATTTGCAGGTTTTCAGAGAACAGATTGAATCTAGAGGAGTTCTCAGCCTGCCTATGGCTCAGGCCTTTACCTCCTTTAGAGTCTCAAAGAAAATAACTCATTCAGTTAAGAGGGCGAGTGAATCTGTCACAGATCTATAGGTCTCCCAGCACATAATATCTGCTATAAAACTCATATAATGAATAAACTGGTGGAAATGATGGTTAGAACCCACTTGAAATAAATTTTAAGGGTTGCCACTCCACGATTCACTGCTAACAGTGTAGGCCTGGTAAGCTTTCATGTGCAAAAAGACATACTCTGCAGTAAATAGAATTTCAATTTATTCTTCAACTGGGTCGCTTCTTGGCTACAGGCAAAATGGGTTGATGTTCACTGTGTTGCTGTTGTACAGAGGAAGCTGCAGGTTATTACAAATTATCATATAGGCCCTTGACAGTGATCAGAACTTCATGCCTTATGATTTTGTAACCTACTAATAAATAAATAAACACAGTCAAGTTCCTTAACAGAAAATAGCTTACTCCTAGATAAGGAAAAATAACATGAGAAAAGGAGAAGATTGAAAAAAAGATCTTTTGCTTATCTGGGCTGAATAGATAATGCAGGGAGAAAGAAACGCCTGTTTTCATCTGTGAGTCTTGCCCAAGTGTAGAAAAAATTATTAAGACTTCTAAAATTAATATGCAAATGGAAAGAGGATAAATGAAGTAGAAGTATTGCATGGATCATAGCATAGGAAGGCGCTAAGATTTAAGATTTCTTGGTTTTAAAATAGTACGTCTTCCCTACTAGTGCTTTGTTCTTTGCTCCACCAAAGCTTTTCTAAAGCCAAATCACTCAGAATATCTTATCCACAGAGTGGGAGTCCAAAATTTGGATTTAAGGCAGTGATAATTTTAGGGTGGCAGGGGTGCAGAGATTTTCTCTTCACAAATTTGAACTTCACACAGCTCTTCTGGGGTTGGATCCACTTATTTCTAAAGCCCCAATCTTGAGCTTCTTATCTACAAAGTAGATACCAACTTGCGATAAAATAGTCTCTTTTGCATTCCTTTTCCTGATCTGTCTTTCTATTTAATATAAACTCACTCCGGTCCCTACTGATGGCAACTAATTTAGTGACACACTGAATTTATGTCCTGCCCATTGGGTTCTGTCTGGTACAGCTTCCCTGCTGTCACATATTGGGTTCATAGCTGATTAATCTATAAACAAAACTACATGCACAATGAAAATGTATATCTTTGCTCAGAAAGGTTGATTTGAATACTGTATCACATCTGTAGTATCACATCTGAGTGTATGACACTTCATGTACATATGGGATTTAGGAAAAGGTCGACTTTAAAACTTTTATTGTAGCAAGATGTAACTAAGCATGATGCATGCAGGTAACTTCAACATATTCACAGGCTCTAGTCATATTAACAAACTAGTTCATTTGAGGATGTGTCTTGCTTTGAAAGACAGGTGTCTGCTAAGGAAGGCAGGAGCCTTTCTTGAAATGGAAAATGTAAATCCCCCCCCCAAAAAATTTTGATTTTGAAATTAAGAAGCTCTCAGGGAAAGATATGGGAATAACAGTTCTTTACTAGGAAAATTAAAATAAAAATGAAGTAATAAAAAAACCCAAAACACTGACAGAGTCAGAATACAACCTGACACCCCATCAATCAGGGGTGTGGTAGCAGTCCAATTAAATGGCGACTGCAATCCTGCTGAAGTGACAGATGTGGTTCTGTTGAAGCAGTGCTCCTCTAAAAGGGTACAGTTTTCCTCCAAAGGTCCAATGATCATGTAGAAGAGTCTGGTTTTCATCTGGAATCCAGTGGAAAAAGGCTGCACTGATATTCCAAATCTCAGATTTTACTTCGGTAGTAAATGCTTTGCTCCTCCTCCTGGGTGGGGCATCTCACAATGGGATGATGTAATTTTATCAGGTATGCAGGTGGAATCAATGGTGTATTGACAGAAGATATCTCCTTGGAGGAAGGATGGGTTGTGGAAAAGATAAAGAACACTGCCCCACCTGATTTTAATAGATGACCTATTAACAGAAGATAAACTTCTCTGGAGGTAAAGGTCACTGCCCCACCTAGTGATATAATAGGTACTTTTGGTTACATCCTGCATTGCTACCCAGGACAGGACGTCAAGGTAATATATTGCTTGCTGAGTCCAGGGCTATGGTAAGGAATTAGTGTTGCATAATTGTGGTTGTTCTCTCATTAAAACAAAAATTACTATCATTGTATTACTTGTGCTCCAGTTTTGATAACAGGACAATATTACTTTTTTTCTGTTTTCCAAGAGTTCTCAATGTAGTTTAAAAGCTATTATTTTGGTAGGAATTACTATTGCAGGTTTATTACTGTAATTTTATACATTTCAGAGTTAACGCAGCACGATCAACTAATGCAAATTTTCCCTTTCTTTGTGCAAAATCTATAAAGAGATGTTTTGAAACCAGAACAGAATCCAGCTGTATGGTCTCAAAAAAGACTCTGCTGGCACACTGCTTTATTTTACTGCATTTATTACACCAGGAGTCATTATCTAGGTCACAAAGCCATTATTAAATATTGACCTCTTTCATTACCTCTATCATACTTACTGATGCCCTGCTTATGAATCTCTATTACCTTTGACCAGACCCATATCTTTTCTACAAATCATGGTGATATCTAAGAGGTTATTATGGTTACGTGCTTCTATTCAGAAAGTCAATTTCCATTTAGAGAGTATAATATTAATTGTTATAACACAAAGTAATTAATCTTTAAAGGATGTTGTGTGTCACTGTGAGAGTTCTGGCAACTCTAATGCTACCAGCTATGAAGAGTAAAAATTGCTCTGGTGGAAGAAACTGAAAATTTCAACATAGCAAACTTTAAAAAAGGTGCTGAGTGAACAGAAAAAAAAATCAGAGGGTAATTTAAATTAATATAGTAGAAATTTTGGACACATATAGTAGATCAGTTTTTATATATTTTTTTAATATTTTTTTTTCTGGGGTCATGTATTGCACATTCTCTTCTGCTATGTATCAAATTATATTTGCTACTCAGGTACATAACAGTAAGTGCAATAAATGAGACCAAAATCTTTAGCAAAGCTTTAAAAACATTTCTTCCCAACCCTCCCCCACACCCCCAATTAGTTTGACCTAGTTCTCAAAGCAACTAGAAAATGTCATAGTTAGAAATTTTAATCTCCATTAAAGTCCACAGGGAATATATTTTTAGGAAAACATGAGTTGAATAATTTATAAGAATTGCTTAACATTTATTTCATTTGGAGCAGGATCTGAGGTCTACAGAGTACTTTTTTTTTTTTTTTAACTGAAAGGAAGAGGCAGGAAAAAATGGACTACATCCTTATTGGTACCTTGTCTTAAAGATGTTTGCAAGGTATAATTCTCATTCAGTTGGATACTCTCCAAGGGTATTCTCTTTCACTTTCTTTTTTACATTATGCAGCACTGGACACTACCAAAGAGTAGGGAACAATATAAGCTTATAATAGATAGAAAACTACTTATAATGTGTACTCTCTTGGTTATTCTTTTATCCCTAAAGCAGGAAAGAATTGAAGCCTTCAAATCCTGCTTAAGAAAGTTTTTAAACTTTCTAGAATCCTAAACAGAATCTACCAGAACATTTCTCAGACAGTTTTCAAAATATTGACACTAATTCTGGAAGATTTTTAGAAAATAATCTCTCTTGTAAGGTCTAGATGTGTCTTTGATACAAAACATAGGTGGAAACGTACTGTGGAGAATAAAACAGAGAGTACAATGGAACTGATAAAGGAACCTGATATCTTAGGCCTGATCAAGCAGAAACCATGGAGAGACAAACACAGATAAATGCTCCCTGGGCAAGAAGTGACCAAGAAACATGTTGTAAAACTTTGTAATAAGATAATGTTACCAGAATGTGTAACCAATGGGAAATTGTTACCAAAAATAGAATCCCATATAAGTGTCATATAAGTATAAACCCTATATAAACGCCTTGTACACTCAATAAAATCAGCTTCTGATCCTAACGTGGAACTTCCCTGTCTCTCCATTGCTGATAATTGGTGCCCTGCATGAGGAGCAAGAACGGGCCAATCTGTGCTTCAGTTGGCAAGCCCCCCGTAACTGGAAGTTCTTGTGTGAGAACCAGGAGAGCGCCCAAAATAATCCTTCCACAGAGAAGGAGGTGCACTACAGGGAATCATGGGACAAAGCATATCTAACAAAGAAAGAGGTCTTTTTGAACTAATGTTTTCTTGGATTGCAAAACATGGCAAATCCTTGCCAAAGTTGGACTTGAAGCTTTTTCTTAAATGGGTGGCTGTTAAGTGTCCCGGCATCACTGCCTTCTTTATTTTTACAGCTGCTGTTTGGGATGATGTGGGGGGATTAAGCTCTATGATCTGGCTACTATGGGACATGAGCTGGCAATGTGTATGATTGCATCTTGGAGTGTGATTTTTGAGACTGAAAAGGCAAGAGCAGTCTCAGTGTCCCCTGAAGATGCTGCCAGCCCCCCATCCCGCTCTGACTCTCCCTGCCCGCTTGAGACGGGTGCCTCTGATGTTGAAGAGCGGCTGCAGCCATCAACACCCCCCCTCGTCCAGTCAAAGGAGGGGAAGGCATCCTGTCTTGCAGTCATTAGAGGCCTATCCTGCTGACTGCAGCTCTAGCACTGGGGAGAAGGGGTACTCCTTTGATTCGGGACCAATAGATCCAGATGCTGAGCCAGATCTATTCCCTCCTGACCCTCATGATAACTGGGTGTGATTAAAGAAAAAGGCTCTTAAGGAGGAGGATTTCGATATCACAGCAAAAATAGTCATGCCAATCAGGCTTCGCAGCACCAGAGGAAACAACCAGCAGTGGGAACCTCTCATTTATTTGGAAGTTAAGGAACTAGGTCACACAGCTACAGAACGAGGGCTGGGGTCTCCCACTTTTGCTAATCTTTTATGGTCTAAGTTGTCAGCTCATCTTATGACCCCTTATGATTTAAAGAAACTGGTGAACTTATTATTAACCCCAACACAGTATGACGTTTTTGATGTTCAATGGAAAAGAGGGTTACAAGCACTGCTTGTAAAATTTGTAGGCCATGCAAACCAGAATATCACAGTCATCATGACTGACCACCTGGCTGGAGAAGGGGCCTTCTCAGACTCTCTTGAGAAACCCCACATTCCTAGAGAGGCCCTTGAGGGTATTACTGAAGCTGCGCACATCACATTTTCAAATGTTCTCGATGCTGTGACCCCCAAAAAAGTATTTACTAATGTAAATAAGGGCTGGTTGAGCCTTATATGCAATTTATTGACTGCTTAAAACAAGCTTGTGAAAGACAAATTGAGAAATACATTGCCAGAGAGATGTTGCTTTGAAAATTAGTTGTTGAAAATGCTAATGAGGACTGTAAAAAACTGCTTAAGTCCTGGCCTAAGGAGGAACCCACCTTGCTGGAAATGATTGAGGCATGTAATCACCTCTGCACACTTCAGCACATGGCAACAGTTACTTATGAAGCTGTAGGGGCTGGTATAGCTAATGCTTTTGCAGTTTTGTAGCTTAGGCTAGGGGACCCTGGAATGTGCTTTGGGTGTGGGAAATCTGGGCATTTGAAAAACTACTATTTCAGAAAGGGGGAGGCCAGATCCAAAGCTCCCAGTATTTGCCCTCAGTGCTGTAAAGGAAGGCATTAATGCTAATCAATGTTGTTCCAAGTATGACTTTGAAGGGTGTCCAATATTGGGAAACTGGAGCTGGAGCATGGGGCAGTATTGCATGCAGACACAAAAACTTTTGGGAACAATCAACTGGGTGTGTTCCTTGTTAGGGATTTCAAATGCAGAACTAAGTCCTTTGTTTGAACTGCTAAAAGGAGACTCAGACCTTTCATCACCTAGATGACTTACAAGCACAGCAGGCACTGCAATGCCTAACTGATACCATGGTAAACGACAAGCTGCACGCTGGGCATCTGAACTGTGGTGATTTGTATAAATTTCCTGAAATATGTCCCTGCCGGGACCTGGACAGCCTCCTTTGGACCTGACAAGGACCAATCAGTGTATGATTTTTAATATTGACATATTGTTATACCAATGAGAAAGTTTATGTGTCTTTGTGAAACACACACGTAAAGACAAAAAAACCCCAGGAAAGCTCTCTCTCCCTTCTGGCCTCAGTAAAGGTAACAGCGGCCCGGGACCCTCCTTGTGGCCCACAGGCCTGGCCAGGTGTGGGTCAGGCCGGGCAGGGGCAGGCTGGGCTCCGACACACGGCTTGGAAGCCTGCTGGTCACCATCTCTGGCCAGGGCCCCCAGTAGAAAGGGGAAGAGGAGGCCCGCTCAACTGCTAAGATCTTAATGCCCCTCTCCACCCCGCCACCCCACGGCATAGCCAGGGAGCCCATGGCTTGGCTGACTATTGAGCCGACATTAAAACCCTGCCCTGCTGCCAGCCCGGGCCGAGTCAGGGGGTCCGTGGGGCCCCCTGGGACAGCAGCTCCAAGTGGCCCGCTCCACCCCAGTGCACATACGGCCTGGGGGACAGACAGCTCGGCAAGGTCCCACCTGTGCCTGCTGGGCAGGGGGTAGGGAAGACCATCAGCCTGCGGCTGGAATTAAATGTAGCAAATTCCAGAAAACAGCCATGCAGCCAGAAAAACCACCACTGCTTTTTGACTGGGCCCTTATGATCCTAGCCCAGCCCCAGCGTGGCCCCGAAAGACTCTTTATTGTAAACAGCTCCTGGCTGTGGCCTGGAAGAGAGCACATGATCATCTGCAGGCCTGGGCAAGATATTAACTCTTTCACTGCCCAGAATAAGACTTGCAGACACTTTGTTCTCTCTCCTGAATTAAAGAAGAGGATCAAGATAAAGATTAGCACAGAAACAGCATGACAACTGACAGACAAAGGTAACAGACAAAGGGAAGAGTCAGGTCCCAGATGAGGGAAGGATGAGAGTCATGGACTGAAATTTCTCTTATTTTAAGCTGTGGAGAAGAGACCCTTGTTTCCTTATAACTCATGGAAATGCATTATGGGATAGGTGATTGTTTTAACTGCATATATGAGCAGAGGCATTAGTGCTAAAATAAACAGATATTGAAGTGGCTGTGATCCCATAAGTTTGAAAAGAGAGGAGATGAAGATCCATGCTGCCCCCCCCCCCCCCCCCCCCCAAAGGGAAGAAGAAGAAGAAAGACCTCTGTTTTCAAAGATGAAGAGAGCTTTTGTTTGAACTGTTATAATCCTTAAAGTGTGCCACATAAATTGACATAGTTCTCGATAATAGTTGTGGGAAGACTGTAAGTCAAGGAAGAGATTTTTACACATTCTCCCAGGTGAGTGATTCACTGTGACATTGAGGCCACGGGAAAGCTCTTTCTTGTGGAGAAAACTCAATAGACTGGAGAGAGAATTCTCCTCTCCCAGACAAATTGTTGAAAGACTGTTTTTAGAGATTATAAACTGACTGATTTGTTTCTTTTGGTGGTCCATGTGAAAGAAGGGAAGTTGTGGGGGGAGGAGAAGTGTTCTGAGTTTTATTCTGAGTTTTATTTTTTTTTCCTTGTAGTTTCTCGTAAAAAAGTTTTTCTTTGTACCCTTTAAAATTTGAGCCTGTTTTGCCTTCCTTCTAATCCTATGTCACAGCAGGAAATAAGTAAATAGTTCTAGTGGGTGCACTGGCAATTTGGCCAACACTAAATCCGTGACACTTTTTATTTTAGGAATTTTGCATCAGCAAAACAGCCTTAACATTTTGATTTATGAATGGAACTCCAAGGCACCATAGCCTTTGCTTCTCATTGAAAGGATTTTTTTACCACACCAAATGACCAAAACCATCAGTACCCAATACAAAATGATGGCCCAAATGGTTGTTAAGGCCCAACAGAGATTCACTTTTCTTGTGGGAGTGGAATTTTCCTACTTTTTTTCCTAATTTTCCTACACTATTTTCCTACTTCTTGCCACCTTTTATTTGAATTGGATATTTCAGGAGTCAGAGGCTGTTCAGATGGCCTTTGCTGAATTTAGCAGAAAAATCTCTATATATCCTCAAAAACATAAGCTTTTAACACCTTTATTTCAACTGACAGAAAAAACCAAAGAGGAATGAGGTTCCACTTCAAGCCTTAACAGTATTCATAGATGGTTCTGGTCTCTCTCATAATCAGTGGTAGTATGGAAAGAACTCTCTTCTAGTGCCTGGAGAGAAGATGTATCCACAGTTGAGGGGTCCCCCCAAATTGTTGAACTTACAGCTTTTGTTGTCAGCTTTTCAAAAATTTTCTGGTCCTTTTTGACCTAGTCACAGATTCAGCTTACGTTGCAGGAACCATGATGAGAGCTGGAGCATCAGTTTTGAAAGAGGTTAAAAATCCACAACTTTTTTTATTGGTTGCAGCTCCTTGTTTTTTCCTCAGTAAATAGAACATCTTCTTACTTTGTTATGCATATTCAATCACATACAGATCTTCCTGGATTTTTGGCTGAAGGGAACAGGCAAGCTGACCTTTTAACAATGCCCGTACAACAATCTGTTCTACCTAATAAGATAGAACAAGCTGAATTGAGCCATTCTTCTTTTTACTAGAATGCTGCTGCTATGATTCAACACTTTGGCATTACTAAAGCCCAAGTTTCAGGAATTATTGTTGTTTGCCCTGATTGCCAAAGGTGTTCTTTTTCCTCTGTTGCAGGAGGAGTTAATCCCAGAGTGTTTCAGAGCCTTCAAGCCTGGCAGTCAACTGCTAACCATTTTTCTGAATTTTGCAGTTTAAAATACATTCATTGCTCTATTGATACTGTTTTCAGCACTCTTTTTGCATCAGTCCGTTCAGGGGAAATGGGTAAAGATGTCTGTAGAACTTCACTGCTGCTTTTGCAAGTCTTGGTATGCCATCTGAAGTAAAGACAGACAGTGGCCCAGCTTATACTTCCCATCGAGTTGCTGCCTTTTATGGCTTATGGGGAATTACGCACAAAACAGGTATTCCTCATTCTCCAACAGGCCAATCTATCATTGAACAGGCTTAGGGCTTCCTCAAGCATCTCTTAGTTTAACAGAAGGGAGGAGCTGGAGATGGCACCTCTGCCAAGAGACTGCAGAAAGCTCTTTATGTTTTCAACTTTTTGAATTGTTCTTTGATGGACACCAATCCACTGATTGTTCAACATTTTAATTGTAATTCACAATTGACACAAAAGGAAAAAAATCCTTGTTTTAGTGAAGGATCCAGACTCTGGTAAGATATTGGGGCCTTATCCTTTGGTCACCTGGGGTAGAGGTTTTGCTTGTGTCTCCACAGATAGTGGTCCCCAAGTGGCTTCCAGCAAAGAATGTGAAGCTGTTTCAAGAAATTTGCATTACCTGAGGACTCACCTTTAATACTGACACTGGAGAAGAGCCCTTGTAAACACTACCTTGTATCACTACCACATCAGCACCTCTTTAACCTCTAACAGGCTTATGCCCTTTGGAAAATAGCTTGGATTACCTAGAGGTATCAGGGTTTTCAGGGTTAAATCATCTCATCTAGGAGAACCAGAACTCCATACATTGTGAGGTGGTCTATACAGTGCGCAGCTTCCGTCTCATGATTCTATTCTTACTTTGGACTGGGAACACTGAGACCGTAGCCAAATAGTTGCTGCCTTTGAGCGAGAACTTAGTGAAGGACTACTCCTCCCCTTCCCTTGTTTAGTTTGTCATACTGGGCATCATCAAGCTTGGGTTGAATGCAAATGTGTTGAATGTTGAACACTGTGGTAGTGTATATCTCATAAAATGTGAGGTGTTTGCTATCAATGTGATCTGAGATGCAGCAAAAATAACACATAAATTCAACTATTAATGTATATGGGTGTAAGTTTGGTCTACCTGAACAATTGGAAATTACTCCAGAGCATTGGCTTGCTGCTACTGAGAATAAGGATAAATTATGACTTCGCAAATATTGTGGTATTTAGTGGGAATTGTTTCTAATGCTGAGACATAGTCTGTTAATCATCCAAAAACAAATGTTTGGGTAACCTTAGCAAATGTTACAGGACAGGAGACACTGTGTTTGGCCACTGCATCCCCTGATAACCCTGTTTCAATATACCTTGTTGCTCTGCCATTGGACAATTTGCCTTGCCTGACACAATGTTGCAAAACAGCAGTCATGCTGAGGCCCGGGATCAATGGACCCCTTATCTTTCCCTGGCATCCCTTGAGCCCCAAGAGTTAGAACATCTGGGCTCAGTGAAAATGGATCTTTGTATAAGGTTTAATCATTCTGGGAAAAATTAGTCTAAGGCTTGGGATGTTTCCCTTCATCACCCTGTGTATAAAAATGCGAGCACTTGGTGTGCTTATACATCAGGAAGTATTTCTCCCTCAACCAGTGCTCCATCACTTTTACCTCCAGGGGTATTTTTAATTTGTGGAGTTAGGTCTTAGCCTTCCATCCCAACGCATATTAAAGGAGGACCATGTAGCCTTGAGTGATTATCCCTTTTAACCCCAAACATGTTCATGATTTTTCAACATAAAGATCCTCCTAGAATTAAGGGAACCTTACATGCTTGTGATGACCAGTTTGATTTTTGGTTTGAAGGTCAGTGATGGGCAGCATCGTTTTTTACCCCTGGTGTAGCAGCAGGAAAACTATAGGATTACTTAATAAATTACATTGTTGGGTTGCTAAAAATACTAAAGCTATGTCCTCAGCATTAACAGGACTTTTAACTGATGTTGATTCTATTAGACATATTACTTTGTAAAATAGCACAGCACTAGTTTCTTGTGGTTTTATTTTTCCTTTTAGCACAAGGACACGAATGTGAAGAATTCGATAGAAGGGGTTCTATGAATTTGTCCAACCACTCCCAGTCAATCCATGCAAGCATTCAAGCCTTGAAGGAGGATGTAGACAAGCTACAAGTAGATAACAGACTTGATAGGCTAAGTTGACTTCTGGGGGACTGGGGACTTGGTGGATGAATAAGAAATTCAGGTAAAATAGGTTTATATGTACTAGGTATTATATTATGTATTATTATGGTCATTCCTTTTATCTTACAGTGTGTGCAAAAATTAATAGACAGGTCACTTTTGGGTGTATTTTTTGTTGAAAAGAAAGGGGTAGGTATGTGGAATAATACAGAATGTACAATGGAACTGATAAAGGAGCCTGATATCATAGGCCTGATCGAGCAGAAGCCATGCGAAAGATGAACACACATAAATGCTCCCTGGGCAAGAAGTGGCCAGGAAACGTGAAACTTTGTGATAGGATAGTTTTACCAGGTGGCATCATGTCAAGAAGAATGTGTAACCAATGAAAAATTGTTACCAAAAACAGAACCCTATATAAGTGCCCTACAAGTAAAACCCCATATTAAAGCGTTGTATACTCAATAAAATTGGCTTCAGATCCAAACTCGGATGTCCCTGTCTCTCCATTGCCAAAAATGTATTCATCAGGCAAATCTTATAATGTGTGGTAAATACTCCACATGAAGTGGTTGCTATGGTTGAAACAATGAGGTTTGTCCCTCCCTTAATTAGAGGGATTTTGCAACCTTTGACTCTTACACAGCCTTATGGGAATATAAGACACTAGACTCTGGAATTATGCTAACAGTAATGAAATTGAGAAAGTACTACTGTCATTTTCTTAAAATGTTTTTACATTTGTGCCATTAAAATAAAAAAAGGAAGAGAGATTTCAAATATGAATAAATTCAAAGGTCATATTCCATCCACTGCCAAAAACTAAGTGCCCTTTTCTGATGTCTGTTGACTTTTAAGTTCTTGATATTCCTTTTGGCAAATTCAATTTTGAATTCAGTTTTCTTCACAAAGCATAAGAAAATGTCACGTTATGTGGCATAATGAAACATTATTGTAGTTCTGACTTCTTATTACAGGCCTGAAAGTGAATTTAGCCAAGGGAAGCAGGCAGAAGTTATTATCATCTGATAGCTGCTAAAGGTCATGAATGACAGGGCCATAGGCATTCCTTTCATTAGAATAACACTGCAGTTAAACTAGAAACTGCTTTATTTTAGTGCTTGAAAGAAGTATAAAATTCAAGTGCACAATACCTTCAGGATAAGAAACAACTGTCCTTATCATGCAACTAAAGCATCTTGACAATCTTCTGAGCTTCTCCAGCAAAATCTGAGATGTTCATCTTCCCATTTTCCCTAGCTAAACTTTTTCCTCTCCTACTCCTTTCCTGCAGTCCAAGCCCCTGCTAAAATACCCTATGCTTGATACACATCATCAGTTAAAACTTAGCATGCTGTTACAGGGCACATTTTTAACTGTTGCAAATACTGTTGATGTTTTCATGCCAGACCTTGAAAGCATTATGCTTATATTTTTGCTTTAAAAGTACTCCAAAAGAGGAGTTGACTGTCTCATGGAGTCTGGGGAAACTGAGATGACCCCTCACAGAGGATACAGAATTGATTATGATGGGATTTTAATTACACTGCAGCTACTGGCTCTCTGAATCTCCATTGACAATTAAATCAAGTCCTCACTGAGTAGGGTGAGGCTTCAGCTATTAGAATTTAATGACCACAATCTCTTTCCTTGTCTTTAAATGAAAATTGGTTTAATATTGATTACTTGAATTTTAAGTCTTTGCTCTGCACTGTACTACATTACTGCAAGTAGCACAAGGTGCCCTGCTTCTCCACTGCCCTTTTTATGGCCTTACTGAACTAAGGATGTGATGTTGGTTTGTCACATGTTTGCCCAAACAACATACTATTTTTTTTTTATAAAGTCTTCTGTAGCAAAGCAGGCAGTTTAAAACAAATTAAACTATTTTTCTGTGCCTTCTTTTTCTTTTCCTTAATTGTCTTACCTTTCTGCCGTGGCTAGACCTATTCTAACTCAAGATATCTTTGATTCAGGGAGAATTGAGCTTTCATTATTTGGTTTGAGTTTTTCTGGGGAGAGGTAGTGTTCCAATGTTTTGGGGTTTTTCTCCCCCACTATATTACATTAAAATATTTTATGTGAGCTATATGTCTTATGAAAGAATACACATATATCTTATCTAAATGGAAAAATCATGATTCTCTTTTTGAAAATGGGATGAAATTATCTGTGTCGCTCTTCCCTTCTTCCTGAAACTCCACCTTGTCCAAAACCATTTGCCAAATACTGGACTCAGATTGTCTGAGCTATTAGAATAGTAACATATGAGTTTTTCTAAGAAAGTACTTGTCTGACAAGTCTTAACTGTTGCTAATTTTCCACATAAAATATTCCACTTAAAAATGTGTAAGGCACTTTCTATTAAGATACATGTGATCTTGCTGTAAACTGTTTGCTCACAGCCTCCAAGTGCATTTTCTGTTCAGAGAAGATTCATTGTGTAACAGCTGTAATACAGAACACTAAGACAATATTTCAGTGTTATCAGACCTCTGATATTTCATTCTGGTTTTGCTTGCTAGACATTTCTTTTAAGTGTTATAACTGATGTGAGGAAAGAGAAAAGAAAGGTCTTATGGGGTATTAAAATTCAGAAGGGTGAAAACATAAGCAGAGTGTAATAGACAAGATTCCACTCTTTTCACCTCTAGCTTTTGTCTACAGGAAAAGTCCATGAGGATTTTATTTCTGTGACTCTAGGAAATCATGTACTAAATTTTCTTTGTGCACTAAAGTATGGGGATGGCAATCTGGAGTGTTTTGTTTAATGAGAGAAAGGGAATCCAAAATGTTTTGAACTAAAACATAGAGTTGTGACAGGATGTCCAAATGGTTTCCCAGGAACACTGGGCAAGTAAGATTAGATGAATTCTGTAGGATTCAACCAGCATGAGTGCTAAGAGGAGTTATTTTTGCGTGTCTTCTCATCCTGTAGCAATGATTGGACAATTTTGCCAGCCAAGCACAATCCTTGCAGCATAGGCTACAAAGAACACTGAGTATTTTGTTCAGTTGTGTCAATCTGACTTTTCTGCCTAAATCTGAACTGCAAAAGAGATGGATTAATTTCTAACCACATATTTAACCTTTGGCAAAACAAAGATGGAATTGTCAAGTGGGCCATGTAAAAGTCTTTTCTGAAGGTTAATTGCCTGTGCTATATAACTTTCTGTTTTACTGTAGCTTACACGGCTAATCTAAAATCTGAGAGGAACAAGTATAATAGCTTGGACATCAGAGAGTCTTTTTCAGTTTCTCTTTATTTAATGAGGATAATGAGGCTGACTTGGTCTTCCTTATGCTTGCTCTTTCCCAGTGGGGTTTGTCCAAGCAGTAACTGAAAACTTTCTGACATTTGCTCAGACACATGGAGAGCTAGTGCTGTACCTAGAGTAATGTTCATTCAGATTTTCTCTGGAGTTGTCATGGGGTAGCTGCAGGTCAATATAGCCCATTGAGCACCCAGATGCAAAAAAACTCCAGAGGCTTCAAAAGCAGAAAATGTTTCCAGCCTGCTTGCCCAAGGCGTTACTTCTGTATGACATTCACCTGATAAGGTCATCCCAGTGGGGTTACTGCTCTCTGTAGAAATGTATTTAAATTGTTATAGGTGATTCATATCAGTAAAATCTCATGTAACAATTCAATTTCTCTGACTAAAATAGTTTCCATTCATCCTTACTGCCAGAGAATCCAGTGCACCTATCACCCAGGGATTCTTCCTTGCCACTCTGGTAGAACTGAGTTTGTCAGACTCTGCACCTAGTCCCAGGTTGGCTGCTGAGGTTTTGGTGTGGCCAGGACCAGCCAGATGCAAGGCTTAACATTTGTGTGCAATAGGTTTGCACGCAAGGACACACCATCAAAATACAGCTGGACACACAAAAAGAGTATGCATTAACACACACTGCATAGTATCTTAATCCTGGGTCTACAGGCTGATAATCATAGGAACACCCTTTTTCTGGATATCCCTAATCCTATTCAGAGGCCACATTAACTTGAACTTCAGTGGAGTTCCCACACCTTCACACAATGGCATCTCCCCTGTAGCTGGTCCCTGTCCAGCTGCTGGGCACTTGCTCCTCAGACCCACATTTCCCTGAGTGGCACTCAGAGCTCTTGTGCTACTTCAACTCTTCTTTCTGGTTCTATTCTGAAGTCTTTGTGCTCAGACAACTTTGATGCTCATAAATCCATTAGATGCCAAGGTCATATGAATAAATAAACTTTGGCAGGCTGTCACCTGGAAGAGACATGATTAGTTTTATTGCTTTGCTCTGGCTCAAACTGAAATTGACCTTGAGTTTGTGGGTGGTTTGGGATACTAGATTCTGAGCCTATGACTGAAAACAGATAATAAGAAGCTTAGGGTGAATTCAAGCCAGATTTTATATTAGTTTGTGTAAGCAGTTCCCCAAACACAAGATTCACAGCATTCTAGTTCATCCCAAAATGACAGTTTTAAAAGAGGTCTATTCCATGTTTTCTTGCCCAGAATATGCAACATGGTGGAGAAGATTCTCCTTGTTTTCCTTTCTCAGAGTTGGATTTGCCAATTTAATTTCTATTGATTTCTATTTAAGTATAAACTTTGCATCCAGATTTTGATGGTTTGCAGAAAGGGATACTTGAAGACAAAGCCCCATATTATGGGATCTCATATCATTATGACTAAAAGATTGACATAACTGGGTTGTCAATAACATACTAGATTTGCACTGAACTTAAAATAGTGACATGGGTCAGGCGGAGAAGTAATATTGGCAGTTAAAGGGAGGTTAGAATCACACTTCTGAGGTCAGAAAGTACAAGGATGCTGGTGGGATACTTCCCCTAGATTGTGAATATGAGTGTAATAATTTGGTTTTGCCAATTGTTATATATTTACCTTTTGTTGTGAAATAGAATTAGGAGTAAAAGTAAAGCAGGCCTAAAACTTAAAAAGGAAATAAAGAAAAAAAAAAAATTAATAACAACACAAAGAATAATAATAATAAATTCAGAACAGATTTTCAGACTAGTTCTTCTTTCCCCCTTTCTTACAGCTTAACAACATACAGGGACATTTCAGTCAATTCCTTACTTAAATCATCATTGTCAGTTCACTTTAGGGGGAGGAGTTTCTTCTTGTTTAGCTATAAGGATCTTTTACCAAGAGAGGAAGTCACCAGTTCTCTCTTGACTCCACTTTTTCATGATTAACAGCCGCCCGGGTTCTGCTATCATGAATTTCCTCCCACTTTACAGTCTTCTCAGAACTGAGTTGCGGGCCATGTTAAAAAGTCATGGGGTATTACTTTTAAGGATGAGCTACTCAAAGGCAAAAGTTCTCTTTAGCTCACTTCTTTCTGTTCCTACTTCATTCCCTGGAACCCCTGTTCCCCATTTTTCCCTCGGGGCAAAGGATTCTTCAAACACTTTACACCTTGCTCCACCCCACCATGTCTCTCTTTTTTTCATAGTTTAAAGGAATTTTTTCATGCAGTACAGTCCACCCCTATAACTTACAAGAAGATATTTTAGCCAACCTTCATGAATTCTCCTCATTCTCCTTTCATCTAGAAATTTAGCTTTTACTTCATTGGCTGGTGTATCGTTTCTGTTCTTCTTCCTCTCACCCAAGGAAGGATGGAAGGTCTGTAAGTCTTACATGAGCATTGGAAAAGTTACAAACTTCCACAGAAGTTGCAGGGTTTTGGCCAGGCCATGCTGGAGCTGTGTCAGGATCTGAGGCCGCCCAGGCCACGCTGGGGGAGCCGGATGAAAACTGCAAAGCGCAGCCAGAGGAGAAACGGGTGCCAAGGCTGTGTCTCCACGGTTCCCCCGGCGCTGCCCGCCCCCAGCTCCAGCCGCAGCCCGGGGGTTCTCCCTCTGCCCTGCCCAGCACACAAAGCCCTGGGGGCTCTCCCGAACCGGGCCCGGCTGCCTCCCCCCAGCCCGTGAGGGCGGCCGGGTGGGCTCGGCCACCCCAGGGCTGCTCCGAGCCGGGGCAGGGCAGGGACACACCGGCAAAAGGCGAGAATCCCAGCAATGGGCTCTGCTCCCCTTGGCCACTGGGGCCCCTGGTTAAAAACGGGGCCCGGCAGCCTCCGGAACCCAACCCTGCCTGGCCCGGGCCCCACTAGAAGGGATCCGAGCCAGGCCAGTGCCACCCTGCAGGAGGCCGGAGATGCAAGAGAACTTTCCCGGGGTTTACTTGCTTCAAATGTGATTCACGGAGCGAACCGACTTCTCCAATTGGTTTCTCAGGCTGTCGACAACTAAACCAGTCTTCAGTTGGTCCCATCAATTGACAGAGGAAGTTCTCATGGACAAAAACTTCCTAGTGTGCCCTATCCCCAGGGTAAAACCAGCACAGTGAGGAAGAATATAATAGATATCCAGGTGATGTTCTTGCTCTCACTTGCTTAACTGAGGAAAACATAGTAATTAAACCCCCTTCATCTGTGGAATAAAAACGTGTCTAAGCAGTCACATATGTCTCTGGCAAATCTTTGTAAATCATTAATAAAATCATTACAAGTATACAAGCACAGGAGCTGCCTGTATAAACTTTTCTTTTTCACTGGGAGAATCATACTAAAAAAATGTTGAGAGCTAGGTCCTCCAATCTGTTTGCTTTCCTTTCAGCAAACTTGACTTCTTTATCCCCTCAGAGTTATCATATGAAATGCAAATGGTATGCTATATATGCTACGGTTAGTTCTCTTCCAACTTGACTCCATTAGTAGAACAGATGAATTGCACAGAATGACAGAAGCATAACCGTGGCCATGGGTAAAGTCACGATTCCATACAGCACTTTCATTGTCTTGAAAGTCTTTCTGTAGATTGGTAAAAGTCTTTTAAAACAGCTTTAGAAAGATCATTCACAGACATTTTTCTTTGGCTCTGCTATAGTCTTCAGGCAGAGCTTCTAGACAAGAACTTTTGACCCCTCTTGCTGTGATGGCACTTTTGAAAGCTTTGTTCAAGCCTTCGGTGTCTCTGGGTCTACTGAAGTTAATTATGGGGAAATACTGTGTGAAAAAAGAGTCTCCTTCCTTGTTTTGGCACAACATTTATTGCTATGCCTGCGACGAGGAGAGACCATGATGGCATATTCAGGTCACTTCCTTGGCATAACAGCTGTAAGCTTAACTTTTAAAAGTTTGACTTCAGCTATGAGTTTTTATTGGCAATTGACAGCAGCTAAAAATTATGATTAAGTTCTCATCCTCTGCCAGCTTGTCTTCCTTAATTTTGTACTTACTGAGATGAGTTGACAGCAGTTTAAATTCAAAAAAATGTGCTGTCTTGGAATTTCACATACAGTTCACTTAAAAGTGACCTAATTCTGAATGACTTAATAATAATTTTTTGTTCAATGCTAATATTCTTCCTTCTGTCTCAAACTATTTTGCAGAGGTTTTTTTTGTAGAAAGAAGTTACAACTATATGTATATTTGGATCTAGTTCAATATTTTTATCTATTACGATCATCTCACTCTGTTACTAAAAATGTAAAAATTCTTGTTAAAAACACCCAACAACTAACAAAAGAAAAAACCAACACCAACACAAATTAATTCCAACCCCAGACATATTTAGGTACGTTAAGTCCATTTTACACTGCTCTGATATTAGGTAGTAAATTGAACAAATTCAGCTTAGGCATGTGTAAGACAGCTTGTGGCACCATTCATTACATTTCCTGTTACAAATGAGTGCTGCATCCTTTTTTCTTGATGAGAAACGATTCCTTTTTGTGTAGTGTCAAATACATTCCAGATCCCACATCCATAACACTTGGTTCAATTCTTTTTACAATAGATAATGTATTTGGAATTTTTTTTTCATTTACTAAGAAAAGACAGTAAGAATGAGAAGAGCAAATACAAGTAACAAAATGCAGCTCTGATAAACAGAGCCCATGCATACAAATAAAAATGCACTATTTTCTGCAGGGCAGCTTTGAGTCATACACCAGATGTTGATTATATACTGTCAGTGAGCAAATAGCAGTAAGTTCTTTTAAAAACAAGTGTATTCTGTACAGTGCATAAAAAGTACAGGATCTGAATGTGAGATGAAAGAGAGCTGGGCAGAGAGAATGAAGAATAAAAATATTTCTTATTTTATCTACTTGATATATTGTTCCTGTTACCTTGCAGGCTTCATTTTCTTGATTTTCTCAGAGAGACTGAGGGCAAGGAGGGAGACTAAACTAATTATTAAGTGGGAGGTGGTGGTGGAAAAGGTGTGAGCCTTGGTGTTTTGAAAAGAAGAGGAATTAAAGTAATGAAGGGACATTGCATGACTAGTGATTCAAGCCTCCTGTGAAGGTCCATGTTTGGCTCTCATCTATTTCAGATCAGTTGCCCATACCATACTAAGATAGCACTCTTTGTCAGAGGCTAGAAGGATTTTAGATAGAGTTTTTCATAGGATGGCTATAAGTGGAGCTAAGAATTGGGAACAAACATTAAGTTTTCAAAATCAAACAGGGTTTTTTTTTAGAGATGGCTGCCTTGAAGTCCTGGGAAACAGGCTTTAGACACAGTGTGTAAGAAGTTTATTTCTAAAACTGATAGGGTTGAATTCACACTTAGTCCTATAGCATTAGTGAGTCCTATTAAATGTTAAGCAATTTGAAGATTCTGGTAAGATAAGAGTGTTAATCCTCCAGCTCAGACTAAGATGAAACAACCAGGCTATTCAGCACATCAGTGTCAAAATATGAAGATAAATGAGGATCATGGGCTAACCTAAAAGAGTTTTACAGCAGGAGCTTGCATTGCACTGTCCAACGCCAAGGCTTTGGCTTTAAGCAGGAGGTGTGGACCAGACTGCAGTCCACTGGTACTTGCTATTTTGCCTGAACCTGGTCTTCTGACTGTGGACATTTTTCATTCCTTGTGTAATCACTCCGTGTTTTACCGCAGTGAATAGGCCTTAGTTAATAGGCTGGTGTTTCACTTTTTTCTTCTTTCTCTTCAAGCTCCCAAGGGTACTGTCTTTGATTCAGTTAGACTCAAAGGAAATGTGATCTTTGGAAAAGTGCAAGCTCACCTTCCTGCAGTCTGAGCAGCACCTCCATTCAATTCTTAAGCCCTGTGGTGACAATTCTTTGTGTCACACTTATCTATGTATTCCATTACTTTGCTGCCAAGGGATTTGCATCATTTAAAAGAAAAACAATACAAATCTCAAAGCTTCTTTAAGACCATTGTGTCTTATCAATTATGTTCAGTAAAAATGTTCAGTGTTCTAATTCTAAAGGCAGTTCTCCTACTTGTCTGTAATTCACTGTTTTCCATTATTATGAGTTTTGCTTATATCATTCCTCTGAAAACTGTTTAGTTATAAAATATTCATAATTATAACGTTGGTGCTATGATTAAAGTCATGTTAATGCTTCTATTAATAAAACCTTCAATTGCAAGTGGCAAAGTTTATATTTAGCTAGAATTTGTCATAAGATACAGACACAAAGACAGTTTTGCAAAATTAAAAATATTTTCTATTAAAAGATGTTGCCAAGTGTTTTTTATGATTTAACTGTATCCTATGACCATGTCAGTGAGACATTGAGGAGCAGACAGTAGAATTAAATAGCTTTTCTTATTAAAAGAATATTGTCTTTCTCTTTGAAAACACAATTTCAAAGGTTTAATCTTGTAATTCATTCTCATCTTGGAAAGTCTTTCTGTTTTGACCCTGAGAGTGGAAAGTCTCATGCAGTTCTGGACTCTGAAATCTATTGCTTTATCAAATGTCTTGGTCATATCTGCAGAAGTTGTTTCCAGGCTGGGTTACACCAACACACGCTCTCACAGCTCTGTAACATGTCACTGCTGTGGTCCTGACTATTTCTTGCCTTTCAGGTCTGGGATACCACACTTTGTGTGACCAGGGAATAGATACATTATGTGGCCATGGAGAATCTTTCCTATCAAGTTGGGGTTTTTTGTTTTGTTTTGTTTGGTTTGGTTTGATTGTTTTGTTTTTTTTCTGAGTAAAACTCTGTTTTCCTTTGAAGTGCTTCTGAATAATTTCCTTTATTTTATACCAGTCTGTGGTATTAGATCAAATAATGGCTTGACAGATTTTAGTACCATGTATTTCTTGATTTACTTCTGATAACCCCCATTTGTTTTTCTGTTTCTTTGTCAGTGGCTACTTTGTCAATGGTTTAAAATGTTTGCATATAGAATGATTCATGCTGTGCTGCCTAATCAGTCTCGCACAGGTCTCTGCGATATCTGAGTCCTTCCACACATTAGCAGAGCTGCAAAATCTTATATGCAAGTTAAATTAAATCTGGATAAAGCTGTGGTTTTATTTGATGCCCCATGTTAAAACAAATCTGATTACAATGAATTAGTTGACTGCATGCAGATCCCTGGGGATGTGCATGGACCTTTTCTCAGCCTACTTGTACATACACAGAATAACCTACAAGGTCTAGTCAGAGACATTTAAATTTCCCTCATATGTCATGAATACCTAAGCACATAAGCAGGAGTCATATATGACATGTTCTCCAAAAATATATTAGGAACCAGAACCTAGAATTTTGATTCCATGGACTGGAGTCCACAACTGCTTTCTTCCCCTCTTGAGGGTTTCAGGCTGTTATTGTTATGTCTGCTTTGATTTGGAAAATCCATGGATGACACAGTGTGAAGGGGGTGGCGCTGTCTCCAATACTCTAACTTCACATTGGACTGGGATAGCATCTATGCTCTGTCACAGATAGAGTCACAGCTGAGTTCCCAGCTATGTCACTTGGCAAGTAGTTCTGGAACTGCTTCTCACTAGGATGAACCCAGCAGCAGAAGGTGACCAAAAGCTGAAGGGAGTTACTCTGTCACCATAAAATCTACTTGACACTGAGAACTAGGATAGCCACATGATATTGCACAATACATGAAAGACATGCAGAAATAACTTCCTTGGCCAGAGATAAAAGTTAGCATTTCAATAGCTTTTTTTCTAGGAAAAACACCAGAACATAAGCACTAAACCATGTCCCATTTTAAATATTGTGTTGAAAGTTTATTGGACTTGAATTATCTCAGTGCTTTCCACACTTTTGCCTTCATCAGCAGGGCCAGGTTCCTAAACTAGTAGAGGTATTTTTTGACATGCCCAGGTATTTATTGACATGCACCTACTCTGATGTTTTCCTTTATGTTACAGTGAACCTGCAGTATTAAAACAACTGACCCAGGTTCAAATGATGACACAATTCACAATTTCTCTCGTGGAAAGCTGCTTTCTGACCAAAGAGTGGCTACTGCAGTGAATCTGTGAAGTGATCATTATTATGAAATATTCTGGAGGGTACTCCCTTTGATATGAGCAGTAGGATCCTGGCTGGTTTATAGCAATTAATTAGTACAGCACCATATGTTAGCAGACACACAGCAGATGTGTGTGTGTGTGTGTGTGTGTGCATATATGGCAGAACAGAGTAGAAAATTCTGCGGTTGGAGTTAAGAGAAAAGACTAATTTAAGGCAGAATCCAAGAATAGCGACTTTGATTTGTTTTCATGCAAACACCTGCTGAACACTTAAAATGTTTATATTTTTACTGTGTTTTTTGTTATGTTGTTTCTATTTGTGTGACTTCTAATGTTATCCTGTTACCTGATAACTCAGATATCTTTTCTAATTTCCACTGACTGGGGGCACACATGCCAAAGTCTTTGTGTCATACAGCAATTGTTCCATGTGTGTCTATCACTTATACTAAGAAAGGAAATTGTCTCTATAACCTAAGCACTAAAGCACTAAAATATGCTTATTCTTTATGTACTACTCTTAGAGTATTGCTAAACCATTGGTTCAAGTGAGATTGTGTTTTTCTTCCTGTAGTAAATGATTGCTAGTATCTTTCCTTAAACCTAATATACTTGATTCTCAAACTGCTGATTATTATTATCTCATACCACCTAAAACACTGCCAAATCTAACTAACTGTCTGATATAGTCAGTCAGTGCCAAGGCAGATTTAGCACCAAGATCGAGTTTAAATAATAAAAGGCAGTACCACTATCATTCTATTTTGGAAACAGTCTGCATGAAGTGATTTTAAAGGGATCCATAAGGTATGTGAATGAATAATTACGGCTTGTGCATTGAGCTAATTGGTAACCTTGTACCAAAAATTTATTTTTATTTTCTTAGAAGTCAGAATTTTACTTTTCCTGGAAAAATTTACTGTATTTTAGGGTGAGGTACAGGCCCATGGAAGATGCAGTTCCCACAAATCTTGCAATTTATGTAAAAACCAAGCAACTGGAAATCACAAGAACAGGTTTGAAACAGAGTATAAGAAAGGAAGTGGCTCATTTAAAGAACATTAATAACAGAACAGAACAGAACCCCATGTTCCTGAGATCTTATTCAATAGCTTTTGATATACTAGGTGTTTTTATACCAGTAGATTTTATACATTTAAATAAGCAACAGAAAAATATATTTGAACTATGTGATTAACATTTCATTTTCAAAAATGCCTTGCAATAATTTCCCGGGCTTTAACAAGGCAGTTATGCCATCTCAATTGATCTTTGGAAAAATTTTGCCTGTATGTGTATCCTGGTGTTTTCATGTTATCTTACCATTCTGCAGTGATTCTCTTCTCCCTTGTCCCTACCTGGCCATTCTGTTTTCTTCTTTATGTGCCATTCAGCTCCTTCCACACCCTCAGTTACTTTTCTTGTCAGTTACATTTAAAAAAAATCTTCTTCCATAAGTAGCATTATTTAAGACTATGTAAAAAGATGATTGATCTGGCATATAGACAATTTAAAGGAATATAAGTTTTTGGTCCTTCTTAAAACCAGAAGTGGTTTATTATTGTTATTTTAAATTATTTTCTGGCAAAGTCTTAGAACCTGAATCTTTAATTTTTTTGTCTCTTCTTCAAGGTGCCTGTCTGTTCTGTTCTTTGTCGGAAGTCTTTTTTTGGTCTTTTTTGGTCTTTTTCTGTCAGTGTTTTGCTTCACCACTGGTGAAACACCATCGAGGATTACCTACTCCCCAGCGTGACCATGGTTTTCACTGAATGAGACACATTAGTGTTTGCTTAGTGAATCTGAGGGGTACCAAATGAGAGACCAGAACGTAATCACTACATCCTCAGAAACCTGCTAGGAAGCCAAAATCAGAATGTTTACACTAGTGTAAGAAGAGCAAGGATGCTGTGGATGGAAGGGCTTGTCGTTAGTTCTATGAGTATCTTACATGGTTGAAATGCTATAAGAAACAGATAATGCAGAACCATCCCCAAGAATAGAGAGCTGCCATCATTTTGTCACTTGAATGGAAATTTGAATGAGAGAGATATGTGGTGTGGAGAGACTTTAATAAGAATTTCATAATGGAAGACTAATATGTGTTTGCTATGTCCTGTGGGATGCCAGTGGAACCAGCTAAATGTGCTGCAATATGAGGCAAATACCAGCAGAGGTCATGGAAGCAGGAATAAAAGCATGGAAAAGGCTGATGGACTAACAGAAAAGTAATCTGTGAGGGCTAAAAGCTAAGGGCTGCAAGGGAAGTCAGAACATCACAGAAACTGCGGAGTACCAAGAAGAATTCAGTAGCTCGCAAGCTTGTATAATATACTGCACTAATTGCAGACTTAATAAAAGTGTCACCTTTTCAGAGACAATCAAAGTAATAAATACAAGTTATAAGGTGCATCAAACTCCAGTGCAAAATTATCTGCTAATAAGGTGTAACTAAATTACCTAGTGGATGAAAGAAAAATTGGGAAGATATTTAAAAAATTAAATTCCAAAGCAAAGTACCATTCATCCCAATAAGTAATGACAGGTTTTTAATAAGGACCAAATTTATATTCAAAGAAAAGCACTTGATGAAGATAAATTAAGTTGGTTTATTCAGGCTTCTCTTTGTTAAGTTTCAGCATCTATGTATGTACAATTTTCATGATCATATATACTAAAATTGTTTTCATTTTGTTATTAACATATATAGAAATTATTTCTGGAGATTTGGAAGGTTAAGCTTAAATATGAAACATTTATATTCTATTATATTTATCCGGAGAAACTTTCAAAAGTCTGACTTATGTACATATGTCAGATTGCATGCACTGTGCCATTATTTTTATAGGGCAAATAAAGATAGATTAAGAAGAGATTTCAAGTCAACATATTATTGTAAATACTTTGATAGTGCTTATACAAAAATGATGGGTTTTTACTGAAGTAATGGAGCCTGAACCAGGAAATAGGAATCAAAGAGGAAGAAGGAAAAGCTTACTCATACCTAGCTCATAGCTTTGTGGTGTCTTTTTTACTACACCAAAAAAAAGAAAAAAAAAAATCCACTGGGATGTAAAAGTGGAATATTTTTAAATACCAAATGCAATACAGGGCAATTCTCCTAAAAGTCTTTTGCATTTTAAATGGTACTTCAATGATTTCTGTAAAATGAAGTCTAGCTCCTTTAGAGAAAAATCTTTAGCTTTTAATAAATCTGCTGAAATAATTGAGCCAAACATTTAAACAATGCTCTCTATGTTTTTAGGGCCATATTTCTGTGTGCTTCTAGTTTGGGTAACATTATTTTTGGTCTTATTTACAAATGTACAAATTTTATTTTTATTTTGCTCATCACCTGAAAATGAGAATTTTGAGGCTGTGCCACATTTAGCCAGTGATTAGTTGCTAACAAAAATAGTCCTTTCTTTTTTAATTTTAATAAGAAAAGCAAAAAAATATATATTTATTTTTGGTGGAACTGAGGTTGTGAATAGGAAATTTGCATCATTAGAAGATCTTTAGTTATACTATAATAAATTGGACTTCCTGTATTTTGCTGACATGGTACAGGAAGAAAGGACCTAGCAATTCTTTTCCACAATCTTTTTTTCAATATAACTGGTCAGCCATAATTGAAAATATACCACGACTGTAAAATGAGAAATGAAAATGATCCCTAGATAGCTATTAAAAATTCATCCTCTAGAATATGTCTGGTTGTGATAAAGATGGCAGGAGCAGAATCAATTGTAAGACTTTTCAGAAAAATGACAGATTTCAGAGATAAATATTAATATCTTCAGGGCAGAGAAACTCTAAGTTAGAAAACTTAATTTCTAACACTTCCTTTTCATATCTGTGTAGGCAGGATTGGAGCGATGGCAGCTGTCATCAAGCTTGCCTACTATAAGTGGCAAAATTTTATGAAAATTATTATGTTCTGGGACTTCTAAGACTTCTGATTGGGGTGTCTTTGATCCTAAGGTGTAATTGCAATTGATTACTTTTAAAGCTATACATTTTTAATTATTGCTTTTATTCAGTGCTTTTATAATGAGATTCAAGGTGTTGTCTATCAGAACCTGCATAAAAATAATTCTGGGAAACTCAACTGTATGTACAGGGAAAATAACCTATAAGATGTGTACTGATAAGATCCAAAATTAAACTTTAGATACTGCCCTAATAGAAAATTAAGCTTGTCAGCTATTTTAGAGGCAAAGAAGTGATCCATTAAAAGGATGATAATTTTGGCAGTGGTTGATAGAGTAAATCACTTAGGGTGAGGGCAGTGCCAAGAGCCCTTAGGGGATTTGTCAGCTGCTCATGTGCTATGATCCTTTTTTTTACTCCTTTTTACTTCTTTTACTTTCTTTACTGCTTCTGAAGCAAGTAATGCCTTATATCATATACATCCATATCATATGTATCAAAGATGTTGTGAAGCAACCAGCTAATTCCTACCTGAATGATTTTTTTTTTGTGAATACCTGTTAGGAAAAACAGTGAAGCATGAGAAATGCTGCCTGATAAACCTTGAAATGAACAGTGGTCAGACTGCTGTGACTGGGATTATTTTCAGTATGTGTGGACTTTTTGATGTGTGATCCAAGAGTGCACTCCCACTTCAGCATTAGTAGAATTCAGTTCAGACAGTTACTCAGAAGACAGAAATGACAGAAGCCCAGAATTTTTCATGCCAGCCTTTACAGGACAACACACACAAAAGTCTGAGCACTTAATGGTATTTGATAGCAGTGATGCATTGTGGCACTATTGGCTTATAGCTTCTAGCTTTACCTACTCCAAGGATAAGTAATAAGTAGCTCAGGCCACTGTAACTTTTTTTTATTTCGATTGCATATTTTCTTGCATTTATAAGTAACTGTATGTTCTCTTTCACATCCTCAGGATATCTACCCTTTTGCCTGTGCTCCTGCGGTAGTTTGTACACTGCTATGGGTTCCACACTTAGCTTTCTACTGCCTGAATAATATTTAGACACCTGCCCCTCTGTCTCTGCCTGTGTGTCTCCACTGGAGTGATGTGTGTGTGCCCTAAACAGAAGGGAGCAAACAATATATGGGCAAAAATGGAAGTTTTCAGTTTTGAACGGGAGCAGAGGTAGGCAGTCGTAAAGTGGGCAGCTAAACATCACCACTGAGACATCACTGTTTTTTGACATCTCTCTACCTCTCAAGAAGCTTCAAACAGGTCACAGATGTATGCTCATCTAATTTCTTTGAAATAAACTGGAAGGTGGAGAGCTGGGGAGATGCCTAGAAATAAAAAGTCTATTCAACAAATCTCATTAAAAAGTTTTGACCCAAAGTACATTTCATGGACTAAAATATGTCAGTGAAAAAAAAAAAAAATTAGTGACAGGGTCCTGTGACAGAACCTACTGAGACTTTGCAAAGATAGATTTCCATCACATCTTGTGATGTTTTGTGGTTGTAAATTTGAGCAACTGACAAATAATCTATTAAAATTCGGGATGCTGTGTCTGTATCTCACTCAGAATAGGTGGAGTCAGATAAGAGTCAGCTTTGATAGATAACATTAATTAGTTCCAGGGGAACCTCTGTGTAGAACCAGAAAAATAACTGGAATGGTGAAGGGAAGTTTCACCTATATAAAATAGAGGGTGAATTTACAAACTGTAGATTTAAATTTTCTCCAAAGAGTTTCTGAGAACAATGTTTTTCACAAAAGCTGCAGTAATGATTGTTTCTTGGAACCAGTTAAAAGGATATTTTTTCATTACTTGGTTGGGATTTCTTGGGGGGATGATGGTTAAAAATTCCTTATCAGTTTGTACTGCTTTACACAAAGAGTGTGGGCTCTCCTGCCTGCATGGTACCATACCCTCAGGGTAGGTTACTGCTTGTTACCTTATGAAGTGTATTCCACTAACTCTTTCTATTAAGGTGGGAAAATAGATTAATTTTGAAGTAAGGACTGCTGTTAGCTTAGAATTTCCCCTCGCTTTCCAGTGCAGCATTTAAAAATAGATCAATTTTGTCTATATTAGCCAAAACCTTGATAGTATTAGTGACCAGAGTAGTTGGTGAGTTAGATGTTACTGGTGAATTGAACTGTAGGAAGAACCTCAGATTACTCAGTGACTTAAATTTAAAGCATAAAAGCAAGTACAATAAATTAAAGCGAAAGAAAAAAGGTCCACATAAAAGTGGGATGTTGTCCTGGTTTGAAAGACAGGTATTTGCTAAGAAGGGCAGAAGCCTCCCTCTGAAATGAAGAGTGTGATCCCTCCTCCCTACAAATTAGTATAATTTTGCAATTAAGGGAGTTCTCAGGCAAAGATATGGGGATAGGAATAACAGTTCTTTACTAGTATATCTAACAAGACAAACAAGAACAACAGCAGCTATGAAATTAGGCACAAGCAGAGCAGTAAGTCAGTGCCAGTCCCTTTCTGGCTGCAGGCACCTTTTCCCTGAGCTGCAGTTCCCGGTGCTGGGGGCGGGCAGGTCCCGCAGAGCTGCAGGAGGGCTGGGGGTGATGGCAGAGCTGTCCCAGGGGAAAGAGAGAGAGAGATGGAGAGAGCCCTCCACTCACGGTGTGGGTCCCAGTGCTCAGCAGAGTGCTGGATGAGGGCAGGTTCCAGCGAGAAGGCAGCAGGGCAGGGTCCCACAGCAGTGAGGATGGCTCCCGACGCTGGGATGGCAGGGATGGGGCTCAGGCGGCGATCGTCCTTCTCGTCCCAACTCCAAGGGGAAATGGGGAGAGCCAGAGCCTCCCGTCTGCTCTTCTGCCTGTTTGAATCTCCAGGGGTTCCCTCTGCCCTCCCCTCTCCCCTTCCCCCTTGCCATCAGGGCCTAATCAACAGGTATCTTAACATGACAATGGGGAAAATTCCACAGAGGGGAAAAAAAGGGAAAGAACCAACCCCCAACAGATGTGTAGCTTCACATGGCTATTCTTGGTGTTAAAAACCTCCACCTAAACAATACTCACATTAAGGTGATGTTTTTAAGGAGATAAAAAAATAGGAATGACAAAAGTACAGAATGAGTCAGAGTTACCCCATGGGAGAAGTGGAGGATCCACCCCAGGAGGGATTGAAATTGGTTATGACTCAAGTCTCTGATATACTGAGCTTCTGTTTAAGCTCTGATTTTAATAGGGAAAGCAGTGATAAGAAATTGAGCATTTAGGCTCCAGTCTAAAATATACTGACCTTGGCAAAATTATGCTTATTAATTTGAATCTGTGTTGAATTAACCTTGTGATAAATAAACATAAGGACCTAAAAAAAGACATGTGCATGAAATGTAGCCTGTCAGCCTGCTGATATGCAAATGAAGAGGGACGGGACCTAGTTTATCAACTTACCATCTCTCTTTGTCACCCTTTTACTATTTAGATCCTTAGTTATAATGAAGCAAATTTGTGCTTGACAAATGAATATTGATGAGGAAATGACTCATGGTTTTTAACAATTTATAATAAAGCATAGAGAACGGTGCCTGATTTTATAAAGATATTATGCAACCCTATGCCATGGAATTCCTGATGATAAACCTCTTAGACATGGAGGAAAACCACACTTGCTCTTAAGAGCTTCTAGTGTTTCTAGTGTCTTTCTCCCTGTGTTTTCACTAAAGTCTAAACTCTGAAATCTAGTTTTTCCAGTTATCTGTTTTTCAGCTTTGCACAATTTCTGTTTGAAGAAAATAAATTAGAAGAATTAAACGTGATACTTGAATTTAATAGCAAAGGTGCTTTCCTTTTGGTTGCTGTGAAAGCAAGTTGTGTAGAATTACTTTCTGCAACCTGAACAGAGCAGGTGTGAACAAGCTCTCCGTGTCAAAACCTCACCTTCTTTACACAGAAACTACAACCTTTCTTTCTGATACTAATACTGAAACCAGTGAAGGGCACTGAGTATTCTTGTAGTGATTTATGACAAAATGTGTCTATTAACCATCGGGGAATGAGGAACAGTGAGAAACTTGTCATGAAATAAAAAGGGCAGCTGTGTAGCTTTAGGGGTTTGGGCGCTTTTCCCCCAGGTACAAATGAAATCGTACTTCCTAATAGTAACACTTGCAGTGTTTGCAATATCCTGATAGAGTTCTTTTTTTCTTACTCATCATCTTTTTTTACTGAACGTCTTTTTTTCCCTTCTCAGGAAACTGCTTTTAAACTGATGTTACTAAACAAGCAATAGCTTAACAAATTCTTTCACCATCAAGAAGGAAGGGAAAATGAAATAATTTCTTATAGAATCAGCATATATGCCTCCATTTACCTTAACCCCTGACTATGAAAATATTATTCCTGTTATTGACCATTAACTCAAATTTATAGGGAAAACCCCTGCAAGTGAGCACTCATCCATGAAGTAGGCTACTTCCAACCTGGCTCATGGTCTGACACAACTTGAAAAAAATCTGCCTTAACTTGGTCCCTGTCAAATCTCTTGTTTTATCAACCATTTTAATATGTGTCTTCAAAGCACATTTAGTTTGCAAAGGAATCTGGTGTTGAATTTCTCTCTCAGGGCATTTTAAACCCATTGTTTTGCTCTATGTGCTAATGTTTTCTATTGGTTATGACAGTCATTTATGTTCTATGAAGTGCTGCATTTATTTGCTTAATGTTATTCCAAATCTTCTCTAAACAGCCCTGAACCAGGCATGGGTGGCTGGCTGCCTGGAATGCTGACAAATATCAATGTTCATGGATGGTCAACAGAGCAATGAGCTATGCACCACCCTGTGTAGAACATACTGTATTTTTGAAAGGTGTAAGAACAAATGTATTTCTCTTTCAGGTGTTCCAGAATATGAATGAGGTTATTTTAGCTGGCAATAGCAGAAAGAGATTAATTGGCATGGCAAATACAAGCTACAATTTGCTTGAGCTTTGGGCAGGGGCAGAGCAGAACACAATAACTTTTCTGACAGAAAACTTCTTTTGGACCTCATAATTTAGTCACTCAATTAGGGCTCACTGATAATGCACTGGAATATATAGGGGGTCTTGTTATATGTATTATACCTGCCCTACAGCACCCATGACTCAACCTGGAAATGGGGTAAATTGCTGCTTAACCATTTATATAAAATTATTCTTCTTTACTCATGTGAAAGTATTTATTTGCTTCTTTTTTAAAAAAACTGTTTTTTACAGTTTTTTACAGTTTTTACAGTTGCAGCTCTAATTTGTATTTTACTGGGTAGTGATACTTTTTTAATATATTCATTTCATGAATTTTCAGAAGTACCTGGGACTAAGAATGGGTAATGAAGTACATAATTTAAACTGAAAATATGCTCTGAGATGGTTAGTCACGGGAATTTCCTGTGGTTGTCTTGATAACTTACTACTTAAAAGAAATTAATATAAAGTTTCTATCTAAACAGTTTTTGTGAAGAAAGAAAAAAACAGAAAGAAAAGGCAAAAGAAATTAAAAGAAAGGTCAAATTTTATGAGTTGGCATAGTTAGCATACACTGAAGCTTTGAGATCAGAATGGTTTGGGTTGCCTGGGACCTTTAGGATCATCTAATTCCAAATCCCCTGCCACGGGCTGGGACTTTTCCCACTAGGTCAGGTTGCTCCAAGCCCTGTCCATGAAAACTTCCAGTTACCTCAGTTTCAACCAACAAGACACCAGATCTTGATGCAGCTTAGAGGAGTCTTCTGGAGAGCAGATCTTCCTAAAAAGCCAGAGGAAGCAAAAGGCACTGGCGTGATCAAGTCAGAAGCCAACTTTATCCATGAGGTAGTGATGCAGTAAAGACCTGGGTTTGCCAGGGAGAGACCCAGGGACAGCTGTGCTCAGGGGAATTGGCTCAGGCTCAGAAACATGTGAGTGCAAGTACATGGCCCTTCACATACTAAATTCCAGTCAAGATGTCAAGTTTAAACTAGCTTGCAGCATGTAATTTTTTTAAAAAGAAAGGTTTATCACTCTTACTATTATTTTTAGAAACACTTTATTGACTTTGCTGCAGGCAATAGGTAGCAGGTAACAGCACTGTGACTCAAGAAGGGATTGTTAGCAGTCAGTTAGAGTAAATTATTGCTGTTAGCATTCAGCTGGAATAAATGTTTACTGCTAAGACAGCTATACTGCAAACTCTTCAGCTGTTCTGGTTCAGTGTTACTGCTTAGAGTTGATGTGCCTTCCAAAATCCTGCATTCAGTCTTCCAGAAAAGTTATCAGAATATGAGATTTCTACTCTTCTTGGGGAATGAAGGTGGAAATAAATAAGTCTGTGTTTAATGTTCAGCATAAGGAAAAGGCTGTAACTTCAGCAGCCTGAGAAACATTCCATGCTCTAGATTGTTGCACTGTAAACCTGTTATCACTTATATGTTGATTAGAGGAGAAAAAGATGGTGAGACATTAAAGGAGAGACATGTTTGCTTGTGAATTTTTGAATGTGATACCAAATGCAATTGGCCACCTACAGACAAAATTCATTAATACAGAATTTTATTTAATGTTGGAACTGAGGGGATTTACTGAACATAACTGCGGGAAAAATCCAATCCATTTAACTCCTTTCACAGAAATTCTTTCTTTCAAAAGCTGCTATGAATTTAGGAAAAGTGTAGGTCTCATAGTCATAGAATGGTGGCCTATTTCTAAAAGAAAAATACAAAACAAATTAGGTCATGGAGCTAGAGGGTCACTTTGTGTTGTCTCATTTATTGGGAAAGATTCCAGTGAGCACACAAAATGTAATCACGTGGCCCTTTCAGTAATCACACAGGTAGAACGCACAGTCCTTTGTAAACGGAGTTATTCCATCTCAAAATATGTACCTTTAGCTTAGCTTCCAGTGTAGGATTTAAGGAAAAGAAAGACTGGGCAAAGCCAGTGACTATTGAGAGTGGCAGTCTACCAGGGGGCATGGAAGGGGGAAGAGAGTTTTCCGTGGAGAACGAACCTGACTTTTCGAGCAGTGTCACCTGCCCAAACAGTGTCCAGCTACTGCTCATGTCCTGGTGCTGCAGGACAGAGCCAGACCCAGAGCTGCTTCCCAGAGCTGGACGTTTGCTTCTTCCAGCAGCTGCCCACTGGCATCAGGAGCAATGGGATTCTGATGGCAGCTGCAGGAGGAACAAGGAGCAATGCGCTACTCTTGATCTGTAGCCATTCACAATCTAGGTTCTGTTTCTTCAGCTGTCTTTGAGCAGGCTGTGATCAAAAAACCTCAGCTGTGAAGAGCCCTGGGAAGAACTGCAAGTAGACTTCTTGGAACAGGAGTGTACTTGAAAGATAATTTCAGGCTTGCAGGAGGTAAGATAGGAGAGAATAATGCAGGAAATCTTTAATAATGCAATACATAAAAACTTCAGTATATGATTTGGTCTGACAAGAATCTATCACATTTGAGGATTTACCATTACCTCTAAGTGGTGTAATTATTCTTTTGAACTCTGCAAGAAAATAACTGTTAACTTGTGTACATGAGCAAGTAACTGTCAGTGTGCATGCTCATTTGACCTTCCTTACAAAATGAAATTATTCTGGTTGCAGCTGTTGGTTTCACTGCTATTTCCCATATTAATTTTCTGTGTTTTGTCAAAAAAAGGGGTTTACTTTATTTGAACTTTAAATTATTTACCAGCCAAAATAGCTATCTTTTTTAAATACAATTAATGTACTTTTAAATAACATGTTCATGTATATGGCTCCTTTCTGAAGCTCTACAAGTATTAAAAAGCTGAACTTTTAGCTCTTATCTTTTGCCAGCTCAAAATCAGGTGCAATATCTAGAAGAAAAGGTAATAGTTCAAAGGCCTTTGTGAATGTACAAAATGTGTCACACACTTTGTCTTTTTCCAGAAAGATACTTACCAGTAATTCAGATTTAATTTTAGGCCACCAGAAACAGCCCTTGTTTTTTTATCCTAACAGTTAAAGAAACCCCTAATGCAACCTATATTGGTGTGCTCTTCAATAGGTTTTGAGCTCAGCAATTGATATGCTGAATATGTCCTAAATTTATACCCAGGTGTTGAGGAAAAGAGCTACAGAATGGAAATGAGGAAAGGGTCAGAGTGAACACTGGAACCCTTCTTTGTAGAGTCAACTATAGGTAGAAACTTCTTGCATCCTGAAGGCAAGACATCATGTTTGTAATGCCTCAGAGACAGGAGCTAAAACAATGCACACAAAAGTAAGATCATGCATAGAGTAAGGACTGTGAAGATCCAGGTAGTTTTATTAAACTATTCAAATTCAAAAGCATGAGGCCAGATTCTTGACTCAGTGGAATGTCTCTGTCAGGAAAGGTGTTCGACTGAAGCTTGGACATCTGTGCCTTTGAGAAGGGAGCCACGCACTCACATTGAACACTGTCTTGGAGGATTGGAAATATCTTTACAGTGTTCTAACAATGACTGATACTTCTTTCAGTATTTATTGTTTCCACTGCTGTTACTGCTGTTGTGTTTACCTCTAGCAGGTTGCTACCATCTGTACTGGCCAGTATAGCTCAGTGTCTATAAATGGGTGGTTTTAATTGAAAAAAAAAATCAGGTCCTGAAAGCAGCCATCTTCTGGTGAGAGCTTAAGTGGCCATCTCAGATCACATATCAGCACCTGCTGGTCAGAGGTTCTTTGTACGTTGTTATTCACTGTCTTAAGTAATAGTGTTTCAATCAATACATATTTGAAAACATCTTAGTCTTTCATAAAGAAAATATTTAGCCCCTTGAAAATGCCTTTAAACATTTAAATGCCTTTAAATTTAAATACCCTCTGGCCTATTATTCAGTGCACATTATACAATAAGATATTACAAAGTAGTTAATAGTAGGTCCTTGTCTTTGAAGTCGTAAAAAAGGACTTTAATAGTTGCCCAGAATTATTTCCTTCCTAGAGTATTTCAGCATACTCTTTTAACAAATATCAACTTTAGAAATACTGTAAGGTGGATTTTTCACTTTAGAAATAAGGTAAGGTGGATTGCAAAGTTAAAGCACAGACAGCTCAGTTTGTACTCTCAAGATGTACTGTAACAGCCTTGAATCAGTATTGACTTAATTTCTCACTGTCTCTTTGAAAAATGCATACTTTGGATGTCTTGGTTAATTCTGAAGAATCCTAAGTATAGAGAAGAGAGGAGGGATAGCTCCTATTTCTAAGGCATAATTTCTTTCCTATGAGGCAAAACTCCATTACATATTTTTCCTCTTCTTTCCCTCTAACCTTGACCTTTTCAACTAAGAATTTAATTCATGATATTAATAATCTCACTATGTTAGCAATTTATGACCTTTTTGCACAGTTTGTTACACAACTTTGAGAAAATTGACTTAAGGCTTTCCGAATACATAGTCCTCTGTGCAGGAGCCTGCAGTTTGTTTTTCAAAGAAGCACTCTAATATTCTGTGACAATTCCCCTCTACTGAACAAATTTGTAACTAGACCTTTCGACTCCTTTGTCTGTGCTTGATCCCAAAGAAATTCAGGTTTTCAGCTGGAGGACTGGCAACTTTACAGTTGGGGGTTTATTTCACTGGAGGCTCTTAAAGAGCCAATAAGGCATTGAAAACTTTGTTAGTTTATGCAGGAAAGTGCGTTTAGGAATAGGGATTTTTAAAAATTATTATTTGATTTGTGAAGACCATCTGGATTTTCTCTTTTGAACATGTCTGCAAGTGACAATCTTCATTTGCTTTTTATACCTGGAATATTTGCAAATATTTCAGCTGTTTTATGATACAATGACTGAAAAATGGGCATTTACTGGCTCCCAAAGTACACGGTTTCAGGTGAACCCAAACCACAAGCACTCATATCTGCCTGCCAGTACTCAATATTTGAATGAAAAGAAGTTAAGTGCCCAAAATTCCTTCTTACTATATAGACTGCTGTTCCTTGTTTACAATAGATCTACAGAATTAGGTTTTCTTTCAGGTAATTCCTTGGATGTGTTTATGACCTTTTTGTACAATTTGTCCTTAACTGCTTTTTATTCTTGTCTTCATGGCTAAAAATTGTTGCCTATGGAATTAAATTTATTTATTTATTTATTTATTTATTTATTTATTTTTAGTGGTGAATTAACAGAAAACCCTCATAAAACAAAAGTTCATGTGGGCAGGAAAAACACACTGTGCATTCTTAATTGTTGGAGAAATTTCCTGTTGGAATCCACGAATCCAAGTCTCCATTTTTATGTGGGGTCTGACCAAGCTGGCATTAGCATTAGTAGATGTAGTGGCTGAGTAATCAATCTTACCTGTGATACAAACCCAGCAGATCGTACTCATATGATGATGAATAGCATGGCCTAACTGATGAATTAGCATATTTATTTCATCACTGTGAAAGGCATTTTAGAAAGCCTTTTCAGGCCCACAGTTGGCAATGTTCTCTTTGCAACATTTTATGCTTTTCTTTTTTTCTGTTTTTAAAGGAATACTGTGTAGTATAATTCACTTGCCAATTTACATCTGCAGGGTTACAAAAACTCATAGTTGAAAGGCTGTACCATGTCCTGTCAAATTTTGCTTCCTGGTCTGTAACCTTTATGGTTGCTTGTTACATGTGATGAAGTAAGACATTTGACATAAAGGGCAACCCAAAACTGAATTAATTTAACCTAATAAATTAATAAATAGAATACAGATACCAACATGACATCTGTGTGAAATTGTATTGCCAATTAAGAGATTGACTGTATTTTTTTATTTATATGTTTTCTATAATTTTTTTTGGTAGGCAGATTTTTTTTATCTGTAAGTCCTTGACAAAGAATAGGGTAAAGACTACTTGCAAATAAGGAGGAACACACAAGTTGGACTGGCTACTGACCCACCTAAATAGTCAAATACTGAGATGCAACATTGACAGTACTTTTGAAAATATAAATTTTCTACTGATGAGAAAATGTACCAGCAGGAACTGTGCTGTCTTGGTATGGACAGCATAATCTGTGAGTGACACATCTCTGCTTTCTCCTGGGCACATCATGAAATAACTTATAAGAAGTCCCGCAGCTTGTCTGTACACGCTTCACAGATATATATGGATAAATGAGGTAAAAACTTATAAATCAAAATATTCTAAAGCATCTATCAGTTTTAAACAAGGAGATTTTTTTGAATTCAAGACAAAATACAGTGGGTAGAAAGCCTTCAACATGTTTATAAAACACTTCCTCTTAATAATTATCTTGGACACAAACTTACTACAAGGAAGATTCCATTAAGCAGAAAAACTGTAAGCTCCAGAGTGAGATTTTTATGGTGACAAACTTCAGTTCCATTATTGAGAAAATGAGAACTTGGCCCTGCAATTAAATAAAAATGTGCTGACTGTAGCATTGGCCCCCAGATTTAGTCAAAGGCTTTTAAAGAAAATAAGTAAAAATAAGTTTTTAAGTAGTTTTCTTGTGTGTTAGTGTAAGGCATGCCCAGGAATATTTACATATTTCAAATCAGATTATTCCATTCTATTTCTCAAGTGTTAATGGTTTTTAATTTTAATTTGATTGTGAATTGTTTGAATTTAATCTGCCTATAACACAGATGAGTCTTACAAGTGAGACTTACAGTAAGGTAGGTTATTTTCCAGTTTGTGATGTCTATGGACACTGCATGAGGCATAGATTTAGACCAACTCCATTCCATCTGTACCAAGAATGATGGATGTATAACCTAAATGAGAAATGACATAATCTTTCAAGTTGTGTTCATGTAAGGGGCTAGAGAGGAGAGTGAATATTTTATTTCTTCATAGAACATTAAAAGAAAAATAAAGCCTCAGAGCTTGCAATGCCAAAAATAAACTTCACCCTATAAGGCAGCTGAGAAAGAAAAGGTAGATGTGATTTGGCAATGAGAGCCATTCTGTTAGGGAGTTAATTATATATGTGAATAGACAAAGAGTATTTTATTTTAAAAATATCATTACCTTATAGTTCTATAGAAGAAAATTCTAAAAATTCTTCACAGAAGTAATGATCTGTGACGTAAATGGCCACTAACTGCACAGTAGAGTTTTCATGTGACAGTTATATTGCAAAATAAGGATGGTCCTGACCAAGCAGGATTTATAGCTGTGAAGGTCAGAAAATGTAATAGTTTCTTTCTCATTTGAGATGGTACCGCACATTACCACTTAGGTTATTTTAGTGCTGTTAATAGAGGTGTAAAGCTATTACAAGATCAGTGTTGAAGATTCTAGGATTTCCTTACTCATCAGTCCCAATACAGATTAAGAAGTTACTCTTTTTACAGAAAGCATGAAGACCAGGAGGGCAAAACATGCATTGATTTGTTTGAGAGTATTTTATAACGTGTTTGCAACTGATAGCCTTGTTGGCAGACAGGTTTCTCCCAGGTAACCACAGCCTCTAGTTGCCTTAAGCAGTTTAGTTAAAGAAAACCAACATCAAATTACTTATCTGACTGATTGATTGAAATAATTAATTTGCATATGCTTCTAAAAGGACCTGCAAGTGGCTGCTTCTATAAGCAAGAAGCACCCAGATATTCTAACTCAGGGAATCACTGGTGTCTGAGAATGGCAACTCAACTGCATATTGTTAAATCATGAGATATTTTCCAACTCCATAAAATTTATCTGGCATGTCCAAATATTATCTGCTTATCTTCACAGCGTCTTCATTATACACCCTCAGAAAGCAGCTAAGGAAGTTCATGATGCTCTGCAGGATACCCTTTTGGCAAATTTATTTGTCTGCTGAAACTTTTTCTGCCACCACTGCCCCTTATGAATCAGAAAGAGTGTGGATTGTTGTACTAGCTTGGACTGGGATGGAGTTAATTTTAACTGTGTTTTGTATTTGTGTTGAAAACAGTGTTGCTAGAACAGGGATGTTTTAGATACTGCTGAGCAGTGCTTGCATCAGGACTTTTTCTCCTCTTCACCCACTGAGTTTTTTCACTTTTAGACTGCCAGTTGTCCCCCCTGTCCCGCTGCAAGGGGATGATGGAGTGGCTGTGTGGTCCTTGGTTGCTGGCTCGGGTTAAACTGTAACAATTATGCAGGGAGATGCACTGTGCAGGTATTCCTTGAAATACTGAGAGCTTTTTCTGCGACCTCCTCTGGGCAGTGACCAGAGGAGCTATGATGACATTCAGTCTGGCATGTCATGCTGCAGCTTTTTGCAGCCAAATCTGCTTGGACTTCCAGGGAGTCCCACTGTACTTAAATTAGACACCTGAAAAAGAATCCAAACTTCTCAGGTGTAACCTAGTGCTCTGGTAAATATAGAACACAGTGACCTTCTTTTTCCATTTGGAACATAGAAGAGGATCAATTTAAAGACAGAATTGTTGGGGTTGGATCAGCAGAAGAAAACCTTAGCCTAAAACCGTGGGAAAACCCTTCGTAGTCATGGTGAGCAAAAGGATCACTCCAAAGATTTCCCCTGTTCAGTTACGTAGATTGCTACTAGAAAGTTCTCAGTTCTCTCTGCTACTACTGGTTACTTTTCACTGCAGAAATTATAATATTCTATAATACTCTTTCCCATTGGATCTCTCCCTCAGGCCTTGCCTTAACCCCTCCCTGCACCCAAGTGTATAAATATCCCTGCCCTACCCTGGACCTTGCATTTTTTCCAGTTCATTCCTAGTACAGCACATACCTTCCTCTTTGTTCTTTTCACCTCATTAAAGTTCTTTTTCCAAACAATCAGATTAAAGCTGTCTCTCTCCATAAAAGTAGCCAGAGCCATATTTTGGGGAAGCCACCGGTCAGACTGTTTGGGCTCGGACTGGTGGGTGGGTTTCATCTGGTGCTTGAACAGGGACCCCTGGTATCCAGGGGACCTGACAGGACTCAGCTCTGTACTTCAAGGCCTGAGCATAGGCCACAGCCCTCCTCATCGAAGTGTCGACAGTAGGTCATGTAGTTGAGAGATACCTACACAACCTATAGGTTAAAATTGGCAAAACGGGAAAAGAAATTTGAGAAAAAAGGAGCTCCAAGATTTGATCCAGTGGGCCTTTAAAGATACCCCAACTATCACTGAGCCTAACTTATATTCAGTTGACCACTGGGACATGGTAAGGAAAAAAGTTTATCATTCAGCTGACAATCGGATTCACTCCACAAAGAAGCTAATTCCAATATTTCAATGATGTGATAAAATTAGGAGAAAAGGAGAAAAACATGAAATTAAAATTATTTGGAGACGAGCAAAAATCAAATTATTCAGACAAATCTGGGAATGCCAACTCTGCCTTTTCCTTCATTCTATCCACTGACTGTCCCAGGGGACAGACACGGGGCTGGGATGGTGAATATCTGTGCCTGTGTCTGGGCTGGGGAGAAATGTGGCTTCGCCAGTGACCCCGCTGCCCTATGTCCATTGTCACCAGACCTTCCACCTGAGATCCACAATGGCAGTGTGCAGGCCATTTTGGACCTCTCCCACTCTGTCCTACCAGTTCTCTCGCATTCTCCTTGTCCCTCCAACCTAATTAACATCAAGTGGTCCAACTCCACAATAATCACCAATGGCCATAACACCACCAACTGCCATTTTAGGAATGTCAGCCATTTTGAAGAACACACTAATGCCTCCAGTCGATGCTCTGGTCCGTCAGGAGTCTCCACCTTCAGCCCCACCCATGACTCCACTTACACCTTCTCACAGCATGCCCGCTGCCTAGAAGAGCCTCTATTTCCTGTTCCTGCTGGAACTAACTCCAAATACCACACCCCCTTGGAGGAGGCCGGAACTGTGTCTGCTGTAGTTCCAGAAGGGCCTGCCCCCAAGTTGGCAGCACCTGGGTCACCATTGCCTACACCAAAATCTGATATGGGAAGGAATCAGAAATACAAAAGAGTATTCCTAGCCAAGGGTTGTTTCTCGGTATCTGATTCATCCTCATCCTCCTCCTCCTCCTCATCAGAGGAAGATCACTGCTGGCAGGAATCCAGAAAAAGAACCTCGGAAAAAAAAAAAAGAATAGCAATAAAGAAGGGTGATTGGGAAATGCCAAATAAGCTGGATGTTATGCCACTCCAGAATAATAGGAGAGGCAATAACTTCTAGGAGACTCTGGCTTTTAATGAGATTAAAGAATTAAGTAAAGCAGCTAGAGAGCATGGACGAAGTTCTCCATACCTCTCTAATCTTATTTCTGCAACCTTCTCTGCTCACACCTTAATATGACGTGTGCTTATGATGTTGCTAACCCCCACTGAATACTCCCTGTGTGAGTTGGGATGGAAGCAGTTGCTGAACAAGCTGCCACAGGATTATGCCAGAGATCAAGACAGTGCTGTAGACCAATTGGCAGGAGAAGGGGCTTTTGTAGATCCAGATAAGCAGGTTGCAAACCTCTAAAGGCATGTCCTTAATGGCATTAAGGATGCAGCCAGGAAAGCCCTAATGCAAATTCCAGAAGCAAACAAGCTACAACTAGATGTTGCGGACATCAGGCAAGGCCCCACTGAGCCCTACATTACTTTTTTGGACTTAAATTGACCATCAATGAACAAGTCACTGAGGACCAGGTGTGAGAAAGTTTATTAAAACAACTGACTATGGTTAATGCTAACCCAGAATGCAAAAAAGTTTTGCCCTACCATCAGAGCCAGAACCCACCATCCCTCAAACAGTGGAAGCGTGCGACAAACTGGCCACTTCGGAAGATACTGCTGCTATCCAGGCACAAATATTGACCAATGCTTTAAATGACTTCCAGAAAAACTCTCAAAAACAGCAGAACCAAAAAACTGGACATTGCTATAATTGTGGACAAAAGGGGCATTGGGCAAGGAACTGTAATAAGCCAAAAAAGGGAACTTTCCAAAAACAACGTGACTGTGGTAAAAATAGACAAAATGCTAACCAGTATCATGAAGTACAGGCTAATTGCTGCTGCCAGTCAGGAAACTTCAGGCAGAGTGTGAGACAGTGGCATGTGACAACACAAGGTTACCTGTCACACACTGTGCGGAGCGTTGGAGACCATCAGGTCAACAATTAGGTTCCTTTCATTTAGAAAAAGACTCCAATACTCCAGATATTCAGCTAGTAACATGTCAATATTTTGTTATAAAACTAATGTTGAATAAGGAGCATAAAACTAAACAAATTATACATCTTCACAAAGAATGCTATTGCACAGCAGTTCAGAAACACCCTTACACTACTAGTATAAAGTAAGAATCAAGTCGTCACCGGGAACCAGCAGGGCTGCTGGTGCCTCTTGAGACTTAGCTCATATCTGGCTCATTTTCTGACTATACTCCTAAAATGGTCAAAGGTTCAAGAACCAAAGAGTAGAACAATATTTGTTTGTAAAAGGTGCCTTTCAGAGGGAGGTTGTCTGTTATCTCAAAGATTGAGGGGATTTTAGTGTTTAGTCTTACATTTTTATTCACAAGAAAACAGACTGTAAACTTCTTTATCTGGCTTACTTGCAAACTGTGTGAAAAATTACAGAGAATAATGAAACTTGGATTGGTCAGAGTACATTCCAGTTTAGACAATGTTAACATTTTAGTAGTGTTTTCAAAAAAATCCCAAAACATTGGATTCTGCTTAATATAGGGTAGACATCTCATTACTCACACAACTTTTTCTTGGTTATTTTCTTATTTTATGAGAGATTAGTACCACGGAGGTTCAACAAAATGCAATATTTAAGGCTTGTGACCCATACATAAACTGCAAGACAATTGTAATTTGAATTTTACTGATCTGTTCTCCATACGGTGTGTGACAGAACATTTGTTTGTCTGTGCCTCGTTAACAATATGAAAAATCTGCTTCTATTCACAAAGTCTGAGTTGCTGTTCTGGTTATGGATCAGGATTATCATTTGTCGTGTGATAAAAACTGCAGCTCAGTAATGAACTTGAGAAAAAAAGGAAAAAAGCAGAAGAATATTTGTACAAATAGAGTTCCATCTCTACTAGTATTCCTGTTAAAGCAGGAATAAATATACATTTGTATTTTTTGAAGAACTGTGCTTTTTCCCAGTATTCAGCAAACACTTTTTCCACCCTTCAGTAAAGCAGAGAGGAAGGAACACAGGTAGAAATACTGAACTAGAAGCGATGGTACTGAGAAAGGATAAAGTTTCATACACGAAAATAATAAAAATAAAATTAAATTAATACTTTTCTAATATTGCTTTCCCAAATGACACAGAAAAAAATACAGGATTTTGAGCAATGGAGCTTACAGAGTTACATGGGACAGATCATTGCAAAGCAGCTCAGAAGTAAACACATATACAAAGAATAGCCCAGGAGTCTTCATGTGACGTGAATGCATAATATTAAGTAGATTTGGACAAAATCTACTTATATATAAGAAGCACTAATCCATTATAAGTTTTCTATCTTAATTTTTATTAAATAAGGGTCAGTACATGAAAACACCAGAGTATTATGGTTTGATCTGATCAAAATGTCAGAAAAAGTTACCGAAAAATATTTTTAGATCTTAATTTTTTTCATTCTATATCTTGTAACTAATGGTTTATTGTGTTTTGGGTCCTGCAGACATTATTTAGGGCAGTTTTTCCTGTAAGTCCTCAATATCAGCATGAATCTATTTAACTGTAAAACAGTTCCTGAGAACATGCATTTTACAACGAAAATAATATCTAGGCATGCCAGATACTTTAATGTTGTTATAAAATATTATTTGATAATTTTATGATCTTGGAGGGTTTATACTAATGCTGGTCTACCAGGATCCTCCTGTGCACAAAGGGAATTATAAGCTTAGCAACTTCACATCAGAGTAAATACTTGGTGAGTGAAGAAGTTGCCTGTATTATTTTCACGATGGGTACCAGTAACAGTGGCAAAACCCAGAATTTTCATTAAAATTATTCCTAAACGTACATACTCGTTTCTTCCTCATTTTCAAATCTCGAGCTTAATAGTAAATTATAGACCATAAGGAAAGTAGTCAAGTGAAGAGAATAAATAGGACACAGTGATGAGTCCATAGGACTCAGGAAGAGTCTGTGGGGTACCTGTACAACTAGAGCTCAAATGGAAGTAAGTTTCTGAGAAAACAAACAATCTGATCTGTGAGCATCCATAGGCAAGAAAACACACACTAGTCAGTTGTTTTGATGAGAAGCTTTTTCACAACAGGAAAAGCACAAAACCCTGCAGCTATGAATAACAGGAAGAAGAAGAATAAATCATATAATGTTATAATAGTGCAACTCTATCTGAAATTAGGGATTATACTGCTGTTATTATCTCAGGAAAAAATAAAAATATCTTCTTAACTGGAATAGCTACACTAGCAGAAAAATCAGCAACTTTCCAGGAAGCTCCTATTTTTTAATGTTTTTCTTTTTCCTATATTTTCTACTTGGGTTTATTCCAGTGACAGTGTAATATATTATAAATGCTTATTTTTTAAAAATTTCATGTCATTGGGTTGTTTTATAGAAACTATATGTATTTTTATATAGGCCCTCATGAAGTAATTTCCTCAAATTCTTCAAATACCCAGCTTATGAACCTCCATTGTAGTGCAATATTTGGAGATGAAGAATGACTGGAAAACTTGTTTTTTCATTAAGTTGAAGGTCGCAGAGCAGGGGTGGAAAGGGAGAACTGAGTAAGCCACCCTAGCCCTGTAAGTAATCTAAATAAATATTAAGCAAAAAAGTGTTGGACTTTAACCATTCTGTATTCTTGAATAAGAACAACTGTAAACTTACCTTGAAAGAGAAACAAACTCAGAAATACTTTCTCATATTTAAAATTTTTACATGCTTTTATTTTTTTTCTGTTAGCTTTTCTCTAGTATTTAAGGTAAGAAACTTACTGTATTCTTCTTAGATTAAAAGGCTAAGGCAAAAGTCCAAATACATTTGCAATTGAAATGTAATTTGTAGCAAAGAGAATGCTCTCACTTGAAGTGGTATTGGTTATTTATATGAATAACCTAATCAGAACTTTTTTTTTAAATTACATTGCATTACTTAGTTTATTAACACCTCATACATATTTTGAGCATGAAGCACTTGTGATAACTACTCCAAATGATATTCATGAATTCAGAATTGTCTGCTAAGGGAAAGGATTGAACATTTCAATTGATAAAGGGAACAACAGGGAGCCTGAGAATGGAAAGAGGAAAAAGTAACTGACTATAAAGTTCAAAACAGCTCTGCATCAATGGATGCAGATTCTGCATCACTGCCAATCTTTAGGAAAAATTAGATAAAAAATTCATGGGAATATGTAGCTAGGCATTTCTGAAGCTGCTTTGAGGCAGGAGAATAGATCATTTAACTTAAAGGAATACCTTCTTCTCTGACTCTTAATTTTTTTTTTTTCATTACTCTAACATTGATTTATTCATTATTGTCTTTGTTTTGGTCAGTCTGGATGAGGGGAAGTATAGTGGAACATTTTCTACTTTGCTCTTTTTATGCTTAATCCAAACAATGAAGTGCTTTTTCTGTTTGTGAACAGAGGAATATTTCTATTCAAGTTTAACAGAGGCTTGGTATCTGTCAGTAGAAGTGCTGTAATATCAAACTATAACTTTACAAAAAGGGTTACGAAAATACGTGTTTGTTCAAACAATAAAGTTTTCAAATGCCTGCCATTGAACAGGTTCTATGTTGTATAACGATGTAGATGGTTTGAAAAGAGACAAATAGCATTCCCCAACACCCTCTTTCTGTGAAATGGATAGTGATATTTATAAGACAATGGGAAAAAGATGCTTAGGCTTTCTTACTGATCTATGTATTGCCAGTAAGTGCATTTCAATGCAAACACAAGTGCTCTGCAGTTGGCAGCTGACTCTGTCCATTGCCTGTATCAGCTGTGGTCACCTTTGCACGAGGTGGGTGAGTGCACTGGCAGAAAGCTTTCTCTTAGGGTAATGAAGTGTAACAGCTAGAGAAAATGCCTTTCTGAGGAGTTATCTGGACTGAAAATAAGCCAGGCACATCAAAGGACCTAAATCTCTGTCAAGGGGCTTGAAAAATAGGTCTGGGCACACAGAGGAATAAGAACGTGGCAAACATAGAAGGGAATTAACATCCCTTAGGACTATCCCATAGGATAATGTCCAAAAAAATGATTGAGAATGGACACCTCTTTCTAGAATTCTGGTATCACTTTGCTGAATATTTCACTTAGAGGGATTTTCTCTCAACCATTCCTCCTACACAGCTTCCACTTAATTTATTTCTGGTTTAAATGACTCTCTTAAAAAATACCTTTTGAGAATTAGATTGGGTTTTATAGTTTGTCACCTTCAAGAGAATAAAATCTTTTCATATGTCAGGAAAAGTAATAAAGGATGAAGGGTTGGATTTGGAAGACTGGCATATTTTTTTCTTATTTGTTTTCTTAGGAGACCTAAAAACCAGAGCAGACATAAGTGGGCAAGGAAACAAGTAGGAAGAGGTCCAGAGCAGCAAACTGTACTTTTTGAGAAAATAGTTCTAGTAAAATAATCAGAGGTTTGGAATTTAGTAGAATTTTTTGAGTACCATCACTGTATTTTTGCCTATGAAAGCAGAAATACAAAGCAATGCTTGAATTGAAAATACGCAAACTATAGCAGTGCAATGAGGAAGACATCTAAATAAGCCTCCCTTCTCAAAGTCAAGCTCTAGGAATTGGGTACTCCACACAACCTGGTTTTAAATGTTTCGTTTGCTTGTGCTAGCTCTGGAGAATTTGACAAACAAGTTAGAAAATTGACTTGCTATATTTCTTGCAGTTGTTCTGACTGTGGAGAAGCAAACAGGAGAACTCATTGCTAGTCCAGTACATTTTTTTTCAGCTTCCATTTAGATCTACAAACCCTTTTTTGTCAGCAGTGTGTAGTGTTTTGTTTGTTTGTGCTGATGTTTGAGCGCATTATGTTTAGTTTAGGCAACACAATTTGGACCCAATCTTCTGCCATTTAAAAACTCTTTTCATTAAATATCCTCACTGCTTCTTTCCTTGTTCCCCCAAAATCACACCCTATTCTTTTACTGCAATTGTTTTTCAGCCATATCCATTACATTTTAAAAGTATTTTAGGCAACTTTCCAGAGACCTTTTGGGTTTATTTGGCAGCGCATACTAGTCAAAGTTTCTCCCGCATGTTCCTTTCTTCTGTTCAGCCTCAGCAATAATATTTAATACCTAACTGGTACTGGGCACTTGGCCCAAAACTGGTTTTGGTCACTTCTAACGACCTGAATTTCAAATCTGAAGGCAATAGAAGCTGTGGTGCTTCTAAGCTAAGACAAAAGTAGGTAACTTGAGCATTGTTGTCTTGGTCTTTCAGTCGTAAAAAGGAATTTCAGTTTTGCATCTGAAGAGCACAGCAGTGACTGAACTTTCTGGCTATGGTCTGTTTTGCAGTGTAAGTTCCAGGCAGGCTGGCAGAGCTTTCAATACTTTCCTGCCTTTTCTAGCTCAGTGACAGCCCAGGAACTTGTGATTTTCAGTCCCTCTCTAATGGATTCATACACAGTTAATTACAAAGGGCCATTTCCCTGGATTACAGTGAGTTTAAAGCTTTCTGAAAACCACTTTTCTGAACTTCAGCAAGTATCTGAGCTTCTTGCTCCCCAAAGGTGAGGACTGTGAAGATTGCTGCTCATGCACATGGTGGCAGTGCCAGTTTCTATAGGAGCAGTTTACATGAACCCTGGTGTGGAAGATCAGTCATTTGGAGTGAAATGTTAATTAAATGTCTTGCACTATGGAGTCCTACTTTTTCTAATGTTGGTGCTGATTTAGTTTCACTGCAAATTCAAATTAAGCTGCTGCCTGCAGCAGCACTTGCTAAGTATGTCCCTGCATTATCTTTCAGACATTCTGGAGTCAGACTCTGCTATTCAGCTAGACATATTTTTTCAATTTTCCAGGGAAAAGTTGCCTTTGAATTTGAAATATTCCCACTCTTTTGTCAGGCAGAAATAATACTATGAAGGCATCTTGTATTAGCAAAACACTGCCTGCAGTATGAATCAGGGAGAGTACATGTTTAAAACCCATTAAAATATAATTTTGGGCTTGAAAATGTAGAAGAAAATAATAATAGATTAATATTCAATTGTATTTAATTTCATAATAACTGTTTTGGAGCTGGAAGAACAAACTGGCTATTCCCAGACCACTGGGTGTTTCATTAGCACCTGAAAAGTCTCTGCAGTGGGAACAAGCAATTTGCAGAGAGAGCCAGAAAGCCAATTTTCCCAGGATAAACTTTTCTCCTTTTATGAGTGTAATCCTTGAATAACCTTATGATCTTAGTGTAAGTCAATGCTGCTTCTATCAAGCTACGAATTATGAATTCTCAGTAGATCCATGTCTTGAACTTCTCCACTCTAAATCAGTCCTTGATATTTCATTTTTCCCAATTAATTAATAATCAGGAGATTCTAGGAGAAGAATAGATTACAGAAAGCCCTGAATGAGCCCAGATGCTTTTCCTAAATTAATTCACTAATAAATTTGAAATATTTTTTTTCAAAAGGAAGAAAAAGATGTCCTAATTTTCTGTCTTAAGGAAATTAAAATAAAGAGAAAATAGAAAACCATGACAAGTTTTGAAATGAAACATTACAAATTTTTCTTCAGAGGAAAATTGAAATATACTTGAAGATTTGGGGTTAATTATTAGTGCTGTAGTGCTTCAGAACAGATAAAAATATGTACACAAAATGTTTAATAATCACATTTATTGGAGGTTTAAAGTTACATATTGCATAAAAGAACCTACTCTAAATAGTTCACAGGCAGAGACTATACTTATTCACATGTTATATTTGTCTATCAATGTAATTTACACAATTTCAGCCAGAATAATCGTAAGGAAAAATTCATCTTTGTGATTTGGACAAATAATTTTATTACAAAAGTTGGAAAATATTACCTCTTGGATTTTAGTAAAAGTGTTTATTTGTTGTTCTCATTCTTTAAAAATTGCATGTTAAAAATTAGGAGTATTTTGTTTCACAACTGTTTGGAGTCCCCGCAGCTTTACAACTCTCGTTCTTAAATTTCTGAACAGCTGTTACGGTAGGAGGACTAGGAAAGAATTACAGTTTGGGGATTGCTAATGAAGTCCAACAAATGAATAGGTTTTGTATTTCTGTATTTCTCCAGTCTAGGTAACTTTTAGTATTTCACGAGTTTTTAACAAAATTAACTTGTATGTAGGGTAGAGAGAAATGGAACATATCAACTTCCTGCCTTCTTTTCTCTGGCACAGTTGCTGCTGTCCTGAAAGAGGCACAAACCTCAGAGGGAAACAATGGGGTTACTTGGTGTGCTTTTCCTTTTTCAGAAAAGGGAAACTTGGAGCTTCATGAGTGCAGCTGAAATGCAGAGGGGTAAATTAATTTCTAAATATTTTGACTTTTAACTAGAATACTAGCTATATCTACTATATTTACCCCTCATGTGCTCCATCTGCATAATTTTCATTTGAAATGTGATTTGTTTTGTGTGAATGCTCTTTAAATGCAATTTTTTATGTAGTACTAATATTTGTGTAATCAAAACCTGATTTTAACAACTAGAAATAGTTTACAAAGTTCAAATCAAGCAATCAGGAACAGAATTAATCTAATCTGAGTTTGAAAGATTAGACAAAACTGAATGCTTGAATAAACCAAAAGATATTTTGAGAGTTCTCTATAGGCTGCAATGCATAACCTGTAATGGATTGATAAAATATAGATAGTTTTGAATGAGAAAAAGGGTAAATCAAATTAATTGTCACCACAATGTTGATGTATGGCTGTTCTGTTCGTATTATAAGTATGGAATTTATTTTATTAATAAGGAAAGAGGTGTATTTAAGGAAAGATGTTTAATTTTTTTTTTTCAGTTTTGATTTTTAGATGTTGCTCTATCAAGATTATGGAAGCTAGGGGGAAAAAGCTGTCATGATTTTAATAAATTAACTTACTTAAGAGTTCAAAGTAATCCACTGATGTACAATATATGCAAATTTCTAGGTTAATCAAGAAATTTAGAGTAATTAAATAGGGAGTAGAATGTTTCCTGATGCCAGAATAAGCAATATGGATATTTTAATGTGAGTTTGCTGCTAGAACATTTCTTGCTGGTACTGGATATTGAAAGTTAACAATATAATTAATAATAATGTATAAAATTATTTTATTGATTTATATTTAAAGTGGCAACTGATGCCACTTGGTTGCAAGAGACTCAAAGGTTTAGACTCCTAATGGTAGAGCTGGAGGCTCAAAAAGGAGAAGCAGACAAAGCACAGTCCACTAATTCTCCAAAACAGGAGGTTAAAAAAGGTTTGCAAATTCACATGTAATAATAATAGAACAGATTAGATCAGATTACTGCTCATGCTAAGAACTTTGAGATATGTATAATCTTTTATTCTGATCCAAATTATCCCAATGTAAATTTAGGATGTTTTGGACTGTTAGAGAATGCCCTGTGTGCAGGGTGATGGTTCAGGACACTGTTTCAACCAGAGACATTGAGGTACAAAGGCATGTGGAGTCAGGCCACTCTACATTTATTACTGTCAAAATACAATATAATGGAGCAATGCTTGTGACTTGCTGACATTTTACTCAAGAGAAAACTGAAATCAAGTGTGTCTGTGCTGTTAGAAACTGATGTCAAAACTTCAGGGAGCTGCAGAAGTACAGTAAGAAAGATGTAAAGCAAAAACCACAGTGTGATCCTGGGATCTTTAGGAGTGTCGCTTTCAAAATGGTCCTTTATATTCCTAAAAAAGGAAGCAGTGTTTGAAACAGTGATAGGTAACAAGGTTTTGTCCCAGTTACAGGAGTTTGTCACCCCAAGCAGGTGGACACCATAGTGCAACACGTTTTCCAAATTCCTGTGGAAGAAACAGGAGGGAGTGTTCCACAGAATCTCAGGGAACAGCTATGGTTTCTTAAGAAAATATAGCCATGGGATGCAGTAGAATCGAAACAGTCAGCTTTGCCAGCTCTCATCACCCCCGGAGTTTTGTTTTAAAGTGAAGAAACAACCTGCAAGACCCACTGCTTGGGAACTGATGAATTAAATTCACTGTAGACAGAAAATGTTGGCTTGCAAAAGCTCACCTTTTATATTGTGTGGTCACAGCACACAAGTGCCAATGCTCTGCTGCATCTTCCTAGCTTCAAACTGATTTTGAAACGAAAACGGGGACGTACAGGCTAGTGTACATATGATATAACCTGATCTGTTTCCCACTGTTAGTGAGACACTGTTGTGATCTTGGGACCATGAAGGGCTGCAATGCACTCTCAGCAGATGTGGTACTGGTGGAAGTGGGGACACTTGGGATTCCATGTGCTGTGACAGACCCCTCTTGGAGTCTAAGACTTATGGAAGATGCTCACGGTTTGTGAGTTCATCAGTTGGGGTGCAAGCCTCTGTATCACATTCCCATTAAGGTACTTCCTCTCCAGATTTGCATATTCAGACATTGAAGTCCTAATACACTTTTATCCACAATAAAACCCCTCTTCTCCCCTCCCACAAAATTTGTTAGAGTTCTGAATATCTTTAGGAAACGGCAAAAGAACTTGCCTTGTTGATATAATTGTGAATAACTTTAGGACTTGCACTGTGTCAGTCTTTATTCTAGGAGTAGTCCCAGGGAAAATTACAAGGCCTTCAGAATTTGTTAAAAACAACTGATTTATTCAAGAGTATTTGCAGAAAGTATTTACTGATCCTCTGTGAGGGATAGTGAGATTTTTCACATATTTCTAATTAAACTGAAAGCTTCTATGTTTGCATACTAGACTGCTTTGCTTGCTTGGTTGCATACTGGTTTTGCTCTTTTTTAATTATTTCTGTTTCTTACGCAAGAACCCTTTTCACCTTCTCTTTGATCTAAGCAGTTTGTTGTTGTTCACAGTTGTATTTTCCCTGACAGTTTGCTTTGCTGCGTTTTCAGTGCATAAGGAGCAAAACATACCCTTCAGACTCAATGGCTTTCACTTTAAATTAGGAAAGCCGAAATACACAGTGAGAACAAATATAAAACTTCATGAGAAAGAAAGGAAAGAATCTATAAAATCTGCAGTTTAAAAAACTCTGTAAAACTTCTATGTTTAATCCTATTATAATGCTGTCACTGACAGACAGACAGGTGGGGAGATTTCCATTTTATGGTATAGGGAGGACAGATTTGTGATTAAAGCATAGATTGGGTCTTAAAGCATTCTAGCTCAGATTACATCTTTTGATACAAACTTTGTACGGGTGTCAGTTTAGACTTCACATTGCCTGTATATTTATTTTTTTTCATTTTCTCTGTAAGGACAGCAGTCCTCTGTCTACCTAGATGTCGTAAAACCAAAACTGTTTTTTGCAGTGGAGCTCCAAACTTTGCTGTAATCTGAAATTTAGGACTCCAGTTAAGGGATGCAGTTGTGCAGGTGCCTAATCCCTGTGGGAAATCAGACTAACAGTGTATTCAGTGTGTCTCCATGCACCCACCTGATGCTGAAGAAGGAACACATATCAGAGAAATTCAATGTACCAAGCAATGCATCTATTAGCAATATGAAATTTGCAAATTTTGGTGTTGGGGGTATGTTCATATTTCAGGGTATTGCTAACCCTGCACAAGCAAAAATGAATAGTCATCTTTTGGTGCTGCACAGACAACAGCAAATTTAAAGGGCAGCTTCAGTAGAGTTTGAAATGTGTATCAACATCTTAAAACTCTTATTTGAAACTATTACTTTTTACTAATGTTATCTGACATAAAGACAATATATTTTGATGTTCATATTTAGTTGTTGTGGGTTTATATCTCATCTTTTATGCTGTTCATCTTGCCATGAAATCAGATTTCTTTTCACCTGAGAGTAACATGCCTTGTTTTATTTTAACCAACATTTTGTGCACTGGGCAGATGTGTGGCCCCTCATATCATGTTCAGTCATTTACACTTACAGTATTAGTCAAGCAAAGATTTCTACACCAACAAAAGAAATGAATTTGTGATGCTTTGTCAAGCAAAACTTTTTTTTTCCAATTAGTAGAAAGTTGTTTTTTAATTGTACATTAAGAAAATTTAAATGGCTCCTTGAGAGCCATCTGATGTCCTTTGCTTACAATTTTAATATTTACAAGAAAGGCAAATTGTGTCTGTAGGTGTTTTCTCACTTTTATATACAGACTGTAAAATAGGTCGAGGAGGAAAAGAATCAACTGAAAGAAAGGAAAAAGTGAGAAGAGGCTTGAAGAAATGGCCCTTGCATTTACCACTTCTCCCAATAGCAGTATCATCAGAAAAGTTCTTGTTAGAAATAACTGCTTAGCAGTGTTAGCCAATTTATCCTGGTTGTGCTTGCAGATCATGGAGATAGAGCACTAAAGGTGGAAATTTCTGTGCAGGTGTCTGGGATTGCTGCAGTCTCTGTCTCCCTGGGACTTTTGTCATATTGTCCTAGTCAATGCAGAAACTATCCAGTAGATTTACATTAATTTCCTCCTTTTATTTTTCTTCAAAGACAGCTTTCAGAAATACATTTTTGTTCCTCACTGCCTCCAAATATGTATTTCAGTCTTAAATAGATTAAACTCAAGGGATGGTGTAGAGTCCACATCCCTGGTTTCTATGGTAGCAAATGGAATTTATTCCAAGAATGCCTGCATGAGTTAATATGAGGTACAATCGCAAGGTGATCACCTAGAGGAGGACTCTGGTTTCTTGACACTGGAAAATCTTACTTTTATTTAGTCAATGATTAGGGAATCAGTATGGGGACAGAGAAACTAAATCCTGGGATTTACACTGCCCACGAGTGTCCTGTTCTGACATGTGAGACTGTATTTGCCTGCTCCTGGTAAGGAACTAGGGTGAATCATTTCATTAGGTTAATAAATAAGATGAAAGAGCATGGATGTTTGCTATAGGCTTTGTTAACTTTAGGTAAAGAGACATTTCAGATTCAAAATAGAAGGAATAATGCAGTATATCTTCATCTGTCATCCCACAACCTACAAAGACACCCAAACCAAAAATCCCTTAAGACAAATGGGTTTGCTTCTGTCTAGAGGTAACATTCATAGTGCTTCCCTCCCTAATGGGGTTGAGCAGTTTACTAGACAGCTTAATAATGCACAGCAATGCTTCACCTACTCTCCAGTGTCCACCTATGCTAAAGCCAAGTGCAGGTCTGTCTGACTTTCAAGCAGTTTATAGCCTGATCTGCTACTTTTATAGACATCTTATAAATATATTAGCTGTGTGGATGTCTCTGTGCTTGTGCCTCATTTTAGGAATTAAATAAGTCTTGATTTGAAGCCTTTTTGGGGAAGGTTGGTGGTGTTTTTGTGGGGTTTTGGGTTTTGTTCCTTGTTTTTTTTTTTTTCTCCTAGGGGTAAATTAAGATTAGGCTTCTCACAGCAAAATAACTGAATCTATGGTTAGGCTTATAGCATATACTTGAAAATTCTAAAGAGAGTGATAGCAGATTAAATCTCAGCAGATATAGGTTTCAATATGCCAGTATTAAAAAGCATGTTTCTGGTGGAAAGATCAATGTTTCTAATGTTTTTCATACTGGCTGAATTAAAGCTATATCAATATTTTATTATTCACTTTTCTCATGTTGATAATCAATATGAATTTTATGTGAATCCAAATGAGAATGCCTAATCTATTCTAACATACTGTGGTCTGGGTATTTTTCCCACAAGAAAGACAACCTTTTTTAATGTGTTTTTGTGAATTAATTTGACATTCTAGAATGAATTATTCAAATGTGTTTTCTGACTTGTAAGCAAGCTTTTAGTTCATGTCTGTTACTCAGACATAACCTTTTAAAGGTCATGAGCTTTCTTTTACATATTCAACAAGTGTGTTTTTCATTGTAAATCTTGACTTTAAAAAAAAGCCCCACAGTAATGTGCAAATAGGAAGTCTAAATCTTTTCTTCTACAGAATCCTTATAAATAAGGAGGGGAAAGTGCACTGGCTTTTATTTTTCATAATTGGAACAGATCTCTCACGGATATAACAAACCAATTTATCTGTGAAGCTTTTCATAAGATTTTATTAAATTCTCAGCAAAGTGACTGAAATTTTGTTTGAAAGACAATACTTACTTTTTAATATGTTATTTTGTCCCCTAGGCTGTAATTAGGTTGTGTTTAGATGGATTCTTCATATTTTACTTTTCTTCTTTTCTTCACTCTTACTACTGGGCTGTGCCTTGGGTGATGCCTTAGTTTAGAATAACAGGCTTTAGTGTCTCCACTGCAGAAGCCCACAAACAACCTTTATTTTTCATGAAGACCTTATCTGGCAGCTGTTAATTTCCAAATAACATTACCTTTCTACCATGACATCACTAAAATCTGATCCTTCATGCACGTAGATGAAGCCTGAATCCCAAAGTTACTCTATTAAAAGTTCAGAGAACTGCAACCTTCATTATTTTAGCCTTCAAAATTATTTTCTGTAAATCATTTTGCCTCTAACTTGCCTTCTTAGCTTGTTGTTCTGGGCTGCCACTTTAGAGCATTAATGTATGAATTCTTTGGCTTGCTTGTCTAATTCAGTCCTCAGGTGCAGCCTGGATAGAGCAGATCAGCTTAATACTGACTTCAGCCTCTGTACTGTACCCAAGCCTCAGTTTCTCTACTTAACTACCAAATTCTCCCACAAATTCTTTTTCCACATTGTCCTGCCTTTTCTCTGAAGCATGAGTAACTTTTCAGCAAACCTGGAAAAGTCCTAGCTTATCGACTTCCAATCCTTTTTTGCAGGTCATCTCTACCATGGGCCTAAAAAACCCAGATTTGGTGGTAAAGCAGATAATCCAAAACTATATTTTCCAAAATATTTTTTGTTCCATATAAAACAATGCTATCCACTAAAATCTGTGCAGCTAACAGAGCTTTCTTGTTCCTTTTCTGACATTATTCACTTGCCTAATTATTTTTTATAAGTATACTTTTTTTCTTCTTCTACATTTTATAATACTGAAGGGCTTTGGGGGCACAGGTGGAAGTCTAAATATTTGGACCTCCGATAGTTGTTACAATAGTTGTTCAATTGTCACTGAAACTGACACACATTGTTATTGGGCCACTCCAGCCATGTGATAACATGTAGTATACATGATTTATATAACTGGGAAAATAAAGTGGAAATTAGGTGGAATACATTTTTAAAAAGACTCCTTGTCCCCTATTTTAGTTGTATGTGTATATTTAGCATTTTTTTATTGTACAGAGGCTAAAATTATTCCATACTTGCTTGGAAAAATATATATTTTTGGGGCTGGCTAGCATAAAAAATAGGAGAACTATTGTTGAGCCACATGACCGCCCTGAATACCAACTCTTCATTTACAGTCTGGTTTTGTAATTGTTATAAATGTATAAAGATTTATAAATGCTTTGAAGGTGTCCTATTTTAGTATAATCCCTGGGACAACAGCGTCTTGTCTTGGTCAGGATATTACATGCTCTTAGAATATAAATAGCAAGTAAATAATTGTGCCACTGGAGTATACTTGATAAAACTTCCAATGCCAATCGGAACATCCTCAGACAGATCCCAGAGCAGTAATATTTATTTGCATTGTGATGATCTTCAAAACATCTCAGCAAGCCTGGTGCATCAGGAGACAGTTTCTTTCCTGGAATACAACTGGGAGAGTTAGTATGTATAATGTATATATTAGCATAATGTTTTCTATACTATGTGTACATTAATGTGTCTATATATATGTAGGCTTCTGGGCAGTTTTCTTCTGAACAATAACACTTATCACTCCCAGATATTTTGCCTACTGTTTTTTTTACTGTGGTGGCAATCTGGCTTTACAACACAAAAGTTTGTTTCTCTACAGAGTAGCTAAAATAATCCCTGTTAGAGGAATACTTAGTTAGCACTAGATTGCAGTTTGGTGTCAATTTCTTACTGGGAATTACGTGTTTCTTCATGAACCATCTTTTGAATTTCTTCCATTTTCCCCAGGAGGAAATTAAAAATCCACTCAGTATGTGTGGCAGGGCAAGGTTTTGGGTAATGAGTGATTAGGGTCTTATTTCCTTTACTTTGTGTTGTGATATACGATGAGCAAAGTTCATTCATCTCCTTAAGGCAGATGTGGCACGCTTTTCCAATTTGTGCGGTTTGCGTTATTGAGATGGGGATATATAAATTCTTAACTCCTCCCTTGCTGGAAGGAGAAGCCAAACTTGCACAAGTGAGGGATCAGATCATTTGTTCCTCGTTATTACATCTGATTCATCACTGCTGCAGGTTTTCTTTGGGAAAGGTAACCTGATGACTCAGCTAGGGTAAAGTGCTTAGTGTCACATCAATTCCACAGATCATGACCAAAAATATTCTGTGTATGTTAACCAAAATGCACTTGGAGTGAGGGCATGAAAGTGCTGGTTTGGGCTGAGTTCCATAGTGATACGTATAAAACCTGTATGGGAGCAAGGAAAAATTGAAACTTTAAATGTGTAACAGTAGTCACTCTTATTAATAGCAAGAAAATAAAAGAAAGCTCTTAAATCACTGACTACTGGGGAAAAAAGGTAGAATCAGTCAGGTACCAGCTGAAACACCTTCCCCTGTGAAAGGTGATTGGCACTAACTCAGATAATGGAGACTCTCCAGCTAGATAAAGAAAGGTTATTTCTCTTTAGAGTACTTCCAATTCAGTGATTTTTAATTTTCTTTTTTTTAAGAATTGGATAACCTTCAAAAGAGTTAGTCTCCATTATTGAAAGTTATGTGTCAGCCATTTGATTACAAAATGAGACAATGCACAGGGTTATAAGGATTATAATAATTTATATTTAGGCAGCTAATTAATTAAGTAGTTTAGTTCTCAAAGCAAGCTTTTAACAAACTCATCAGAGATAAAAATGGAGTTAAGTGCAGCAGTTTTATTGAAAAAGTCCACAGGTGTGTGCAATTCCTTTATTAAAATGTTTCCAAATACATTGGAATAGGAGCAACTGGTGATCAAGAGATATTCCTTTTTTAAACATTTTTATTTCCGAAATTATACAAACATTGGAAAACTTTCCTTTTCCTCCATTTCAATTAATAATAATTCCGTAGTGATAAGTTATAGGTCTCCCTTTTCAAGCTGCAATCCCACTTTTCTCAAGGTGGCATTTTGCATCTTTGATAATTAAAAAAAAAACAAACCAAAAACATCAGTCATATTTACATGTGCTTAAGGTTGCATAATTAAGCATCATACAGGTTCTGAAAATCAGTGGTTTTCAATACTCAACCAGGTGGGTTGAAGGTTTTAAATACATACATAACTGCATACATGTGATTTAGTAGCCAAGACACCCTCTGCTCCCTTCTATGTTCAAGGCTATATATAAACTCTGTGCTAGCCATGGCAAAGGTTTGTTTTAGTAAAGGTACTCACTGAGTGAAAGCAGCACTGACAACAGCTATTGCTGATCAAGGACATGAATGGGCAGAGAATTATGTGTGTATATACAATAGAGGGACTAATGTTTCAAAATTAACTTGAAACTCTTATGTAAAAATAATGTCTAGAATAAAAGCTATTTCCTGTACTGGATTAAAGAATAAAAGTCCCCACAAACATTTATGTAAGGAAAAAAGTGGAGCTCAGCATGGGAAAAGAACAATAGTAGAAGCACATGGATTAAATTCAGAAGCTGATCTTGCAATGTATAATTACTGGAGATTCAATTGAAATATAGCAACATTATCAATGGGAAATGAAGGTTACAACTGCAGAGGACACATACATTACACTTTATGAGCTATTATATTGGCCATACAGATTTGTCTATGTTATTTTATTGAATCCTTAAGGCTTCTCTAATATCTTGCATGACAGTGCTGTCTGTTTGGATCTTCCATGCATGAGGGAGAGGGGCAATTTTTCAAGAAAAAAGAAAATTAGGTTTGTCCACATTTCAATTACAATAGCACATCCAGAGACACAAAATAAAAGACAAAACTTTATGGTACCTTTTTGCATTATTTTGGCCCCCAAAAGATGCATGCACTAGGCTTTATGTACTATAAGGTATTATAATATTTACAGCATTCTACATGTTACAGCTCTTAAAGGGATGGCAAAGGGTAAGGTCTGTTTTCATCTTGGTGAGAGTAAAAGTTAATTTTCCTTGCTTAATAATACCTATTCAAAGTGAGAGATGACTCTTCCAGAAAGAAAAGCCCACAGAGAATAAAGCTATGGCATAATTATAGCCAATGTTAACAAACTGTACAGCACTTTACCTGGGAATTCTCCTCTCTCTCACTCCTGTTTGGAATCACAGGATTGATTCCAAATATCAACTATTAAGTAATGTTGCTATGCTCCCCTTGCCCTGTTTATCTCTATTCCAGCAGGTATAGGTGTATATTACCTATTGACATTTTATTTTTAAATTATTTTGGCATGTGGAATGGACATGTAATTCACAATAACCTGATGGCAATTTTTGGAAAAATGATATGACTGATACTTATGGGATTATGGCACTAAATAATTCAGATCACTAAAAAGCGCATCATAAATACTTCAAGTGGATTTAGGAAACCATCTCTCTAAGAAATTCAGTGAGTAAGGCTTGTATCACTGATTTACTACTGCTTTTAAAGGTACAGATATGATACCCAATACACCAGGTTAAACAAGCAGAAGGCAGTTGGGAAGAAGATGCGGGCATAGGAGTCCATTTTGGCAATGCGGATGTGTATTCTGCCGTGCCTCCATGCTCCCGTCCGACAATCCTCAAAGCAGCAAAAAAAACTGGCACAGTCCTTGCCATCAAGACACTCATACCCATATTCTTCATCCCTTTCTTGGAGGTGTGTAGCATTGTTCATTTGAATAGTAGCTGATCGGGGGCGGATGTCGATAGTAGGTGCCTAAGGTGGCGTAGCAAAAAAAGAAAAAGATGGTAGATGGAGAAACTTTGTTATTATCACCAGACCAGCTGAGGGATGATGGTCAGCATGTGAATGATGGTTCTGCAGGGGGCTACATGGAAAAATTGCTGAGGTGTTCTAGTGGCGATATTACCTTGAACTCATAAAAATCAGTTGCATCATACCCTTTAGAGGAAAGCAACACAAATCAATCTAAAGTTAACAGCTATGGGCAATTAGCTTCAAAGGTAAACTGAGTAAACATGAGAGGTTAAATGAAACATCCAGGAATATAATTGATTATATTTTTGATTTTTGTTTTATAGTTTACATAGCTGCTTGATATCTGAATTTATGTATTGCACATGAAAGGAACTGCATCAATTGTTTATGCAGTATTTTAAAAGGTGTGGTTCATGTTGAGAAAAATGCAAATATGTATACACAGGAAAAAGGCAGAAAGTCTTTTGAATAAGATTAGGAGAATCTCTATAAGACTCTCCAATTATTTGAATATATGCAGCTCACCACCTACTGATGTTCAACAGCTAGAAAGTTCAACATGTTCAAAATTTTATATAGTAGCTGTACATATATATATATATGTACATATATTTAGAATGACTTGAGCAAGTCAAACATTTAAAACACATTTGAGCATTGGGTGAATGCTGGGATGATAGGCATTCAAATTTCATGCTGATAGTTATTAGGGAAACATAACAATTCCATTCCATAAGTATGTGAATTCAATGTCATTTATTTAAGTGGTTTCTTCCCCCCTACCCCCCTGCCCTTTTAAAAACTTCTAAATTAAATCTCTGCATTTCTGAATGGAGATAAGGTTTTGATGTGGAACATAGCTAGATATATTTGCTAATTTTCTAAGTGTGTTGATCCAGTGACAACATTAAAAATCTATACGCATCTTAAACCCTTTCAAAACTCTGATTTTTTGTTTGTTTGTTTGTTTGTATTTTTGTTTGGTTTTTTTGTTGTTGTTTTTTTGGGGGTTTTTTTGTTTTCGTTTTTTTTGTTTTTCATAATGAACAGCATTTGTTTAATTGATGGTGACACTGAGGTTTTTTTGAGGTCAACATCAGAATAGATCTGGTTTTATAATTGGGAGTGAAATCACAAAGGTTAAAAATCCAGGGTCAGAGGTGAGTTCTAAAAGGGTGTATTGGAGGTTTTTAGGATGGCTGGTGCTATTGGATCCCATGGTAAATTAAGTGAGAGGAGTAGAAGTGTTTTAACATTAAACTCTCTTAATTCATGTGATCCAATAATGTTGGTCACTCTTAAACTTAAGTCAATTCAGAACCACAGTGCATTGGTATTTGGGCTGCTGAATCAACTCTACAAATTGTTTAGAAATTTGTAACCATTCTACTTAATTAGCAAGTAGCTTGAGTAGTTGTCTCATTAATTAAAAGATCAAACAAAACACCACTCTCATCTAAGCTCTAATAGTCAAATTCAGCAGTCACATGCAGTGAATTTCTATTCCAAAAAACATTATACCTTGAAGGAAAACATCCGAAGAAGCTTTCATTTTGTAGACAGAAAACAGAATCAGAGGGTTTTGTTTTAAATTAAAGAAAGGAAAGAAAGAGACAAAAATAATGTAAATTAAAAATATGTTTCTAAAACACAGTAAGTCAAACATAACTAAATTTATAGAAAGATTTTGATTACAACAATTGCAACCAGTATTTGTAACATAAAATCCCCCACATTTTCAACTTGTCACTGTCTTGTTTACATTTGGGGCAAAGACATAAGATATCAAACTCCTGTTAGATTTTCATATCCTGCAGGGATTCTAGTCTTTTATTCTGAACTGTTTTGAAAGAGCCCATTCACCATTAATAGAAGTACTTTGCTGAAAGATGACTTTTTACCTGCAGACTGTGCCCTGGACACTCTACTTTCAAGGTTTTTAGACTCTGTGATTAGGATTCAGGCAAACTTTTATACTTCTATTTATTCCCAGATGCTCACAGATGAGAAATGTAAAGAACCAGTTATTTGTCCTTGTATGGACTCCTTCAAGTGAAACAATTAGGTGCATTTAGTTTTGCCACTTTACCTCACTGCATAAGACACACATACACACAGACACTTCTGTTTCTATCTAATACAGCACACATCACTTCATCATTTTACTTTGTTTTTTTTTATTCTACCTCTCAGAGGTTTTAAATTGTAGGAAATTATAGGAATTAAAATTATAGGAATAGCATGTAGTGAACAGTTCCTTAATTGCTATTTTTTTCTTAATCGATTTTTGTGATATATTTTAAAACTAAAAGAGAATATCTTCAAAATTCCTTGAATATTTTAGCAGAGGAAATCCAAATAACTTTGTTCTTTGTTAGATGCCTGAAATGGAGATGAGAATACTCTTTATTAATATAAAACATTTTTCCTTTTTTTTTTTTTTTTTTTTTTTTAGTTTGGCTGGTTTAAGGGTATTTTGTGGTTGGTTTGTTTGTTTGCAGGGTTTTTGTTTATGGGGGTGTTTTGGGTTTGGTGGTTTTTGGGGTTTTTTGTGGTAGATGATTAGGCTAAATATTTCAGAGATTCTAGACAACACATTTGTCAGCTCATTTGCCAAAGGTGAGGGAAGTTCTGTCCTGTACCAAATAAGCATCAAATTCTTTCCCTGTGTGGGCAACAGCCCAAATCACTACTGAGGGTATTTCCAGATTTTTTTTTTATTGTTGCTATTATATACATTATTTTTACTATTGGATATCATATAGCCATAAGTATAATTATAAACTACTGTGAAATCACTTTCTAAGGCAGAGAAGTAGGTAAATAAGGTAAGAAATATAAGAAAAAGAATTTAAGGAAACAATGGAAAAGAAACAGATGCTTAAGGGGAAGTTGGAAAAAGCACACACCAAAGTTTGAATATAAAATTTTAACTGTTTTATTCTTGCTTATCCTGATAAGCAAGATAGTCATGTCAATAATGTGGACATAAGTTAAAGGCATAGAATATTCATAGTACTAATACAGAGAAACTGAGATCTTTTCCATAGAGAAATAGCAAAGCATTCCATAGCATAAATAATGGCTTGGATAGTTGTGGTTTGAAGAACACTTTGGTTAAAAAGATCTTTATCCTAAGAAATCCGCTTATCTGGCATCCAGAAAACTGTAATAAATGAGCTTTTAATACTCAAAGTGAATATTTGCATTCCTATTGTTATGAAGGATGGGTATATATGTGATAGAAAATTATGAAAAAAAAGGGAAAGTTATAAAGAGGGATTTAAATGCTCTCTCTCAGAAAAACTAATTAAATTTTAGGCCTTGCTGGTAAAAAGATACATACTGGGTTTTTCTTCTTTTTGTCTTTATCCTTGCTTGGCTTTCTGTTGCTGACAAAGTAATGCAAAGTTCCATATTCCACCAGTGCAGAGAACACAAAAATAAAGCAGACTGACACAAAAAGATCCATTGCTGTCACATAGGAGACCTTGGGAAGAGATTTACGAGCAATTGTACTTAGGGTGGTCATTGTCAGGACAGTTGTAATTCCTAGTAGATAGATAGAAAACAACAGAAAACAATATTACTTCAAGCAGCAAACTGATTTTGGCAGTTACCTCTCTCTGATTGGTTTTGAAGTGTGCCTGGACTTTAAACATACAGCAAAGATATTCAGGAGCATATTCTAGCAGTGAAATCCCAGTTCAATGGGAGATTGGGGGATTAACAGGGGTATGTGACATTTTTGCATGATCACTGCCTGTGCTGCTCAGGAGAATGCTCCGGTTAGATGAATTGTAAGAAATTTTATTTAAGGATTTGGTTTTGTCGTTTACTTCTGGGGAATCATTATTTTTATTGAAAATTGAAGTTTAGGTTTTATGTGTTCAAATGCTTAAACAGAGCAAGAGAAAGATCTACAAAAAAGTACTGTGTCATGCCTCACCATCCCTTCCCTTTCAGAACATTATTGCGTGTACTGTGGTGTGAAAAATGTCAAAAATGCATCAGAACAGTTAAAATCTACCACATTTTATGGCAAATTTCTTACCATTGGTTTTACCTTCTTAGTGGTGAAAACAGACTAATTCTCAGCAGATGGACAAGTCTGTTTTGTGTATCTAGATAAAATTTGAAATAAAAGCTGAATGCCTTCAATAATTTTGTACTTCTTTAAAGCAGATTTTATAACCTTCTTTTTAAAGAGGATGAGAAAAAAACTAAAACAATTAAATGCTTAAAGCTTTCTCTTATGGAAGCCACTAGTCCTCGGCTGTTATGTTCTTTCTAGTTAGTCTGCAATGGAAATTGTGTCACCTATTTTACACTCCAGTGCTCTGTGCCATGGTTCTGTGAAGAAACGAAAATGCAGAAGGAAAAACTGAAATAATTCTCACTTGGGTGGATTTAATGTAGAAGTAGAAAATGTGTTAAAGTTTCTCTAGCTGAATGTTTCTGCTTTATTTCTTACTGTTACAGCTGCTTTGCACAAGCAGGATTAATTTGGTCTCCCTTTGTTTGTGGAGCAGTTGGATGTGGAGCAGTTGCTAAATGTGTAGGAAATTCTAATTCTGATAAATTGTATGTCACATTTTCATGTATAATGTTTTGGATACCACCAAATTCAGTTGATTTTTTTTGCCTGAGGTCTACATTTGATTGTTGGTCTCTAAAGTGGTCATGGTGGTACATATTCCCCTCATTACCATTTGGACACACAGCCAGAAAGGTGGATTCCTTCTTGATAATTATGTAATTTGTGCAATCAGTCAACATGAAGTGGAAGTAGAACAAGTGAAAATAATTCATCCTGCCTCTAATCCACTCGTGTGTCCCCATCATCTTGATGTTTATAAAAAATACTGCTGTAATCAGAAAAAATGTGAAAGCTTTTATTGTTGACAATCTACAATAGTCAGAACCTGACACCGTAAAAAGGCAAATATAGCTTAGTCCATTTTATTCCTTGGAAATTACTGCTTTCCTCTAAATTAGGAGAGTTCATGTGAAGTTGTCTGTTGTCATATTTACAAACTGGTGATCTGCAGAGGTGTCAATTAAACATTGTAATGCTTGAAGGAAACAGGAAAGATAAACTTACCCAGTGATGTTCTGGCTGGAACTGCATCCTTATTAATCCAGAAAGAAACCCAGGACAAGACAACAATAAGCGTGCAGGGAATGTAGGTCTGAATAGTGAAATAACCCATTCTCCTGCTCAGGTTAAAGAAGACAGACATGACTACATAGTCTCCTGTAAAACAACAGCAGAACAAGATAGAATAATACGTTAAAAAACCGACATAAAATTTGCATGTAAGAGCTAGGGGTTTGCTATTTCACATCTGAGGGTTGTGTGCATAATTATTAAACTGGATCACCAGATACACTGATAACAATAAATGCATGCATCTTCTTCAACTCAGCTGGAGCTCAAGAACCAGTGAATTTTCCACATCAGGAAAATTAAGCCATGCAAATTCGCTGGGGTAACTTTGCTACATGACTGCTAGGGTAGCCTGCCTTGCATAGCATGACTTCTACCCAAGTCATTCCTCATGACCAGACCTGCCTGGTATGATCTGCTTGCAGCAGCCCAGGGTGTGTTGGGGGTCCAGCCTTCCTCTGTGTCCCCATTAGTGTGCTCCCAGCTCCACTCTCAAATGTTACATGCTTTCAGATGTACTTCCTAAATTTTTCATGTTCTTAACTGTTCTTCAGGGCTATGCTGTGTCAATTGTTCAATTTTTTTAATTTATTTTCCTGCATATCTTCTGTTGTATTTTCTACCCTAAAACGATTTGAACCTTCATTTCCTAAGCGACCTCAAAAGCTGGGGTATAAGTTACTCAGGTGTACATAATACATTGTTCTTACTCAGTAGCTTGTGATTGTCTTTTCAGGTTCTTTTCCCATCTCAAATTATTAAGTAAATTCCATCTGGGTTTAAGGACACAGCAAAGCTTCAGTTTTTTATGTGGCTTCTTTTTTGTTGTTATGGTTGTTTTTTCTGGTTTTTTTTTAGTTGGTAGTTTTTGCGGGTTTCTTTTTCTTTTTCTTTTTCTTTTTCTTTTTCTTTTTCTTTTTCTTTTTCTTTTTCTTTTTCTTTTTCTTTTTCTTTCTTTTTCTTTTTCTTTTTTGTTGCTGTTGTTTTTGGTTGGGGGTCTTTTTATCTAAACTAACCCCCCCCCCCTCCCCCCCCCCCCCAGTTCTTATCTTTACTTCAGATTACAGCACTCCTGGGAAAAATCTAAATAGAGATGACCTAGACCAAGGTATAGTGTAAGCTCTCCCTCACTCTCCTGATTCAATAGCTGAGTGTGCAAACCCAGCCCAAGGGTGCTGTGGATAACATATAAAGATACATCTGGATAGATGTATAGAGATGTGTAGAGAGAGAGCATCCTCAGTCCTTCAATTTTATAGACCATTTTCAAACACTTCTTCTTTTTTTGGTTTGGTTTTAGTGGTGATCCCCTGCTGCCTATGGAGACTTGTCTAGATTTTTCCCTTAACCCAAGGAGTGTTTTTTATACAGTAAAACATTACAGCAATATTTTTACAATATTGTATGTATTCTTTCAATTGTTTTTGTTGCTGTTCATAATGTAATCTGTATAAGACCTTTTAAAACATAAACCAATTTGTAAAGACCTTAGTCCAGTCACTGGCAGTGAAACAGAACTTTGAATTCCCTGTCATCTTGAAGATGTACTTCAGAAGGTAATTCATTCCCATAGAGCATTAGCAGTGTCCACAAGACATTTGCTACACAAACTGGAGACACTCTAGTTGCAAGTGTTTCATCTAATCAAAAACAACTCCCTCGGCTTTTCATTTTTCTTTTACTTTTCCTTCTTCTTTTTATTTTAAATACATGACTTCATTAAAAATTATGTTAAGAAAGAACATCTCCCTGCTAATAGGTTCTCAAAAGGTAAAGAGTGATATAATTGTTATAGGATTTTTCAGCCCTCACAGGTGTTATTGCACATTCCTTTATGCAAAGACTCTCTTCTTAATTGATACTTGCATTCAAAAAACCCAAACTACTCCAGAATTATATTTGTAACAAACTCTATCAGTTTCTGGTATTTAAAAGTGGTGAAATGCTCCAGAGAAATATCTTGCTGGGATTGCCAAATTTACTTAAGTGATGTTGGAATGATATAACAGGAGGTCATCTGAGATTTTGAATAACAAAAGTATTCTGAACATACAAAATAATGTGAGACCTAAGATGTGAAGTTTAGGTCTCAGTCTCAGTTGTCAACACACATACATCCAAAGCATCAAATGCATGAAGTCCCCTGTGGAACATGGACTTGACAGTACTTTGCTTTAATCACACCTTTCATGATGGAATCTCGCCCCAGCCCTGTTTTTATCCAGATTTGGTTTATTTTCTGACTCTATTTATGCACTTCTCAGCTCTTTAGCTGAGACCAGCTTAAATACTCTGTTATTTTCAGATTATATCTGTGCCTCAGGTGATTTTTCACTCCTGGTGTGATGCCTACATGTGAAGCTGTAATGTGAAGCAGTAGTTTAATAAAAAATGGCCAGACTTGATCCTCAGCACAATGTCATTTATTAGTCCTCACTTGACAAATGGATAATCTTTTCATTATTCATCCTTTTTCCCTGAGCTCTGGGTCTTGCTTGTCCGATATTGTGTACTGCAGCAAGAAAGCTTCTCAGACTGCCAGCTTGCTGTTTGGAGCACTAATACACTTTTGGAGTTGTCTAGAAATGAATGGTAATGCAACCTGGCAGTATCTTTGTAAGACAACATACTTAAGTACTCAATATTTGGCATCCTAATTAGAATATTTCAGAATACTTAGCCTTTCATCAGAGACCGTATATTCCTATCATTGATTCTGAGTTATATTTCTATTACGTGTGTCTAGTAAATAACACCTTGATAATTTTCAATTTTTAAAGAAATACAAATTTTCCCTGGAAAAATAATATTATTACACTAAGGAACATAATAACTGATCCTTCATATATTTCAACTCTTTCTCTCTTTCTCTGAATATACACATTTCTCCTACTCCTCAGTGTAGTAGCAGTAGTAGTTAGCTGTGTTTCTGTCTGCATATAGACAGGCATAGTCTTCTCCATCTGAAGATATAATAGCAAGTTAACCAGTTTCTTCAATGACATATATTTAAACCAGAACACAATACCTCAGGAAAATGGCATCCAGGTCATATTTATCCTCACGTATAAATGCTCATATTGTGTTTTCTACTAAGTGCATATTCCTCCCAATTATGTTTGGAAGATCAAGAGAAAGATCAAGAGATGCCAAGCAGCGTTCTGACTTGAGACACAGCATCTTGGAGCTGCCACACTGAATAGGAAGTTGAATATCTCTCTTGGGGCACATAGAAGAAGTGCATGGATCTAAAGTCATTTCCAGAGTAGGAGGTAATTTGAAATTAGATGCATGCATCAGTATACAGTGCTTGTGACCTTAGTAAACACTTGGTTTTATTTCTAACAACTCTGTTCCATCATAATTTACACAGACTCATAGCAGTCTGTATGAACTTTGGAAATTATGGTCTTCCTCCTGCCCTACACTTTTGTGACATTGACAGTGGTTTGAATACCAGGATTCAGGCTCTGTTAGACAGTAGGGGACATGAATTCCTGATTTGAGGAACCATCTGTGCATATGTGCTGGCCTAGGTCCCTAAGGTTCAATAGAAGAATTAGTTGTGCCAGGAAGCATAGCTGGGGAAATGTACACTGTACTTAAGTGATTTAATCAGCCCAGTGGGTGTGATCCTTCATCACTTCCTGGTTGAAGAGTCGTTTATACCTGTGCGAGGTGAATGGGGAATTATACCCATTAGTGCTCTTTTTATGCATGTTTAAGTGACTGTGCAAAGTATAAGGTACTGGGGGGAAAAAAACTCTAATTTGTAATCAGAAGTGATTTGGAAGCTAGTGCAAATGCAAGAGTAAAGAGCGGATTGATAACACCACAAGAAATTGGTGTCTTAATTATAGTTCAGGTAGCAACACTTAGAGCTAAGATTGTCTCACACTTAGTACTTTGAGATTCTTTCAGTTGTTTAAAACACTGCTGGATTTAAATTATTCAAAGAACTGCAGAAGTGCTTCAAAAATCATATATTAGACATATGGTCAAGTGGCTTGTATATGTTACTTCATTCTCAGATGGTTTTTGAGCAGGGAAAATTCATTTTTTCGTATCTGTTAAGGATATGGAATTTTGAACAGGGAAATTCAACTAGGTGAAGGTCTGGTTTTGTTATGGGTTCACATTATTAAGTCATTCATGGCTAACTTAAAAGCTTTGGCAGTAAATGTGTGCATGGACATGTCCATGTGAATAAGGTTTTTGAGAGTTTATAAGACTTCATTTCTCTCTGTGTTTCTTACAAAGCTACACACCACTGTGAATGGCACTGCAGAAACCAGATGGACAGTAGAAATGGCTCATTTCTTCTCAAACTGTGTTTGTTCCTTTATATATTCCACTACCTAAAATCTCCAGGATTTCTCTGTGTTGCTGAGAGTTTACAGCACATGAGCTCATCACCTCATGCTGACTCCATGGTGTCAGGAGTTTCATTGTGGAGCTCTTCTCCCCGAGTAATGACAAACATTCTTTCCCAGGGTCTGAACAGGACTTCTTTGAGTATTTAGTTACCTTAAATATTTTTGTCAATGTTTAGTATTATAAAAATCAATGTCTGCTTTAGTAATTCTGATAATGTTTATAATGTAGAGACTTTTGTGCTTAAAAATTTGAAATCTATGGAGAAAATAAATTATGTAGGAGAACGTTGGTACTGAATCAAGAATTTCAAGCAAAAGCTACCAAGTATCTTTATTATATTCTTTTAAAATTTAAAGTTTTTCTCTGCTACATTAATTTGTTCAACTGCGAAAAAAAAAAACGTCTGATAGGAGAAGAATAATGCATTATCCATACTCTCCCAGAATTTCTAGTCATCATTTGGTCCTTAAGGATAGACCAAATGACTAAAAGCTAGGATTGATGTAGGTTACAGATTATATGGTATGTAATAGGCACAGTTTTGTTAGTGCAGCAAATAACACCACATGGTTGCTATCAACCACATCCTACAGACACAGAGATGCACCAGCTGTCCAGATTCCTCATAGGCTCTTATCCCCTAAATTTACACAGAAACCATACAAAGAGCAAGCACTTTTAAAAATATTTGTTTAAAAAGACATGTGAAAATATAGATAGAAATGGAACCGTTTCTCAAAATTACTTAATGTAAACAAGTATATAAATAAACATAGTTCTAGATGGGAAATTCTCTTCAGTTCTTCCTGGATGGACTACACATAGGGGGAAAAGCAAATTTAAAAAAACCTCGTGCCACAGGAGGGCACTGTCACCTCAGAATAGAAATAAGAAAAGCTTGCAAGTCTGCCAGTGGAAAATCCAATCTTAAAAATTTCTAATTATTCTTGCCATTTAGTGTTTATACAAACACTGAAATGGCACAACTGACTTGTGTGGGTCTGTTGTTAGAGGAGCACTTTTAAAGACTAAACAAACTCTTGTGTGATAGAAATATCCCCAAAGTAGTATCACCTTTGTACTACAAGTAATGAATATAAACTGCATCAATTGTTAATGAAGAACAACTGTGGCAGCAGAATTTGTCTTCTTTTCCTCATAAATAGCTAATAGATACATCCTTGTTCTCTCTCTCTCTTTTACTGTTAGCATGGCCAGCAGTCTCCTTTTCTCTTAAGCAGAGAACACAGCTAGTACTCATGGTTTATTTTAAAAGAAGGAATAGGTAAATGGTAGCTTGATGGAATAGATGTGTTTTCTTGGGTGTAGTCATGGTACATGGAAATAGCACTAAAACCATGGTGCATGAAGTCTATGAACATCTAAAGGAGCTTCTAAATTTCTCTACTTCTTAAAAAGTTGCTTGATTAGTACAGACTATAAAAATAATAGTAAATGAGACCAAAAAGATTCAAAATGCATCCTTCTTCATAAGAGTCAAGCTTGGTGCCATTTCTACACAGATATTCTGCAATTACAGAAAATAACTAATTGGTAAACTTGTGGAGCATTGCCTGTAAAGCAGCTGAATTCCTTCCCACTGCCTGCCCTCCTGGCATTCTGGAGGGCAGCGAGGTTACCCAAAAGATGCTTCAAGAGGAGAGAAAATGAAAGAAAAAGGAAAGAATATGGACAAAGCCTTTTCTCTTTCATGTCAAATCAGCGGTTGGTACCAGAGCTCTGGTGTATGTTCTGTTCAGCAGTGGCTGGAGGCAGATTCCTGCCCCCAGAAAAGGCAGAGAATGGGAGATAGGAATCAAACCTCTCTACCAAACAAAGCAAGTAGCAGACTGTGGATTGCATTGTACAGTGCAGCTCTAATATAGGATGAAAAATCAAGTAAATAGCTTAAGACTGGTGGATTTGTCCTGATGCATCTTCATTTGGCTTTTGTGCCCATCTCTTTTCTTGCCTTGACAGTGTCTATATTTGGAGTTTTGCTGGCATTTACTGTCCTGGTGAGGGTACTGAGTCAGCCTGCAGATACGGTTCAGTGAGATGTCTTACACTGTTACAGTGGCATAAAGAAAACACGGTGTTTGTTCTAAACACACTTCTATATCTTCTATGAGGATTCAGATTTAACATATTCCAATAATTATCTTGTGTGAAACCTAAAGTGATCTATTTTTCTTTCATTTTCCAACAGATCATAAAATTTGTAAATCTGTCAAGTTTGGTACCAATGTACTTCTAAAACTGGTCTTCTGTCATTGGTCTTTATACTCCCTCTTACAGTGCAATGTTTTTTATCTATATGGCAAAAAAACCAATTTTGGCTGAAGTATTTGAGCACTGGGCACATGACTGAATTCATTTTCATAAAGACAGGACAAAAATTTGGTCCCAGTACTCACCATGAGCTGATATGTATGAGATTTATTTGTTCCCATAACCAGAAATGAAAAGTCCGGGGAAAAGGTAAAACCAGAGGGAACACTGTTCCCTAGGTATCTGACCACGAGACCTTCTCCTTATGTCATTCTTTTCCAAATGTCCTTTTCATCGGTTCTGTCCCTCACAGCTTTTTGTTCTTTCATTGACGTATTTTCAGATTGCGTAAGGGCCAGAGCGTTAAAAAAAAAAAAATCGAGTCTCCTCCTTTCCAAAAATGTTCAATAATCTCTTTCCCTCTGAGGTTTGTGACACTAATTGTGTCATAGAGAAGTCATGATGCAAAGTAAAATGGCTTAAATATTTAGCCTTTAGGACAAAGAAAGAAAATGTGCCATGGCATCCCAGGTATTTGCTTTTAACAGACTTGCACACAGAAGCAGTGCCATTCCCTACCTGACTGCTGGCATTACATAAAGGATGGGGTGAGCCATGGTCATTGCTGGTACAGCACAGCAACATAGTACTGAGTGGTTTCCCCAAAATATCTGATAATAGAAATTCTTCATATCCATTTCTAAGCTGTGATTATAGTTTGATTATGCAATGAGGTAAAACAATATGAAGATTTTTACAAAGTTTGAGCGATAATCCCTTTGTATAAGATTATCTCTGGGGTTCAGATAGCTACAAGGCTGGTTTTCAATTTACATTCCAAGGGGTGAATCCTAACTGCAATGCACAGCTGGATGGAGGGCTGGGGATGGGAGGAGATCTGACTTTTTTTTTTTTTTTTTTGCGGGGGTGCAGTTTTTAAAAAGTAAGGAAGTAAGGTGTATGTCTGTATGCTAATATGTCTGACATTAAACACCTTGATTTCCTGTGGGACCAGGCAGAAGAGAGCTGCAATTAGTTTATGTTTGTGAAATGACAATTTCGACTGATGAAACTTCTGCAAAATGAGATGAATCATTACACTCATCCAAGCAAATGAAATTTCTTTATGTATGACATGACTTTCTGCCCAACAGTTCTGAATTTTGTTTGGTCCTTCGTCACCCATTGCACTTGAAGTGCTGTTTTCTCAGTTCATTTGACAGAATGTGTTGCATTTCTCATTAGTTTCTAATTATAGGAGGAAAGAATGTAATGACACTAGGCAGTAATTAAAATCTATTACTGTTGTCTGCACCTTCTCTTTGAAATCACAGAGACAAGATTTAGCCTGAGAATTTTTTGTTGCTGAAAAATGTCAGTGTGTGGAAATGTATTGGAGGATTGAATGTAAACTTAGGTGTGTTTGTTTCTAAGATTTCATCTGTGAGTGCCATTAGTCTGAAAAGGAAATGAACATTACTAACCCCATATATTTACCCATTATATGATTTTTTTCCTGGTTTGTGACATAATCACAACTTTTTTTTACTTGTCTGTGAAGGTGAATAAGCTATTGCATTGGCATTAGCAAGCACAGGAGGGTTTTTAGTGTGTGGAATTAGTATTCAGATGTGACAGCAGCAATAGGTTGCAATGTCTGTGAGGGAACCATTATGCTCCAGTGTGCAAATAATCTTCAGGTTATAGTGCCTTCTGCTCTCTTTCCTCTTCCCCCTTTGCCTAGGAAGCATCAGCCAAGGATGAGAGCTCAACGTCTCATCTCTGAATGCTCAGGAGTCATTCTGGTTCTAAAGAACTTGTTTGACTCACTGTGATAAAAAGTCCATCCAGTTCAGAGATGAGAAAAGGTGAGGATGACAGAAAATCTCAAGTAAGGAGAGAAAGTAGAGAATCATAATTCCCAGGCAGCAGCACCAGCTGGGGTGCTGTTCTCTTAGGAATTTTTCTGTGCCTGACACATCCTGTGTCCTTGGCTGTTTTGGTTGTCTGGTTATTATCTGAATACCTCAAGGATAGATGTCTTCTTCAAGAAAATTATGGACTCATAGCAGGACTCTGTGCATGTTTAAAAAAATTGCTTACTTAATTTTGATTATTTAACCCGTTGCCATAATAACACAGGTTTTGATATAATGCAATCACCAATATAAGCAACTAAGAAATATGTTTTATTATATTTCATTCATCTCAAGGTATCCAGATGGTATAACCACTTTCTGACAGCATTCAAACCTGCCTGCTGCAGGGAGAACTGGAAATAACCTCTGTTTCTGTACTTCAAAGCATGAAGTACAACACATCCCAGGTACTTCAGATCAAACACACTATCAGATTTATGAAAAGGCATGGAATGACTATTGTCAAAGCTATGCAAATTTTATCATGTTGAAATTTTCATCAGTTTGTGTCTGGGAAAGAACGCACAAAATGGTGAATGTTTTTGTTTTATGGGGTGGCAAAGCACATGACCAATACCATACTGTGGGTCAACATATTTAGACTTTCTAGGTGACTCTGCAAAGGATTTGTTTGAAAAGAGAGCCTGGGGAAGTGAGGAGTAATAAGAGAAATGTAAGATGTAAAAATGGGAATTAAATAAATGTGACACCACTTTGAGGTCTAGGTTAAAAACTGCTTATAAAAATTAGATACAAGCCTATTTGTTGAATGTCACAAGAAAAAAAGTATTTAATCATTTTGGTCTAAATAACAATAGTCTTACATATGTGTTAGAGAACTCCCTTGAAATTAATACCATTTCATGAGCTTTGTGCAAATCCTGGTTGCTGAAATAATTGCACGTGACTAATGTAGTTCATAAACACACCTTCTCAGATTTGCTTTTATATCTTTATGAATTGTCTTGCATGGCAGAGGTCATTCTTGAATTCCTCTGAATGCCTTTAATTTGGAGAGAATAGGAATTTGAAGATACAGTACATTTAGTCTTTGGTTTTGATGTTTCCAGTTATTTTAAGGGCCAATAGTATATAACCTGAGGCTACAATAACACTCAGTCTTTCCTTCTGCTTCTTCTCCAGAGGAAAGAAGGCACGACTGCGTGGAGGCAATGTTCTGCAGAGGAACTGAAGATTTCACAGATTCATTCTGTCTGAACGCCCCAGCAGAAGAAATATTTATACAAGGGAGTACCACTCAAACACCAGCACCTTGCTTCCAGTGAGTATACAAGAAGACAACTGGGAAGACAGTACCATAAACAAAGATCCCAAAGGGCACTGAGAGGGAGGGATATATCAGCCTTTATTGCTCAGCTCCCAGCATTAGATAGACTCTTTTTCCTTTTTTTAGTGTGTCAATTCCATATAATTTTAGTTTCTGTTAAATATTTTAATATTTATTCTGTTAATATTTTTCTGTTAAATATTTTAATATTTATTCATCAGTGGATATTGAGTTTTAAACCCCCAGGAAACCAATTCAACTAACCAAGGAAAGACTAAATTTCACTTGAGTATCAGACCCTGGGAGGCATAACATCAATGAGCAAAAGTTATATAGCTCAGACCCAATGCAGTGTGGTCACCTACCAAATGTTGTGGGCTTCAGAGAGCTCAGTAAGAACAGAAAATGCCTTTGAGCACAAGAACCCAACAAAGATACATGGTAAAATGTAAATGGTCCTGTTGGAAAACACCGTAGCCAAAAATATTTCAAAGAATCAGTGTGGATTTATTGATCAGGGACATCAGGGTGGGGTGACAGGTTGGTTGCAGAAATGATGCAGTGGTCATTCACTCTCTGGGATAGTCATGATGTTACTTCAGCTCCCATAAAGAGAAAAGGATAGTCAAAGCCCAAGAGGTAAAACAATAAAATTGCAGGCACGAACTTCTCACACCCAACAAAATATTTGCTTTGAAGGGGCTCATGAGTTCCCAGGAAGTGATGTAAGTATGGAAACGCCATCCAGTTTCCTTCAGGAGACCAAGATTCCCACCAGGCAAATGCAGCACTGGTCCTCCATGGTGCCATGCCCAGCAGCAGGGTCTGCTCCTGGCTTAGCCCTACTGACTACATTCCCTAGGAAGAACTTCGTTGTTCATGTGCACATACTGCAGGTGGGAGAGAGGAGCCAAAAGAGCATTTAAAATACTGCTTTACCCTGTTCTACTCTACTGAACTCACAGGTTTAATTTTAAACACAGTTTTCAGTTTTTAATTTGTCAATGATGGCAACGTTTTCAAATTGCATGCCAGCAGCTCCCAGGCAGATCAGTTTTAAACATGTTATAATTTCTAGATGTTCAAAAGAAGATGACCTGTTGCAGTTTGCAAAATGGACACAACTGGCACCACCACCAGTCCCTTATAAAACTTTTCATGCCCCCTCTCAGCGGACATCTCACAGGCAGTTCCACACAGCACTGACTCCTTCTCTCCACAAGTTTCCTTCTGTGTGACTGGCTAACCCCAACCTGTCCCTTACTCAGCCACATCACCCTGTCTGTCCTCACACACCATCTCACCTTGGCTGTCCCTTGCACAACTGCAGCTCCCTGTCTCCCTGCGGCACAGGCAGCAGACTCCAACTCTCAAACCACAACTGATAACCACCTAACCCACTCTTCTGTAGCACCCATCTTCACTGGCCAGCTAAGGCTGCTTCCCCTCCTCAGTAATCAGCACAGCTGTAATTCACCAAGGAAAATTGCCTCCTGCACTATCTTACAAACCATCCTCCTACAATGACTCATGGTAGTTTTGGGAAAATACATGTTTCACTCATGTCGTTTCCTCCTTGATCCTGAAATCACTATGTGAACACATTTTCAAGCCAAGTGAATGTTGGAAAACATAAATACAGGTGTAAATAATGTTTTTCAAGCAGCTCTGAACACAAAAAACTCTGTTTTTTTCATTTGGATTACCTTGAGCTAGAAACCTTGATTTTGGAATACAATCCCAATATCATAGGAATTTTATCTCAAAGGAAAAAGAGTTCATATCTCCCAAGTTTACATTTTCAGAGTAAATGAATAAAATGATATAAAATTAATATTCTTCATTGCCCTTTTCTGGAAAGCTACTTTTTCCTTTAAATTGAATTTTATATTGTATCGCAAGTTATTTTTATTATTGAGTTTCTGCAGCACTGCATTCAGATAGGCATACTAATGATTATCATACATTTATTTTTTTATTTTAGCTTTTTACTCTTTGCACTATTCTCTAATAACAAATTCTTTTATTATACTTTTTACTTTCCTTGTCACCAGGGGGAATTTTTTTTCTCTTAGAATGGAAGGATATCCAAAGTTTTTCCTATACCTATCCTTGGAAGTATGCTAGTTTTTCTCTAAATATTGTCATAGAGTTGTTGAAATAATTCTTGTTTTTTGAAATAATATTGGGGAAAAATTAAATTTCTTCATATTCAATAATATTTTTGCTTTTTAATAAAATATGTGCAATAAATATAAAATAATAAATAATAATTCTTATTCAAATAAAAATGAATAAAATATAAAAATAAAAATAATAAATAAAAATAGAATATTCTATAAAATATATTCCATTATATAAAATTATAGAATATAAGATATAATAAAAGTATAGAATTACTCAAGCTTTAGCACTAGAGCAAACTGGAGTGACAGTATGCTGTAATGAATGCTCTGGTTATTGCTCTTGCTTTTGTATAACCAAAGTCAACATTTGCACTTAGAAAGTCCTGCTGTTTCACCTTAGGATTTCGTAGCAGGGACAATGTACTAGTTCTGCTTCAGACCAGACACTTGCAACCATAAGATAAAGGAAATTTTGATGAACTACAAGGATGGTTAGAAGCATTCAAACTTGTTTTCTTCTGTTTTTGCATAAGTATTACAGGGTAGCAGCAGAAGATAATCAAATCACTGCTAAGTCTTTGTTGACTGTGTGTTTTTGCATTTTGCATTAGTAGAGATGGAGTGTTAGGTCAAATAGTTATTGCTCTCTATAACTTGAATGGGCCAACAAATATCAACAGAACACATTATTTGCATTAGTAAAATTTTTTCATAACTTTCCCAATTCTTGGAACAATAGACAAGAAAGAAAAAATAACAATTACTGACTAGTTTCATAAATATTTCTAGTCTCTAGCATTAAGAAATACAAAGGGTGTTGTGGCACTTTACACATTAAATCTTGAAAAATATTTTCAAACTCTCCTATGTAGGGCATGGTACAAGAAAGTATTATTACATAAATTTTATCCTGCAGCTCTTTAGCCTTAATTATGCAAACTTCTTGAGAGTAGTAAAGAACTCACTTAATAGACTGTATCACTTTTTGAGATAAGTGGCTTATTTTTAGCATCTGTAACGTACATTGAAATGAGGGCAATTATGCCTTGTTTCAAAAGGCAGTGTGCAAACACACTATTTATAATTCAGAATTTTTTTTAACAATACAAAACAAGGGAGTTAAAGTTTGAGAAACATATAGTGATGGTGACAGCTATTTGAACATTACGACCGTGCTTAGTGTTAGGCTACTATATTCCTCTGTGAGAAGGTGTTATCAGCATTGTAGGATGGTATTTGGAATTGTAGGTAACATGTATCTAAAAATGTAAGTAGAATATTTTGTAGTCACAAGTTACAGCAGAGAGCTTCAGCAGTTTGTACATCATGTACACACTTTCATTTAACACCCTAGTGTATTTTCTTTTCTCCCATTTTATTTGATAAAAATAATTAACAGTTAATCTCACTGCGAAGGTCTCTTCAAAGTTAGTGAAGTTAATTTAGTTTTATTTCCTTTTTACGTGTCTTTTTTAACATATGGCTGGATTTGAGTATTATTAGGTCTCATGGATGCTGCCTGGCTCTTGTTACATGTGACACAGACTTATTGTCTTATTTTCAACCAGCCCTTCAATTATATCTATTCAAATACAGTGACAAAATAAATGAGCATCTTAGATAGGTAGGTTACTAAAAATGCAATGTAATGACAGGGGTTTGAGAAACTAGAAACTGCACTAGCAAAGTGAAGGGATTTAACTGTGCAAGAACAGCCTTAGAGGAATATGTTTATTATTTAGGACATATATGTGCCTCAGGCAAAACTAAACCTATCTCAAATGAACTATCCCTACTCTATGCACGATATGAACAGTAAGATGTCCTCATCTTCAAGCATCCTAATGATTTAATTTTTCTCCACTAAGAAAGGAGTAAGATGGTGAATAATAAAATAAGGCCAAGGGAATTATCTTATAATCATTGTACTGCAAAGATTTTTTTTTGACATAAAAAGGATCTGGAAGTGAAACATCAGTACAGAAATTGACTGTCAGTTCTCCACTGATCAGTTTACAGGCTACAGAGATTATCTAGTATGCTGCAGATGAAAGGATGAAGTGCTCAGGAACCTTCCAATTTATCATAGGATTGCTTGAAGTTTAGTTATTTGAACAGTGCACAAAAAATATAAAATATTTATAGCAGTGATTTCAACATGCTTATTATCTATTTTAAAAATGCTCAATATTCAGATTTATTTAAATTCTAAAGTAATTATGACTATACATTTTTCTTCCACTACTATGTCACCTTTTTGAACCAAGATTTTTCCCTGCAATTCATAATAATTAGATCTAGCTGCTACTGGCAAAAGTGACATTACAATTATTTTCTCTTGTGATGTTTCTGAAAGTCACTCAGTGGTTGGAGCAGGATGATTTCATTGCCAAACAGGAATTAGAAGAGAGTTGGGATTTGTTTGAGAGTTGGGATGCTTTGTTTCAATGAGTCACAACTGCTTATGAAATATATTCATAGGGGCATCGCAAAAATTTTTATGCTTAGTTATGTCCAGGAAGTATTTTAAGATATAGGCTCACCCCCTTAACTTCCTGATTTTATCATAAAATTAGAAACCATCAAAATTCTATTTTTTCTTTCTTTTTAATAATTCAAATATCCTAAAAGATCTAAATATTTTCTTGCTATTAAATGAAGATAATTTATTTAAAGGCAGTGTTCTATCATATCACAAGTATATTTAATGCAAACCCAATCTTGCTTGTCTAATTTGTGTTTCTGTAATTGCTTAGCAATAAACTCAGTGAAAATGTTTGTAAGATTCCATGTTGTCCCTTATTCTCTGTTTACTTGTATTTTAATTCTTATCCTTTTCTGACCTTTCTGATGCTCAGTTTCAGCTCTAGCAAACCATGCTTTTAGATATGGAAAAACCTTACGAAAGACAGACTCAGAATAAAACCTTGACCCTCAAGAATCTTTGTTCAATTGGGGGAGTCATTATGAGGAGGACTTCATGCCTCAACAACCCTTTTCCTCAGGGATAGTCATGATTTTGTTTTGCTGAGGTGAGCTAGTTCGCATTGAGTCTAGAAAAAACTGGAAAAAAAAGGCTGAATTAATGTCATTGGAATTTGAAGAAAGTCTTTAACCTCTCTCAAAATATGAAAAGTAATCATCAAAGAGCCTTTCAACTCTTTATATGATTAGGTAGAAGCAGGTGGATTTGAATTCCTAAACCTAAATCTCTATAGATACGAACCTGAACAGAAAAGGCACATTCTCTGTCTGTGAGAATTTTAAATCGATTCCCTAGGAATAGTGCTCATTTTTTCCCCACCTATTAAGCCAAAAGGATCTAACCCATCACTGTGAAAGAGACTGCAAAGTGAAGGAATCTTTGTGCTCTGGGTGCTTTTTGCACTAACTCCTAAGGGTGATGTCCCTCCAGTTCCAGCTGTGGCTCCAAGGCTGCTGCCGTGGCTGCGTGGTTCTCCCTGCTCTCCATGCAGATCTTTTCAAGGAGTCAAGCCAGCAGGGTGATGGGAATGTATGTGCAACCACCCCTTCCACAGAACTGAAACCGGGCAAACCCTGGCTATTAATTATCTGTATTGCTTGGATCCACATGCTTTTTAGTTGGATATGGCATTTGTGTTAAATTCCATGGCCGTGACCTGTGCCGTTAAGATTGCCTTGGTTTTCCTATTGCCCTGCTACCACAGGATCGGTCCATAGCGATTTCAAAAGAAACTACAGAGCAGAGGATGAACAGAGAGGTGTTTGAATGACCAAAGAAGTGAGAAGGCAGCTGTGTAGATTTTTAGCCAAGGGCTGAAGCAGCCAGTACAGAACAGACTCAAATGTATCTGCCCTGAGTCCTTCCCAGCCATTCCATGTCAGGCCTCTGTCCTTGTCTTTTTTCATTGTCTAGTGTCCTGGGAAACCTTTGGTTTGTCCCTGTAGTCTTGTCTGTCGCTAGAGGGATTATATAAGGATAAATGGTACTAAGGAGTTCTGTTTTTGCAGTTCTGAAAAAGTACACGTACATGGACCTTGGAAGTCTGCATGACAGGGAGGATTCAAAATACCTGTGTACTGAATTAGTTTGTTTAATCAAACATGTAAATTTTAATGTAAATTCTGATTTCCCACATAACTAACCAACTGAAAAAAATGTACAATATACAAAAGGTAGGGAAGAAAGGGAATTGTGCTTCAGTTTTACTCTTTGAAGACATGATCCTGAAATGTACATTATTTTCAGTGACCCAATTATTCAACAGCTAAACTTTAGGAGATGTTCATTCATTAATGAGGTTTGATGCATGACTGACCAGCAGGAGTATGTGAAATATTTTAAGAAAGATTTGTTGTTCACATTTTAGAAATATCTCTTATCCATTATTCTCCAAAAGAATATACAAGTGTAGTTACCTTAGACTGGATTTTATACTATAAAAGCAATATCAATCTGTTGTAAGCTGCCATCAAAGCAGAATTCCTGCTCATAAAAAGTGTCTGTAACCCTTTTTAATAGTATTATATGAAAGTCAAATAATTCAACTCCTCCTTTGTTTTCTTTCAAATTATGATATTTGGATGCAGTAATGTGGTGATTTATGAAAGTTGAAAGAAGCGAGAGTTTTAATAAAAAACAAAAAAAGAATTTATAAGCAAAAATATTCCCTGTTGACTCTTTGAGATGGCTATTCATAAGGGGAGTAAAATCTTAAGGTGTAGTTATTAAGGTGTTTTAGGGTTATCTTAAGGATATTGGCTTAGAATTGAGGGTTTCCATTGAGACAGCAAACATAGAAATAGGATTTTCAGTCTATTGTGTCTGCCTTCTGCTTTAAATGTTTCACTGTCCTACAGCGACAGTATTGATTTAGCAAGCATGTTTAAGGTAATAATTTAATACAGCTTTTTCAAAAACAAGGATATTGTGATAAATATCTTCCCATAACATAAAGAGAACAATAACAACACACAACACTTTAATAGTCATCTGGGTTTTCAGATTTACAGCTTACATCATTATTTGCTCCTCTGTAAAGTAGATACAAATGTGTTTAAACTCAGCCTAAAGCAAGATGCAGGTAGTAGTGTCTTTTACCCATTCACTAGATCAAAATCTTCAGACAGGAAATGTTTTGAGTTCTCAGACGGATCTCCCTGGCAATGCCACATGTTATAGTTAACCCATCTTAGAATCTGAGGCAGTGTATGGGGCTGCCAGGGATTTCTAGGTGCAGTGGCAATCCATTTATGCCCATTTTTAATGTCAGGACTATTTTCCAATGCAGATCTACAAATCTGATTTGCAGCTGTCATATTTTGACTTAATAAAGAAGCAGAAGAAGACTCCTGTGGTTTTTTTGAGCATCATGAAGCCTCTGGAGACTGCAGATCTGCCAACTGTTCAATTCATTAGGATACGACATTGAAATAAAGTATAAAAGCCTGAAAATACAAAATAATCTACACTAATACTCTTCTACAAAATAATAGCCCTGACCATATTTTCCTGATAAAACAGAAACCAGACCCAGATTTACTTATGTAGTTTAATAGATGCATAGCAAGATGAATATTTAATTCCCAATTTGTTTATCAGTTATGAGCAATACGCTGTCTCTATTGCATAGCTCCAGTTAGCTCTCTAAAACATAGAAAAGGAAGAAAACAAAAAGTATTTATAAATATTGCCTGACCAGTCTTGTTGCTCCTGTGCGGCTTGTTGAATTGCTATTTATTAGTCATGTAATGCATTTTTATCTAATTAAAATTTCAGGACAGCCTCTGTAAATAAGCAGTAGACAATGTCTGGTCTAAGAAAAGGAACTACCCAGTCACAGAAATGAACTGGGAATACCAGAAACTCCATCTGTCCTGAATAATTACACATTCACAAACTGTTTTGCATAGTACAATAATTTGTAGGTTCAAAACAACTGGAATAGTGAGTAGAAGTGCAATTTATCTAGGAGCTGTATGAAATTAATGGAAGCCTATTGATAGAAAGAATTTCAAGATTTAAGCTACTCCTTTCCTCTTAGTCTGTGGTATGATTTCATAAACTCTCTGATTTTATTTTCCTGTATACTTTCTACAAGTATTGATCATTGTTATGGTTTAAAAACACTATAGTTGTTTTACTCCTTTGATCATCAGTAATATTTTCTTCCAGACTCGTTCCATATTTCCAAGTATTTCTATAAGTCATGTTTTCTAAACACTTTACTTGTTATATTCTCCTGCACTACCCTGTCTTTCTCAAAACATTGCACTTAAAAGTGATGCTTTTTATTAATCAAGCAGAATGTTGCAACCATTTGACATTAATTTTTCACAGAGCAGCACAGTGAATATTTCTCCCAGTTTTACACCCAACACTTAGCAATATATCCCAGAGGCAGGTTTTTCCAATAATATCATGTTCTATGTCCTTGGCGGGCTACTACAGCTCCCCAGTTTTTTTGGTTTTTTTTTTTGCAAAACTATTGATGTTTTATATTTGTGCAGTTGATTATTTCCTTCCTATAATCTTTCCCTTATAAAGTAGCTAATTACAAATCTTGAAATGTCCTATCTTCCTGTTTCTAAATTGCAACATGACCTTCTCGATATAATCCATGTGTGCATTATATTTTGCAAATCTTATACTTCTGTATCACTTGTTGCTTTCTTTGTAAGTACTACTCATATCCAAATTTTGCAAGCTGGTGAATTTTTGTTCTCAAGACTTTTCCATCAGTTCATCCCATTTTTATTGGAGAATGTCACTGCAATGCAGTGGAAGGGGCCTTACACTGTGAGTAAAAAGGTCACACACAAAAAATGGTCGTTTCCTAATAAGATATGCTCTTTTTGAGCAGTGATTATTGACAAACATCAATAAAAAAAATATTTAAAACCCATCTCGGTTTCTAATTGTGTGAAGTCAACTGCAATAGTTTATATAACTCAGATGATATTAAGTCTTAACATGTATTCTATTGGAAATAATTAAACTAAACCAATGCTGTTTACACGAGGTAGATTTTAGTGAAAAAGCAAAAAATATATGCAGGTAATGTATATGGACTATTTAGTACTTTTAATGAAATGTCCATAGGACAGAAGGTGTACAGTTAACTTTTTTGAGAGTCCTCACTATTACTGGATGGTGGATTCCATTTGCTACATTATTTCTTGCTGCTTAGTCAGTGACTTATGAAGAAAATTGAAGTTGCATGTGAATGTTCAATTCAGAGAGAAACAAGCTGGTAATTCAGGATGACTTACTTCAGATAAGAGAAACGGTTTCTAATATTTCAGTTGGTTTTTTTCAACTGTTGCTGGGATTTGCTTACTAAGGGACAGAATTCTGACATATGGCCCTTTGAGTTAATCTTGTATTTCTGCAGCATGTGCAAAGAAAGAGCAGTGTATAAATGTATCCATTTCAGCAAGACCCTCAAGTCTTAGGAAGCTTACACTGAAACAAGCCTTGTCCTCTGCCCATAACCCAGCCCAGAGCTCAAATGTTCAGCTTTGACATGATAGAGAGTAGTGGAGTTTGTAATGGCCAAATCTCAGCCATCCTGATTCTTTCTCCAGACATAAAGCAAGCATAGCCCTCAAGGATGAGAAGGTGTTGGTTGCTGGGAGGTATAAAGCTGGAAAGAAGAAATTGTTTTGAAATTCTGTAAATCAAGACACTGAAACTTTATTCCAGTTTCAAATGCCTTAACACCAGCCCCAAGATCCTTTTCTTCTCTAACTGTTCAATATTGGATACTCTAACACCCCTTCTTGTGTTCTGGTTTCTCTGTTGTTGTTTTTTTTTTTGCCCAAATTTAATTTTGGGGAAGAGTTTGTGGGAGTATACCCCTCTTTCCAACATCTCAATAATTTTTCCATTGCCTCCTCCACTGTACCTCAGATTCTATCTCCAGCAAAGCATTGGCATTAGTTTGTACTGAAATTCTGCACTGAAAGCAATTGCATAAAGTATCAAGATTATTTTAGTTGTACGGGTACTCAAACATTTAAACTGGGATACTCAGGCTGCACCTAGGTTGCTAATAAACTTGGAATCTTTTTTTTATCTTTACTGTTCATGAAACTATTGAAAATATGCACATGATAAGAGTGTATTTATAGGTAGAGTGTGGATCTGGCTGAGGAATACTGGACTTAATGTAGTTGCCAGCATGCTAAGAAGTCACTTAAGGAAGCCATGAAGACCCTTTAGACTCTGTTGGCTTTAAGAAAATGCTTGTAGGAAATAGACCAGATTCATGTCAACTGTTGTTGGGTTTTTTCCCCAATTATTTGGATGCCACACGTAGATCAAAGTAAAATCTACTTTTGTATATCTGTGGTTATAAAAACAAGAGGAGTGATGAAAATAAAACACGGGGTAACTGCAGAAGAAGAAATATATACACAGGACATTTTTCCAAATTTTTATACACAGCAAGCCTGTGAAAGCCAGCAGCAGCCAGCTGAGTAGCTTTCATGTGCTTTTTGACTTAGGAATTGAGCGACAACTTTCACCCCTTTAAAGTTCATGCTAGCTGCTAATTACTTTATTTTAATGCAAATAAAATGGACTGGTGTGTGTCATCATAATAAAAACTATGGATGCTACATTATGGGAGTACTCCAGGTGGGTACTAAAAGCTTGAATGAATATAAACTGAAAAAGGAAAGGTTTTCTTCGCATGAGAAAGGTATTTTTTGCTCTTTTGTGTTTTACTGTTTATTTCCCAGTATGCACCTTTTTCACATTAACAGAACATTAGAGAATATTTTTGAGTCACTAGTGATCTCAATCAGGGTATAGGAAGTCTGTAGCATGTTAAGATTTCATTATTTTCTATCTCTGGTCAAAAATAAAAAGGGTTTACTAGGGAATGGCTCAAGCAGAAAATTAAAGAAAATAGCAAATAGAAGAAACTCCATTTAAGGCTGAAATATAGTTAGTTTTCAACGTGGGCAGGATGAGACTGGAAGCACACTTGGGTGCAATCCTGCCATTTGTGCTGTCTGAGGGGAGATGTATTCATTGCTTGCTCATTGCTCATTATATTCTGCTTTGAGAGCCCACTGTAATGGTAGTTATTGGCAGCTATGGCTTGCAAACGTGCTGTTCTCCTGCGTTCTTTTGCACCTTTATGTTTGTTTTCCTAAGAATAGGAGAAAAGTTAAATGCTTTCTTCAATACTTGACTAAATACCTTCCTTTGCTAAAACAGCAGCAGACTCCATGAGGCATACATTGCTGCATTCTGGTTTTGCCCTGCTCATGAGACTGAACACATCATTGATACTTAATGTCCAGCGATTCAGGAGTTGGAACTTGAATTAATTTTCCATCTCTTTGCTTGTTCTCCTGTGTAATGTACAGCAGGCCTCCCTCAACCGTACCTATCTCACTTTCTTTTTTGAATATAACAGCAATGCTGGCCTTTTAGAAATAAAATGGGTGGGGGTATTTCTGAACTCAGAATTAACACAGACATCTGAATTTAAATCAAGATACTTGCCAGAACCATAAAGTAAGGTAAAAATTTGAAGCAGCCTAAAAAAGAACCCAAACTGCTTACATTTCATTGTTCTTTTTGAGAGTAAGAAATGAAAGACAAGATATATGATGCACGTACAAGAATATTAATATGCAGTTCCTCTTTACATCCCTCCTCATAGTCACTGGTTTTCTTTCCACTGAAAACAATATATATGTCTAGAAAAATACATTTTTTGTTTAGTAAGTAGGGTTAAAAATTGTATTTGTATTAAACACTGAGTACTTCTACTTCCTCATTTATCATTCTAAATTCCATTGCTTGTTTCCAAGGAGATAGAAATATGAAGGAAAGCCATCTGAGACTGATTTGTAAAGCTATTCTCTTTAATGAGAGTTGAATGTGCCTTATTTTAAGGAACAAAATAAACTTCCATTTCTGTGCAGGCTTACTTTCTGTGTCAGGTAGTGGGATTGTAAAATGTTCAGTGCAGTGTCAGATCATTCTTTAGTGGCTCAGTTCTGCTGTTTTCTGCACTGAAGCAGTGCAAGTTCCCTCACCCATCCACCCTTTGTAGTAGTGGCTTTCTCCTGACAGTTAGAGGTTTTTTTGGAGGACAAGAATGGACATAGACAATGACTAGTTTTTATTCCTGTGAGGAGTTCAGAAATGCCAAAGTCTGCATGCTTTCATAGATATTGAAAAGCCTGTAATTGTTCAGCGCAGTGTAAATGCTAAGTCCAGATCAGAGATATCCTTCTTGGTTGAATTCTGTTAGTAAAATCCTGGCTGAACCTGGAGGTAAACCCTTCAGTCGTCTTACCTGAAGTAGTCTTCACCACCTCAGTTGTATTTCTTAGTCCTGTAAAGGCGAACTGGTAAAGCCTCCAGGAGCGGGTGTCCCCCACCTCCACCGAGCTGCGCTTCCACTGGTAAATGATCTCTTCTCTGGGGTAGCCATCTTAGTGCAATGGAAAATACAGAATGCTTTCTTTCATAGTCACTGCTAGGGTTTAGGGTGCTTTGGGGAGTAAAAATACTACTATCTACTTCTGGAAAATGGTGGAGAAGCATATTGCAAGTAAATTATAGATAAGTTTTTCTCAAGTTACTTTCTAGTGCTTTTTACTTAACGTCACATTTTATTAATTATAAATTATAATAGCAATTGAGATACATTTTTCAAAAATAGGTTTTCTACTTTTGTTGACTTCAGAGGATGCAATTTTGCACATCCTCCAAATCCATCTGCAGCTGTACCAGGAATTCACACCTTGATCTAACTTCAAAATGTCAAAGTCTTGACTCCAACTAGTGTAATAGTAAAACACCCTTGCACAGAGAGAAAATGGAAGGCCAGGACACCTTGATGCTGAAAGCAAAATTTCCTGGATTTTGGTCAGATATAAGCATAAATTTGTCAGATAGGGTCCAGATATTTTTCTTTTTTTTTTTTTTAATAGCAGTCCTTAATTATATTTGTGAACATATATGATACATGTACTGAAAAAAAAAGATCAAAATAAAAGTAAAAACCAATGGGGTATGTCTAATTAAGAACATAACCTTCACTGACTCTACATACGTAAAAATAAATGTAAAATAAGAAGTTCAATGTGGGTTAAAAAAAGGGAATATTTTTAAGCATGTTACTTACAGCTTGAAAATTCCAGTGGGCAGGAATGGACATCCATTGGGAAGTTGTGTAACTGTAGCTGACACTCAGCATCAATTGTCAGCCTGAGAAGAAAGAGATCAGTATATAGGCAATGCACTTGAGAAGTTTGTCCTGAAAGCTACAAAGCTGTATCATGGCAAGAAAAGCAAGATTCTTACTATAGATATATATATGTATATGTACATAAAGTAAATTATTGCTATCTGTTTTGGTTCCACAGACCCTGATATTCTACTTTCTGGACTGTGTAATGGAAGAAGGTATTAAAGTTCAGTTCCTGTGCATCTGAAATGGCAGTATTACTCATGACTGACAAATCCATAGGTAGGTAGATATACAGGTCATCTCATGAGCAGTGATAAATCTTTGTGTCACAACATGCCTTAATGCACTAAATGTATTTTCTGTGACAGATATTCTATTTCAGAAATGATGGATAGGAGTCCAAATTTAGGCATCTGTATCCAAGACAGCCATCTAGACTCCTTTCACAGCTAGTGCAGAGGCACTCTGAGGATACACTTCCTCTCACTCCAAAATAAGACATTTAAATTTAATCAGAAGAAAAATGTACCAAAAGGTGTTTGTCTCCACTGATTATTAGGAGGGAGTCTCCATGATAACTCAGTAGTGTAGGTGCTATGCTCAGGTAAAGACAATTACTTTTAGAAATCCCAAGTAAGATGAAATGTACCCTCTGGTGTTCCTGCTAAAAATTCTACCATTTTTCATTCACTCCCAGCCCAAACATGAGCTGCTGGTTACTTGGACTTTGGAAGAAAGGGAAGAGATGGAAAACAGAAAAGGGTGGGGTAAAATGTTTGTTCTACAAGTTGTGTCTAGAAAAGCTGTAGATTTCTGGTCTTTGCTGATTCCAGGGTGTCTAAATGGTGACCCCTGGTTTGTCTCCAGGTTCCTGAATGAAGGTGTTGTGGGCAAATGACCCTGAGTCTCATCCTGTGGGATGCAGAGACCCAGGGACCACCAAGGTAAAGGAGTTCAAAGGCAACCTTTCTGCATCAGGGATTTAGGAAGAAATCTAATTTCCCTGTTTCCCTTCCTCTTCTCATTTTCATCATCTTCAGTACCACAGATGCTTGATTTCCTGCTGGGCAGGGTGGCTCTCAAACCTGGGGGAGGTGACTGAGGAAAATCAACCCGTCCTTCCGGATCCCTCTTCAGGACAGAATCCCAGCAGTGTGATAATATCACATTTCATTTCTGGTTTACTAGATTTTGAATCCTTGCTGCTTGCTGTGGCTCACCAACATAATTAAATATACATCCATAGCAGACACTTGTTTCCAACTTTTACTAGATACATAACTTTCTTGTAAAAGAAACCGAAGAATTTGAAGAGAAAGGTAATAAAATCCAAACAGACGGTAGTGTAGCCAAGTGCAAATTTAACATTTAAAAAGTGGATCTAGGCTCATGTTTATCAGACTAAGTTTGATTTGTATTGGATTTCAATTGTTTTTATTCTATTATCTCTTCTGGAAATGCAATATGCAATATATTTTAAATAACTATGAAATAAAACTCCTTTTTGTAATTCAGACAGTTGCAACATTAAAAGGTTGTCTTAACCAAAGTTTCACATCAATTCATTAAAATTATGCGTACTTTGCTTCAAAACTTTGTTTTTGGCACCCAATAAAGTAAAAGAAAAAAAAACAAACTTTGATAAAATGCAATTTAAAACTCAGATAATCTTATGTCTATCATCTTTGATTCTGTATTCTCATTTTAAATTATAAATTCTCTTGAAAAAATGATGTGTTTATCTATATTTTACATAAACCAGAATATTATATCACATGCAAGAAAGAGTATAAAAAAACCTCCACAGGATTTGCACATTTAGGAAGTATCTTATGATCATTTGGAATATGCTATTTGAGTTGTTACATATGGCATGTGCATAACTTAATTATTGAAAAGGTTATTTGCCTTAAAAGAAAAACTATACACACACCTGAGGAACCTGGACAGGTCGAGCATATCAAGTTCAGATCCATGAAAATTTTGGTGTAATGGGGCATATCCATAGGTTTGAGTTAAATATTCAATGCTGGGATGGCAAAATCTTATTTGCCTAAGATAGTTGAGAAATAAATTGCTTTTTCAGGGTGGAATTTCATCTGGTTAAATTGTAACCATTTCAGAATAAGAGTCCTTTAATGTGTGTAATAACTCCTTTTATACCATCTACTTAATTCAAGGACATTTCACATTTATCAGTTTAACACAATAAAAAAGCAAAAGGGACCAAACCAAAGGCAAACAATAAAACATACATGAAAATGAAGAGTAATTACTATAAAAATGCCTATATTGATGTTAATATAGGAAGGTGAATATTGTGGAGCAAGACAGTACAATCTGTAAGAAGAAATAAAACTTCTTATTGTGCCAATATAAAATAAATTTCATACAATTGATATCTTCTAAATTCTAAATTCTCAACCCTTTTTCAGGGTTTTTTGCATAAGAATATGTAGGAAAGCCCAATATTTTTTTCCTTCAGGTTAATGTCAAATGACCTGAATTCATAAGATTTTTCTCTTTGGCTTTCCTTAGAGAAAAAGAAATTAAAGTTAGGTATAAATACCTCAACGTGTACAAGACTCTGCCATCATTCCAGATCCTGAGCATCCTATTAGGAGTTGTTATCCAGTGAGCATCAGCCTTCTTGGAATTTCGGAAAAATGTGTCTGGTATCCAGATCTTCCCAACCATATTGCTGTTTAATCTGAGCACTTTTATAGTGCTGTTGAACTTCAGACGTCTGTCATACCACGTTTGGGCGAAAAATATATCAATTGTATATTCCTGTTGTGTTAACCAGAAATACTGATGAAAACATAGCACTCAGCATTCCACATAACTCCTGATGCGCTTTCCTTAATTCCATATGAAAAAACTCTGAGCTACAGAAGGTGATACTAGAACTGATAAGACCAATCTCTTTTGGTGAAGTTTTGATGTATTGTTTTACCAAAGATTATTGTTTTAAAACAATTTATTATTTTACCATTGAGGGCAAAACGAAGGTGCAAGTGAGTGTTATATGCACCTTTCTAATTCTGTGCCCCTACACCTCAGCCCACACCTGCTCAGGTCAGACAACAATTACTTATTTCCTTTCCAGGAAAAGCTTTAGCTGACTTAACTGCCTTTGCCCCTTGGTTAATCTCAGAAATGGTGAAGTCTCTGGAGAAGTTCTAGGCTTTTTATTTATTATCTCTTGGGGGCAAGAGTGGTAATATCACTCATTAATAGTTTTCCTGATTCTGCAGCAATCTGTAAGCTTGGTTTTACCGGAGTTAAACTGTTGCAAAGCATTTTGAAAGCAGAGCACATAAAAATGTGAGGGTATGTTAAAACTATTATTCTCACATTTTTTCAGCATGTACCTCAGTTTTTTGACGTGTACAGATTTATAACTCATAGAGTCCTCCCATCCATAATTAAAATGAGATTTTAAAAATAATATAGCTATGCCACAGCATTAAGAACTAATGAAAGCTTTAAAATGTCGAAATGATGGAGACTTTGTAACAAGGAAAATGGGCAATCCTTTACCTACCATATTTATAGCATTCACAGGGCCAATGCTATTTACATACATGTCAGTGTGAATTATTGTTGGTTTAACTGCAAGAGAAACAACAAGAATCAGTAACCAATGAAGGTCAAAATGAACTACATGAAAGTCAAGCACAAGCATGTTACTATGGCATCTCTCCTCTGTGGTTGCCCCACATTTAAATGTGCATATGAAATAAATATGAATTTGCAACAATGTCTTAGTTTGAAATCAGTTGGAGGCACTTTGAGACAAATTCTTAAATCATTTATTCTATCAAAACAAATTCCCTTATGCTATGAGAACAAATACTGAAACCAGTGTTGATAGCTTAGAGAGGCTCATCTGACTGAGAGGATCTACATTTTTTGTCAGGTCACAGCAATGTATCAAAACAAAGCACTAGCAACAAAAGCATACTTATTTCTCATTTGATGCCTTGCATCACTTTTTTTGCATTATAATGCCAAATGCAACATGACTCCTGTTGCCTGCATAGGTGGCTATAGCTAAGTAACAATTTTGTGAGCCCAAAGACAAAATACTTAAGGCTCTAAGGCAGAAATTAATAATAGTTGTTGTTACATTAACTTATTTTGAAATTACTTCATTTCAGCTTTATTCTTCTTAGATACCTTGGCTACAGCATGATTGGGTTGTTTGTTTTTTTTTCACAGATGATTTAAGAATGCCTTACTTCCTTCTGTTTCTAAAGTCTTGGTTTAAGTGAAGACAAATTCCTCTGCTAATTTACACTGTATACATACACTGAAGGTTAACAACTCATGCTATCCTTCACTGTGAAAAATTCCTTAGTTTATAAGCCTCTGAAAACATGTTAGCTTCCTTCATTAACCTTGCTGCTCTCTGCTTTCCTCTGTCTGCCTAATCCATGAAATCTGTGCCTTTTTCTATAATCTTATTACTTCTGTGTCCTTGTCTGCCTGCTCTGTGCACTCATGGGGCTTTTCAGACTGACTTGCAGCAATTCAGGGAGATTTTTTCCTTCAAGTAACCTCAGTAATCAGAGGAGAGGAAGATTCCTCCAAAATGTGATTCCATCAAATAAAACTTCCATTCTGTCCATTTATGTCAAGTCCAGGCTTGGCTCTAAATACTTATGTTGGCTGTGGGAATCATCTGGACATATTAGCTTTGCTTGACTGCAGTTATCTTTTGTGAAGCTCTTCCTCTGTGCCCTATTCTGTCACCTCCTGCCCTGCTGTGTAAGCAAGGGCCCAGGTGGATCAGTCTGTGCAGGCCTGCTGCTGTTGGAGGCTCTGTATCCATCACACCTACAAGGATTAGGCTGCATCTTTTTGGTCTTTCTTTCCAATGTATTGTTTGTGATTCTCTGACAGCACCTCTTAGGTACAAAAAGAAGATAAAAACTTGTTTTTTCATTCCCCAGAAGTTGCATTCTGAGTTTCTTATGCAGGTAAATCATCACAAGATGCCTTATTCAGCAAATTATATCACTCTTATTAGATGTCTTCGGGTAGATTCAGCAAGCTTAATTTATGTTGGCTTCCAAAATAATGACTACTTTACATGCCTCTGATGTTTTTCTGCATTGCATTTTATTCTCATAACTACTTTGAATGGATTCTGCTTCCTGAGTAACATAATATGATATGACAATTCTTTCTCTTCACTACTTAATCAAAAGTGGTATAAAAACAAAACCAACATACCTCCTATGTCAGGTCTCAATTTATTGTCATATCCTTCCAGCAAGCCATTTAAAATAAGAGTCACATCACTCTCATGGACTTTGGGAGTCAAAACCCAAGTCTTATTTGAAGTGTAATCTTCATAATCATCATCTCCCTTTTGGGTGGAACTATCAAGGAAACAAAAATGAAGAAAAGGAAAGCCTTGAAAAATACAAATTTGGAGGTAATTTCTTTGTAAGACAACACACACACATTTTCTATTTTAATAATACTGTAAAAACATTTTTAAAATTTCCCATTTTTAAAATTAAACTCCCAGTAAAAATGCCAAATTACAGTTGAGGTTGCAGTTCATTTTATCAGCATTTCCTTTTAATACGGTTGAGATCACATTCTGTCAGTTCAGAGGAACATCAGTGCTTATCACCTTTGTCATAGCTCTTTTTTCTCTCACTGACTCAGGTGGGACCTGTTATGAAACAAATCTGTCACTTAGCTTATGCAAATCTCCACCAAAATATCACTTATTATGTACATGTTGTTGTTGCTTTACTTCTAGTGGAGAGAATGATTTGATGAAACACATTACTGACAATAATTAGATTTATTCAGTCAAACTTCTCATGCAGCTTTTCTCCACCCTGATGAACTTGAGTTTATTGTGTATTTGGAAAGTTGAGCACAATTTTTTGCCAAGGGTTTCCCTTTTCACTTTTGGTAACCAGAACCCACAGAAGATAAAAAGTCTGTTTGCTGAGTAAAAAAAAAAAAGCAAGTTTGGAGTAAAAAATGTGTAAACTAGTCTTAATGGATGTTTTGTTTTCTCAAAATCAGTGCCTCCAGTTTTAGAGAAGAACATTGAAACTACCTTAGAATGTGACATAATCAGATATTTTCATTTCAGAATGTTAGTGGTAATCAGCTGTACAGTGCTAGGCAACTGTATGGGGTTTTTTGCATAATATGCCAATGTTCTTTCCTGTCCTGCTTCTGTGACAAAGTTTGAATGCTGCTGGCTAGATATGGATAATCTTAATGATACTACAATTGTTTTAAGCCAGTGGATAGAGTTTGGATACAAATGGGTGAAAAGCGGAAAAATCAATTATTTTCCAGTTTCAGCCAGAATCTGAAAAGGAATGGGAAAGAGCACAGAGAAGCAGATTCTCATGGGGAGTGGATCTTCAGCGTGGCACACAAGACTAAAAGAGGCACAGCTGGACATGGTGATGGGTGCAGTAGTGAAGGGATGACTGTCCCAGAGCCTGAGAGCACCATTTCATTAACAGCAATCTTTGCTCAGCTGAGGTCGTGCCCACTCTTCCATACAGTGCTCTCCTGCTGCATCCAGCTTGTACCTTCTCAGAGTGCATGGCCCAAAGGCTTTCCTGTGTTGGGTGCTTGGGAACTGTAAGCCAACTGCACAAATACAATCTCACCAGGACAGAGGCTTTGGGTTATTTCTTCCCCTGGGCACAGCCTAACAGGAAAGAGCCGTAGCTCCTTTTGCCTCTCACTGTAGGACACTGCTTCCCAGGATGTGCTCAAGGCACAGGGACATTTGAAGCAGCCCGAGATTCCATGGAGCTGTAGCAAGCAGGAATGAGTAGCACGGAGAGAGAGCTAGTCTTGCTCTGAGTTGAGCCTGGAAGCTGTTAATGAATCTGATCTACACCTTTGTGTGGATCACACATGGTATCCCTGTGCTGGATACCAGCCACTGGCTGCAGCCTCCAGGCACTACCTCATCTGCCCTGCACCAGCTGTGGGGATCTGGCAGCTTCAGCTTCCCAGGTCAAGAATTGGCAACCCAACCTCTTAATTCTGGCTGCACAAGCCTGGACCTGTAGTGTTTTATTAGGAATCAAATGTAAACTTTTAATTGGCAATATGGTCCATAGTCTTCTGCTGGTACTGACAAACAGGCCAGTTTAATTAAATTGGGAGAGTTTTTTGTTTTATTCAGCTGTCTGGAGTTCAAAGATCTAATTGTAATTCAAAGTAAAATAATTGTAACCAAATTCTCTCTCCTGGGGGAAGGGAAATACTTCCAAATAAAGTCTTTGCAAACAGAAGGCACTAGATTATATGTTTTCAAACCATGCAAAGTGAACGAACAAAAATAACTTTAAAAAACCCCCTTTTCATAAATATAAATTATAATATAAGTTTTTATAAAACTCCTGTTTTACAGCCAATTAAACAACCATTCTCTGAAAAAAAAATCTTTTTCTGAATGGAAAAGAAAAATAAATCAAATGCAATCTTTCACAAAGGCAACATGTTACTGAATATCAGTGCAATGAGAAAACATCAAAACTCAAAACAGCTAATTAGTAGAGTCTGGTCTACTAGACAGTACAAGATTAGAAGTGTGTTAGTCTAGAAGTTTTCTCAGATATAGGACAATGTTATTGAACAGCAACCCACAGAAACTGAAACTCCCATTCCTTCTTGGAAGTTATGTGTATGAGAGAAATAGCTGTTTGTTGTCTCATCTCTCATCTCAAGCCATTTTGGCACTCCACATCTCCAAAACCAGCAAATGCTTCATGAAATTAGTGGGAGACAGAGGAGAGAAAACACAGCCAAGGAAACTGGGGGGGAATGCTACTGAATTACAGCTTTTATAAGAATTCCACAAGGATCATAAGTTAGCATGGGTATGCAATTGTCTGTCTGTGTAAACCTGCATTCCAGCTAGAAAAATCAAAGGTGCTTCTCTATCCAAGTGAGCAGAGCTTTAGTCATGCAATGCCATTATTACAATGAAAATTATAATGACAAAGCCTTTTTTATCTCCTTAAGACTTTCAGATCAGTCCTTCTGATTATATGACTGAAATTTTGCAAGTGCTTTTAATGTCCAACCCAAATTTGTTAAAGCTTAGATTATACCCAAATGCATATTGAAATCTATTTTTATTTTTCTGACTGCTAGAAATTTTCAGATCTAGTAATACAGATATGAAAAGAAACATATATTTACCCATTTGCAGATCAAACTATAATTTTTTGAAGGTTCATCTTTCAGACACTGATAAAAAAATCTCACCATTTGAGATATTCCCACTGTGATATTAATGTCACTACAAGATGTCTGCAACACTGCTTTACATAAATCCATAAATCTATACATTTCCCTAGCTGGAAAAGAGATTATTTAAGAGGGTCAGAACCCAAGCTTGAAACTTCAAACTACAGAGTATTTAAAGTTAGAAGGCACTTTTGGAGGTCATCTGGTCCAATCCCTTCTCAGTTTGCCAGCTGAGTTTGCATGTGGTGGCTCTGATGGTAATCACTTACAAATATATATATGTAAATATATATATATATATATATGTGTGTGTGTGTGTGTGTGTGTGTGTGTGTGTGTAACCACAAGCACTCAACATTCAGGGGCATCTTTACGCATCTGAAATTACTTGAAATACATCTTCACAAAGAATGAAGAGGGCAGAAACTACTGGTGCTAATAAGAATTTATTAATTTAAATGTGATTTTCTTAATAATATATTCAAAGATCTATAAAATGGTGTCTCACTCTACAATTACATAAAAACCTCATTCTGCCAGTGAGATTTTTACCGTGTCAGGGGCTAAACAGGTTGAACTAATATTTTTTATCTTCCTTCCTAAAACAAACACATACCAATCCTAATCCTGTGTTCAGGTTGTTACTTGATTTCTAACATTTATATAGCTCTTTTGAATGCTTATTGGTGAGGAGTAACTTTAGCACAAACTGAGGTTGATGCAAACTAAGCGTTCGGGAACTTATTCTTCAGATCTTTGCCAGTGCATTTGATCCATACATTTCTTTTCAATGCTCTCTGGGCAACACTTAATCATAAATGCAAGTGTAATCCCTGTGAGCAGAGGTGCCCACTGCAGGAGAAGCTGGGTTCACCAACCAAGGGAAAAAGGATTAATGAAATGATGCTCCTTCCATTGTTATAGTGTCCTGTATGGGCCCCTTAGCACTAAAGGCATTATATCTATACTGGAAGTACAATTAAAATTGTAGAAAAGGAAATCTCTGCTGGGAAATCACTGCTGCATTAGGAGAACATTTTTTTTCCAACTTACTGATCCTTCTTCAGAAGACATGGTCAAGCCCATTACCTATATGTTTCAATGTGCTGATACACCATTCTCTTAGCAGCCCAAAGGCACAGAAGTCCACATTATAGCTTGGGTGGGGTTTTTTTTTGTTTGTTTGGGGTTTTTTTTTAATAGATTTAGCAATTTTTTTGTACTTTAATTTCCCTGGGAGTTAATTTGATGCCTATGTAAAAGTAATCTGCACTTTAGTAAAATGTAACAAATAATTATATTAATGCTATATAACTGTCTTACATTATTATCCGCTCAAGCCTTTTGACTTAAATTCTTTAGGTCAAAATTAATATAAAGCATAGGTTACCCATTTCAAAACTGCTGTGTTTTAATTAGGTGTTAACATAAAGTCAGTACTATAACTTTGGATTACCTCTGCTGTGATCTCTACATCAGAGAAACTGTAATGTGATTTCCAGGAGAATCATATGTAATGCTTCTTGGAAAGACACTACCATGTGTTGGTAGAGATAGACCATGCATTATTTAATATCACAGACAGCAGCAATAATTTTACAGTCTAAACTGGGGGACAGATTGGGCACATCTTTTTTAAATAGTGAGCAATAACTCATAAAGGATATCCCTTTGAAATAAGGTATTATTTCCTAATCCACAAGAACATGATTTTCACAATTTATTACAAGGAATAGAAGGGAAAGGATACTCATACTGCTGTGGCTCTGTCCTCAAATTTTTCTAAATTTACAAAATTAATTTTAACTAATACCAAGAATTTTGTTGTGAAGCTTCACCTAAGAATTGCTGATACTGCATTGTTGTTTATAAGCAGAACCAGAGTAACCACTAAGTGCCCAAAAGGGGCACTAAGTACCTCTAGCAGTACTGAATAGCTAATGACTATATAATTTAAATCTAACTAAAATCTTATTTATCAAAGAAATTTGGGCAATTTCTTCTTTTATACAAAGCAAGCTATAGAGCTTTCAGCAAAGATTTAATAAACTACTATTTGAACATAAACTGAGTTTTCCATTGAAAGCACCAATATTTTCTACCTCTCAGGGAAGAACTGAAACAAGGCTTGCCAGTTCACCTAACAGGTTAACGAGCACTGTTTAATGTAATGAAGAATTAAGTTTGATTCATTCTCTGATGTGCATAAAAAAAATTACCCTAATCTATAGGTCATACGTTATTCATGGTGATAATAAGTTCAGAGGGAAGAAAAGATTTATTCCAGGCTCCCACTGTGGATACAGAGATGCTGTAGTGGTAGCAGATGTGGAAGAGAATACAGTGTCTCTGGAAATCTAACAGTGTCTAAATTCTCTCTTGTTGGCTCACATTTTAAGTAGAGGTATCTTGATTGAAACAGAAAATGTTTTCACAAAGTTGGGCCATGGATTCTCTTGTCCTGTTGTGGTTTTATTTCTTTTATTTGCATTTGTCTTATTTAAATTCCAAGGCTATGCACAGGACTGAGTTTCTGTTCTTGCCATAAAAATGACACCTATTTTCTCTTTTACTACTAAATGCTTATCACAAATACGCAACCTTAGATTTTGTTAGGACTGCAAATGGTATAATGCAAAGATTAATCTCTTCCCAAACGATTTCCCACATCAAAGATGGAAACTTGGATGCTTTTCTTAAACAGAAGATCCAGTCAGTTATCAGAAGTTCCATAGCAGAAAATAAAGTTGAATAATTTGGACTAAGAAATCACTGAGAAACTGTCTTGCAGTCCTACTCCCTTCACCTAGAGTTGCTGCTGCAACTACAATTCTGGGTAAAACTGTAATGTTCCAGAAGAGCCTGAAATACTGGATTCACAGAGTTTTCAGCTAAGCTTATATTTCATGTGGCCACAAGGGTATATAAGCTGTATTTTGGCCATATGTTGTAGCCATGTAGTAAGGAGAGCTGAGGAAGTCCACAGGAGGAAAATACTTATGACCTCTATTCAGTGGTTTGGTGGTGTGAATTTTAGGGAAGTTACCTGTAGAAGATTATTTCCTAGGCACTGCTTCTGCTGCAGCTATCATTCCATGTACTAATCAAATTATGTAACATAATTAAAATCTTGGCATAAAATGATTATTTAAAACAAAGCAAAGCAAAATTTTTCTGTCATCCCTAAGTCACAGAGGGACTGAAATGCATATAAAAATAATTATTAAAATAATACTACAGTTCTCAAAAAGAAATAGGTACAGCTGAAAAAGATTATGGACTGAGCACACAAGTCTCAAAATGGTGTTTTAAGAGGCAAAAAATACTAGGTGAGCACAAATGAATGCTCCTAACAATGACTCCTCAGTCATCTTTACTGAACATGAAGGCCCCTAACTGCCAGCAATCAGTTATTTCTGAAAACTATGCCTGCCCTGAGATTTAAAGTCTGTCTGGATTTCTGTGGACATTTACACTGTTCCCCTGAAGAGATGATACCTGGCAACACAGCACCTCTGGATCATGCTATGGATTTTACAAGCTTTCTTGTAGTCATTCAGCAACTTCCAGCAACCTCACTTGGTGTTTTCCAGCCATTTGGAGTAAAGCAGTGCAGTTCTTAAACCTCTCCACAGACTTCATGGCAGTGGTGGTTTTGTATTAGTGGCTAGAAAACTGTCAGTCATAGCAGACTGGTTTATCTTACAGTCTTTATCTACATCTTGCTCAAGACCTGCATTCACATTAACAACTGCACTTAAGATGTATTAAGTTTTAGATCTTTGTAACTATTGTTAAAGCATCTATTTTCCATATTTTCAGATTCAACTGAATTTGGCTTCATCAAGTGTTTATCAAAAAGTGTATAAAGTGAAAAATTTAACATGGTTTATGCTTTTTTTCATTCCTCTCAGTTCATGAAAAGGCTTTTTAAAAGAGCCCTTTGGAGTGCATTTATTGAGAGTGCTAACAATAAAACTTCTGGTTTGCAGTATTTACGGTGTTTTCTAGTTCACTGTGCTGAAAAATTGTAGTGCCATTTTTGCATTGCACAACTGATTGGATTCAAGTCATGAGTGACCATGAGGGTTATTGTCCCTCTTAAAATATTTCGAGTTGCAACAAAATGGGCTCAGAGCCAGTTGCCGCAAAAATTACCAGAAACAGAGACCAGTGTTAGCAGCTCTGGCAAAGAACCAAAATCTGAATTGTAGCACCCAGTCTAGAATCTGTTTCTTCAGCAGAACGTTGAGGTATATTGTTAAATAAGTTGATAAGGGATATACATCTCCAGCACTATCAGAACAGATTGGTGTTATTTACCAAAGCTGAATTACAGAACTGATGCCTAGAAAGGCTGATGTGGAACAGAGACTAGACAGAGTTAAAAGGAATAAAATAGGTATTTACTGAAAGTCCTTAAAAGGATGCACTTTGGGCAGCACAAGAGCCTGGCCAGGGCTGCACCCAGGTTGAATCCAGGATGGATCCCACTCACAAGTTTTTACAATTTTATAAGTTTTGGTTCATCTACATATTGGGGTCAATTTTCCAACCACAGCCCCATGTTATGAAGTCTCAACCCCCTGGCTTGCCTCCTTCCTTCCCTTTGACATTGTTTATGCTTTTTGGGTAAGGATTGTCCTTGATTCTCTAGCTGGGAAGGGATTGTTTTGTCTAACTGCTCTGTGAAGAGAACTTACTAACACCTAATATGAAGTGTGAGAGTTACACACCAAGCAGCAGATAATCTGAAAAATATAAAAGCTAAAACCCAAGGCATCATTTCCCCCCTTTAGAGGTTTGACAAGGCCTTTACCTTTACAAGGCTTCACCACAATATAAAACTTGTGGGTACGGAGAGGAATTGTATGTTACCCCAAGGATGGATAGCACAGTATAAAGAGATGAAGGAAACTTTAGGCTGGTAAGGAATAGGAAGATAATTATAGAAACAAGTATACATCATTCATTTTGAACAGTCTGAGCTTGAAGTGCAGAATTTATAGTAACTTGAGCTCTGGAGGAGTCTAAGATGTGATCAGGTGATTTAGATAAGCCTCCATAACTTAAGATAATTTTTTTGGAGCTGGAATTTTGTATGACTATGTTTCTTTATTATTTTATTTACTGGAGTTTATATAATCTACTTCTGTATCTGTTTTCACTGTGGTTATGGATATTCATGTTAGCAGTGAGCAAAAGCATTAGAAACAAACAGAAAAGGGAGAAATAGCTACAGCCATGTTTCTGCATCAATCATAGGGTTAGCTTGAATCGATCTGCTTTATTTGAAAATATCTAGCTATAGCTAAGTGTAAAAGGTTTAATCTTGGAATTATACAAACCTCAGAAGGTTTCTTTCTTTTTTGCATTGTTCTTTTTGTCAGTCCTCTCCCCTCCTCTCCCCTTCTCTCCTTTTTAAATTTTTTTAACCATTCTGTGAATCTCTGAATGCTAAATCTAAGGCACTTGTAGCATGATTTTTGCCTCTTGTTATTGCTCAGCTCCTGCAGATTTCCACTATAGCTAGCAAATCTCAAGTGAAGTAGTAAATGACCATTACTGACATATGATTTGATTAGGTATGTTTTAACTTGAGCTCATTTCATTTTTTCTGGCTGTATTTTAATGTATATAATTGTCGTCTCTTAGTATTCTATGTGATATCTCTTCCCCAATGATATGTATTGCTTTTATCAACAATTGCTCTAAAATCTTATGATAAATTAAAAAGCCCAATTCTCAATGAGAAAGATTAGGAAAACATGGTTCTCCTCAAGCCATCTATTTCACTTAAAACCCCCTATCCTATTGCTCAATTAGACTTGAGAAATGAAGAAATAGGCTTTTGTTTTGTAACACCCTAGGAGGCACTAATATTTGTGGTCTTCCAAAATTCTTGCACAATTTTCTTCTGTATTTTGTCTGCTTGGTGATTTCACCCAGAAGGAAGTCACTTCTGGAATGAATCACTCATGATGTAGTCATCTTCTCATCACTATCTGTCACTGTTTAAAAACAAACATGTGAGGTGCTAGAAATGTCAGCAGTTTTGCTTATTGAGTAACACTCCTGAGCATTTTTTTGAAATTGAAAATACTTTTTTTTTTAATTGGCCTACAAGCATGAGCTATAAAATTAGGCTGAACTTAAATTCAAGTTAAGCTGAATATAAATCCTTGTTAGAATTAAATCTATCAGGGAATGTTTTCATTCTCATCTTCTACATCTCAGTACACAGAAGAGCACTATAATGAAGTGTTCCTGGCTTTGGGCCGGGAGCCTGGAACATGGAATGCTTACCCCAGCTAAGTGACTTGTGTCTTATTTGTTATGCTAAGCCAAGTGATATCTTCTCTGCATGTAAACTATTTTTACAACATTAATAAGCACATAAATGTCCCTTATTATTTGTGTTTGATGAAGATTGGGTGTGACGTTAAATCATCTCATGATGGAGGAGGAAACAATCCCTAACCATTCCTTAGGGAATGACTTTGCATTGTGCTACCAGCAACATTAGAGCCCATATTGTTGATAAAGAGAGTGGGTCAGGTAAGTCCTCAATGTTTAGGGAGCCAGTCAAAAATAAATGTGAAAGTAGTATAAGTTTATTCTGAGTGTATTAATAATCCTTACTTCTCTCACATCATGGAAGTATCATTACTGGAATGTGCATAGAAATGCATCTGAAAAAAAAAAAGAGCAGAATGAACAGAAAACAGCTGCTCAATACATGTCTTTAATTGCATCATGATATAGCTAACTGATTCAAAAAATAAGAGTAAGTAAATGGTGAAAATTTAACTTTTTTGTTGTTTCTTTTTTAAGCAATGCTTCTGATTTAACTTTATTTTTAATGCATGGTAACCAATAGTAACCCGTGTGCTCCCACATAAACCAACTTATATCATGCAAGACGCTGTTTGCACTCATGCTCATAAAACAGACTGTGCAGGGGTGGATGTGGAATTTAGTTCTGATAACAGGGTAGATGTGTGATACATTAAGAATGAGAGTGGCAAACTAAAGTCTCTATGTCAGCTGAGTAAGAAGATTGTCAACAAGTGTTCTGCAATTCCCCTATGGAACTTATTTGTTTTGATGGACTTTTCTTTGGTGGTTAGTACTATCAGGATGGCTTCATGTCAGGATCTCCTTAACCCCTTGGGATGTAGAAGCATGCCAGCTTCTGGGTAAGGACTGTCAGCACCTCTGCTCTAAAATGCACCCAGGCAGGGTTTCTCAACTCACCCCATGACAATTTAACCTGAAGAAAAGGAGGCACGGGGGGACCTTTTCATTCCCTACATCTCCCTGACAGGAGGTTGTAGCCAGGTGGGGGCTCAATCTCTTCTGTCAGGTAACAAGGGATAGCACAAGAGGATACAGCCTCAGGTTGCACCAGGGGAGGTTCAGTTTGGATGCTAGGAATCTTCACTGGAAGGGTTGTCAGGCATTGGAACAGACTGCCCAAGGAAGTGCTGGAGTCACCAGCCCAGAAGTATTCAAGCCATGTGGATGTGATACTTGGGGACATAGTTTAGTGGTGAATGTGGCAGTGTGGGGTCAATGATAGGACTCAATGATCTTAGAAGACTTTTCCAACCTTAATGATTCCATGATTCTGTGCCTTTACTGTGCTATGCTGTATTCTAAGTCTACTTCTTAATGCCTCTGCTGTTGTAGTAGCCCTGTATTTCTTCACACTGCACAGTGATGTCAGTAACTGAATCTCCATGGAGTCATGGCTTGTTACTATTGTCTAAAAAAACCTCTGGTTGTACCATACAAAAAGTCAATTTAATTAGCCATAGATGTCTAGTCAATTAGATAAATGGCTGTGGCAGCAAAACCAAGTAAAACGAAGCTGTGGGCAGGTCAACAGGAGTTCAGACCCTGGCAAGCCTCTGTCCTGAGGCCATGCAGGCTCAGTGCAAAACAGTGGCTGTGGTGGGTTGCTGGGCTGCAGTTGCAGTTCACACATGGTGCACCCAAAAATCATCACATAAATTGTGATGCAAAGCTGCTACATCTTACTTGCCTATTTATGCCCCACTTTTCCAGAGTCAATTTTAAAAAGAAATGCTGGGGTCCTGAACATTTTCTAAAAAGCTTACTTTGGATATGTAGTCCATTGAAAGAAAATCTCACCATTCAACTGTATTCGGCTATATCACTATGTCCAGCTTTATATGCAAGAATTTCAGAACCTTTTTTCTGAAAAAATGGTCAATTGTTTTAAAGAGCCTAACTAATAAGTATTACGGTGAAGCTGTAACTTTATTTTAGCGAGAAGAAACTGTGTATGGGCTCACTCAATGTCTTATCTTTTTTCTTTTTCTGTCAATCTCCAATAAGTAAAATGTAAGGCACATAACCTGGGAATTCCACGTATCTCTGAAGTTTTTGACATTTGAGTGGGTTAGGCATAATGATCAATGCAAAACCTATCTTCCCATCCCTTGCATTTGAATGTGACTATTAAGGCTCGTCAAAACACCAGGAAAGTAGGAGCAATTTCTATTCCAAACAAATACTAACATATATCTCCCAGAATTTTCTTTTTCTTCTACAAATATTTTGGCTTACCTTTTTTTACTCTCGTCAGCATCATAGAATTTTACTTTATAAATTGTCATTGCTCTGATTATGGTCAGAGAAGTTTTTGTTTGTAAAAGGAATGAAAATTTTACAGAAAAAGATCCTAGAAACATTTTTTATAAGTAGATGCTATTCAGGGCTAGAGGCTAGATGCCTCATGACTGTAAAAGAGAGCAAGAATAAGAACTATAGCCAACTACAACAGAAGCTATGAGTGGTGTGATTAATGTGTATAACTGTCTACAAGGTTCAGAAGTAGTATGGATGTAACCACAGACATATTCCAAAAGTATTATTTTGAAACACTGCTTTGGGAGCCAAATTTATCCCGCACTATGACCAATTTATTTCTGAAATTTCTGGAGAGAAGAAACCATATTAAGGTCTAAGAGATAAGACTGGAGTAGACTCATGTAACTAGAGTTTCAAAATATGTTTAACAATGGAATAATAGAGGGTGCTGAAGATGTTACAGAGAATGATACAAAGTCCAGAAAGACATACACTGGTGAAAATGTTTTCTTTAGTTCGAGAGATTATATAAGAGGATTTTCTTTTCTCCTTGTCTCCTTATCTCCTGCAGCTCTGTGGCTGTACTGTGGCTAAGTCAAAGGATCCACTAAATGTGCTACAAAGACTGTTTCAGTGGAAAACCTAATTGTCCATATATTCAGGCCAGTTCCTCATCAGGTTTCCTTGGCTTCATCAGAACTCTGTAGAGCACCCATTATGACACAACAAGGAGCCTTAAAGGTGAATCAATACAAGACCAAGCAGGGATAGGCACGTATTTCCATTTGGCATTACTAGATCATCTTGGATTAATCCATGGCCAGCTGTGGGGTCTCCTTGGAAGGGATGCAAGCACCAGACACCTGTGGTGTCATTTATGGAGATTATATTTGTTGTGAGCATTGAACCAAGGTCCACAAAGGAATTTAGGTAGCTGCACAAAGCATGATGGCAACTCAGAACAGGCTCATTGACAAAATGTAGAGGGTTTCAGACCCCATTTTCTATGATACAGAGGAGGCGCCATGAGGCTTCAGAGATGTTGGTCCTTTACAGATCTTACCCAAACTGCATATTCTGGAACTCCTTAAAAAAAAGAATCTTTCCATGGCTTGAGCAGATGCCAATGGGATCATCAGGTAAGGATGGACACCTGCAAACTCCTGAAATTAATGGGAGATGAGCAGAAGCTAAGGATGGAAAGGTTTTACTAATCATGGCGTATCTCCCACATGGATAAATCCATCTTCAGTTTTCCCTTGCTGCAGATCCAGCAGCTTTTTATGAGCTACAGACTTATGGAGAACACCTGACGGGATATTGATAAGAAGAAATTCCACTGGAAGCCACTGAAGTAAAACTTTGCGTACAATTTATTCCCCTGAGATCCTGGGAAATTTGGCAAACACACCTCAGGATAATTTGTTTGATAAAAAACAGGTGTTATTCTAAGCTCTACAGTTTTCCAGGACAGATTACCAAAGAAATAATTTAGAAGAGAGGACATAAATGGAATATGTTTACTGGCAAATGTTGCATTTTTAGCTTATATCTGTCAGATTTTCCAGGATTATGCTTTCCATACTGCCAGCTGCTCAGTATTCTGACCTTTGTGCAGAAAACCTTGTTGGTAAACATTTAAACACAAATTAAAGTATTTTCCTGGATAAAGGCTTGAATGCTTAAAACCTTGCAAAACCGAAGGCCAGCTTAGCTGTGTCAGCCTGTTTTCCAAGGTGTCATTGCAGACGTGACATCTTTGTTAAAGAAATGCATTGTTTACATACCATTTGGAATTGTTGCTTGTTAACTAAAATGAAAGGTCCTATTTAAAATATGCACTATTTATGATTTGGGGTAATTTGGCTATTAAGCTTCTGGGCTTTTCATTAAATTGTTTAATAACTATTTTATTGAGGAGCTCAGAACATTGCATGTGCAAGTAATGATTGCAGATAACAAATGTTTCTCATTTTTTAGTCTGAATATATGTTGCATTGAATTTATTCACATCTTTGCTTATATACTATAGAGAGATGAAGACAGATAGAGCCTTGGGGATAGTAACAGAAAAATTTATTTCACAGATATAGTATCCTTCCTCTTCCTCTTTTTTTTTTTTGCCTTCTTTAACAAATTGCATAATTAAAGCTGCTAACAATTTTTCCTTCTAGTGTTCTCCATGAACCTTCACATACTCAGAACTTTATCAAAGTTATCATAAGAGCTGAAATTCTTTGTTTCTGGCCAAAGATTAATTTTATTTCAAAGTCTTAAATAAAATCCAGTTTTCAAAATTGGTAAGGCAAAAATTATTCCTATTCCTTTTTAATATCGAATCTATATATGGGTGGTTTTCAAACATACATTCCCTAGACGAGAGAATAGTAAATTTTAGAACTTGTTATAGAAATAATCCTTAGTAAGAGGTATACCAGAGAAAAAATAGGTACCTATTAAGTGGTTAAAATGCATTAAATGGGTAAAACAGTGATTGAAAGTGATTGGATATTAATAGCAGGTAATTTGGAATTGCTTGATTTAATTTCAGAGCAATTAACTGTCTCTGGAGATGCTGGTGGCATGTGCTGAGAGGAAAGATACACTGTCCTCACCTGGACAAAATTGCAGTGCCTTAGATTTATAACGTTTTGGCATCAAGGAGGCAGAGCTGTGGATCTGGATCACAATAACCAATGCAAAGAAGAGTATTTTCATGTCATTCACCATTGATTCTTAAGTGTGGGTTTCGGAGCGTTGTTAGTTGTGCTGGACATGGAATTTAGGAATTTTACCCAAAGGATTTGTCAGGACTTTAATCTCATGTGCTACATTAGAACCTTATTAAGGTTTTAAGTAATTTTAAGCGCATGCTATGAGTCTTCAAAGCAGCTTAGTGGAGTTTTTTAGCATTTTCTTTAGAAACCAGGAAATAAAATTAGAAAAGTCATTGTTAGTGTGTTGTTGATTTTGCCCTAAAGAACTTACAAATATCCAATATGTTTATTCAATACAACGTGGTCTGTGATACTGGTTAATTATTTGGCTTCAGTAAAAGAGTAGCAATATTTATGATTGTATTCTACAGATCACCAAGTATTTTACTGCTGGTAACCTTCCCCTCTTCCTAATCTTCACCTTCCCAGAAAATAGCAATTTCTTTACTACATTACAAAACAAAATTTTAATACTCAAACACATTTGAGCCCTCACAGGGTAGAGGAGCAGAATGCATCATTTAAGTTATATATATGGAGGACTAAGGGTGTCTTTTCAGTACTTAAGTTCAGCTACTAAGACAGTTTTGTGGTATTCTTCATTCATTGACATCTGTGTGCCTGTTTGCCTTTCATTTGTTTTATCTATTTAGGCCATGGTATCACAGTTGTCTTGAAAATATTGTCCATTCCCAAAAATAAGAATGAACTAATGATTTACATACAGAATTATGTCATTGATTTTGGGGGGCTGAGGTTGTTATTTTTCTGCACCGAAGGTCAGTTCAAAACCTTAAATTTTGGAAGAATTGCTCTTAGGGCAGAGGCATTGATCAGGGTAGCAGAGGGGAAAAGCAGCTGTAGACTCCTTGATAAACTATTTTCTTTTGCCTGCTTCAGTATCAGTGCCACTTGATTGAAGCCCTTTTAGTGCTAATTTGTATTGTGAAGTCTTTTGTGTCTTCAGAAGTTTTTGGAGAGGAAAAGCAGAGTGAAGACTCTACAACCCTTCCATGGGATGTGCACAAAATGTCCAGGAGATAACTGATCATTGTGTCTGATTATCATGGGCACATCTCGTTCTGCTTTGATGACACACTTCTCCAATTTTAGCAAATATATGTGTGGTTCAGTAGGTCCCAGAAGTGCATCACTTAATAACATATTGACGAATACATTGATTAGTTTAGTAAGGCTTTCTAGCATTATCTGATTAATTGCTTTTAATGGTTCTCTTTCTTGTTCTTTCTCCTGCTCTTTTCCTCTCTCTTGAAAAATAATCTAAGGGAATTAAATGAAAGTGGAATTTAGTGGATAATCCTCAATCTGTTGCACAGGCCGAGTTCTGTTTGGATCCGAAGATATCTTGCTGCAGATTAACAAAAGCTTCATATGACCAGAACATGCTATTTGTGTTACACAATATAACATTGAGTGACTAGTGAAGGAAAACCCTCATTTTCTCATATCACCCACTTCTTTGTGTTGAGGAATTCTGGCAGAAGATTCTTATGGGTATGTATGAGATCCCCCTTAAGCATTTCTCATCAATGTATAGAACCAGAAGTATTTTTTCAGCAGAACATGGAGCACTCAAAAAGTTGAAGATAAATAATAGCTCTGAAAGAAAGGTAGCCTTTTATCTCAAGGATTCAAATTAAAGTCCAAGATGATATTCAGTAAAAAATACAATTTCATACAAGACTACCTGCATCATTTGGAAAGACTAAATGCAAGCATAAAAAGTAAATAACTTCTTATTCCATTCCTTCCAAAAGATCATTATCTTTCATTTATTTTAAATAGCTTTTTTGCATATATTGATCTTTCATTTCTGGTAATAATTTATGTATGGTGCATTAGGTATGGTAAAAAATATATTTCTTTAATGTTTTGCTGGCTGTCACCAAACAGATGAAAGTTCTATCTTGTAAGACTAACATTTAGTTTCATACACAATGGCCAGATTTCACAGCTAGGCCTACACATTCTGTTGTTCTTTACTGAATATGTGTGAAAATGTCCTTCCACTAGGTCTGAAAAAAGGGAACTGATCCTCAAGATACAAAAATCTGTTTTAAAGAATAATTATTTTCTTTATTAGTGGTGATCAGTTGCATTAAGATTCTTGTATGATTTACTGAATTTCTATTGCCTATCACTATGCAGTAACCATAACATAGTCATTACTCTGGGTCAAATCAGTGGTATTTTGTGCCATGTATTTTGCATCTGGCAGCTGCCAATAGCAGAGAATAAGAACAAAAGTTTAGGACAGAAATATCCCTAATAAAATCTTTCCTCTTCCAAAACCATTTGGCTAGAGATTTCCTACAATGAAACTGAGTTGAATGGATTTTAAATATTTTTATTCTCTTTGAATCTATATAAATATTTGGGCTCTGCATCACCTCACTTATTAAAAAGAAAAACACTTTTGTATGTTTTCAGCCAGGGATAATATCATTGCATGCTCTATGCCCTTTATATAACGGAGAACAAGTAAAGCTGCAGTAGTCAACTATTTCCATGTTGCTTAGGACATCATAAAAAAAACATTATGCAGCTGAGGTAGTCATTTGCATGGGAAGGTATTTCTTAAATTTCTCCTCTTCTTATGCAGTCACTGGTGGTTTTCATCAGCATTAAAGCCTCCTTTTTTGATAGCAGTTGTGATAAAAATATTACTGTTATATAAATAAGATAATATCACTGTGTCTCAGACTGAATACCCATTATGCAGTCTGACAAGACTCACATATTAATTTTCTGTCACAACTATACAAATACCCCAGAATCACACTAGATATAATCCCCACTCTTCTCTCAATAGTGTTCTTCAACCTGCTATCATCACCCCTCTTTTACCTCAGTTTGTCTGAGCCAGTTGACAGGTGCTGGAACTTGTGAAAATATGTATCTCCCTCTACCCACTCTTTTTTTCACATGGTTAAAAAATATGTATAGTCTTTTTGTAAATTTCTCACATTGAAGGAGATGGTTAAACATTCTGATACAAATTAGATTCTAACCACTTCATGTGAAAAAGTTAAAAGTAAGTAATATTATTTTCTGCTTTGCTGTTTTCATCACTTTTTGGGTTAATGCAAAGCTAATTTTCTTCTTAATTAGAAGAATCAAATAAGCAGGTTACTTCTGGACATTAAAATAGGAAAACAGACCCAATTCAAACAGCAAAGCTCCTACTTACTGCACCAGAGCTCTCCTGAGGCTCACCTAAATAAAATGCCTGTGAAGACATTACACCTCCACGAGCATACATTCTAGGTGAACTCAGACTCTCACACTCTACTTTTTACAGCACCATGACAATTTAGACCATAATCCATTATCCAAAGGAAGCATGAAGTGAATGCTAAGTTCAAAGTCATCAGAAGTCACTCACCAAATTTAGTCTAAAAAGATCAGTACAACTAGAATGGACACTTTATACTGTTCCTTTCTCATCTCTCCATCACCTAAAGTATCTCTTCACCTTGCCTTTTCTGTGTTGGATATTTACTCTAGGGGCAGCTGTAATCCCTAATTTCATTGGTGCTCAGTGAGTTTCAGTCCCCTTCTATGAGAAAGGATCTTCCTTACCAAATAATAGTTATATGTACCTGACTATGGTGACAGGCTCTTTTTTTCTGGAATTTATGGTTCTCTCCTTGTACTTTCTGCAATCTTTTTATTCATTGCATAAGGAATGTATCTTGTTCTAAGAAAACAGCTTCCTGCTTTGATCCCAGAAAGTTTACATCTACTTGCAGTGAAGTAATCTGGATGTCCATTTCTAAAACAAAAATTAATACATCTCTTTCTCCTATACTGTCAAAAAGCCTCTCTGGTGCTTGTTCAGAACTTTCATTCACAGAAAACAGCTCATTTTCTAGAATGGAGAGATTCCTTTTTGTCCAGAGGGTCAGGAAAAATACTTATGTGGTACTTAAGATCAATTTACATTACAGTCTGTGGACTGAAGTGGAGTGTAAAGTTTTATCTGCATAGAATAAAAAAGAGTAAATGAAGGAAAAAATATTTAGAGGTACTGTAAATCAGTTAGCTGGAATGCAGATTGAGGGCTTTCTGCAAAAGCATTATTCTGTTTAGGAAACACTTCTTGAAGATCTTTACTGAGCAATAACTTAACTTTGGGTGATTTCCCAGATCTGAGATGAGCACAAAACCACGTGTAAGGATTTATATTAGATATGACCTGGCTTTTCCTTCAGCAGTGGACTGACTTCAGTGGAACAGGGATTACTGAGAGGATAAAATGTCGCTTGTCATGTGAGAAGATTCACAGACCTTCTGAGATTTTCAGCATTAGGTGCTGGATATGCTATTGGTTTCTTAGTAGGCAAAACTGGGAAAATGACAATTATGTCTTATCATTCAAGGTAAAAGAAATTTGTATTGCAAGAGAAATCTGTTTTAAAAAGTACAACATTAAATAGGCTATGGAGCATGACAGTGAAAGAAAACCTCTTCAGCTCTGACATCCTCTATAAAGTTTTGGGGTGGGTTTTCTTAATCTCTGTATTTATATGTTTGTGTCCAGACTCTTTTCAGTGGTGCCCAGCAATAGGACAAGGAGTTATGGCCATAAACAGAAACTCAAGAAATTCCACCTCAACACTCAGAAGAACTTCTTTATGTTAAGGGTGACAGAGCCCTGGAACAGCTGACCAGGGAGATTCCTGGATTCTCCCTCTCTGGAGACATCCTAAACCCACCTGGACACCTTCCTGCGTCACCTGCTCCAGGTGACCCTGCCTTGGAAGGGGGGTTGGACTGGATCATCTTCAGAGGTCCTTTCCAACCCTATTGTTTCAGTGATTCTGTGATTTTCTGAGTTTGAATTCACACTAGTCAAGCCCCCAGGTTCCACTTTGTTCTTCACTTGCAGTCTTACACAATTCACTGCCACACAAGCCACCTCTTTTTTTGCATTGAAGTTTTCTGTGAGTGGGGCTGCAGATACAATTGTTTGCAAAGCTGCAGTTCAGACTGCACCAACAGAGAACCCCAGTACACTCCAGTTAGCATGATGAATGCTAAAAATAAGTAATCAGATGACCACCCTAACAGGATGTAGGAATATATATGTAGGAATATATATAACATTTACAGCTGGAGTAACAAGGGGAAGGCTAAAGGATACTGAGCCAGCTTCAAATGAGCCAGTGCATCTCTCTCCACAGCACAGTGCCAGGCAGAGCTATTGACCTTAAAACTGGCTCTGCTTTGGAGCTTACTTGAATGTATGTCTACCAGGTACTGTAAAAAATCAACCATCCTGTAAGTATGTGCAGCTGTTGTTTGTCACCTGTGTCTAATGCTTTTTCTAGTAATTTAATAATTACTTTTCCAATTCACAATTCAATTATCTATTGGAGAAAGTGGTGGTCATTACTCTAAGCATATAGGAGTTTAATTGTACTGGGACTGAGACTTGGAAAGAATTCCCCTTGACAAGATATGTGCTTATTTTCATTTCATCTATTCAGTCCTATTCTTCCCTTTGAAAATTTTGTGCAACTGTTACAGAATTTAGTGACATCTGTCAATAGAGCAAATGTAGCATAAATGAAAACAATGCAAACACAATCCAAATCAACAAGATACTTTTTCCAGATTACCATTAATCATGAACATTTTAAACCCCAAGGACCTTAAAGCATGGTTTGGATGGTCATGAAGAAGACATATAATACAAATAATATGGGAAATATAATATTATATTAAAAGAGCAGATTAAATTCCTAATATATTTTTACTGTAGTCAGTTTCTATAGTTTTTTTTTTACCAGATTTCACTTTTTAGATTTTCAAAAATTCAAACTTTCTGAAAGACATCTAACACAGCTTTCCATACCGGAGTACATGAATTTTGGGATTGAATTGGAATACATGAGTTTTGGCATGCACGTAATGTTTAGGTGGTTTAATCACTACTGCAGAAGTTAGTTAAAGCATTTCATCCATATTTCTAAATCATATATTTCAAGCAGGGAAACAGTGACTGCAGGGGTTTTTTTTTGTCCCATCAAGTTATTAATAATAGAATTTTCAAATTAACTTAATTTTCAAATCTACTTTAGGTCATTAGTTTTGGTACTCTTTTTATGACCAGCAATAGTTGTTCTAAGTTTATGTCCCAGCGTTACAGCTTACAGCAGTCAGGAATGCAGCATGGCTATAAAAAACTCATAGTTAGGCCTTGTCCCCCCTGAAATGCTCAAGTAGTGCAGGTCCTGTGTCCACACAGCTTTAGCTCTGCTGATACAAACACTGGAGTATATAAAATATTCAGTTTCATGGTATCATTGATAAGGATAAAGTCATATTGTAATAGCACTCAGATCCACATCCATCATGACACTTCTTTACAAGGGACCAATCCTTGTGAGGTGAGAAATTGTGTCTTGCTGAGCAACCCCCTACTCCAGTAATGGGACCTCTGGCTTAGTGTTAGTGTTATGCACTGTGTGAAAGTATTGGTAGTGCACGAATCACTATAGCTGCAGGATCAACAACAAACTCATATTAGCAAGTTTTACAATAATTCTCAGTGACTGTCCATCTGAAAGATATTATTCTCATCCTTGTTTTTATATCACTTCACTTTATGAGAGCAAAATAATTTTATTTACATCCATGTTCATTAATTTACTAATAAAAATACATGTACTCACTTAGGCACCAGACTATTTTGATGCTAAAAAATATTTCCTTTTTTATGGGATCTTTTTGATCAGTCTTCACAGTCTTCAATTTTAGGCATGTAGCTGAGTATCAAAACATTTCTGTGAAACTACATGGGCACAAACAAGTGAAAAAAGAAGTCCCACGTTTCCCATCTGAACATTAATTTCCACTGTATTATGAAGCTTTTGCTGGCAATTTGTTAAAGCTCTGCAAAAATAACTGATAAACCCCATATATAAATAGTGTGCAGAGTACAGCTTTAAATAATTTTGAAACTTTGCTGGTGAGTTCTCTTACATGTAATGTTTTAAATATATGTTATGTGTTCAGTAAGGACAATAAAATAATTAGGTCTTATTAAACCACATCAGGTGTACAAATACATTTTTAAAAAATAATTTTAAATTGTCTCTTTATCCAAAGATTTTTTAATGTACAATTTTCAGAAACTGGGAGCTTGATCTGACTAATTTTCACTGAACACATCTCCAAGCCCATGTGATGGGCTGCACATTGCTCTTACACTAATCTGAGGGGTAAGATGAGGAGGAAACTTTATGCAAGAAGTTTGAAGTCTAGTTATGAATGTTGAGAAACCAACTGGAAGAAAGCACTTCCTAAAACTTCAGTGTGCCCAGTTGTAAGTTGCATTTAATAAAACTGATACAAATTCTGTAAACAAAATATACCTCAGTGTTGTAAAGTGACATTTTTTTCAGAATTCATTCATGATTTACTGAAATCAATGCTAGAATTTTAGCTACTTCCAATAATGCCTGAGTGGTGTCTTAACTTTCCTCTTCTTTCTTCAATCTTCTAAATATTACTGATTTTGCAACAATAAATTTCTCCATATAGTAGTTTTTAATATTAATAAGGTTCAAACTTCTGCACAGTAATGGTAATCATTACTTTGGTCAGATTCTGCAAATATATAAACTGCTGTGTGTATTCTGATTGATGTCAACACATTTATTCAGATGCTTAACACAGAGCACCTTTGTTAGTGTTCAGTTGGGCCTTCAGAATTTCAGTGTCCAAGAAAAGTGACACACATTACAATAATAATCCCCTCCTTCTCAAGTGTTTGATGAGTTTTTAACAAGGAAGACCCCTCATCTCGGCTATAAATAAATGGTATGTAAGTTCAACTTCTATAACTCTGTCTTGGTCTTTGAGTTTCTAAAACTAATAACAAGCCTTCTTCCACAATGAGAGGAGAAAAAGATCCTGCTTGTGAGAATTAAAATATATGCATATTGACTTATTTAAAATGTTTCTGTAAAATACTAAGAATAATTTTCCCTTTACTTGTAGCTATTATCTCTCGGTCTATGATTTATTCTTTAAAATTATGAGGTCAGGACGCTGTCAGCGGAAATCATCTTGGCTATCAGATAGCTGTGAATAGAATATAGAACTTTTTGCTGAGAAAAAAATTAAGTTGTGTTGTGAAGAGTTTCTTTTAAAGCATATGAAATAATTTTGGTAAAATTCCTCTCAGGTGATGCTCTCCTGAAAGACGAGTGAAAAGAAGGAAGTATGCTAAAATAAGTATCTAGGATTATTTTACTGGAAGTTTTATGTCAAAATAATATGAAAGCCCGTGTCATAAAATCCTGTAAAAATTGAATTTTCTATTTCTGTATACAGGTAGTAACCATAACCGGTTCCATATGGGTCAAAAATACCTCACTCCTGTCTTGATCCCAACACCAAATACCCTCATGGTAGGCTCATAGAGTTTTATCTCATTTTCTACTAAATTTTAAACCAGTTTTAGTTTCTTCTCAGAGGAATTCTTTACAAAGTTTATTTTGTGTGTGTGTGTGAAAAAAGTTACTTGAAAACCTAGCAACTTTTATTTCCACAGCCAATCATTTTAGCCTTTTTTTTTCTTTTCTTTTTTTTTTTTGATAGAACTAAAATCCTAGAATTGCAGGAATGAAATCTGTTTTCTCTTAAATAAAAACAAAAATTAAAAAAAAACAAAAAACAAACAACAACAACAACAACAAAAAAAAGAAACAGAAAGAACCCACTTTTTTCCCCACTTTTTTTGTATGGTAGTGTTCAGGTAAGAGGGAGGAAGGAAGGAGAAAGAAGGTAAATTTGAGGAGCCTGTCTGAATGCAGCATTAGTAATATCAACGAGAGTGGGCATTAAATTCTTAAAGGTATTCGTGACAGTGGCTTATGCAGCTGAGGGGAGCAGTCTATTGCCACTTGAAAGGCCACACACTTTGCCGTGCAGAGATATTTTCTGGTCTAACTTGTTAAATGCACGGTCCACCCATCTTTGCGGGAATATCTACTCCAGCACAAAGCTTGGCATTGCAGCAATTCTCCCGCCCTCCACTTTGCTCATCCACATATGAACCCCTGCTTCCTGCTGTTGGGATTTTTGCCCCTCTCCTTTTGGATTCGCGACGCACACACGCAGCATGCACGGGGTGTCTGCCAGCAGAACGCGCCGGCCGTGCGGGGAAACGCCGCTGGAAACACTCGGCTCCTGAGAGCCCGGGAGCGATCGCATCCCCGGGGGAGCCGCGGCCGCCCGCACGGGAGGGATGAGCGGCTCCGGGGCCTGCGAGGGACCCGGAGGGATGCGAGGGACCGGGAGGGATGCGAGGGACCCGGAGGGATGTGAGGGACCCCGGAGGGATGTGAGGGACCCCCGGAGATCCGTGCGGGATCCGCATCCCTGTCCTTGGTGCTGAGCCCTGCCCGCGCTCGCCGCCGCCGCACAGCCATGATGGGGCCGCCAGCTCCGGGAAAACAAGCAGGGTTGCACGGACAATCTGCTTCAAAACGCAGCTGCCGTATAACTCCAGGCACCGGAGCAAGGGATTAATTCAGACATAAAAGGCTTCGTTAATATGGCACCAAATTCTGCGAACATCCCGGCGTGTACCACCATCACACGCACACACCCGCTGCTCACCCTCCCTGTCCGTGTCAGAGCGACAACAATCGTAAGAGAAATAAAACATTCCAAGATCTCAGCTGCTAGACGTAGATGAATGCAATGCCACTATCCAAACCTCTGGCATCCTCACGACAGCTCAGCAAATTTTCAGATTCTTCACCCCCCTAGCCCTCCCTCTCCCCCCACCCTCCCAAACAGAATCAGAAAGCACATCTTACCGCTGGATGAGAGAGAGGAACAGAAGTGCCCACACCATCATTTTGAGAGAAAATGCAGGATTCAAGAATGCAGTGCTCCCCAGGATTGTTGGATTTGGAAGAATCATCTCTATTCCAGTCCCCCAATCCCCCCCCCCCACCCCAGCTTTTTCCCCCTTTCCTCTTGGTTGCAGATGGATCCGTCCCCTTCCTTATTTTTTTTCTTTCTTTTTTTTTTTTTTTTTTTTTTTTGGTAGTAGTTATCCCTCCTCCCTACCAGGTTCCGTCAGTGGGATGAGACATTGCGCCCAGCTGCAGGAATTAATATGCAGGGGGAGAGAAATTAGATCTGCACAAGCCCTTTGCAGATATAATCAGAAAACCAGTCAGCTCAGGCAGCAGGCAGCAGCTTCCAAATCTAGGGAAATAATATAATTGGGAGAAAAGGGAAAGGGAAAAAAAATGAAACCCAAACAAAAAGCGAAAATCATAGACACTTTCAGAATAAAAACAGTCAAGGAAAGGAGCACATACACATTTACGGAACTGCTGACAAAACATGCAGCAAAATGCAAACAAAAATAAAGCAACGAAGAGTAAATGAGAGGCAGGGGGGAAAAAGGAATAAAGCAGTGGAGATTCTGCCTGAATGCAGATTAACTCTGAGGTCAAAGTGGAAATGATGCACTCTGCTGCAGCACAGATTAACACATGCGTGGTGTCAGCCACGGTGCTTTATAACCTTTGATTACACATATGCAGGCAGCCTGGATTTTCATTTTGGAGCTGAGAAGGATTTGGCAGGCATAAAAAAGGAGGTTGGAAGGAAAAGCTTGCCCTGTGCTGCTGAGCATCCTCATTTTTCTAAACAGTGTGGAAATCGTGATTGCAAAGGGGGGGGGGGGAAATGAAAGGTGGGATGGGGGAGTGGAAAAGGGAGGGAGGGTTGTTGCTAAGTAACTCAGGAAATGGGGAAAGCAGCATTGGTGGAGTCAATATGAATGAGGTGATTTAGTGTGTGAGAGGATTAGGGGGAATATGCAAGGTTTTTATCTCCCCTCCCCCTAATAAAATGAGGCTACACAGACACAGGAAACACTTCCTGGCCAGAGGGGAAACACTAGAGGACTATGGAAGATGAACGCTGACAAGTTTTGGAGCCAGAATCCCAAGTTCTATTATCCACAAATGCAATTTAGCAACTACTAGTGGAGCAAAAACTTCAGGGAATCTCATGATTTCCTAAAGTAAGAGCACTTCAGTCTAAAATAGGTACTTGGACTACAACTTACAATAACATCTCTTTTACCTCCCCCATTTTTTCTGTCTAGAGCGAAGTAAATATAGACAATAACTACCCAATTACATTTATGATCTGGGAGATCAGGCAAACTTAATCATCAGGAACATTTTTTTTCAGTCCCAAGCTCACTTTTCTAAAACTTAAGGGAGAAATAAATAGATAAATATCCTGAAGAAAACTTAAATTATGGATTGTTCCCAGTAAAATAAAAGCAACAAAATTTCCTGCTGGACTTAGTCTAGTTTGAACCCAATTTGACATTTGGATTCTGCTCATATCTTCTGATACACTTGGACAATCAGTTAGTTCCCCATGTCCAAAAGCATAATGAAATTTATCCATCAGAATTACATACAGTAGTTGCTTTCTCAGAGTCTCTAAAAACATAGATCCAGCCTTATGTCATCAAGTTAAATTTTTCTGTTTCAAAAAACAATGCATTTAACTTTAACAATTATCAATAGATCAATATTATTAATTGAACTAAATACATTTTGATTCCTGGATAATTCAATGATTATTTGAGCCAATATCTAATACAGTCACTATATTTTTATCAGTATTTACAAACAAAGTAACAAGTTGCAAACATATTACTTAATATTTCCAGTCAATGGTCTTATTGTTAATTAATTTATTCCACCAACTTGTGAAATACAGCCTCTTCAGTGATAGAAAGCTATAAAATATTATAAATACTCTCCCCATATCTCTCTTCCTATTAGTGTGTGTACATATATATATGTATACATGAAACATCTGTGATTTTATTGCTGTAATCTATCTCATCAGTTATCACAACATTTCTTTGAAAGGTGAAAATGCTGTGTATATTTCGGTGAGGGAATCAATATTGTTGAGAGGTAGGAATTTGAACTGTATCTACATAATTGAAATGTGTCTGCATAAGCACAGCAGCCTTACTCTGCACATTTTTTACTGAAAATTTGTTCAATTAGCAAAATCTTCTTGTCTGAAAAGAGCTCCTGGACTTCCTACAAAATTCTTATGCACTTTCATTCCAAAGGGTCGACTCGTTATTCTTGCTAACAGAGGCAAGAGGTCTCTAATAGAAAAAAAACAAACTGTGAGTGTCAAAGCTTGAGAGAGTTTTCCAGGCTTCCCATCACATAGATGGCATGTCAAAGAGAATTGGATACTGTAATATTAATCCTGAATTGCTCTGAGGTAATTAATATGTAGACACCATTGATAATATTATTCCTGTAGGTACTTTATTAGCTGTAACTTCTATTCACATTGTTAATTGGATATCAGTGGGTTTTGATAGACAAGCATACTCTGAAGATTGTATAGATTTTTTTGCATATTAAAACTTGCATCACCATATTATGATAAATTTTTCATCCCAGATGCTTTGACTTCTTTTAATTTCAGCTGCCTACAATTGACATTTAGGCACTGACTTAGGTGTAGTGGGAATTAGGATCTTTGGCCTCTGATACAGCCAGTGGACCACACAATGGCCAAGTCAAGTTTCTGAGTGCTCCTAGATAAGATCATTTCACTGTTGAAATACTTGACCCCAATACATAAAACTTATCCACCAATAATGAAGCAATACCAAATTTGGCTCTGAGTAATTTTAAATGCAAATTTGTCCTTGCAGTTCTTTGCAACCTCAGTGTGAAGGAAGGGAAAGTAAATCCACATTTTATGCTTAAAGAATCTCATTATTATATGATACTTATAACCTCTGCTAGGAAGAACTGCCGTGGAAAACAAAAATGTGCCAGGCTGTTTTCTCTCTCAACACACATTGTCTTTGAAGCACAGTGTTCTTTCTGTGCCCACAAGCTCTATCAGACACTGATGTTTTAGGATTCCATCATAATAAATTATCACAAAGGATCAAATTTACATGAAGACACTGCCTACTGTGCAATATTTTCCTGACACTTTTGTGTGATAAACCCACATAGTAACTTGTCCCTGGGCACAAAAAGGTATCTTGACAACAAATAATTTCAAGTTTTTGAAAAGTCTTATGAAGAGCAATTAAACTCAGAAGTCCTTGTTCCAAAAATATGCATTCTGTATCAGACTAGAATATTATAGGAGTATCTTAGTTAATGTGGAAAACACCTTGTTTGATAATAAGAGGGTTCTCAGCTCCTGTGATTTCCCTATGTGTCTGTATCTTTAAGCCCAAGGAAAACATGGCTTTTACTTATCCTAAAATTATTCATTTTCTGTGTATCAAATATTAGATCACACATCAGAAAGGAAGAAGAAAAAGATACCTGAAATAAAGCAAATGCAAAAGTAGGTGTTACAAAATATGCACAAAGTGAAAAAAAAAAAAAAAAAAAAAAAAAAAAGGATTCTGTCAATATCCATATCTTGCCAGATTGTCTTTTATCACATATTCCTATCTGGAAGCTCTTTCTATTTCAGCTTGTTTTTCCTTGATTTGCTTTAGACAAAAACAAACAAGAAAACCACCAAAAATAAAGTGTAAATTTCACTCTGTCTGAAATGACACATGATTTGGGTAGAGGTAACTGGTTTGTATGGGTCATGCTGAGGATGCTTTCTTAAAGCCATAAGAAGGAAACATCTAGGTAGTTAAATTTTCTATAAATATGCTTTATGAGACTATTTATTACATATCAAGTATTGTTTTGATGCTTATAAAATAACATTAACTACTGTATCAAATTATTCTTATTCTGAAATAAAATATCCTAGTTATAAATAAAAAGATTTTTTGAACAACATGAATCTACATATTTATAAAAATAGCTTGTATAAAACTTTATATGAATATCTATTTCATAATAGTAGTTATAACTTTGATAACAGTTTGCTTTTTCAGAGACTCTCCTAGCATATTTTAGCCTTGGGTAAATATCTTAATTCTGAATTCCTGAGGAAAATAACATCCAATATAAAGCATTTTTTAAATGGAATTCTAGGATTTGATACAATCTCTCTTTTTTCCCCCCATGGTCTATCTTCTAGCACATTTTCTGGTCATGAATAGGTGTAAAAATGTATGTTCAGACATGGAAAACCCAAAAATTAATCTTGCAACACTTCTAGGAGAAAGGTAGGTCATGGTTTCACACACTTTTTACTGTACATGTGTGTTATGGTTGTGCATGGGAGGATTTCATTTAGAACACCCAGACACCTAGTTCTCTTTTAATCCATGTGCTCAAAATACAGTGAATCTGTGAAGGAGTGGTATGGAGGTGGGCTGAACAAAAACGGCACTAGATAAGTGCTAGACTAAAACCATGGTTTAGAGAGGATTATTGACTGAATCAACATGAAATCTGGACCTTTCAAGGAGCTTTGTAAACCAAGTCCAATTCTGTTATTGCATCTATGTAAATACATACATTTATGTCAGTACCAAGTCGATTAACTCAAAAGTATAGTGCACAGTGTATCCAAATATAATTCTCTCTGTTTTGCAAAATGTAACCTAAATATAACTATTATAGTATTAAAAAACAGTCCCATCTTAATATTGAATCTCACTGCTACTTTTCCCTGGTCAATATTGCATGGAGTCAGAAATACTGCCTATCATTCTGTAGAATATGGATGCCACAGAATTTCAAACCAGGACCCAAAGACATTTAATTATTTAACTGAAAAAGTATTGTTTAAGCATTGTTTCAGTCTGTTTATATGGAAGTTTATTCACTTAAACTGTCAGAATAAAAGAAAAAGAAAATCCTAAATAGGTTAAAAATAGTAATTCTTTCAAGAAACCCTTCAAGCTGAAGACAACTTCTTAGAGTATTCAATCTACTGCATTTTTTAAAAAGCCAAAATCTTGTGCTGCTTGGAAAATTATTTTCAAATAATTACTTTAAAGCTTAGTGATTAAAATTTGAGAAGTGTTTCCTAAGACAGACATACAGTGGTATTTCAGGATTTAACACAAAGTGAACATTTTTACAGATAGATATTATTCAATCTGTATAACCAGGTTTCTATTCAAAGCAATCACTTTCCAAGTATTTGACTTAAAAGAAAATCTTCTAGTAGCCTAATACAACCAAAACACAACCCTAAAATACTCTGTTTGCTTATGTGCTTTGATCTTGTGCTAAAACAAGTAAAGAAAACAAGTTGTTGGCTAACAGCTCTCTCACTGTGCTTAGGTTTATAAGCTTCTGCCAGGAACAGACTTACCAAATGCTATTCTGTACTGTAAACATCTAAGATTCTGCTGTCACAAAACTCTTGGAGCAAACTGCATTCCCAATCTCCCTGCTACTGACCTGATTAAGCTTCCTTACCCTGTTACATTACCTAGAGGCTCCAGTTCCTTCACACTAAATTCTTATATGAAGAAATCAATGCTAAGGTACTTTCTGAGAAATATATTAATTATTTTTTCTGAATATTTTTATTAACACCTAGGAGAAGTTTCTGCTTCACAAGAATTTTGAAGAAGCATGATTCTGAGGAGTCATTTATTGATATGTGTTCACATATATCAGTCTTGTGCGCAATATCCCACATGGTTTATACGAAGCGCTTTGATCCAAACCCTGTGTTCAAACTACAGCTTCCTCCTCATAATTGTCTTGTACTGAATCTCTAGGTTTAAGACCACTTTCAAACCATTCCAAGAAGCCAGACTCTGCTTCCTGTACTTAAGCACCAGCTGAAGGGCAAAGAAGAATGCTTAAGTTTTCCACCTCTCACTCCTGGAGTTGAGAGAGGGTGGGCAATGCTGGGCTTCTTCCTGGGGTGATGACAGAATCTCTACATGAAGGAGCAAGGGAACCCTTTTTACATAATTTGCACTTTCAGTGGGACAAGTTGAATTCTGTTGTTCATAAATATGATTATTACCCATGACCATTCAACCTACTTGCACCTTGTTTTGGATATTTACCTGCATGTAACTTTTAATTGTATATTTTGTCTCTTTAGCAATGGGAAAGGAGGAAATACCATGTGCACAGTCAGCACTGAATACCAAAGGGTATTTTGACCCTTTTCAGCACTATGAAGCTCTCAGAACTGGGACAGAGAACACCAAATCCCTCTAAAAGCCTGTCACAGAAAAATGTAACATCAGCAGGCTGAAGCCTGTGGCCTGGGTTCATTGCTGGGATGTACACAGGGAATCAGACAGGCAGGAAGGGACCGCTTAATATCCCTCATCCAGCTCCTAGTCAAAAGAGGTATCAGTGCTGATTGCATTTAAACCAGACCTTGCTATTCGGGTCTAGAAAAGCGTCAAGGTTAGAGATTTCACAACCTCTCTGTGCAATTCATTCTAATCTTTAATTGTGCTGACAGTGAGTCATTTGTTCTCCCCCTTTGATTAACGACCCTTATCTCTGGCACTGCCTTCTGCCCCTCCTCCTGAACCCAGGGAGCTGCTCCATGTGCAGCCACTTGCCTTGTCCCCTGGGGGCTCACGCATGCTTATCAGTTGAATAACTGTACAATTTCTTGTCTTGAAGCCCCCGAAAAGGACACAGTGGTCCAGATGTGGTCTGATGAAGGCCTAGTAAAGGTGACTGATGACCTCCTCAGGTTTGCCTTCATCCCTGCCGTGACTCCTGTTGCCCTGCCAGTCAGTCCCCAGGACTGGGGAGGGAATAGTCCATCCCATATGCAGTCCTTTATAGCTATTCATACTGAATTTCATGTTATTCCTTCCAAATGAAGGCTCTCTGAATTACAGCCCTACTCACAAGCACACTGACTCCATGCCCTAGCTGCTGCCATCCACAAACTTGATGGGACTGCATCCCGTTTTCTTTAGTGCACAATTTTATAAACAACAAAATGCAAAATCTAAAGGCTCTAGCTAAACTAGATGGATAATACCTATGTTAATTTTCCCTTCACACTAAAATTTAAAAGTAAAAAAATTACTGTAAAGTACCATCACTGAGAGCTTCCCAGGAGTATATTTTAGTTTATTTATTTCTGCCTGCTTTGAATGCTACCTCTTTGTGCATCATCTCATGGAAAAATTATTTGAAATAATTAATCCTAAATGCCTTTATTTTCAAAGGCTGCTCATTTAGTTTCCTGGTTCTTTTACACTAAAGGCTTTATTATCAGAAGGGCTGTTACAACTAATGAGACCATAAAGCGTTATGCTCATGTTTCAACACAATCCCATTAGCTCTTCAGTAAATTAAACTGCATTTTGAAGCAAAAATAACCAAAAAAAGTTCAAAGAAATTTAAACATATAAAACATTGAACACATAATCAGGTAAAGTTACATATTATTATTGCAATGAAAATTATTAAAAAAATCTGCTATTATCAAAGTTGATTATGTGATAATCATGATGAGGCAGCATTGTCTAGTTTGAAATGATGTGTGTGCTATCATTCTAGGGGCTTGGACTAAACTAACTATTAATGTACATATTAATTATCGGGGGTTAAAATTACTAGAGATGGGGCAACTGTGACACGTTTTAAAAGATGGTTTGTTGCCTCATAGCGTCAGTCTCATAGAAGGGTGGGACATTAAAAGTGTTACATCCAATGCCATAATATCAGAAGCTGCTTAATTATTAGTTACAATGCCTTATGTTATTTTTTTTAGCCAATCAAATACTTCTACAAAGCTTGCTAGCATCTTTTTACACCAATCAATTGCTTTGCTTTTCATGACTTGTCTGCAATGCATCATTTTTCAACCAATCATATAACCTTTCAAAAACCTACACTGATACTTCTTAAGCTTCTAACTGACTTTCTAACAGATTCTCTTGCTAAACTTTAAAATCTTTTACTATCTTATTCAACATATTACTTTGCCTATAAAAGACATATTTCTGTTTGCTTAAAACATATTTCTACTTAAACTACAAACTTACATTCTTGTTTTATGTCTGTTTCAGTTTTAATGCTCTAATTCTCCAAGCCTTATCCAAGGTCTAAGGTCAAATATTGTATCCATCTCTATCTCTGAGCCTGCATGCACAAGGCCCTGAGACCTCTCTGTGCCTGCATTTCCCACATTCATAACAAAGCAAATTAAGAAAAATTTAATTAAACCAAATACCATGAGAAAGCTTCCTTTTGAATATTCCTCTATCTACTGCTAATGTCAGATATACAGAACCAGGTAGAAATTAAATTAGAAGAATCCAAAAATATATCCACTTGAAAACAAAGTGTCCTCTACTCTGACATGTCAGTGAATCCACCAGTGAATTGATACAGAAAGAGACCATTCAAAGGAGGCTTTCAAATGCTTTTAATTATTGGGTAGATGTTACACATTCTTCTTTATTTTGAATAGTGTCTCAGGAGCTGTAAACTAAGATTTATTTTACTGAAACTTTTGATCTTCTTCCATTCAGCAAATATTGATTTAATCTTTCATACTCCTCCTAAAGAACAAGCCAAGAAACTAATGGACTGCACACTTTGATCTTTGTCAGATGATGTCAACAACAGTGAATGTCAGGGTGAATCCAGAAATACAGGTAAACCAGCTGTTTTTCTGCCTGGAAGTTCAGCAGTGGGCAATTGCTCCATCATTTCAGCTAGAAGTCAAATGGAGATTAAATCGGTTGAGTTTTTAAGAGATACTTAACTAAGTTTTATATTGTTTCATAGCAGTCCTGAGAAAAAAATGGAATCAGCTTTTTATGCCTCTGAGTTAACAAGTTTGCATAACCACAAGCAAAACATTATTTATATGTTATTCATCAGGATCTATGTTACAATTTATAGGAATACAGAGAGGTGTGGTGAATATTACACGCTTAGAATCAAAACTGAAATTTCACAGACCTCAGAGCAGATATGGGAAATAAAAAATTCAGAAATTCTAACTCATTTTAAGGCTGTTTATCCTGCTGGTCATGGAACTAGTTTTAAAGCTGATTGTCCTGTTGGCCATCTTGAAATAGATGAGCTCACTCCACTGCGCAGAGTTTGGCTTTGAAATGCTCAAGAAGGGAAAGATGCACCTACCCCAGCATTTGTGCATCCCTGTGGTATGGAAGGATTGCAGGCACAGGGAACAGTGCACTCTTTGGGCTTACAAGTATTATGTCCTATAATGTAAGAACACTCTTACCTTCAGTTAAACAAACATTGTTCTTTGAACCTGCACCACTCAGTTGCACTTCCTAGGTGTTCATTCCCAGCTGCTGCTGCTGAACAGTGGGAATGGGATATGTGAACAGCTTTTTTCCAGGCAGGCAAAATACTACTTAACAGCATTTAAAAGAGACAACAGATGGGGAGACTGTTTCTCAAAATAATCTTCCTTAATGGACATTGCAGTGACAATCCTGCAGAAAGGAGGAGAAAAAAAAAATCTCTGCAGCATCTGTGAAAGGAAATCCTGGGAAAACAAATAAATTAGGTTCTTCTAAACAGGCAAATTACTGCCTGTAGTTATTTATGCACAGCAACATTTTTTTTAGTTGCTTCCTTCCGTTTTGTTTGTGGATGGTTTAGCTGAATTTTCAGATGGGTTCTGTCAGATAATATTCACAGCCCTGGTTCTTTTGCACTGCTTCAAAGTATGGGCAGAAATTTTCTTAAGCAGCTGGGGAATTCGTGGCATCAGGATCCCAAAGGCAATGCCAGCCAAGGTGATGCCACGTTTCTTGCCACTTTTCCTTATCCTTCTCACCAACATGGAAAGTAAAATGTTGAGAGAATTCTCCCTTTTCTTGCTTTCAACACCATCCACATATGCAGACACATCTCATCACTTCTGTTCTACTTTTGGCGGTGAATAAACTATTAATATGTAAAACTTCACAGAGTTCTAGTGCTTTTCTCAAACTTTTTTTTTAAATTTAACTAAAACATATTTTCTTTATTCTAATTCCTGATCTGGGCAGTGATTCTTGTATTCCTTTGTAGGGTCTAGTGCCACTGCTTGTTCCATGTAATATTCATTACAACTGCTCTCTAACATTTTGATTCTGTTTTTATAAGTAGACAGTTTTCTCTTTTTTTTTTTTTTTACAGCTATTTGTCAAAAATCTTGCTATTTTTGGAATTTGCATATTCATTGTTTGATTTGGTCGATTAAATTTTGTGGAAATTAACATGGATTTTCCCTGTAGCAAAATGTCACAGAATGAGCTCCAGTGCTCCTAAAATCAGTTTAACTAGGGGAATGAAAGAGAATTAAAAAAAAAAAAAAGAAAGAAAAAGGAGTGGGCCGGAAACAGGAATAAGAACAGATGGCCTAAGTTAGCATTTTTAGATATTATATTACATAAAGTGGTAGGAGGGAAACTAAAAAGGTAAATGCCAACCTTTTTAATAGTACAAGTGTTCTGTTGATACTCTCTCTGTATTGTATGGATATGAAAACTGAAAACCACACTGCTAAATAGTAGAATTTCAATATTAAGCTGGTTAATTGGTTAAATTGGAAATGTAAGGATACCTACAACAAATATGAGTATCTCTGTGGTTTATTAAGACTTTTGAAAGGAAAGTCTTATTTCTTTGAGAGGAAACATTTATTATTTTTTATCATGAAATCTGTATTTTACATGATGAGCTGATTTGCAAATTAAATGCACAAGAATATTTTTCAGAGTCATTCTGCCACTATGTGTCTTCAAAGGAGTGTCTGCAGTTTCTGGCTTGAAGCTGTCTACCACACCTCATATGTGAATTCTCCAATGCCTGATTCTTTATTTAGGAGCTCAGTTCCTATCCAAATTTTTGCAACATTGCCAAGAAACTTACAGGTGAATGCTGGCAGTACTTATTCTATTGTGTGAAAAGAAAAACAGAGTAGATTAACTTGATTTTTTTTGTTGTTCAGCATACTAGCTGGGACAAGACAAAAGTTTTTTTCATGTGTGTGAGTATGTGGAACCTGGATACATCCTCAGGGCATTATTAAATTATCATTGGCATCATATTAGAACACAACTATATATATATATATATAAGATTAAAGAATATAGGTCTTGTCTGAAAGTGTAAAGGAGAGTCCCAGAGATGGAATGTTTCTGAAAATGATCTGGTAGAGTGATTAATCATCCCATCATTGCTGAGAAAGTGGCAATCCAAGACCCTGTGGTATTTTGAAGTATTTAGACAAAAAGTTAGGATATGATCTCTGGAAGTATGCAATGTAGATTTCAATTTATTTAGGTATAAGAGGCCTTGAATCTGTAGCAGAAATGAATTGTTAAAGCTGGAGTGTTTTAAAATGTTAGAGAATAAATCAATCATATGTGAGATTTGTCAAAACACCCTTCACCACTTGTGCATCAAACTCACTCACCAGTGTGATTACTCAGGATAAGACTGGGAGCAGGACATAAAGTGCTGCTTCCAATGATGCTCAGGAAGAGCAGGTACAGACTGGCCAGAATGCTCCAAACATGCACTGAAAGCAAAAGCAGAACCAGAAGCAGCATCAGGAATCTCCTGCAAACAGCATCTGGACCCCAGCCCAGTCACACAGGAGCAAAATGACTGCTGTCAGCTGTCAACCACCAAAAACATAGGGGCCCCCACCTAAAATCAGAGCTCCTTCAAGGTCCTTGAATCCTTTTATGAGTCTGGCAAAATGCACAGAAGATATAATTAAGAACAGACGACCAAGAAAGGGTAAAATTTAAAAGGATAGTTCTATGATAAGCACATATCTACCAATGGTTGATCATTTTAGTGAATCCATTAAGGCCCAAAACAATATAAGTTACATCTTTATATGGTAAACTTAGTACTGAAGTCAGACGTTCTTCACTAATTTATTACCTAATTTATTACTAATTTATTTAGACTTTTTCTACTTATTAATCTAAGACATCCTGTCTCTCTATTCTTGTCTAAAGCAATTTTTTTTAAATACAAGTATTAAATACATTTCACTGAATGATTTCATTTGGCCACAATGCATCTTTCCAGTTAGGTAACACCTGAATAGCTGGTCAGAATTTTGCCATAATCCTCTTTATGACTGTACCTATTTCATATCAAAAACCAGATTGCATCATTATATTCAAGGCATTGAACAAAGTAATGCTCTCCTACATTATAAAAAGTAATTTTCCTTTACCTTTTGATGTCTTTGCCTTTCCAAGAATTTGTCATTTGCAATGATAGTCAGAATGTCATGTGAATCAAAGTACTTCTGTGTGCAGCTCTGTCGGGTCATGTTCATCTGTGCAATGAGAATGAATGCATAAATTATTTCTTGATTTATGTCATTTTATATTTTGTTTTTGAATTATGTTTAATATCGTGTTTTTATTGAATATCTTCCAAAAAGTATTTTCAAATAAATAATGGGGAATAAAATTAAATAATTTCTTAAGATAGCACAATTTTAATGAGTGCTGTGAATGAGGCTCATCATTAACATTTCTTGCTGCCTGGAGAAACCGTCTCTTCTTTCAGAAGGTTTGTCTATACCAGGAAAAAAATTAAAAAAATTTCCTCTGTGTTTGCTTCTATTTATGCCATTTGTTTAAAGCATATGCAAACATTGATAAGAGCATGATTCAGATAAAATATAGACAAAGGGGTTTATCTAGATTAAGTATATATATTCATTGGTTTATTTAGTAGATACATGAATAACTAAATTGAAATACATTATAAAATAAAGCTTTACTTTAGCAGGCAAAAGGCAGTGTGGGAGTCACCTTGGCTGACATCCCATCCCAGGCTCTTGGTGCAGAGTTGTCCCTCATTCCCAGGCCTTGGAGGGCATTTGTTTAAGTTTATAACAGTTCCTAAGAAAGTTGTCAAAGGTTTTAAAAACTGTTCATGGTAAAGCTTTATAACCCTCATTTCCCATTGGTTGCCCCTATTCCCAGTTATGTCATCCCTTTTCTCCTCCCAGTTCTGGAAAGTTCTTGTATCCTTGTACCCCCACTGGTTTATGTTCACTGCATTGTTCCCCCCATCCCACCTTACTGGCCCCTTCCCTACATTGCTCCTGCCTTGCACCACCTTTCCCTTTACCCATTGGATTCTCACCCTGGACCCACCTCTCACCATCCCCTATAAATACCCTGGATTTTCCCTCACCCTTGTCTTTGACCTTTGACTCCTATACTGCAAGTATGTGTTTTGGGCCTCGTCCTGCTTTTTCTTTCATAGTTATTAAAGCATTTAGTTCCAGAGCTGTGTCATGGACCCTTTCCTCTTTTCACCACCCTTGCCCTGATATCAGAAAACCTTTATAGGCTGGTCAGAGACCACCCTTGAGTTTCATACCCCAATAAAACCCCAACAAGCCAAGGCCTTGCTTTTGATGAACCTTCTGTTTCTAAGCGTTAGCACAGTAAGAGCAGGATATTTTCAAACAGTTTTTAGCTGTCTCTCACAGTATCCACAATCTTTCTTGTAGACTTTTCATTGGCCTTCTTGCCTCCTCACTGAAAGTGTTCTGCTGGTAAATTCAGGGCAAGTTCTACACTTTCACCAGGGATTTTCTGGATTATAATTCTGCAAGAAATTCTGATTTTCTCCCTAAAGCTTTCTATGAATATTCTGTTGTCTCAAGACCAGGTAAAAATCTGTAAACAGTAGCCATCCAGATAAAATCCAGCACATCATTAATTTCTGAGGGGATTTACATTGCATCAGAGGCATCATATGAAGAAAGACCTTAGGAAATGAACCTTTCAAAGCATACCACTCACTCCCTAAACTCAACCAAAGATTTTTTTATTCTTTGCAGTTTTTTTGAAAGCTTCTCTTTCTATACTCACTCTCACTTTGTCAGACAATACTGTACTGTAGCATTTAAATATCTCTTCTTTATCAGTGATGCCTCACAGTGATCAAATTTAATAAAATACTAGATAAATCTATAAATAAATCTGACCATTATAATTTTTTGTAGGAGTTAAATGTATTTTCACATATGGCCTGATTTATTAGCTGTGTGCCATATTTATTTTATTTTATTGTTGATATAGTTTTATAGTTTTATAGTTTTATGTGAGTTGATATAAAATATTCATCTGTTAAATAATTTACAGTACTTTTTTTCCCTGTTCATCTATCCTACTTTCACATTATGCTTATAGGTTTTTTTAAACATCACTTTTTTTAGCAATGAATGGAGAAATTTGTATACAGGTTTTTTTTATTAAAACTGCATAAAAATGATAGTTTCAGTTCAGCTATCTAACAGAAAATGAAATCTGAATTACTGCAAATGTTCATATAACCCAAAGGCTTCCTCATTTCTTTTCTTTAAATACTTAATACTTGAAGCAAGAGCAAGGTAACAATTCACGCATTTCCAAAAGCAAAGAAGACTCTTCCTCTCTTTTTTTGAGGAAAAAAAGGGGTAAATTAAAATAAATTAAAAAAAGAAAAAGTATATCTCAATTACCTCAACCTATGACACCTACAAAACTTATCTGTCCTGCACATTGTAGGGCACAGAGAGAAAGATGTTAATTTCCCCTGTATTATGCTCCTGATAGTGTATTTTTTATTTTTTTAAAGGAAGAACTAAGGAAGAACAGATCTGTAGTGTTGCCATCAGGCTCTTTGCTTCTAATCCCCATTCAAAAGTAGATAAAACTAGAAAAATAAATAGAACTTCATCTACCTGCTATGAAAGTATATGGTAAATAGCAGTTTATTATATTAAGCATTAGAAAAAAAGATGCTGTACTTCTAGGCTTGATTCAAACTCAAAAGATGAGGGAGGGAGATACAGCTAGGGACATAATTTGGGCTACCTCTTCTGCCACCAATTTTGTATGTCTCATTTCTCCTCTCTGTAAAAACAGCTAAAAATCACATGTATTTCTCTGTTTTTTCAACATATACTGTAAGATCTCAGACGAAATACTCACTTCATGATATACATTCGTTGAGTTCGTTGAGGTAATTGAGTTCATTGAGTCATGCAGGTGCAGGGTGGGGCTTTCCTTCTCCGGTGAGCAGCAGTCTGATTAAAAAGAGGCCTCTAGGGAGCATGGAGAACGGGAGTGGGCAAACAGGGGCGTGCCACGTCTCTGAGGTTGTGGCAGGGCAGTTCGCACAGGCAGGGCAAGTAGGCAGGGTTGCAGGTTCCTTCCTGCTAGGGAGGGCTTTAGTTTAGGTTTTCCGTTTGCTGTTTGCTGTGTTTCTGTTGGTTGGTTGTTTTGGGGGTTTCTGTTAGTAATGGTCTTTACACGACCGAAAACTGCAGTTAGTACAAGTGTATGTAACCAAATAGAACCGTTCAAAAAGGATGAGTCTGTCCAGAGCCATTCCTGTATGGAGTATTTGGGCTTAGTGGTTCCAGGGGCCATTGCAGAAGAAGCCTGACAGTGGTGAGAACAGCTGAATGATCTCCTTTTAGTTGTGGCTGAGCTTAGGGAGGAAGTTGAAGGACTCTAAGGGGTATTAGGGAAAGTGCAAGGGAAATAGATTGGTGGAACTCCAGCCTTCCATCCTTGAGGGAAGCCCACCAGGAGCCAGAGGACTCCCATCGCTCCCACTGTCAGGCAATAAGAGGACACCTGGTAGATGAAGGAGAGAGGAAATAGGTCCCTACTTGGGGAGTGATAATAAAAATTCCTCCCGACCCCCATCACCTAGCCGGGCACCACTTCAGAACAGGTATGACATCCTGGATTCAGAGGGTCAGCCAGATGATTTAGAAGAAATGTATCTGCCCACTGGGCCTCCCAGTTATGCTTCATCTGTAGGACAGATCACCACCTCTAACATTAAAACAAAAAGAAGGGTAATGGTAGTGGGTGACTCCCTTCTGATGGGAACAGAGGGCCCCATATGTTGACAAGACCCATCCCACAGGGAGGTGTGCTGTTTCCCTAGGGCCCAGGTACGGGATATCACTGAGAGACTTTCTGAGCTGATTCAGCTCTCTGATTATTACCCACTGCTTATATGCTGGGCTGGCAGTGATTAGATTGAAAAGAGGAGTGTCAGGGCAATTAAAAGAGACTTTGGGGCACTGGGTCAAGTGGTTGATAGGGAAGGAGTACAGGTAGTCTAGAGTGCATGGAGGATAACTTTTTGTCTCAGCTGACGAGTGAGCCCACCAGGGGAGAGACTATGTGAGACCTGCTGTTTGCAAATAGAGATGGGCTGGTGGGAGATGTGGTGGTTGGAGGCCACTTGGGCCACAGTTATAATGAAATTATAGAATTCTCAATATCTGGTGAAATCAGGAGGAACATCAATGAGACGTCTACATTCAACTTCCGGAGGGCAGACTTTGGCCTGTTTAGGAGATTTATTCAGGGAGTTCCTTGAGAATCAGCCCTGAAAAACAAAGTATTTCAGGAAAGGTGGGCATGCTTCAAAACAGAGATCTTGAAGGCAAAGGAGCAGACTGTCCCTGTGTGCTGAAAGATGAGTCGATGAGGCATATGTCTAGCCTGGATGGGCAATGAGATTTTGAAGGAACTTAGCAATAAAAAGAGGATGTATCATTTTTGGAAGGAGGGTCAGATCTCTTAGGAAGTATTTAAGGGCATGTAAGAAAAAAATTCTGGAGGCCAAACCTCAGTTTGAATTAAATTGGCAATTTTTGTAAACAATAACAAAAAATGTTTTTACAAATATAGTAATGGTAAAAGGAAGGGTAAGACCAATCTTTGTTCCTATTGGATGAGGGAGAGAACTTAGTAACTGCAAGTGAAGAGAAGGCAAAATTGCTTAACGCCTTCTTTGCCTCAGTCTTTCATGGGAAGACAGCTTGTCCTACGGACAACTGTCCTCCTGGGTCAGTAGATGGTGTCAGGGTGGGAAGGAAGGAAGGGTGGGAAGGAGTATCCCAGTAATTACAGGCCAGTACCCGGTAAGGTAATGGAACAGTTTGTACTGACTGTCATCATGCAGAATTTACAGGATAGTCAGGGTATCAGACCCAGCCAGCATGGGTTTAGGGGGTGTAGGTTGTGTTTGACCACCCTGGTCTCCTCTGATGACCAGCTGACCTGCCTGGTGGATGTGGGAAAGGCTGTGGATGTTGTCTTTTGTTTGGACTTCAGCAAGGCCTTTGACACTGACTCCCACAGTAAACTCCTGGAAAAGCTGCCAGCCCACGGCTTGGACAGGAGCACTCTTCACTCAGTTAAGAACTGGCTCGATGGCTGGGCCCACAGAGTGGTGGTGAACAGTGCTGCATGCAGCTGGCAGCCAGTCACCAGTGGTGTCCCTCAGGGGTCTGTGCTGGGGCCAGTTCTGTTCAATATTTCTATTGATGACATGGATGAGGATATTGAGTCTTTCATTAGTAAATTTGCAGATGACACTAAGCTGGGAGCATGTGTTGATCTGTTGGAAGGTAGGAGGTCTCTGCAGAGAGACCTGGAAGGGTTGGGTAGATGGGCAGAGTCCAATGGGATGAGGTTTAATGAGTCCAAATGCCAAATTCTGCATTTTGGCCACAATAACCCCTGCAACATTACAGGTTGGGGACAGCGTGGCTGGACAGTGCCCAGGTGGAAAGGGACCTGGGGGCACTGGTGAACAGCTGACTGAACATGAGCCAGCAGTGTGCCCTGGTGGCCAAGAATGCCATCCTGGCCTGGATCAGGAATGGTGTGGCCAGCAGGAGCAGGGAGGTCATTCTTCCCCTGCACTCAGCACTGGTGAGGCCACACCTTGAGTGCTGGGTCCAGTTCTGGGCCCCTCAGTTTAGGAAGGATGTGGAGATGCTTGAGTGCATCCAGAGGAGGCAACAAGGCTGGTGAAGGGTTTGGAACACAAGTCCTGTGGGGAACGACTGTGGGAGCTGGGGTTGTTTAGCATGGAGGAGACTCAGAGGTGACCTTATCACTCTCTACAACTTCCTGAAAGGTGGCTGTAGTCAGGTGGGGTTGTTTCCTTCTCCAGGCAGCAAGTGACAGAACGAGAGGACACAGTCTCAAGCTGCACCAAGGGAAATATAGGTTGGATATTAGGAAAAAATTTTTAACAGAAAGAATAATAAAATATTGGAATGGTCTGCCTGGGGAGGTGGTGGAGTCACCATCCTTGGATGTGTTTTATTAAAGACTGGATATGGCACTTGGTGCCATGGTCTAGTTGAGATGTTAGGACATGGGTTGGACTCGATGATCTTGAAGGACTCTTCCAACCTAGTCATTTCTGTGATTCTGTGTGATGCACATGAACTACACATGCCCATTCTGTTCTCAGTCATGAGTCCTGTTGCAATAGTGATAAATTAAATAGTTGGAATTTAAGTAAGATTAGGCTTATAAATACCATAGAAATCTTTGTTAACCATCTGAGTTTTCCTTCTGTGCTTTGGATCCCACTGGCTCTCCCTTAAGCTCAAAATCAAGCTGGATCCTGTTAATAACACTGTGACATCATCACAGGAGTTACTGTATGTAGATTTGCCACTTATAATCAAATCACCATTTCCTCTATCAGTTTGGCTGCATTATTAAGTGACACTTAAAAGTAATTTTGGTGATTAAATGAGCTGTTCTTCACAACAAGCACTTAATTTTCTTTTTTCCATGAAGCTTTCAAATCAAGACATAATATTCTTTATTTGGCACATCTATGCCAGGTGTAAGAAAATTGGTCTGGAGTTTTGCTTCCTTCTTTATCTGCTAAAAAGATGTTTCCATCATTCATAAGTATGTATTTCTCTGTGGTTTTATTTTGTAGTGAGGAACTATTTTGCTCCCAGAGGCTATTCTGACAATAACTGTGAATAATCATTTTTGCAAGTCAGAGCAGAAGAAAATGAAGGTGAATGTGCTGAGAAAGTTGGTGGTATTGGTTCATTTTGGAGTTATCAACCATCACTGTGATATCAGGTGATATCTATTTTTTTTAAATTTATTCTAAAACTGTCATATGAGCAAACAGTAGGAATTCTTTTCACTCAGGTCTCACACTCAGATGTTTCTTACACTAAATTAAGTGCCATTCAGCATTAGAAAAGTCTATCTTGTTACCCCTCTTGTTCAATCTGATTGAAGATCTTAAGAAAATATAAGAGGCAATTGACATTATGCCATCTCTAATAAATCTTTATATTACTAATTTTAAATAAACACAAAATATATGGTCTCTTAACCCTTAGTAACAGGCATGTGTGAGAAATATCAGCAACTCAGACTATGAAGGACATTTCAAGCACAAATTCATTTGTTTTTCTCTGATGCAAGAGAGTTGAATTTTACCTTCTGCAAATAAACATCTGTAGCTGCTACAATGATAAATTCTCTTTATTAATTTGACAGGTAAGATTTAATCATAGAAGGAAGGAAACCAGATGTATTTTATTATCAGAGAACAGAGAACAGCTTCATCTGTGTCCATTTTATATTATTTGAGCACTATATTCTATATTTTGAATGGTTTTATTTTGCTCTTTGCTGGAAAGGCTGGAATTTCTGGTTTTATAAAAACAAGTTATTTCAAATCCTCACTTCAAATTCCTACTAAGAAATCTCGCACTGGAACACATGGAGTAAAATTCTGGCCTTGTTTGCACTAGCAGACATTGGACTTCGATGGCATTTGTTGCCCTTTTCTAGATATCTAACACACCAATCACATCTTACAAGAACATTTACAAAGACGACTGTGGTCATGACAACAGAACTAACTCCAACTACCTGCAATGGGTGGCCAGAGAGTTTCCAACACATCAGTTCCTACATCCTTCAGGGAAGATGGGTGAGATGCTTCCCTGTTAGTCTCTGGTCATACTGGAGAGTGAGTAAGCAAAGTGACCAACAGTCTATGAGTGGAGCAGTTCCAGCTCAGAAGTACAGCAATTCCAGCTTTATCAAGTCAAAGGTTTACACACATTGCAGCAGTGCAGACAGCCTGAGTAAAAAGTGAAAGAAATGTATATCATGCTGTAAATACATAAAATTTGATGAATTTAAGAAAACAAGTGATCTATTCAATTTATCAGTGAAGTTTTCCTTTTACATCACATAATCCTGAATTATGCATTAGTCTGAATATCTTTACTCCTGTTTATACATTTCATTTACAGTATGTTTGTATTTCTGTTGCTTACTCAGTCTTTGTTGCTTTTTGTCTTGAAGTCTATTGAATTTTATTTTTAGTGATCTAATTCAGCATAAGCTTTTGGAAAACTCCAAAAATTATGGAAGGAATTTCTAAAATGACAAGTGCTGTCATGCTAATCAAAGAAAATTTCTATCAATTTAAAGCGCTTTATTATGTCTATGTTTTCAGAGCTGGCTAGTCAATATCTGACTTATCAGTTCTTTTAAAAATTAGAGAAACATATACATATTAAAAATTTTGTTTTGTTGGCTGAAAACATAGTATTATTGTTCAAATGTCTGCAGCAGTCTGTTACTTGATTGTTCTTTTTGTAGCTCAATTTCAATTTTAGATTATGTTTAAAATTATCTGCTGCACTCTTGGTATCAACTGCCAAGCACATGATATTCTGGAAAGCTGAAACTGCTAAACTTCTTATTCATTTTTTTTTAATGTTATACCTAATTTCAGCAGTGTTAACATTGTCATCTTGCAATTATATAGGGGTATATACAGTATAATCTGCAAATAATGTATCAGCAAAGGGTTTTCCCTCCTACAGGCTTCTATTTCAAATGCTTCATGAAATCAGAAGGTATGTAAAAGTTATTCTGAGCCACTAGCCCACCTACAGCATGTCACTGTGGATTACTGAAAAGTACTACTTAAAAAATGAATTTAGGATGGTGAAGAAAATAGAAGCTGTTACATTTGTTGTGATGGAATTTGTAAGATGTTCAGTTTTATGTGTCAGTTAAAAGCAAAATAAATCAAGATTGTCTTATTTCAATCCACAGCTTCCCTAAAGTAGTTTCATGAGTTATTACATTGCCAGCTGCCAGATGGTCAGCAGCTTATCTGAGGGCTCAGATAATTTATCGATGATGACATTCATTCATTTCTATCACATTTTTATTTAGGAACAAACTTGTGATTTTTCTGTCTTACTATTTTTCTTCCTGTGGAGTGAGTGAGGAAATGAAGAAATTTGAGACGTCCTTCTTGCTTTGCCTTGTTCTCAGGCAGGAATTCATGGGGGTATTTTGAGCTTCTCCTGCATGACAGTGCAGGATTCCTTAAATGCACAATGGCTTTCCAGTTTTGAGTCATTAGGACTCTAGCTGAGAGTATGGAAAAAGAATTGAGCTGGGCCAGCTGGTAGAAAATTCAACAGCACATCATTCAGCGTGTATTGACAAGATCTCACATTTGCAGTTCACTAAGGAAAACATTATTATTTGCAAGGACATTTACAGTGTCCAGGTGGCCATGTAAAGGATGGAGGAGACAAAGAGGTTCTATCTGACAACTGACCTTATTTTCACCTTCCGCCAACTTCCCCCTATTTTTTCCCCTAATTTCACAGCTCTTGTTGTTGAAAGGGTGTTTAATTCCTAAGTATGGGACCAGCACTATTCTACAGATGCCAGTGGTGTGGTAAAAGGTGGCAGTTTGGAAATTTTACATAGCTAAAAATTGAAATATTATAAGCTTTGAAGACTTGTGTAAAGCTGTGACAGAACTGGCAAAACTCCTTAACTTTAATTGCTTCAGAGTTTACTCATGAGGTCTTTCTAAAAATCCCACTCTACAGTAACAAACATGAGTGAAGTATTCTACCTGAATATCCTGAGGTTTAACTGGAGTGTTCGAAACAGAAATAAGAATTATTTTCACAATGCTTTGAGGCAAGTCCAGCCTGCAGAAAGTGCAATTTCATCATATCCTGCACAGTTTTTCTCTCTCTTCACAATGTCCTTTTTGCCTGAATAACTTGCCCAGCTGTACTGCATTCACATGATCATCTTGCTGGAACTTGGGTGGTGATGTACAAGGAAGGCAAACAAAGTGCTTGGTAATGGTCTTTAAATTGCAGACAGTTTCTATTAACTCATTGCTTTATGATACCACTGGGTAAATAAGAATTCTTTTTCTCATTAAGAGGAGGAAGAGGGCAAAAAAGGAAAACACTAAAATGGTATTATCAAGATTAACAAAAAAATAAGACAGCTATCAAAATAAAAAGGAAAGCTGAATAGTCAAGGGATAAGAGATAAGCCACATTAATGTGAAAGGTGAACCTGATTGATTTAAAGCCATTATTTAGAGCAGGGAAGCTAGGGAAATTAGAAATAGATCCTATTTTTATATCATTGCATAATAACCTCGATGAACAAAGTGATGCACTGGAAGTTACTTAGGAAACCTAAGAATTTGAGGTACTTAAACATCTTAAAGCCTAGCAAAAGCATTTCAGAGCATGATATCTTCCTGTTAAGGGAGAATCTGTTTTTTGATATGCACTACTTTGGATTTGAGATTAAGATTTGAGTCTAAATCCCAAGTACTAATATAACACAGAAAAATATTAAGAACTGAGAAAGTAACAACCTTCAACATTCACTGGGGCTCCAGAACCCTAATAAATTGTGTGTCTGAATGGGATGTACTGTCTGTCACAGGAAAAATGGGATATTTTTAAGTGTAAATCCATATTAATGTATAACTACCATTATCTGGTAGTCTATTAATCTGTTGAAATCAATAGAAGCTAGACAACAGCCTGGGCTTTGGTGCCTATGTGTTGCCTTCAGTCACCAGCAGGCCAGTATCAGAGAATGTAGCTGAGCTCAGGCTCCTCAAGGAATAAATTGATATCCTGACTGTCAGTTCCTTCCTCTGAATTTTAAACAGCGATGCTGAAGAAAAGCAACATGAAAGAAAGATGCTACACAGCGTTAGCGAGAACAGACACAACATCTGAATATTCAGCTGTGGTGGTTTATTTATTTTACAGCCTACTACTTGCTTCTGTGGGGTTGTCATTCCCTGGGACTCCTGTAGGGCTTGCACATGTGGCAGCAAGGGTAAGAAACCTGCTTATGCTCTAGAAAATTAAATCCTTACTTAGCGCAATTGAGAACTGCATGAGAAGTGGAAGGGTTGAATTTGATGGGCTCCATGGAGTGTTTCATATCTTGGAAGAAAAATATAAGTAACCGGAAAAAGAATCTTCCAAGCTTGACTTTAATAGAAAAAGATAAGAGGGAAAATGCACTGGCTCTAATTTTTTTTTTTTGTCCTAAGGGCAGGGGGCATAAATGGAAATTGTAGGGTATTCCATAGCAATATCACATCACATGTGACAGTATTGTGCCCAAGGTTAAGAGGCACATACCATTCTTGAAATATGTGATTCATGGGAAACATGGATAATGGTGATCAGTCTACTATATAAAATGGAAAAATATTAAAATAAAGGTATTAAAATGAATAAAGAAAAGTAAGTTTAGAAAATCAGCTCAGAATGATATATTAATGTACCATTCTGTTTAATTTGTATTCTAGTACTGGTCTTAGAAAAACACTCTGCCTGTTTCAGGTATTTAGTGTAATATTTAATTTAAAGCTGTGATTGAATTCTGAGAAATATAACAAGCATTTAGCTTCATTTATTAATATCTAAAGATGCAGTATTCATCATCAGTGATTTTGAATAATGTTCCCCTTCAACAATGATATACAACAGTAAGGTGACCTTGGCAAGAGAATATTCCACACTACTAAATAATAGACATCCAAAAGATTATTTTGATTTCTGTGTCTGCCTGATTAACTCATTTCTTTGGCCAAACTTGTTATTGGTAGAATTAAGCCATGTATGCAATGAGACAATTCTTCAAATTTTAATTCATTTTTCTTTAACTTTTAAAATGAAGTTTAGCTTCCTTTGGGGGCCATCATCACTAGATATTAAAGGTCACTTGCTGATGAATTGTATTTTTTCCAGTGACAGGCTTATGCTTTGGAATTTTTCTTGTATTTTCCAGGTAATTTTCATAATACATACACATAAAGTTAAAATTATTAATTAAATATTACATATTTATAAGACAAGTTGCATAAGTGCTCCTCTAGGATACTTTGGATGCAATTATTCACTGAACTTAATGAAAAGACTTGGGGAAAAAATATTTTTACCTTCTACTTAACATGGAAATGATCTAAAGGTAGGGAAAAGTTCAACAAGAGTGGGAAACAAGAAATATATTTTTATGGATTAGGATTTGATTTAATAAATAATTTTTAATAATACAGAACTTTAGGGAGGGGTAAATGATTAAGTATTATAACAAGAAAATTTGTCTTGAAAATTTATTCTTCAATGTTCTAGAATTTCAATGCAGGGTCAGTTCCAGTCATGACAAGCATGACACAAGTTAATTGTGTAGTTATGGTTGCTGTGATAATCACATGGAAGAGAGAAATCTTATTCTAGACACAACTACATTGGGCATAACTTTCTTCTTTGAGTGAACTCTCTTCTGCAACTCAGCCCTGTGAAAGACCTGCAATAACAATACCATAAGTGTATCACCCACTCCTTCTCATTGAATTAGAAGGTCAATATAAGATAAATATGAGCTGGATTTGCTTCTAAGATCCTGAAAAGTACCTTTCATTACTATCACTTGTCTGCAGTTAGCTGCACATCAGTTCTTGAATTTGTGGATGGATCTAGTAATCGTGCACCAGGTGAGGGAAAATGCTTTGGAAAGTACACTAAATGCATATTTATGTTCAGACCCCTAAATACCTTTGAAATCTAGCCTCTGGTCATTTGCAACAAAACTAATTCCTGTAGAGGTTTGGTTTATAGAAATACTTGTGGGAAAGGCAGAGAGTCTCTCCCAAGGAGTAGATTGTATTCAGGAGGTCATATCTGCAGATGGCTGATTGTGTCCTCAGTGAAAGTGGGTTCAGGTCTGGGCACTTTGGTGAACCACAGAGTCTATAAAAGACTGGTACTAGAGCAAAAGGGTTGGTACACGGGCAGCAGGATTTAGTTGTCAAGAGGAGAGAGAAAGCGATAAAGCTTTGCAAAGGCAGTGTGGAGACACTGGGTTGGGGGCTCTTAAAAGGAAGCAAGTGCTCAAATTTCAGTTGTCACTAGCACTGTAATGGAAAAAAATATGGTAAAAAGTATTTTGTTGACATGCTTTACTTATGTTTTATTGTGCTGTAGGTAGTGTATAGATCTATTTTGTCTTTTTATACAGAGTATAGCTAATCCTTCACATTTGGACTGGCTCACTGCTTTTCCAAAAATTTGGGGGGTTTTTTGTTTGTTTTTTTTCTTCTAATGGTCTTGTTTACTGTGACTTCTTGATGAAAGGAGTTTTAGAAACATCATGTCTGAAAAAAAAAGGCAGCAGAATTGCTATTTCTTTGGCATTATCTGTAAAATGTGGTGTTTGGTACCTCTTGGGTTTGAGAAACTACTGCAGTGTGAGCAAGTAGTATTCTTGTGTGGACCTGAGGCTACTCAGGGCTTCACCTGAGCATAGCCAGGCTGTTGAACAGAAGTTGTCACTGCAGCAGCAGGTGTGCATGTCAAAATCCCTGCCAGCACCATGCATCCAGAAAACACTTGGGCATTACAGTTTAGGTGTTAGTTGGAAAAACCTGATGCAGGTGGTGGAAACCAGACACTTCTATGTTTTATGAGAGACTTGACTGTAGATCTTAAAAATACGCCTTACGATTGCTTTTTCTCTTTGTTGTTTTTTTGGTTTTATTTTTAGATATAGATAATATGCAGAAAGTAGGGATACCTGCCATTTGTGAAAGGAAAACTCCATGACCAATGTTAAATTGTGGCAAAATTATTTCCTTGAAGCTACTATTACAGGAAAAGAAACCCACTGACTAAACTAATAGAAGTCATGAGTGCATTGTCACATTTTAAAGATTAAGTAACTTCATTACAGGTTTTTAGAGGCAGTTCTCTCCTTGCTGTCTTAGTTTATATATTATGGGGGCTTTTTTATGCTTAAACCGGATCTGTTATGAAAGCAAAACCAGCTTTGTTTCATCTGCTGAAAATACGCTTTCAAATATATTTTTTCTTTATTTTCTCTACTGTTTGTAATCTAATGTGACTTCTTCTGCTCCTCCAACTTCATATGGAAGCACTCAGAGTATCTAAATGCTTAGTGTCCTTTACCCTTGGGGAGGTGGAGGCTGTCCAGGTCAGGATGCTCTTTTATAGCAAGTATTGGCTCAGGAATGAATGTCTAGTTGGGTAATAATGGATAACAACTTCCTCTGAAATTACTTTAAAATCTTTTCTCTTTAAACTTTAAAAAGCTTAAGAGCAAAATAGTGAGGCTTTAGCATCAAGACAGTAAATCAAAGACTGCTTAGAAGGAAAATCTTGTTGGAGAATTCTTTAGTCGTGGTTGAAAACAGAATAGCCGAACATTTTTGCTAAAGAGAAGGGAAATGGAACAATATAATAGAAAATGCAAATTAGACTTACAATTTTACTTCAGTGATTTAGCAGCACAATTTAACCAAAAGTAAGCAAAATTTTACTTCTGAGTTTTGCAGGTGATTGATTTTTCCATGGTTGATTTGAAATAGCTTTTGTTGTGGCTGTAAGAATAGTGATTTTTAGCCTTATTGACCTTTGCAGGTTTTGTGAAATGCATTATATTGTAAATCTTTTTTCTTCTGCATGAAAAAAATTACAGAAAAAAAACCAGGTCTGCTGTAGATTTAGGAATCCCTTGAACTCTAATGTCTGCAAACAGTCTAGCACTGGTGCTGTGGCTGTTATGCTGACTACCCTGAAGCCACCCAAATTTATGAATGTTGAAGTCACTCTGTAATTTTGCTGTCACTCTTAATGTAAACACCATGGGCAAGATTTTCTTTAAAACCAACAGCCTTCCCGCTCCTGTTCCTATAATTGCACTCACTTTAAAGTATATTTTATTTGAGTGTAGGTGTCTCACCAAGACATGCTTAGAGTCCAGCCTTTTCTCTGCAATAGGCTCTGAAGTTGGATGTTTGAAGGACATTATGAGATCTTTCTCTATGATAACTTTAATAGTTAGAAAACTAAAATAATTATCTGTATAGCACGAACTAACCATCCTTTTAAAGAAAATCTGAGACAAAAGCAAATTTAGGAAATTTATCTTCTGATGAGTAGGTAATTTTTAAATTTTGTATATTATGTAGATTTGGAAACCATAGTTACTGAAAACTTGATTCCTATATAATGCTAATCATGGCTGTCTTCAAAATCTGTAGAACTGCACCTGTTTTCCTTTTTGACTGCTTTCTGCCCATGCTTTTGCTATAACTCCTAATTTCTTTCTCTGGAACCATATGGTCATTTCTGGACTCTGCAGTAAGATTGATGTCTCCAAGATACACAGTGTCGTGGAATTGCACTTTCCAAAGCTTTGTGTTGCTACCAGAGTCAAGTTTAGGATGAGGGACATTCAAAATAATACAGGCAGGGTAATGAAAGTCCTACTGATCCATTACTGGTGTCTAAGGATAGTAGTGGCCATTGCAGCTGCAATTCAGCTGCATCTGATCTGATCCCATTAATCTCCTTTAGGTTTATAAAGATTTGTGTTTCGTCACTAGAACACTTAGCACTCCTTTTGCAAAATTATCTCAGTGTCTGAAGGCATCTGTGTTCATGTGCAAGAGTGAGATCAGCATCTGTCAACCTAATTAAAATAGGATTGCTCTAAGATTGCAACAAATGGGATTGCTGGGAGATTTCACGTTTTTGTGTGGTTTTAAATACTTTTTCTTTGTTTTCATTTTTTTATAATGGGATTCAACTGTTCATAAGAATTTCTTTAAGTATTAATGGTTTCTCTTTTATTTTAGTTTGACTTCGCTATTGAATTTACCAATCTTGTTTTTAAAGGAAAAAAAAAAGCTCTTAGGCTGTGAAAATATTTTTCAAGGGATAAGTGCTCCAGCGGACTTTAATGAAAACCAGTTCTTCAGTTGTCATCTAATTTGACTAATGAAACCTTTCTACCAAATGCTGAGGTTGTCTTATGGGATGTTTGGAGTTTTTCTTTAGGAATGTGAAATCACTAAATATATGTTAATACCCTCTGTGAATATTTGGGTGAAGAAATTTGGAGGGTTTTTTTCTTGAAAGCTTGGCCTGCCACTGTCATTCCCATTTCATTTGCAATGTATGTCCCTTGGGCAATGTCCCTTCACTTATATTTGAAGACAAACACTTAGTAGAATAATCAGACAGTTATTTCTTATAAATGTTTAGGATTAGTGAAATGTTTCAAAATAATTAGTTTGAAGGTTTTTTTGTATTTCTCATGTACATGTCTGCTTATCTTATATAGGTGTTAAGTAGCTTGTACACACATCTACAAGAATAAATGTTGACACTGTGAATGTTCACACAGGGACTGATGATGCATCTTACATCACTGATTTCTCTAAAAGAACAGCATAAAATGTTTACTGTCACAAAAGAAGGTCAGGTGAAAGCCTTTAACTAGATTTTTGCAGAAACTGGGTGATCTGCCTTGGAATTAGTAGCATTCAGTAATAATTAAAGAGTGTGGAAAAATTAAGCCACTTGGTAGGAAGCAACTTGTCTTATAGCCAGCATAAGTAAGCATCCTAGTAGTTTAGTAATGTTAGAGAAAAAATCATTTAAGTTTCTGGTTTTCCATGTACTAAAAATGTAATATGCTATTTGTAATTGTCTTCTATTGACCTTTGATCTGCTGCGGCTCATTTCCTCAACCTCTTTTTCACATTTCCCAGAACTTCTGCTATTTTATTTTTTAGCTTCATGCCAGATTTATGGAGGTTCTTATTTACAAGCACAGATGTTTCAGCCCACCTCAAGAATGACAGTGTGACATGATTCCACCTGCTCGATGGAAAATCATGGCATATTTTTCTGTCTTGTCCTCACACACAACTTTTTCTTTCAACAAGTACATACATGTTCTACTTTTGCTATCTCCTTTCTCAGAGACAGTAGCTCTTTTATTTGTCTCCTGTGCATCACTGTTTTGTTCAGGGTTTTTTCAAGGCATTTGCATTTAGGTTTTATGATTATCATGAACCAAGATCTGTATATAGCATTGACTAGGGTTGTTGCTGGAGACAGACACAGCACAACCCTCTGTGATCCATGTGACAAAAACTCTGCTGTTCTGCCTTCTCCATAAATGGAAGATCTGAATTTCCTGGAAGATCTGAATTTTCCTGAATTTCCTGATTCCTGAATTTCCATTCACACACGTGATTGGTCACGGTCCCAATCATTCATTTCCTTGGCCAATGATAAATCTGCACTTAGGGTTCAATGGATTGGCTGGGATTCTCTGTATTTGTTCAAATCCATCCTATCAGTCTCACTCAGGGACCTGCCTACTTACAGGTTGGTTGAGTTTGAGGCTGCAGCTTTTAGACCAGTGGCAATATGCAATGTGACATCTATAAAATAGGCTTTCTTATCTGTGGGAATCAGCCTGGCTGGAACTCAGAGTCAGCAAGACTTCACCTGTACCAAATGAGGCATTAACTTAAAGCCCTGGGAAACATTTAATTCAGGGCGAGCCTGAGATTTCCCCCAGAAGTCTTTGAGGTTGTTATGCTAAGTAGCCCCAGTTCTCTCCCCTGACTGATTATTTGCCACATTTTTTCACATATTCCTAATCCCTGTTTGTGATTGGTCTCTTACCCTCAGCGCCTCCCCAGACCTACCTTGTGTATTACTGTGCCTACCCCATTTCCTGGCCTTTGGAGCTTGTCCCTATACTGCACTTGGTTTCTGGGCACCATCCCTGTTTTGTTTGCAATTAAAGTGTTTCTTTTTGGGGCAACTCCAATGTTCCCACTCCTTTATTTTTGCCACCCTCACCCAGAAGTCAGGGAACCTTAGTGGTCTGTCGCAGCCACCTGACTGCAACACCTATCTATGTGATGAGTAAGGCTTTTCTCCAGTCTCTTCTGGCATCTAGTTGCTGTAATTTACATTGGCCTAAAACACTTAATGGTATTGTCCAGAATACCACTGTGAAAAGTAATTTGCCTCACAAATGTTTTTCCTTACCCTATAACTTTATTGACATGCTTTTCCTTCCCTCTTTCATCAAACACAAGCTACTTATCTCTATTTTCATTTTACAGTCAACTTTTCCATAAGCAATCAGTCAGAACCAAGAGATCAGTCATCACATCCTGCGCTTGTGATGTCAGCCTCTAATCTACATGTTCAAGCAAATAAATACTCTATTGATTGTTAGGTGTGGTCATATTTGCACAAGTACTTCAGGCAGACCTTTCTGGAAATCTCATGTCTCTGTCTAAGCTCAGATTTTTGTTTGCGTGATTTTTCAAATTCTTTCATACTATGGTGGTGACAGACTTATCTGTCATGTATCAATTTTTAATTTTACCAGATCAGCTCTGAGGTATGAAAACTCTTGTAGAGTAAACTGTCATGGCTAAATATTCTGAATTTGGTAAACTTCTGAAAATGGTAAACAGGAAAGAACGCAATTATGGTTTTCTAAAACACGATGACTACTGATGAACTTGCAGGTAATATTACCTCACTGTTAGTTTGTCTTCCAGCATTTCACACTTAGAGCCACTGAAATACGATGCATAGTTATGTCAACCTTTTTTCAAATTAAGTTTCAGAAGACTGTCTGTAACCATCTCCACTTTTGCTCTTTGAGGCAGGAATTGTCCTAACATTTCCAGATAGTTGCAAAATTGTTTTACACTAAGCCTTTGTGGACGTTCTCAAGATACCGTATTTTTAAATTCTCTTTCAAAAGCTTTTAATTGTTGAGAGACTGCATTGGATCACTGTCATCTTCATTCTGGAGGGTTTTTGGTAAATCAAAGCACTACTATGCAAATGCCCCTGTGTCTGGAGCTTTTATTCCACAGTACTTGACAATGGCACTCCATAAACTATTTACCAGCAGTCACAGCCCTGATGGCAGAAATGTTCTTTAAGCTTGACTCGCAGGATACAATTTCTCATTAGATTTCTCTTTGTGTTTATTTAATCAATGAAAACAGTGTCTCTGAAAAATACCAAGCATAAAATTACTCTGGGTTTTCAGAACAGTGTTGAATAAATAAGAAAAACAGCACCTAACTAACTCTTTTTCTTCATAACTTGTCGTATAAGAAATGATGTTCAGATTATTGAATTATATTAATATATAGGTCTAGCCAATTTTTTTGGAGTTTTTAGAATTAATGGAACATTGGAAAGGTAGAATTAACATTGTTTTTTACTCATATTAGGTAATAAAAACTTATGATACAACTACATTAAAAATTTACTTTGAACCAACAGGAGTAAATTAATTCACTAGGAGGGCTAGAGTTTAAATCATTCTTTTTCCTTGTTAGCCTAAAAGCTGTTGCTCTTTGGGAAGGATTAATTTTATTGTTTTTCAAATTTTGATGTGTATTCTGCAGGGTTGTTTGTAGGTATTTGAGATGAACTATGAAAACTCTTGCCTTTGAAATTAGACCTTCAGTACTGCAGACTGTTTTTACAAATTCCTTGAAGTAAATGTCAATTTCTTTTAAGTCTGTAGAAGATGAAGAAACACATTTAAAATATCTTTTTAAATGGTAGAAATATAGTAAGAAAAAAAATCCCACAATTTACTTACTATATACCCATATGTCTATCAGAAAAAGGAACAATATAGTCAGAGATTGTGAGAAGCTGTTGACACAAATTTTGCCCTCCATCACATTCCTTTTTGAATTAAAGCATTGGAATTTTTGAGATCTGTTGAAGTTTCTTATAATAGAGCAGATGGCAGGAGCTGAAGAGATCTAATTATTTCTTCCCTAGCTTAGCCTTTTAGATCTTTCCCAGTAACTGTGTAAGATGTCATTTTGAGGTGGTGTGGAAGGCCTGCTGGCAAGAATAAAGGTAGATCTTTCTGCATTGCACAGAGAGGATTTTATGTGATTTTATCATCCCAGGGTAATATTGTGAAATATCTAAGCCAATAACTTCTGAGAAGAAAAGGTCTAGAGCATGTAGCTTTAGGTATTTGTCCATTCATAAGCTGGCAGTTCTTTCTTTATTGGATTATACTTTTGCAATTAGGGAGAAGTGAAAATAATGCTAGAAATCTTTTCTGCGAATGGTAACAAAAAAGGGTTGTGCAAATGAATCGGTTATTACCTATGGGACCCACTCACATTAAGGCTACTGAACTGCTAAATCAAATTTAACTCTCAGTTTTCCTCACTTATGCAGCATTCTACTAATCTAGCTGAGGTCCATGTTTCAGTATTTATGACGTGGAAAGAGAATCTTGGTCCTAGGACTGAAATAAAACTGTCTATTGCCTTGAAGAGAAGAAGAAAAAGCTTGAGTAGTTAGACTTAGATAATGCTTTCCAGTACTGACAAATGTTTATTTCACACTGTTCTTCCTTACTATTGATCCTTATCTTGGCAAACTTAAAATGTAAGCATCTTCAAATGAGATACTTTGAAAAAACAAGCACTAGCTGAAACATCCCCTTATGAAATATTTTCGAAAGACTGACAGGTTTATGACATGCTGTATCCTACCTTTCTACAAAGAGTACAACAAATGTTATTTTACTGAAAAAGCTAAATTGTTCATTTCTGTCAAGTGGAGTTACATAAAAAGAGCCACCATCTCATTGAATGCGAACTCAGCCAAAGCTAATTTTTTAATGAAAATGGCTTTTAAAACATTTAATCAAATTTGCCTATAAGTTCCCTTGCATCTAGAGATTTTCTAGACTGGACTCAGACTTCTCTGATAATATATTTAATAGCATCTAAGCATGTGATTTGACATTTACATATCTTCTATCTCCCATCCTTTCTCCTTTGATTTACACGCAGTTCTGCATCTGAAACAGCTTGCAGTAGGTGCTCAGCAGCTGAATATTTTGTGGGGGGAAGTGTTTGCTTCTTCAAGAAGTGTCAGTCAAGTAAGTAGAAACACACGTCCAGGGTAGCAGCACCCATTTGTTGTAATGCACATTCCTGGTTTTATATTGCACAGTTATTTATGCTTGCACTGAAAATGGTTTATCCCATTTTCCCCTCTCCAGCATTTCCTCTCTCTCCCTCTCCCCGGAATAAATAAAGGTGTGCTGCACATGATCCAGAATTTCCTCTCTCTCCCTCTCCCCAGAGTAAAGGTGTGCTGGACACAATCCAGAGAGAAAGAGCCTTTTCTGAGTTTTGTTTTTGTCCATGTGGGGTCCCTACTCTTTTCTGGCCTGGACTGGCCTTATTAGAGCCAGGAGAGACTAGGGATTCTCCTCACACCCATTATTTAACAATTCAAGTCTGCTGAAGTCAGTAGTGCTGAAATGATCATTTTTGGAACTGAATGTTGTCTCATTAACCCATCAACATGTAGAGATCCTATGTGCTGTCATTAGTTTGTGCAGAAATTAGAATTTGAACGTTTGTTCCTTGTCTTTGTTTGGTAGGAGCAGGATGAGGTCCATTTCATCTCTCAGAACCACCTTTAGAATATTGTCCATTGAGCTTTGCCAATTCAGTGCCATCAAGGAGTACAACAGAGTTAGCAAATATACCAGAAATTGGACCATGCAGTGCCATAGTATTTGTAGAAATGCCAGAATGTCTTGCTACTTGTCTGTGAAGATATATTTTCACTGCTGTCATGCAAAGGGTGTGCTTTATCAGTGGCTGTTTCTGTATTTCATGATTTAGCATTTGTCTGTGTTTCCAGAATAGATGTGATGCTGCTTTAAGGCTGATATGTTGTGGGAACGTCTGAAGGTATGCATATGGCCTGAAACAGAAAAATATTATTGCTACTTTTTGTTATAGTGGGTTTTTGCTTTTTACTGGCCAGTCTACTGTCTGCAGGTAATGTTAGTGAAAGATGTATTGTTGAAGTCGTATTTCTTGCAATTTATTCTCTCTGTCTTTTAAACCTCATTGCGTCCCTTCACGCTGGGTGATGATCAGTTTGGATGGTACTAGATAAACCAGAATCCCATCCAGGCCAAATACTGCAAGAGCTCCTCCTAATGGAGCTAACAGAGGAAGAAAAGGAGAAGAAGGGAGAAGAATTGGGGTGGGGGACAGGAGACAGGGGAGAAAAAGAAAAAAGAGGGAAAAATGTTGGAAAAGGACTATGGGAAAATTTTCCTGTATTTGCCCCTCTGTGTTTCCTAATCTGAGTAGTCTCGCCATGTTACTGCAAGGCTTTGGTATACCTTTGAGACAACGATGTCTGGAATGTTTCACAGTGAGGTACACATTTCTTCTGCAGACTATTTTACAGTGAAATCCATACTTAGATCCTGGAAAAAGGTGCTCTAATACAGTTCAGGTGTGTGCAAAAGTTAGTGTTTTTTTTCTTTTGAGGGAGTGTCTCTGGAACTGAGTGCCATACTAAGCTGATCACAAATGTATCCTTTCTCTGCCTGCATTAACATGTAGGAACTTGTATGCAAAGCTACTCTTTTTGCAAAGCTAAATTTGTATGCAGGGAGCATTTGCACAATGAAAAGATGGCTGGAGTAAACTGAATATTTGGCTTATAACAGAGACTTCTGTATTCCAGTCCTATAGATCACAATGCTTTTTCACTTTAGCCGGTCTGAGTAAGGAGGACAACAGAATCTTAATCTAAGATGACAAAATGTTCTCCACAAATATGGAGAATGTATTTTAATTCAAGCTGTCATCAGTAAAATAATAAGTTGGCTGGGTACAACAGCCTGGAGCAGGTTGATAGGGAGAGACTATTGGGCTTTTATTCTATTTCTTTGTTTTATTCCTTTTTAATATAGAGCAGTCACCTTGAAACAAATTTGAAGTAATCACATGTTGTTAAAATAAGTATTTATTGTAATCTAATTAATTCAGTGATTTCTACAAGCTGTGACTGAAGACTCATTTTGTGCAAAAGTATGGTAAGTTTTAGGGCCATTTGAATCAGTGGGACTGCATTTGGCAAAGAAACAGATGGCAGTTATGGCAAAAGCGATTTTCTATCACAATGTTATTCCGGGTACTTCAATCACATGTGTAAATAAGAGCTCCCTGGTGACTGCTGTTTCACATCCAGCTGTGATTCTCTCTGAGGGGCTATTTAACAGATGGACACCGTCACAAGCCTGCTCATACCTGATGTCTTTCTGCTGAAAGCTGACAAAAGAGCCATGTACAGCTTGATATTGAGTTTCTCCACCCATTTGGAATCCTGTGGTGTATATCATTATTTAGATAATCACTGTCTAATTTGCATAGTACAAGGTAAAAAGCAGGTTTAACACAATCAAAATCTGTTCACTAACTTCTTCCATGAGTGTTTTTAATTTCCTGGCCAAAATGTGTACTTATGTTTGGTTCCTACATATTCCAGAAGGGTGGCTGTGATAAATAAAAATGGCATATGTTCCTAACGTCAGTGTTTGAGGGCAGCTGGTGATTTTGAGCTAAATCACAGTAGGCCCAATTCTATTTTCAGTATTCTTTGAAATCCAGAGCACTGACTGAGCTATAGCAGTGTATGAGGATCTCTAATGGTCTAATAGTTAAATAAATAAATTAGAGGACAACGTGAGAAAGGGATTAAATCCAGACTAGGCAGACTATAGCATTGCATTTGAATCTCTGCATCTTCATCTGCATTTGAGCACTGCATCTTCACAATTTGAGTCAGAAATGAGGTAAAGGGTAGTCATGAAGTATAATTTTTCTGGCATTGAATAATATGAATTTCCTGGGTGTTTATTCATACCAAATTTTAGGTCTTACAACTTGTTACATCATACCTGCTGTCTATAAGAGAAAGGCTCTTCATTCTTTAATCTCCATTCATGGACAGAGGGTCATAGAGTAGAATTAATTTAATTATCTCAATTTGAAAAATATATAATCTTCCTCTTTAGTCATTTTAGGAGAAAGCCACTTCCGACAGTCAGGATACATTCGTGTCATTCTGTTTACACAGTCAATATGTTTAAGGTATCTAGATCATGAACTTAAATATTTACCTTTATTCAGGATAATTATGGTGCATAAATCATTCCTTAAATAATTTTAAATGAGCAAATTTGCATAGCTTAGATGTCAGTTCAATTAATTCATCTGTTAAAATAATTTAAATGAATGAATTAAACTAATGTTTGCTAAAATTAACTTGTCCAATTCTAGTACTGAAAAGGGTCAATTCAACCAATTCTAGAATGATGCAGTAGATAATTTATTTTGATTTCCAAACTAAATATATATAGTAAGACCAACTTATTACATACTTCCATCAAGAGTTAATTACTATGTGCTTCTCAGTTTCCAGTTCATCCTATGAACTTGGTATCTTCTACTGAGCAGCAAGAAAAGTAAGGGGTATTGTTTTTTATATAATTTCCTGTTAGGACAGTTTACTTTGTTGTTCTCTTCTCTGTTTGGGCAAAGGACCTTTTTCTAGTCAGCTCTTTTCACTTGTTTGTGTCTTTGTTCTCCCTTGGTCATGTTTCTCTTCATCAAACATTAACTATATCTCCCCATTTTGAAAGCACTTGCACAACTGATTCTTAGACGCTTGCAGCATAATTTGGGGAAAAAGTGTTCGATTTCTGCAAATTTCACTCCAGACTTTGCATTAATAACTGCACAATCCAGAGAAAACATAACTGCTGATGACTTTTCCAACAACAGCTAACATTCTGGAAGTAAAATAGGATCCTTTCCTGTGCACCCTTTAGGCAATTGTGTCTTTTCTCAACTGGTATCCTAATTGCAGAGGAACTGACTTTAGGCTTTTCTGTTCTTTAAATAATAGAATTCCACTGGAAAGAGCTGAGACAAGCAGCATCTTCCAATTCCCACAAACAGTGTCAAGACAAGGTATGTGCTGAATAATAACTTCCTGCATGACAATAAACAACATTTAATGTCTAAAAGTCACTGCTGTGCCATTTTATAAATAGTGGCCTGAATCAGGCTGGTTGTAGTTTCAGTTTTCAATACGGTAGAAATAAAGCTTCAAATTTTGACTCAGAGGATCTTTGCCAAAGGATTCTGTACAGTGTGGTTTCTACCAAATGCCTGCTTTTCCTCATTTAATTTAGTATAAATGTGTGGAGAGGCGTACAGCTGGTCTGTGGGCCAGGGAGAGTTAATGAATAAGGGTTATTTCTGAAGGGTATTCTACCAAGGCCGTTGGCCTGGAGACTGAGAAGAGAAGAAGGAGAAGGAGATGAGCGGGAAAGAAAACCTGCAGCTGGGAAAAGTATTTTTAGAAAGGTTTTGTGGATAACAGAGGTGGTGGTGATTTTTTCACCAATCAACGTTATGTTGATCTATTGTAACCAATGAACAAAGTGTAAACTTGTAGAGTGTATAAAAGACAGTCGACTGTTGCAATAAATGGGATATTAGCCTTCTGAAATGTAGTGTGTCTGTTTGTATGTCACACCCGCCTCAATAGAGACAGAAATATCTACAGTAATTAATTGAGCTGGGCTTGGTTTATAAAGGGCAGTGCAATTATACTGGTTTAGACATGTGAACAAAGATCAAATTATCTGATAGATTCTTAAAAAAATAAGTTGATTAATGCAATTGCAAGTTTCATTGCTATAAAAACACTTTTATTTAAAATAAGTGACAAAAGCTGTGAGCCTTTTAAAGGCTCCAGGTCCGTGTTAACAACTGTTTTAATGAGTCTGAAGTTTATCATATACTTCTGTTGTGATTAATTTGCACTATTTAATATAATTTTTGTTCTACTTCTTTCACTTTTGCAGGTGACCCCCTCCTCACACCCTGGCTCTGCTTAAAGGAGACCAGCTTCACCCAAAATTATCTAAAAGTGAGATGTACAGGAGATAGTTTTTACAGAACTGTCAACTGATATTTTTTTCTAGCCATAGCAGATAGTGCTTTGGATAAAGAATTGAAAGAATACTAGGAAGCTTCTGAAGTTGTTGCCTGAGACAGCCTGTCAGACTTCATGGTTTTGCTGTTGTTTTTTGTTCATAGTATAAAAGGCAGCATAGTTTAAAGAGCAGTGAATGGTGATAAAGACACCACACTCTGAATTCTCACTTGTCGCTTGATATAATGAGACCTGTCCAGAAAACTCAGTTTTCTGTTCATCTATTCAGATACACCCATTGCTCCTAGTTATTTAAACAGTCTAAAGCTTGAACTCTTTAACCATGTGATTATCTAGCAAGTAGTGTGTTATTTTAGTTTGCCTTGGTTTTTAGGAGTTAATTTATTCTCTAGATGTTTGTGCTGTACTTTCATAATCATGACATGTCCCCATATTTCCATATGTATATTTCAGTTATCCCACAGCAGAAAGTCTTATGAACATTACATTTTACAAGATTGCCTTGTTTTAGTGATGAAAGTGTTTGTGCTAAGATTCAGTTTGGGCAGAGTTTGAGTGGGAGTCCCTAGACTTTCTTTTGCAGTGAGGAACTTGGAATGTCCAAAAGGGTGTTTAGGCTTTGAAAGAGAGACTTATGAATACTGCATAGCACTTTTGGAAACGGAGAGCTTGGAATAAAGCATGGCATAGGGGTTATGTTGCATCTGTTGCATCTCCCTTAAACGTCTTCATCAGACGCACATGGCTTAATCAGTGGTTTTCTTGGTTGAAGCAATTTTGTCAGTCTCTTCTTAGGTCCCCAAGGAAATTCTAACGCTTTAGAGGTAGGTGATATGTCTGTTCTTTTCTTTCCATGGCACACTTTGAGCTTTTGAGCTCACTGGGCCTTTTTTCTAAGCCTCAAGAGCTCAAGCCAGCACCAAGCTGACTTAAAGCCAGTCCCACACCCGTCCCACAACTTGGCTGGGAAGGAGATCATGACATACCAGTTTTTTCTAAACACAGCAGCAATCCATAACTGAAGAACAAGCATAACCTACAAGATGCAAGCTCCTCAGAGCCATGTACGATGATTGAGACTCCTTTGTAAGAAAACTCTGTTTTGTTGTTGTAGTTAGACTTTGGAAAGAATTTTCTCAAAATATCTATGTATGAAGAAAAACTGAATTGCAAAGCAAGATTATATATTAAGTACAATTTATATTAAAATAGGAAATATAATTCTGAAATAAATCTTAATCATTTGTCTTAGTCCTGTTCTTGGGCATTCCCAACACTTCTCTGCAGCACCACTGCCAAGGCAAACCTGTTTCTTTTCCCAGCTAGCAGCTCCCATGTGAATTAGCAGATATTTCTGTTTGTAAAATAAAAGCACTTATGATCAAATTTTATCAATTTACACCTTCTCAGATGGACTTTCTTCCTTTTAGAAACAACGCATTTATAAAAGAACCAAGGCATGCATACAGAAAAGTATGTCTTGGAATTCTTTGGCAAGCTATAGCAATAGCTGTTTCTGGAGTGCCACAGTGTAAGATTCCTGGTTTAATCCAGAAGGTTTGGAGAAGGTGGTCCAAAAAGCATGGTATTTTAGAAGCTCATCTGTTCTTTTGCAAATGTAAAAACTTCCCCTTCTTGCCAAATTCTGCATTTTTGTCAGGTTCTGCTTCCATTTCACTAAGCTAAGGAAAGTGAGCCAGTCTTATGTTAAAAATTAACTTAAGGACCACACTGAGCAAAAGAAACTGCTGGCTTTTGGTGTTTCAGATATTTCAGATGGGCAAATTAGTGCAGCAAGAGTGGTGACTTTATAACTGAAGATGGTGATAGTCACTAGCCCATTTGTAATACAGGGGAGATGAGAAAATGTTGAGAGTCAATTCTGCAGCAGCTGTGTTGAAGCCTGTGGGCAGCCACCCCACAGTCATGCTGGGCGTGGGAGCAGGTGCTGTGTCTGTGCAGAGCACTGAAACAGTCATATGGAGGTGACTGTCACATCAGCTAAAACCCACAAAATAAGGATTAGTCATTGCTATTTTTTTAGCACAGCTCACTCTTTTCTCAGTCTATGAGACAACAGGTGCTTGTTGTTAGAGGCAAGCTATGCTTCTGCTGGATGTCAGAGAACAAAAAGTCCTAAGAATAATAATTTTTCACCATGAGCAGCACTTCTCTAAATGGAGGAGCTCTAGTTCTGTTGCGTTATGGCATTTAACGTGGCTTCTTCAAAATGTTGAAAGAGCACTTAAATGTGGAAATATCAGTGAACTTATCTAAAGGGATCCTAAAGGTTTGTTCAGTGTTATGGGCAGGCAGGAGCATTTGGCAGTTGATTTGGCAGTTCTGTGGGGTTAGACACCTAATACTGAGATGACAAAAATGCAGTCACTGTACCAAGATTTATATCAGCTAGAAGAAGGTTTTACCAAACAAAACATGGAGACTTGTAGGAGAAACAATGTTGCTGCTTAGTTTTTATGAAGGCAGGTCCTTTTATCGCACGCACGTATCATGTCTAAAATTTAGGATGAGAATATTAAAGTCCCCAGAAAGTCTGATTTGTAATATATAGGAGGATGGTTTGTAAGGATAGTGCAGAAGGCACTGTACAGCTGTACTGATTACAGGAGTGGAAACAGCCTTGCCCATCTAAATAGGATGGGTGTCATAAAAGGGTGGGTTAGCTGGTTATCAATTAGTTGGAGCTTGAGAACCAGAGTCTGCTGCAGTTTGTGATGGAGTCTGCTGGCTGTCCTGTGAGGAGGAAGGGACATGTGGTCGTGCAAGGGATAGGCGAGCTAAGATGTTTTGTGAGGAACAGACCGGGTTAGGTGGCCGAGTAAGGGACAGGATGGAGTTAGCCAGTCATGCAGAAGGAAGAAGGAAACTTGCAGAGAGAAGTCAGTGATGTGTGGAGCTGCCTAAGAGAAGTCCAGAGAAGGCATATGAAGTTTTTAATAAGGGACTGGTGATGGTGCCAGTCGTGTCCATATCAATAACTACATAACTACTACAGTAATATAGTGTAGGATGGTGCCAAATAGGGTTGTTGCTGGTTGCTTTTTATATCCAAATGGCAATAATTTCCCATTACAAGCTGAAAGCCTTAGAAAAGTATACAGAAAAAGTAAAGGCTGGATTTCTTTTTTTTTTTTTTTTAACACCAGCAGCTGGCTGCCATTTGTTTGCGTGCTTGACTTGTTTCTTTAAAAATGTGATTTTTTTTGGAGGAGATTTTTTCTGTGGTGCATTGTTTCCCCTCAGGCTATTTCTGAGTCCATAGCACTGGAGATGGTGGTTAATGAAGACAGATGACATTCCCAGCCCCCAGGCTATTGCTTTCATTTTTCAATACCACCCTTTGCATCAAGGAGTGAGCAGTAGCAGAGACATTCTCTGCCAACAGCAGGGTCTTTGTTTTGTTTCCCAAGGTTGTTCCTTAATGGGAATATAAAAATTGTGTTTCTATAATTATATGCTGTAGAAAACTTTAAGGAACAGTATTCATTGTAAATGCAATGTTGAAAACAATCATGACCAGCCAAACTAATGAGTGTTACTGTGCCATTTCCTCCTCTCATGTACCATTTCTATCACTATTTGATACAGAGTGATGGAGTAGAGACAGGAGTGAGTAAATGAGTCTTGCTTCTTTGAAATCAGTGAACCTATACAAATGGAAGTTTTCCTCTTGTGTGAATGTTGGTATTTTTTTAATTTTTTGAGGGTGGTAGACAATATTTCTGTTTGCACAGCAAACATCACAAGGCTTTGGGGGTTACATGAATGGCTGGAATTTGGCTTGTGGACAAATACCTTATGTGATTTTCAGGATTTCAATATTGGCCACTTAACTAGGTCACTTGTGTCCCTCACACAGTATGTATGCCATTATTTAGTACTTCAGCTGAGCTCAGATGAAACTGTGGTAGAATTTATTTTAAAAGAACAAGAATAGTGGTTTTCCAAAAAATTACACAAACATGCTGAAGTCACTTGAGTTCTGCTTACTTTCTAACCTAAATGATCTAACCTCAGATACATAAATATAGATGTTTCTCTTTAAATGTGGAAAATACAAAAAATTAATTTTAATATATATATATTAATTTGCTTTCATGAGCACATTTTGTAAATATTTTGTAACATTGATGTTAACATTGCGGCTTCTGCAATTTTTCTCATATTAGGCTATTTAATAAAATAGTAATGAAAAACAAACACAAAGTTGTCAGTTAATTAATTTAGAATATACATGTATATTCATTTATGTTCACTTGGCAAAGTTAAATTATATAATTGCTTTATACAATGAAGGGTTTAAAAGACTGACTGAAGGATGGAACTCTGTATTCAAAAATATTTATACTTTTGTTTCATTATGATTTTGTAGCTTTGTCAGCTTCTCATTTTCTGAGACTTTTGCTGTGTTCTAATTGCACATAATTAGTTTACTACTATAAGTAGAACACTTTGAGAAAAAAATTTCTTAAGATCGTTTAAGTCTCCCAGACAATAATCATATTTGCTTCCTTGAATCTAAGCACTTCTAAGTTAAAAATTTAAAGATATGAGAATCTTTGGAGAAGGACCATCTGAGAAATATGGAGATCAGTCCCCTGGAGATAAATCTACCTGTTTATACTTTCTTCCTAGTCCTACAGAGATACAGGAATTGAGGGATAACATTACGTATAGGCATGTAATCATCTTTGAAGCTTGAAATCCTATGAAAGTCAATGATAATTTTTAGCTGACTTCAATAGAGCCACAATTTGATCCACTTTATGAACTTTCTAGTTGAAAAACATCCATGGAATGGGGGAGTAAGGGAAAGCCCACTCAATTCTCTGTGGGAGAGTAAAAGCACCTAGCAGTATTTTGTACTAAAGAAGACTAAATATTTAAATAATAACTTAAGCAATAGATAAAACCCAGCATGGTTTGGAACCTTGGTTGCTTTGGTCCTTCTGCAATGATGAGCTATCTACATTTGCTCAAAATGACTAAAGCTGAAAAGTCATTTTGCTGGTGTTGTTGAGAAGCTGCTGAATTCCTAGGATTGCCACTTCTGAAATGCTGGATCTCTTCTCTTCCTTAAGGTAACTGGTTAGAAACAAGAAAATTTTTTTCTGCTCTGTACTTGTAATATCACCAGGGGAAAAAAAAACAAACCGTTAAAATAATATATTTTGCAAAAGAGCACATCTGGTAGGAGAATCGTAAAAGTAGCAAAAACCACAGTCATATTATAGGATTTTTCTTTACCCCTGAGATGTTTCAATTTACGTACTCAAGTGACTTACTAACTTTTGGCAAAAACATTTTTTAAATAATTATTTTCTTTTATACCCCAACATCCCCCTCTTTCATATGGGGGGTGGGGATAACATTTAACAGCTAAAATCAGGAAACCAGTGAGGTTTTTTTCATGTTCTCCACAATCACTGGCATTTGGGATGGTTGTTTTAATTCAGAAAATTATTTGCAAAGGAAATAAATGAAAATTAAAGCAGTTATAAATCAAAATGTTGGGTGAGTTGTCCTTAAGTGGTATGCATGAATAAACTTCCCATTTTTAAGATGTACTGTAGCACTTTTTTGAAAGTTCCTTATCCTTCTCAGACTGTTTCCCACCATTTTCCAGTTCATCTATCCCCTACCATGTGTTAACTCTCACTCTCTTCTGCCCATCAGGGAGTGTGGAAATAGTAATTGTGAGGTTCAACATGACCTTTGCAAGCAGGTGTTCTTGAGCAAGCTGGAAAGGAAACACAATGAGGTTCCTCCATCCTGAGTAGAGCTGACAATCACGTTTCCAAAAGTTCCTTTCATGAAAAAAAATCAGAGTCCAGCTATATTAATTCAAGAAACAAAGCTGAGTAAGGTTTTTAAGTCAATGAAATTTCTGCATTGGAATTTGCAGGGAACAGACTCAGTATCAGCAGAGGGTACAAAGCAGTTTGAAAAGGGTCCTTGATTGCTCAGCTTTTTCTAATGGATTCTATTTCAGATTTTTCTACTTTCCACATTAAACTCATGAAATAAAATAAATTACTTATTTCAGGGCTTTTGGATGAGGAAAGATCACAAGCGATAGCCTCGAATATGTCTCAGCCTTTCCAAATTCACTAAATATTTTTTCTGACTTCCTCACCAAAGAATGCACATACAGAAATAATGTGTAATATTTCTTTGAGATCAAATAATTTTAAAAAGACAGATATATTTAAGCCTATATATATGCAGCACTACCCCAAAAATATGGCCAAGCTAATAGAGATATTCCATTTCTTCATTTTTCTTCAATTTGTCTTCTGTATAGCTAGTTGATACTCAAAAAAGTTTCATTTATTCGTTGAGGTTTCTCCCTTTTGCTCACTGACCTCCACCCACTCAGCTTCAGAACTTTGAGTCACCCACTTCTGAGCCTGCCACTATGATGAGAACCTTTTGTGAAACTTAATGCTCAGTGGGCACAGTATTGGCTCCCAGGCACACAAGCCCTAGTGAATTGCAAACTGAAGCACTGCATTTATTTCAATTCACTTATCAATGATAACTTTGTTCCATGGCATGCAGCTTAGTAAAAGTAGAAGGAAAACAATTCCTTCTGCAGAGGAAAAAGAAAAGTGGCTAGAACAAAAAGTTTAAAAAAATAAAGAAGGAAAAGGCCAGAAAAAATATCTAAGAGCATCTCCCAGATAAGAGTAGGCCTTTCATTATGATAAAAGGGGAACCGAGGATATTTCTTGATGACACTTACAACTCCTCACCTTTTCACAAAAATACAGTAGCCTACAAGGGGAGGCTGGTACTTTGTGTCCTCTTCCATCAGGTTGAGTTTCTCATTTTTTCTTACAGGTCCTGGCCTTTTAAATCATTCAAGGGGGTGTAATTCCTTTTGTTAAAGAGAAGTCTCAGTGAAAATTCCTGTGCATATTAGCAAAAACTTTTATAAAACCAGCAACAGCAGCAAAAATTCTATGTATGCTTTCTGAACTTTTTTCTTGTTTTGGCAAAGGTTTTTTGAGCACCCTTGTCTTAGCTCAGTGAGAGAGATATGGGAAGCTCTGCCTCAGCTGCACTTTGTTTTGAAATCTATAAGCATTCTCAAAGCTTTACTTTTTTGACCTTGAATTGACTTTGAACTGAATCTTGTAGTAGTTTCTCATGTTTCAAATGAGGTGCAAGTGTGCCCAAGCACAAAGTTCATCCCCTCTGAGGACTTTCAGGTGAACACTCATGACTTTGGGAGCAGCCTCTCACAGCTTCCTCTCATCTGCCACTGCAGTTCAGCAATTTCCTCACTCCCAGAAAGAAACATAAGCAATTAATCAAAGTTTACACTGAGATGCTTGATGAAGAGAGCAATAATTTGTCTTGTTGCCTTAAGTAACAAGTTCAAAATAAACAGGGGCATGGTGACACTGTTTAGGCTTGAGCAGAATAGATGATGACAGATTATTTATGAATTGGATTGAAACATCTCCTTTCCTTTGTCTGTCTCCCTTCCCGTCTCATTTTCTAATGGAGCAAAAGATAATTTTTAAAGTAGTTCTTATGAACTTCGCTGCAATTCAACTTGTTCTGAGTTTTATCTCAGGGAAAACTGCACAGTTTTGAAAGGAAATCATGGACTGTGACCCACAAGGACCATTGAAATGCAGCTATTGGCCCTGCACAGGAAAATCCCAAGGATCCCACCATGAAACTGTGAGAGCATTGGCAAGCATGGAAGCTGTATAAATTTTATAAAGTTGTGTTATTACTGCACTAGCACTGTTACACCATTTGTTACCGTAGATGAAGTTCTGTTTTGTTTTTAGTGGAACCATAAATGCAGGTGGCAAACAAAAATATAGGAAAGTTCACCAACAGTGAATCACCTGAATTCTTTAGGTGAATGTCAGAAAAGAGCAATAAGCATTTCATTATAGTTAGATAGCTAATAACACAATGTGTTAAATTTTAAAAGAATGGGGGACTGTCTCTGAGAAGTGATGGTTCAAGGGTTGTGGTAGATTATAAACTGAATAGGGTAACATGGTAGCCAGAAAAAAAAGTAATGTATCACAATGTATTTTGCACATGGTTACCAGATTGTACTCTCTGTCTCTCTCTCTCTATTTGTTTTACCTGTTGGCAAGTATGGAGCAATAGAAACAAAATTAGGTGTCTGGGTATAAACGTTGGTGTGTTTTGAGTGTCTGAAGTTTACTCTGAGGAAAGAGTATTGAAGCTTTAGGGCAAAGAAGCAGAAGACATCTGTAAAATAACAGCTGTTGAAATGAAATTTTATGGTAGGGGAGCTGTATTTCACAAAAAGATAAATGGTTATGTTGTAGGAAAGGAATAATAAATTTAGAGGAAAAAAATTGTAGTTGGACACTTCCACATGTCTAGAATATTCTCATTGATTTAAGCTAAATAACTAACAATATGTAAGATTTCTTTGTCTGTGGAATGGAAGGTTGCAGTGTGAAACCAGGTTGAAGTCATTTGCCTCCCTCTCTGACCCTGTGCTGTTAATGAATTGCCCAGTAGTTTGTCTTATATGGACACAAGATGTCTGACTGCTGGTTTTTTGCCATCTCCTAGAATAATCAAATAGACTGGAAACCTGAGTACCTGTTTCTAGGATCCACATCCACTTGCAGGAAGCAAAAAAACAAGGGTGAAGAGAAGCATTAGAGAAGCATTAGAGACAGAATAGTAAAATACCACAGAAGCAGCATTTATGTTTTGTGGTACTTTAGATATTGAGGCTTTGGTGGAAAAGGTAGAAGTCAAGTATATCTTCTGTCTTTGAACCATTAGTAGCTACTATTTTTGGTCCATTTGTGTTTGTTAGTAGGCTAATCATTGCATCCAGCTGGTTGGTTAGCTGTTAGCAATGTTGAGTTTATTGAGAAAAATGCCAGAAGGGAAGGAATCTGAAGCTAAAAAAACCTGAGGATTCAAGAAAACACTTGGAGTAAATTCTGTGGTCTTCCTGAATGTCAAAAGGCAGTAGGTGTTCTCTTTGACATGGCTCTTGCTGGGCACTAAAGGTGGACATATGCAGTGTTGCACATCCTCAAACTCAATGGCACGAGGCACTGGGAAAGGTATGACCTTCCCCACTCTTCTGCCATGGGTAGACTGAACCCTAGGATATTTTTAGAGAGTATATGCATCCTCTAAATTACAGTTCTAAGAGACAGTCTAATAGATGACCTAATTTACATGATCAGTCATTATTTATGCATTTGTTTTCAGAAATTGCTGCTGACAGCTTGATTGCTAATGCAGAAGAACAAAGTAAGTTACAAGAGGTTATGCACTTGCATTATTTCCTGACTTTAGGTCTGCCTGCTCTGCACAGTCTCTCTGGCTCTCTGGCAAGAGCACAACGAAGATGCTTTGGATGCTGATGCCCTTTCTGTTTGCTTTAAGTCCTAAATGAACCAGGGTTAGAGCATGGCTCAACAGATCCAGGTGTATCACTTCTATTGATGATATGGAGCAGGAATTTTGCTTGAAAATCACAGCAAGTTCATGGAAAAATCTCTAGATTTTTGTTGATGGCTTCTATCCTTGTGATGGAGTATTGAATGATCATGCATAATGCTATTGAAGTCTTAAGTGTCTGAATAACTACACAATCTGTATTAACAATCTTCCTGTGATTATATAGATATAGTTAATTCATACTTACCACTCTCTAAAAACTTCACATAAAAAAATAGAACAGGGAAAAAAGACTTAATTTGTCACCTTGTGGTTCTGAAAATAGTTGGACTCTATAGTCCAAATGTTTCTGAAATCTGAATAAAAAATGCAATTCACATGTAAATATTTGTCATGAAAACTTGTAGCATTTTTTCCACTCATTTCCTTAGTGTATCTTCTTTGTTTGGTTGGTTTTTTTTTTTTAATGCCCTTCAAACCTGGATAACAAGCTAATGTGCTGAAACTCAGGAATGTTGGGAAAATGTAGCATACAGTCTCTTGATAACCCATGTTACTAGGTGCTTGAACTTGGGTTTTGGTTATAGAAAAATAAATTGCTTATTTACTAATCCACATGGTATACCCTAATTTGTTACTTTATCTCACAAAGAATTATTAAATTCCATCTAAATATTTTATCAGTTAATCCTCCCCAGAAAATTAGTTCATTAAATTAGTGTAGAAGGGTATTTTCTGTCACAAATCCTTCTCGTGGTTGAATAAACAGAGCTTTATGTTTCAGGGTCGGAACATTTTTAATTTCTTGGTGATGTTGTAATTATGACCACTGATGCTAATGTTAGGAGTACAATGACATTTGCACAGTAAGACAAAGCCATTCCAAGACTAACTTTAGTTGTCGCATTCTAGAATATTTAGTTTCTTTTTTTAGTCCACATGAGAAAACATTCAAGAGGGGAAACACAGAGGTAATTTTTAAGCAGAGAGAGTGGTAATTAGGGCCATTGTTCTCAGTCCAAAATGATGTGATCTTACCTGTAATTGTCACTTCATGGCTGCTTTTGTTTCCTGTGAGTACCAAGCTGGTTCTCTGGACTAGTCACTGGTGGTTAAATTCAGTGCACAGAATTTCTAGAATATATCAATTTAAGCATTACTGTTCCAGTGAGACCCTTGTTGAAGGCAGGGAATGAGAGAAGGTGTGGAAATGCATTTGGTGATTTCCATCTATACTGATCCTTAAGCAGAAGAGTGTTTTTTTTTTTTTCCCCTCAAAGAGCTGGTGAAAAAAAACCCAGATGCTTTGAGTTTCAAGTTGCTTTGAGAGGTCAGTAAGACCACACTAATTTCTTTAGCCCATGTGTATATATCCTGGAACAACATAGTATGGCCCCTGCTTATGATGTGAATGATGATAAAAGCAGGGAAAATAAATAATCTCAGGAATTAACTATGAGGCATTCAGGAAGAACAGGTGGCCATTTCTGCTGACTTCCCTTTGTTTAAATAAACAAAATATTACATTATCAGAAGTCTAGCAGAGGAAGACATTCTTAATTTTAGAAATGTTCATTTCAACTATTAAAATCCCTTTTTATCATTTGTAAAATTATACTACATGTATGCTTGCTATATATACTTGTTTTCTTTGCATATGCTTGTTCATTAGTTTAAGCTATTGCACAGATATTCATGAAGTGTGTTATTTTGTGTAGGTGAGATTATTTAATTTTTCATTCCTGCATGACTTCGTTCATCTATAAACCTCACTAGATACCTCTGCTATGGAAAAGCTGACTGTGCCTTTAAATGCCTGTCTTCAAAATGAATAAAGAAGCATGTGCAACAACAAAATCTTAATGAGCTAATACTAGTCTGATTGCTAACAAAATTCAGTTTTCTATAACTTTTTTCTTTAGTCTCTTTGAATATCTACTATAAAGGTTCCTGATTATGAATCAGTCTGACAGCTATCAGTCACAGGTTAATTGGAGTGTGTCTGTGCAATGGATTCAGTTATATGTTGAAGAAAATGCCTTAGAACTAACCTTGACTTATTGTATCTTAAAGTCAAAATAAGGAAAAATGTGATTCAGTTTTTGACTTTGTCCCTGTTTGAAAGACAGCTGTCTGCTAAGGAAAGCAGGACCTTCCCTTGAAATGAAGACAGTAAATCCTCTCCCTCTGAACTAGTATAATTTTGAAATTAAGGGGCTCTCAGGCAAAGATATGGGGAGAGGAACAGTTCTTTACTAGCATATATAACAAGGCAAAGAAGACAAGAGCTACAGAATTGACACCAAGCAGAGCAGTAGCCCAGTTCCAGTCCTGCTGGCCGTGGGCACCTTTCCCCTTTGGTGCAGTCACTGTCGCAGCTGGCAGTGAGCGCTGGCAGGCTCCTGATGGGCAGGTGTGATGATCCCTGAGGCTGCAGGGGGCTGGGGTGATGGCAGCTGTGTCCCAGCTGGGAAGGGATGGAGGAGAGGCAGGATGCTTGGAAAACAGCAAGCTGAAAGCGGGAGGACGTCCTAGCAGGGCAGGGATGTGGGGTCCGACAGCAGGAGAGGAAAAAACAGCTCCTGGCATTGGAATGTCAGCGTTAGCAGTGACCTTCCTCCTCCGAAGGCAAGAGCCAGCAAGTGCCTTTTATCTGCTTCTAATCTGAAACTGTTGCCTCCTCACCGCCCCCCTCCCCTCCCAGAGGAACACCCCAAAAAAACCCAGGGAGGTTCCCCCTCCCTCCATCTCAAGGACCTAGGCATCAGTGCTTTTTGGCATGTCAATGGGAAAAAATTGCACAGGCAAAAAGGGAAAACCACCCCCCAACAGGGTTTTTGTTCTTTTGGGGCTTCGGAGTTTTTTAAGGACTGTGTCTGTTGTTTTCAGAATGTTTTTATGTAAGGTAAGTAAGAGAAAGAAAAGTAGATAAAAGAATGCTCCCAAGTGCAGATTTTCTTTTATGAACAAATATTAAGGGCAGAAATAACTACTCTAAGGTGTCTTGCAGTATAACTGTTCTGGAGCCGTTGTGGGTTAACAGAATTTTCCAGGTCATTTGTGATAATCCTTTTGTGATAGAAAGATTGTCTGGAAGAGTGATGGAACAAGAGAGCTAAGATCACTTAAATCTATTTATAACATGGGCTATAGCACTTTGATTATCACGGGGATTCAGAAAAGACTGATTTTATATTTGCGTGCAAGGTCTGTCAGGGACAGAGATTAATTTTATAAAGAGGTTATATGCAATATCTCTCTAGTCTTTGGATGATGGTTCCAGCAGAGCTGGACAGCGAGCCTCTAATCTGTTGTCTCAGCATCTTTCAGTGTCTGAAGGGACATGGAAATAATCAGTGACTGAGAAGAGGTAGATGAGGTGGAGGGGTGGTGGGGGAAGAGTCTAAGATACAATTTTTATATCCTGAGTGGGATGGAGATACTGCATAGTATAGAAGTTACTCTGGGCAAAACTTGGAAAAACTGCTTCCCTTTCTGGTGTCAATCTGCTCTTATCTGTGTGTCTGGCTCCCTTATCAGCTTTTCTTTCTCTTCCTTTGCTAACCATCATTTCCTGGAGAGCTCTCAAAAAAAAAAAAAGTGCCCTTTTCAAGGAAGCCACAGTACTGTCTGGGACTTTGAGCTGTCTATTGTGCTGACTGAAACTCATGGAGGGGCCAAATAAGCATTTACAAATATCTCTTTGACCGGTCATCAATCAAGATGGCACAGAGAGAATTCCCAGACTGGTCTGCTCATGTACTTCTGATCAGATTGTGCTGTGATGAAGAATTAGCCCTAGAGGCTTACAATTGACATGTGAGTAGGATTTGGTGATGAAGGAGATTAATTTCCTCACTTCAGGTTGGGAATTTGGCTTTTCTGACAAATAATTCCACCTTAACAGAGGGTATCCCAGTAGGGCAATTAATTTGACTCTGCTTCATAGTATTAGTTGGTTTAATCAACTTGCTTGATTACTGCTTCTTAATGAAACAGGTCATTTTTACATATAGTTGTCCAAACTACTGCACCAATTTCTTGTTCATATACAACGCATTTTAATCTCTCCTATCAAAAGCAGTTTTTAATTTTTAATTTACTATATCTTAAGAAATCATTCTGATCCATATTAAGTCACATGATGTACATTAGTTTTGTTGTTCAGGCACTGTGGGGTAACTTCTCATTCTTTGTCTCAGTTTTCTCATCCAGAATTGAACAGGATTTCAGTATTTAACATCCTATTACTGTAAATTTTTAAAAAAAGGTAGTTACCAACACCAGTTTTTAAAATTTATTTTCCACTTCAGACTCTTTGGAGCTCTGATTCCAATTTTCATTTTCCTAATTCATGACTGCGTTGTATCAAGTTGAAAGTTGTAAATTTTCACCATTATCTACCAAATCCCTACCCTGTTCTGTTTGCAGCAGCATAAGCCTAGACCTCGTGTCCATAATTTTACTGCATGCTTTTCTGTTTTGTTTTCCCAGTTTGGGCTTATAGGTTTTTGTTTTATTGCTTGGTGATAGGATCCCACACTCATCTGCTATTTCTGTCTGCCAAGCCCAGAAGTAAAATGATACTCTAATCCACTTCAAATCACATTATAACAATCCTTATTAATTGAGTCTTTGCCTTTAATCACCTCATAAGATTATGATGATAGAGTTTTGCCTAAAAGCTGCTGCCCGTGCAGCACTGGGTAGGGGCACTGGATCTCCCTGTAATCCTGTATTTCTATACAATTGAACAAGTTTCTTCATTAAAAAACCTTTTTCTTTTATCCCAGCCTGATTCTGGCACACACTTTTTTCCACACGGGACTCAGTACCATACAACCTGCAAACTTTCAAATCTCTGTTCTATACTGAGGTGCAAAAAAGCTCACAGATAAAACCCTCCTAATTGTCAGCTCTGAATGTGTGTCTAGAGCTGGTCAATTCAAACTGATATTTCTAATTAGGGCTGAAATTTCTCCTTGGATATTTGGGTCAGGTAGGAAATGATCATGGCAATTATATTGATTAGGGTGCAGGAATGTTTTTCTTGTTCTTTTTCTTTCAGATGTCTCTTCTCCAAATTGATCAGGAATTAAATTCCATTTTAATTATATTTATATTTGCTCAATTACTATGCTAGCACAATTTTGTGATGTAGCTGGAGAGAGTCCTAAGTCAAATCACTACTTGGGTCTTGCTTTCTTAGCATGAATAGAAAGTGTAGAAATACAAATACAACTAAAGTACTGGGATGTACATTAATATTCTCAAATCTCATTACTGGTAGGTGGAAGATTATTCTCAATTTTTTCTGCTGCAACTTCTTTGAATCTTCCTTGTATTTGTCAGGAAAATTAATCCACAAACACAGAGGTTTATGTCCAAAAAGGAGACACAGGAGTCCTTTTTGCCTTATTTGAGTAAAGGGAGAGGCCATGGGCATTCCCCTGGGATCTCTCAGTGCTAGTCAGTGCTTATCAACCAGCAGATCCACAGCTCGTTTGTAAAGACAAATCCGACATTCCTCTCAATCCCTCCTCATTTATTTTTAATAATTGTCTTTACAAACTTTAGCTATCATTGACTTAATTTCTTGTTCCTGGGTCTTTTTCGGTTTTGCAATTTTTTGCAGTGACATCAGTTTCTGTCCTTTTGTAGCCATCTCTGGATCAGTAGTCATGGCTATTACCTGCATCCCTTTGATCACATGTTGAATAATCGGTACTATGCAAGGGATCATGCATGGTAAAAAGATTAAAGTTGCTACAGCACATAAGAGGAAAAAAAACAGTTGCTTAACCCATAGTCCACCAGGTAGCCACAAAAGCATGCCCCATTCCCATCCTTTCCTTGCTTGGATTGGTATATGAGCTAACTTTCTTATTCCTTTTGCTATTTTATTCATCATCTTTCCATTGTCATCTATTTGCAAACAGCAGTTTGAGTCATTAAATTTGCCACATGCTTCCCCCTCTTCTGCTAATAAATAGTCTAATACCATCTGGTGTTGAAATATTGCATTTCTCATCTGAGTAGATTGGTCAGCAAGAAGGTTAAGAGCTATAGCTGTCTGGTTACTTACTATTTCAAAGACAGCTTGTAACCTAGTTATCTGATTTAAATTCTCTGGCACCTGGTATTAATTCATTAGGATTCCAAGTGGCTGGTCCATAGTGTTGTATGTTTGTTCAGGTGGCCATTCATCTTCACCCCACTTTTGGGTGCTCTCTCCAGCCAGGAATACATCAATTGACCGACCGCTTTTCTCTAATTAGATCATCACATACCTTGGTTCATAACTGACTTCCCTGAACTTGTGGTAGCAGAAAGAACAATGGTCTAATATACCCCACATAACATATCCCTGACCACTTTGGGGGTAAACTGCTATAGGCATGTTGGCCACAAATCCAGTAATGCCCCTTTAAAGCCCAGGTCCCGTTGGCAAAAGGACCTTCCCAATTTTCACGATCAGCTGGGGGAGTCAAAATACAACTTGCTTTCTGGGCCTAGTGGTCCCCCAACAATTGTTGCCCTGCCATAAGAATCACAGTATTTGCATTTCCAAGATCCCACATGAGGTTTCCACCTGCAGTTACATCCCAGATCTGTTTTGTTAGATTTGGACCAGAACCTATTAAAAAGGGTTTGAGTTCCGTTCCAGTGTTGCTACTTCCACTGATGTGGACACAACATGTGTCCTATTTGTGGAATTATCTCAGGGGCAGATTAAAAATAAGGGGTCAAAAAACTTATCCTTACCCACTGCTTTACAGCCTTCAAAATCTTTCTGGTAATTATGGTAGGAACACTTACCCAGCTACCATTTGTGACCTTAACATGCATTTGATTGCCTGTGGAAGTGTTGGTGGAGCGCAGACTCCCCGTGTCCCCAGCACTGCTTGCCTGTTCCTTATCAACGAACTAATAAATTGCCTTATTGATTGACCTACCCGATTTTGGTGAGTAATTTATAACATTTTCTACCAAATGCATCTTCTTTTCAGACACTCTTAAGTACTTTTTTTTCAGCAAGAAAATTAACCAGCTTCACAGTAGCCTCTTCAACCACCTTTTCCTTTTCCACTGATAAGAGCAAATCGTCCACATACTGAAACAACTCCTGAGGGTGAAGTAAACTCTCTTAATATTTTCTGCAAAACTTGCCTGAACAAAACTGGTGACTCTGTATATCCCTAGGAGAAGACTGTCCATGTCAATTGTTTTATCATTTTCCCTCCTTCCTCCTGTTCCCACTCCAAGGCAAAATACTGTTTACTATCTACTGTAATCGGACACCCCCAGAAAGCAACATTCAAATCCAGTATGGAATAATACTGATGTGAAGTAGGCATCTGATTCAGGATTGTATAGGTATCTGGAACTGTGGGATGCCTTGATTTGACAATTTCATTTATTATTCTTAAATCCTGTAGCGTTCTGAAGGTTTCATCTGGTTTCTTAACTGGCAGGATAGAGGTATTACAGGGAGACATACACAGCTCCAAAAGACCTGCCTTAACAGAGACTCAGTAACAGGCTGTAGCCCCTTCTTTCCCTCCCTTGAAAGAGGGTATTGCTTTTTAGACACCACTTGTCCTGGTTGCTTCAAAGTAATTTGGAGAGGTTCTGTGGTTTTCCATGTTTCCGTGGGGCTTCCAGATTTATTTTAACATAAGCCTTCTCTGACACTTTGCACAAAGATATCACAGTTTCAAACTCTGTGTCACATTTACAATACTAATTTGTATTCCTATTCTAGCTATCAAATCTCTTCCCAGTAAATTACAATCACAATGAGGAACAATCAGAAACTCATGCTTTTCAAACCCGCCTCACACATTCAGCAAACTCTCACGGCCTTCCGGTAAAACTCACAAAATCCTTAAAAATCCTTAATCCTAATATTTTCACGTACAATCTGCATTTCTTGGATATTCCTTCATCCTTGTTCTCTCTTTATCACGCCCCATATACTGGAGCTGGTCCCTGTCCTGTGCGCCTCCCCCTCCTGTGCTCCCAGCGGGCACGGCCGGCAGCATCCCAGGTGGCCGGGGGTCCTGCAGCCAAGACCCCTTATCGACTTCTCTTATTGCCCCCTTTGGGCATCTATATTTTTAATTACCTCTGACAGAATGTGTAAACTAACTCCACATTCTTCCAGGGATTCTAAAAGAGGTATTTTGGGATCATCGCCCCTTTTGCCAAGGGCCCCTTCCCAGTTTTACCCTTGCACCTCCATGGGTGCCCTCCCAGGTTTACCTGCGCTCCCCTGCATGGAGCCCTCCCAGGTTTGCTCTCCGAAGATCCCATTTTACTCACCGGTGAGATTTTTCCCTGTGGACTCTTCACGAATCCCCCTCGTGTGCATCTCATCTCTTTCCCGGACAATCTGGGAACCCAATGGATCGCCCGGTGCCCGCCGGCACCAAGGGGAGCTGATCACCGAAACAGGGTGAGGCACACCTTCAGCTCCACTCGCTGCCCACTGCCCCAACAGTGGAAATATGCCACAGACACAGAGGCTTATGTCCGAAAAGGAGACACAGGAGTCCGTTTTGCTTTATTCGAATAAAGGGAGAGGCCATGGGGCATTCCCCTGGGATCTCTCAGTGCTAGTCTTATCTACCAGCAGATCCACAGCTCGCTTGTAAAGAAAAATCCGACATTCCTCTCATATTGCACAGAGGGCTTTTTTTACTTCTTAATGCTTTCCAGCTGAATCTCAGAAATCCATCATCTGTGCTGCTTTTCTCTTTCTCTTTCTTTCTCTTTCTCTTTCTCTTTCTCTTTCTCTTTCTCTTTCTCTTTCTCTTTCTCTTTCTCTTTCTCTTTCTCTTTCTCTTTCTCTTTCTCTCTTTCTCTTTCTCTTTCTCCCTCTCCCTTTCTCTTGTGTACAGAATACATTTTTTATACTATTCATATAAAGTACAAGACAGACTGCAGATATGAGAATGTTTTATATAGCAGAATACACCTAACATTTATAATATACTTTATTAACTCATGGAAATTGAGTAGGATTTTATTGGTCTGCTATCTATTTCTTGTGAATCATTTGATAATGCAATAATAGTATTGCTACATTATCAACCTTGCATTTCACTGATCATGTATAGACCCACATTTATTTTCTTGGCATCTTATATTACCTATTTACTTAGAAATAAAATACCGACATCATCTCAGCAAAATTTTTTTTAGAGCAAAAAAATATGTTACTCAAGAGAAAGTATATATTTCATATATTTTATTTTCTTTTAAAGAAAATAAAACCTTATGGAGCACAAGCAGTAAAATTTTATGATTAAGTATTTACCAGGCTATTTTTTATACTGATAATTCAGTCTTGCACATCATATGGTTTGATTGTACACAGTTTAGACAAGAGCAATTTTACATTGGTCTTCCTAATTCAGGATTCTCAAACTATGTTACTGATTTGTTTAGATTGGACTACACAAAGGTTGATGTTGTAGCTGCTGAGTACCTACTCATTAAGTGTCATCTAATCCAAGTAAGTTCCAGTATTTGTTTAACACTCACCAAGGTCAAACAAAACATTTTTTGAGTCCAAATACATCTTATAATATAGAAAAAAAATATATTTTAAAAAATCCAAAAACCAAAAGGATGTTTTTATTAATGAAAAAGATCCAGTTTGATGATTCAGCAGAGAGTAACAATACACTTTTGCTCCAGAAGCTAATTTTTGGTCACATACAAAGGCTATGTTAATTCAGGGTAAGTGTCTCAGAATGGACTGGAATGCAGCAACTACTTAGTTATTTGTTTCTATGTCTTACTGTCTCCTTTGACTAGATTGGAAATGACTAAATGGGGATTTTTTAAATTTTTTTTTTTGTATTTAGGTCTTATGCAGTTGTTACAAGTCACAGCTCTGGGGCACTGCTGTCCCAGGACTACTGCTCTCTAATTCCGACATAGGTTGCCTGCAGCGATAAAATCTTTCCACAAGCTTGTTGTGTTCTTAATCCCATAGTCCCTTATGGCATGAAACAATCTGTCATCTCACTGTTTTTCCTGAGTTCCTTCCCTATATCTTGTCCTAATGTGTCTTGGCAAAAGCAAGAGTGAAACAAAAGCACACAATTGAAGGTTTAGCAAAATTGAGGGAATCTGCAAGGAAATTCTAGCTCAAATGTTCATCAATACCACTGAGAACAGAATTTCCATGATTTATTATTTCAACAAGATCTGTCAAGAGTGAAATGCCATACATTTCAGACTAAGACCCCAAACTGGTTTAGACACCCACATTTCAGTGGTTAACTGCAGTAATGATATATCATGTCATAACATTTGGCCACCTTAACTTTCCTAGTTCATGTGAACTCTGTCTAGATATACACAGCTTGAAAAACAGCTTTGTAGGAACCTTCAGAACTGTAAAGCAAATTATACTCATACAGTAAGAATTTGTGGAGTAAGGAGGAAGAAAAGGTGGCAAATGAGTGAAGAGTTCTGCATCTGTGTACATACTGAAATATCCACTTAGAATCAGACTTCCAGGTTATGTGCATCAACATAATTCACACATTTGAGCAGCTCATCATTTATCTCTGTAGGAAATTGGAACAAAATATTGGGGGTTACTGAGATGGACATCACACATGAGGAGCTTGCTCTGGCTCATTTAAAACCATAATTATGTTGTACATGTGGCTTTAAGTAAAAAAGAAAGCTTGAAGTGTGTGTCAAATCCCAAATTTTCTACTGGTTGCCACAGAGTTTAGGAGGAACTGTGATTCTGTGGCTCTGTTCATCCTTCTCAGGAAATTATGTAGTGTGGTATTCTGTGCGTGAATCCTGTTGTGTTGCAGGTGTCTAGACATCAAAGTTTAAGTGCAAAGTAACACTAAAGCTATGGCAGATAGAAAAATCACTTGAACTTGGGGAGAAAATTCATATATATGTGTAAAAATTAATAAAATTATAACACCATTTTAATAATTTTATTAGAAGTTTAAAATTTTTTCGTTAGGGTTGAGACTTTCTCCTCATCATGCCACAATTTAAGCTCTAAATACACATATTTAAGACATAATTTTTCCTCAATGACTTTGTGCCCTTGGCATAGTCCCAGAGCTGATGCAAATTTCTCTAAGTGTCAGCAGGTTCTGCACTCTTTCTGTTATGTTTGCTATAGAAATACTTGGAATGTATTTTATATAGACAAATACTCTACCATCCCCTCCCCCACCCCCCAAACAGTAATTAGGAGCAATGAAAAGGAAAAATCTGATTTTTCCTAACTTGGCCTATAACTGTTTCATATTTATTGAATAGCTGTCTCACAGTGTCCTCCTTGGAAGATTCAAGAGCCATAAGGCAACTGGTTGTATTTAGTAATCTTCTGCATCAGTAGTTTTGCCTTTTGGGCTCCAGAATTGATTTTCCTCATCTTGACATATTTTTACAGCTCTGCCCCTTGACCTCTGTTGCTCTGCACTGGCCAGCGGTGATATGAGTGGCAAAAGAAATGTAAGTAAGACTGGTGATTTCTGGAACATCAGAAGTGACAACTGTAGAGTAGAACTCATGGGTAGAGTGAGTTAAGACAGTTCTTTTGAAATATATTACAGCTGGGAATCAGTCATCAGAGAGAGACCATCCAAACTTAGGAAACTTTCTTCTTTATGAAGAAATTCAATGCAAGAAAGGGAACATGTCTACCCTGCAACCACAAAACCCAAAGGTGTTGTCAAGACATTTTAGGCTTCTGCTAAGAATTCCATGAACTGTGTGAGAACCACCTATCTCAAAAATCTTCATGTTTTGATTTTTTCACTAGAAACATGCTGGGGTAAAAAAGGTTTCTGCAAAATATATTTCTGTTTAATTTAAAATACTCTTTTAAAACTGACTTAGCCACAATGTGCTTGTATGCTGTTGTCTAGTACAGGCTAAAATTTTGGGTATTAATAGCACAAGTGCTGAGACGTGTAACGTACATGAACATTACCATTAGTGTGGTGTGGTTTCCAGTTTTTCCTGCCTTTTTCTAATTACCTACCTCTTAGCTCTTTGTACAGCATCCACCCCTGAGAAGTCACAGTTGCATGCCACAAATCCTAGCTGCTGTTAGAGCTAATAGCAGTAGTACCCAGCTGATACCTGACATTTTTTCTCAGCAGAATATAAAGGTCAATGAAGAATCCTGGGAGAGCAGAGTAGATCCTTGCATGATTTTTTTCAAATCCAGTGAATTTCAAACTATTCTTCCCCTTAAACATCATTTGTTTAAAGAGGGAAATATGAGCATCTATAAGTAGCTCAGCATTATCATTACCATTTCACAGTATTGAAAAAGTAACTTATCCACATTCACTGAGAAAAAGACTTGGTAATTTGAGTCCTTGGACAGTTAAATCATAGCTAAGCCTTTGGGTTATATCACCTAAAACATGGTATTGTGACCATAGTGAATATTTTTTCTCTTGACTGCAGTAGTGGACTGAAACTTATGTTCAGATGAACAGTTTCCTAAATCTCAGACGTCCTGAGTTACCAGTTACTGTACCTAACAGATTGTGGTCTCATCTGCCTGTTTTTTACTTGCAGAAGTCTGAATTTCTTGGACAGAAATCTGTTGTTATACACCCAGTGTTAATGGTTTCTTCGCCTTTCTGAAACACTTTGGTTTCCCTGTGGAAATAATCAAATTAATACAATTAATACATTTAAATAAGAATTATTCTGAGATAAGGAATGTTGTTTCCTGTGAGAACCATTTGTCGCCCTTTGGAGCAAAGAGTGCTCAAGAACAACTTGGTGTCCTTTTCAACTTTGTTGTTCAGTGGGGCCATAATGTTCCTTCAGAGAGGACCACAGAGACAGCCCCTCACCAAGGCTGAGGATTTTCCCCAGAAATTTGTGGCAGGCCTAATCCTACTCTGTGCCAGGTCACTCCTGCAGGGAGACTGTTTGGGTCAGGGGCTGTCAGGCAGTGCAGTGGGCAGGGGACCACTGGCCAGGTGGCTTGGGCACGCAGGCACTGGCTCCTGATGAAACCCAGGGCTCATGGATCAGCAGCAGTGACATCATCTCCTCCTCCCTTCATACAGATGCACATTTGCTGCTTGCCAGCCTCCTTCAGCCTGTGTTAAGCTTCTTCAGCTCTGACTTTACACCTTCCTTACTTTCAATTATTCCCTCTGGTGTGGTACAGGCAAAGTTTCTTTGTGTTATTTTTCTCTGTGTGCACTGATGAGAGCAGGATGTTCATTCTAACTATGCAAAGTACACTCTGTAATGGGTCAAGTATCAGAGCTGAGAACTCAGGCAAGTTCTTCTCTGTTCCTATATAGAAACTAATGGTAGTAGCAACAAGTTATGTTTTCCATCTGAGATTGTAATGTGATTCATTACAATTCTGTTTGTTCTGTGCTGCTTTCTGTTCAAGATCCTTCACTGCACTGACCTTGACGTAAGCTTGTTTTCCTTTATTCTTGCATGCCATCCAGTCACAATTATGGTGTGAAAAGAAATCAATGATTATTTGCTTTTGCACTTACTGTGCTTTTAATTTTTTGGTGCACTCAATGTTTTATCTTTTAAATATACATTCTTAGCTACTAAATGCTGGGTATAATAAAACAAAATAATAGCTAATAATCTGTCTAGCTTGCTTGCAATACAGAGATATAATAGCTTGTGTGGCATTTTTAGAGCCAGTATTTACCTTTATCACTGGTAAATACCTCCTGAGACTCATTATTCATGTAATTCCCACCAAGAGGCAGTAGTAAAACAGCCTAGTTTTTTACTGTTGTCTTACAACTCTTGTTGTTAAGTACATTATGTTTAGTAATAAATATGTCAGCATTTGTTACATCAGAGAATTATTATTATTTGTTAACTTCAGACATCTATAAATAAATGAATCATGTTTATTTATAACTTCTTTCCATTTATTTCTTGCAGTAGACAGATAAAACTGCTTTTCTTTAGGTACATGATTATATCTCTTGCAGCTTACTTGCTCCTTTTGAACCTAAGACTGTAACAAAATTAATATTCTTGCTTTTTATATCTTTTACTTTTCAATTAACCAAGGATGGTATTTAGGAAAATTAAAATTGTATTGAAAGATAAGCTCTGTCTGTTTAGAATAATGTGGTAAGAATATGTCACGGAATTGACTGACTTGTTATTCCTACTGCCTCCTTTAAGGCCTGATATAGGAACATAACAAGTAAGTTGTGTCTTAAATCTGTCTGATCAATGGTTCCTTGCAGATCTATTAAAACCCTCAATATAAATTTCAAGCTCTGTTATATAATTAAGAAAATGTTTTGCAGCAATGTGAATATAATCTAGAATTCGTTTTCTCTTTCAAAGTCTTGCCACCTAAGTATTTATGGGATTGTTCGTGTAGCTGCAAGAGGAAGACTTTTAGCTGAATGCTCTGGTAGAATTCAGACTCAGAAAATTTTGTTAGCAGAACTTGCTGCACAATCTAATTATGTTTTTCATGTTATAATTGCTTTTAGCATCACCAGTGTGCTTTTAAAAGTCATTCTGTACATGGATAGAAATAATAAGGCTTTCAAAAGCATCAGGCACCTGCTCAATTCTGCTCATATCCGCTTGAAAGCATTTCTGTTGTTTTATTAACTCATTTGCTAGGAACAGACCAGTGCTGTCAGGGGATTGAATGATGGATGGTTAGTTACCAACTAAAGCTGTGATAAGGACTTTCTGCTTTACCAGTTCTTTGTATTGTCCATAATGACCTTTCTCTTCTGTCTCAGTAGTCTTAAAATTATTCTTCGCTATACTGTCTGGGAGTTGCAAGCCAAAAATCTGTCTGTTAAAAAACTGTTAAATGGAAGCAGAATTTTTGGCCCTGCAAACTTTGTTGGAAAAGTAAGTCTGGGTTAGGATCAGAGATGAACATAAGCATTGATATTCAAGGACTCACTGACCAGAACACAGCTCCAATACATTTTTAGAAAGTTGCTAGTGAAGTCATGGCTGGCATCCTCTAGAACTGGAAAATAATTTCCTTTTCTGAAAATCTGGCTATGTTTTGAGCGATGAGATGACATGGATGTAAAGTAAGTTCTTGCAGGCATGAACATTCTGGCTAGGCAGCCATTAAACATTGTATCAGTACATTAATTACTCTCATAGTTCACTGTTGAAAGGGGATGCATTGCTCCAGTTACTTCATTAGAGTTTTCTTTGCCTTCCATAGAGAAGATAAGAGATTGGTCAGGAACAAGCTGGTAAAGGTCCTAATGGCCCAAAGCCCCATTTTACTTGGTCTAAATTAGCAGAGTTCCTACAAACCAGAGCTAGTGAGGCAACGTAGGAAGATGCACATCAGTGGAAACTGAACCCTATCAAGCCCACGTTTTGCATCTGTGTATTATTTTGTCATGTCCATGAGGTGTAGCTGAGCATTATTTGTAGTTACAAAAATGCTTTACATGGCCATGTTTAAGTTAATGTTTGTTGTAAAACTTCTATTTCCTGTCAGACACAGGGCTGCCTTGCAGAATGGTGTCCCTTATCTTTTCATGCCTGGCACAGCTCCTCAGGCAGGAGGAAGACAAAAACAGAAGTTGAGTTTTGTGTGATTTTGTACAAAAACAAAATCAAAGCAAAACCCTATCTGAAGTGCATCCTGAATTGCTAAAATTAAAAAATCCATCAAGAAAAAGAGATGAGCTCTTATTTGATTAGGTTTAATTGAAAAATGTTAGTTTTCTTTTTTAAAATTATATGCCTACAGCAGATGCTAATAATTGATGGTTGTTTTTATTATGATCTTGTCTTTTTCTCAGATTCAAAAGGTGTATTCATTTGAAAGATTCTTGGCTGAAGTCCATTTTACTGCATTTATAAAGTATTTCATAAAAAGATAATTTGTTTTAGGGAAAGGATCTTTCTTTTGTAGTTTCACTATGTTTTATATTTGGTTTTAGGTAACCATAAAAAATTTTCTTCTCTTTAAATTTTTCTGGAATTTTTTGTATCCTTGCAGTGAATTAATAAATATCACTACAATGGAGATCCATCCTAGAAGCTTAGAAACCACTCCTTTGAAGTGTGGTTCTGCTGCTATGGGCAGTAATGGAATAGGATCTCCAAGTATGTGAGGCGTTTAAGTAACTTTCATTAATTCCATGGCAGATGAATTATTTTTCCCTATAAGGCACTTCAGGGATCTGACACTAATCAGGTGACACATGTAAAATCAAACAAAGACTGTAGCAAAGGTAGGGTGCTGGGCAGCCAACATCAAATCACTGCTAAACAAATTTAACATCTTGGGGCTGGTTTAGATCCTTAGACATGCCCCACTTGAGGCTGATTAAATACTGCATACATAAGAACACTTGAAAAAAAAAAAAAATTGTGTCTGCTTGCATTCAAATGTCCTTGGCTGAAGAAAGAGTTCATCGAATGCATCTTTGCTCCCTTGACAGCACATTCAGAAAAGCTGTGCCCTTTGTTGGTTATCTGCAGGTTTTTGAGGGGAAGTATCTCTACTCTGCGTGAGATGCCTGTAACAGCTGTGCTGCAAGTGCAGAATCCACTCAGAGCATCTTCGGATGCCTTAAAGCAGTTTAAACAAATTTATCAACATCTGTGAAGTCATCCTGCCACTTTGGATGGGCCTATGGCCAGAGAGAATGAGCCTATAGAAACTTGTCATTTCAAGGCTTTTACCTCTCTTGTTGTATTTGATGGTAGTTTGTAATCAGATAGAACATGACAGCAACAGCTTGACAAGCTGACACTTCACTTGCAAAATTCATGTGCTAGGACTGTAAACACATTTTTATTTAAGATACATCATGTTTATGCATAGCACAAGGATTTTTTTTCTTCACTGGATCTGCTATAGAAAGTCTGAGGAGATCTAGCATTTTTATATTTTAAAGTATGACTGATATTTATAAAGTATGACTTTGCCCAGTCAATTTAGTTGGATGGTCATTCAGATACAAAGCACAGGCTGAAAGAAGTTATTTTATTACTTGCTCCTTGAAGCATGTGTGCCCCATTTTCCAGACATTAGGGTGGTTCATAAGCTGTTATTATTTATCATATGGATGAAAAATAGGAGATAGAAAGAAAATCAGGTTTTTCAGGTCTTAGAATCCAAGAGAAAGAATTTAATTAGAAAAGTCATTGGTTGTGTAAAAAAGGTTCTTGATCACTAAGAAAGTCCTGCAGTAGCCTCTAGGGATGATTCAAGGAAAAGTGAAGGAGTTTCTGTGGATGCAATATCAGAACAGAGAACTCCCATGTCAGGATGTCATGCTGGACTGTCTGGTGGATGTGAATCTGTCCTCTGATAAGGCTGTTCTTCCACACTGTGATACTGAATAGTATTTTTTTTCCTCAAATCTTGTCGCCTCTAGACATTTTGACTCATTTTCACTTGAGTAAAATTCTGCCTAAAAATGTCTGAGTAGTGAAAAAAAGATGTGAAAATCCCCATGTATGCTCTGCATCTGGCATGTGAACATAGGACGTGGGTGTTCAAACAGCTTCTTTACCACCCTCTTCCAGAAAGGCTCATGTGGGTTTTCATAGGGATTCATCTCTGGGGAGTCAGTTGTAGGAGGCAAGGAACAGGGATTCAGCCTGCATTACCCTCACTCAAAATAGGGGAAAGCATAATAAATTGAGAGAAACTGAGTCCTTTCAGTCTTTCCTTCCATTTTGAAGAATCTTTCTGTAGGACTCATGTTTGAGAACATTATGAATATTGTTACATGCAAATATACACCTATATCAGCCTTTTAGATCCTCTAAATCTATGTGTTTGTACATGTCTCTCTCTACAGAAGACCACAAGTCTTGCTTTCAAGGATAATTTCCAAGCCAGTTTGAGACTGAATGCACTGGAATGACTTTTCTTCTCTCCTTTTTTTCTATTTGGGAAAGAAAGAGGAGTTGAAAACTGAAAATTTACATATCTTGTTTGAATACATATCCCTACAACTATTTTAATAAGTGAAATATTATTTTATACAACCTGAGGTTCTTTTCTAACAGTCTTTCTTAAATCTGTGTTTATTTAACCAGCTAAATCTCTAGCTTAAATAGTAATATTTTTACTCTCAGTCTCTAGTCTATCTGCATTTTGCCTGGGAGAAAATGCGTTTTATTTTGTTCCTACCCTTATGAGCCAATGTTGTGGTACAAAACCTTAACAATTGTTCATCTGATGCAATTAATTACGTTACTGGATGTACATGGTACAGAGTGAACTATCTTTTCTGAATGTCAAATCAGATTTGGGAAACATTCCTGTTATATTTGTCCCTAGAAAACACTGGACAGAAAAATCACATCTATTAAAACTGTATTCATTACCAAATCCAAGGAAACTAAGTTCTTGAATGAATAGTAGCTAATCAAGCAATGTGTTATAAAAGGCAGTAACTAAAGAAAACCAAAGTAAAACATTCACTTGCATTATTGAACATTTTTAGCTTTATTATTATAATAGAATTACAGTCTGACATAAAATAAAGAGCTTTTGCTAAACTCTGTAAAGCAATACATGCTTCTGCCATAAACAACCTCTATTAGATTTAGGTTTTATTGCCACATCACTGCACTGAGGTGCAATAAACATTCAATGTCATCTTTTTAAAATTATCTCAGGAGTAAACAGAAACTGTCCTCTATAAGAGTGTATCATTATTTTCAAGGAAGACTTACTATTATTACATGGTTTAGCAAAGCATTGTAAAAAAGCTACATAGAGAATACCTTGTCTTTGATAAAGTGTGCAGTCAAGTTTATACAGTATAATACTATTGGCATAGACTAACTAAGAGGTGATATAATGCAATCATTGCATAGCAAAAAGCAGACTAGTTAAGTAATATTCACATCTAGTGTGCAAAATGCAGACCAAAAGGTAGCTATGAATTGCTAGAAAGATAAAATGGCCTAAATGAACACATTAGTTTAACGCCAAAAATAACAAGATAAACAAGTACACAGAAGTTAAAGAGCCATAGTTTATTTTTTTCTATACATATATCTACACATGATACCAGAGATGGAACATCCCCTTTTAAATAAGGTCCAATCAGATAACTTATTAAGTTCAGACAAGACTAAATGTTAGACAATGAAGCATTTAAAAAAAAACATAAATCTCTAAATCAGACATTAAACATTTCCTTTTGTAGATAGAGAATGCCAACTTTTTGATTTATTAAGAGTTTAGAAATCACTGCCTATTAAACTTGACTCTCAGTAGCTGTTTCTCTAGAGGCTCACATAGCAATGTTTCAAAATCCATTCAATAACATGAATTATATTTTTTTTTAATTGATTCCAGCAAATATCCACCATTCTTCCAATCTCTTTGAAAAAAACTTTATCTGAAAGTTTATTTCTAAGAGTTAGCAGTAACTAGTATCTAGTAGGTATCAGTAGACACTGACTGGAAATTTTTAAAGGGAGCACAATACCTGCAAAATGGACATCTTGTATTTAAAGCCCTTACATATTGTTCCTACAAATATATTGCTACAGTAAAAATGAAATGTAGTAAGTTTGCTCAATAAAATCTGTTTTCCTGTACATTCTTTTATGTATGACTTCTTTGTATTTAATGCTACATATATTACATCGCTTATTGTAACAGTTATGTTTCAGCAAATATAGCAGAAATATACAGATGAACTTCTGTCTTAACAAATATTTCACCATTTTTACCTATCAAATATAATCCCATACTTTAGTGTTTATGCATGACTGGAGCAGACCAGTCATTAATCTAACAGTATACATTGGATGACATTATCAAATTGCAAGCTGCTGTACACTTAACTGCTTTACAAATGGAATAAATTCCAAGCACTTTCTGCTTTTCTTTTTTATAAGCTTTCCAGTACCACTGGTTTATTCTTTTCCTTTAATTCAGGCTCTAAATATGTTTTATTGAGCATTTAACAACATATTAAGAGCTAAGAGGTGAATCCTCCTACACAATGTTTTAAGAACATAAATTTAAAAAAGTAAAAAAATGTACAATCTCATGCTGCATATTTACAGTTATTATTTAAATACTATATTTTATCTTTCTGCTATTCATAAATCTCAGTCTAAAGCTTCTTTTAATGTATTATTTTATAAAAGAATACATTCAACATATCTAGAGCTTGCAAAAAATTTGTTTGTTTTTTTGTTTAACTCTCTAAAACATAGTGATGAATAAAAGCTATTTTTAAAGCATTCAGAAATTGTTTGGATTACACAGGTTATAGTAGAAATTTGGGATCTGCACTTGTTTGTGCAACTGGTTTTAAATCTAGTCTACTGACAACTCAATGCTTAGAACAAGCTTGCAGTAAGAGAGCAGATTAAAGCATTTGTTACCATTAGATCTTATGTGCTATACAGTGACAAACTGTACCTAGAGTGAGTAGATTTCCTTTCTCATTAAAGACTATTTACTATTATAAGTCAGGTAGTCTGGAACATAGAAGATAAAATGGATTAGGAAAATACCGTATCTTATGGAATTCAGCAAGTGGAAAGCTTTACATCCTTGAAAAGATTATAAACAGTGGCTGAATAAATAATGTAGTCTAGGATGTGCATCAGGAATGTAATAAAGAATATTTCCCCCTCCCTATAATATTCTGAATAAAAATATCTTTTTCATGTACATATACACTATCTTTTGGGGAAATTCAGTACTAAGCTTGCTATAAATGTTTTCTTTTTTTCTTCCCTCCCATCACTCTACAACTCTTTTCCATTTCCAAAATCACTTTTCCGAAGTATATAGTTTACAATGTTCACTCCCTCACACACAGGATTTTTTTAAAATATACAGATATATTTTACCTTTTGCTAACTAAAGAAAACTTTATTTTCTTTAAGACCGAGACAATGAAGCAAATGGGAATTACCGTATGTGAAAAAGGGAAGCAATTCCCAGAGCAAAAGACAAAACAGAACTATATGAATAAATGATGTTATTGATGTGGAGTTTGAACTTTCAGCTGGGGCTCCCGGTTTAAATAGGTAGCCCAGTAGACTAAATTAAAGATTCCAAAAAGCAATGGGAAGGCTATTCTTGATAACCGATCAATTTTACTGACGCTGTTAAAAGTTTTCTTGGGTTCTGCAGGTTTTGTTTCTGGCTTAACTTCTTTGGGCTCAATTGTTGCACTTTTAGCAATGGTTGCCAGCCCAGGGTCCCTTGCAATATTAGGGGTGTAGGTCGTAGCTGCAGCTGTGTATGTGTTGTTTTTCTTGATGAGAGGATCCTTCACTTTCTTTGGCTGAAGAAAGAAGAAATATTTAATTCTCAATACCTTCTCAACAGATACAATTATGAAAAAGCACTGTGACACTTTGCAATTAATCAAATTCATACCACAAAGTGTAATAAGCTGTAAGAGAGAAGTTAATCCTGGATATACAACTCATGCAAAATATTTAGGTGGCAATAAAGACAAAATAATCCATTTGTATTAGGTAAACCAAATTAGATGACAGATAAAAATAATGAGACCTGACAGCTGGGCTCGCAGGCAAAATCACCTTTAATGATAATCAGCAGTGAAGAAAACACTCGTAGTTTGATATTCCCACTAACAACTGTATCCCTTGATCAGGATAAAAAACTTACAAGACAGTGAATTCTTAATGTAGCCTTTCAACATTGGGACAAATATTGTGATATGAAGAGTTTAGACATAATTTATACACAGGAATACACATTGCATTACCAACTAACCATGCACTAAAGGAGTGGTTTATTCAGTAAGATGCAAAGCTGTCAGTACTCTACTCACTAATGGTTTACACCAAAGGCACATGCATTATGGATTAGGAACTTAATGTTCTTGTTTGAATCTTAAAATTGGATCATAATGGCTGAAATGGCATTCCATATGCAAAGACTTTAATGTCTGTATGACTTTTTCATCCACCTACTTATAGTGCTAAAGCAAGAATATATTGAATATATTTTAGGGGAGGAGGACTTATTGAGCTTATTTAAACTTATTTTATCCCTGGGTCCTTATATTTTATAGTATTCTATTTTTGGGATCTAGTTGTAGGAAAAATTTTACATTTTGACATCTGGGCATGCCAGTTAGAATTTAACTGTCCCAGTTTCTGGTAGACCAGACCCTTTCTACAGCCACTGCCCAAGGATAAACACAGAAGAGAGATGTAGTGGGTCATTAAGAAGGTATAAGGATTCCTCCAATTATGAGAAAAAAACCCCAACAACAAAACATACAGTGAAAACCAATTCCAACAGCATAGAAAAATCTTCAGGCGGTATTTCCCACAAAAAGAAAAGGCAAATGTTATCTATTTTATCCTCTTGGGATGGGGGGAAGATATGATTGAAGAGAAAATATCAGTGAAATTTGATCTATTATTTCATTTCACAAGACAGCAAATACAATTCTATGTTTTTAAGAAGCAGCTGTCTCAGGGAGGCAATATTTTTTATGTGATCACAGTACTTTTAATGACAGACCAGCTATAGATTAATGGCTACTCTGACACCCTAATAATATAGTTTTGATAAAATATTCTTGTTCAAGAGGTGAACGTTTCAGGGAGTGGAGAGATTCCTGCTGGAAACATGGGAACAGGAAACAAAGCTGCAAAAGCCTGAGGGCAAGTGAGGAGATGCTTATGGAGGAACAGCTTGGAGCCCCATGCTGGAAGGAAATGTAGGCTCAAATGTTAAAATTATGCCACTTAGTAAGGAAAGGGATTTATCTAATGGCTCTGATGTAGATGTGCTTTAATTCATGGCAATAAAATTCTTAGCTTCAGGCCAAGAAAAAGCTTCAATCTTCAGAACAAACAGGTTAAAAATATAGCAACAAAAAAGGAATGTCAGGTTTGTTGGTTGCTTGCTTGCTTTTGGGTTTTTTGGTGTCTTTTTGGATGTCCATTTTTCCCCTCCCAGGTATGGAGGCTGCTAATGTGGTTCCTGAATGTGAAGGCAGTTCTGTTTGCTTTTAGGTCAGATACTCTGGTGAGCAGCAATAAATCCAGCAGACAAAAAGCAGCTTCACTGAAGTCTCAGAGGAAACCCTTTCAATAGATTTAAATTTCATTAGAAATCTGATCCACAGAAAACCCTGACACCAGCCTGGGTCTTAATATTTCATGCCAATTTCAACTTCATGAAAAAGCAATATGACAGCTAATTAGAGCTCTAGATTTGATTAAGATGAGATGCTCTGATCATTGTGAGCTTGCCTTGCTCACTTTTCCTCACTGCAGAAAACTCACAGCACCAGGTACCAGCAAATGATACATAAAGCCCCTACCTGCTAATGAGCACAAAGCCATAAATCTTGCAATGTTTTAAATAATGTTTGTTGGTGTAGGGCTTTTTTTAGAATGTAATTTTCTTTGTGACAAATGAAACAGCTCATTATAGTAACTACATTACAAGGGAGGATAAATTAGCAAGGCAATATTTAAGGATACAATTCTATCAATGCAGTTCATTTTTACAACAAATGTCATGAAAATAGGAAAAGAAAGAATCAAAAAAGTTATTTTCAGTGAAAGTATCATCACTAACTGAAAACTCAACATTCAGCAGCAGCTGTGCAGTTCATTACTGTAAGTTTGTTTGTTATTTTACTCTTTTGTTTTACAATAGTTTTGTAGTAGTTGCCGTTGTATAAATGCCCTAATTTAATTTGGAGGTTTGTTTTCACTGACTTATGCAACTAATATCCATAAATCATATATATGCATACAATCCTGAATTAAAAACATATCTTTGCATACCAGTGAGTTAGATCTGCTCCTCCAAATACCTGTTCTCTTGAATCCCTAGTCTGTGGATGTTCATGATTACCAGTTCTGCAAGTTAACTCAACTGAATGAGCTTGGTCTTTCATAAGCAGCTGACATAGAAACCCATAGGAAACTCCTCTTTCATCTCCTAAATGTCCTCAACAGTTTCTTGATGCACCTGGACTAGGTCTGATCCCAGACCAAAAGGAATCAGTGTGAGTTTTGTCTAGTGCGTTTAGGGAAGCACAGATCAGGATTGCACACTCCCAGCACAGCTTTCAATTCCTTCTTCTAAACAAACGCCTTTTTCCAATAGCTAAGGAAGGAAAAAAGAACTCCTGTGAGAATTTATTTGATCCTGATGATAGAGCAGCCCTTCTGAATTTCATGTTGGGGAGCACTGTACCTTGAGAACTGTTAAATACTGCAGCTACAAGATTTTTCCCCCTACATTTATGCTGAGGCATCCATCCTTTCTCTTGTTCAAACAGAAAAAATTAATTGCCATCCCTTAAAATAAGACATGTTCATCTTTTTTTCTGCTCAGTTGCAGAAGTCAAAATCTCAGTAGAATATTTCATTATTAATAGCATTAAGTATCACCCAGTATGTAAGAAGTGGTGTTTAGGTATTAAATGTCTAAGTAATCATGGCCTAGAAATGCTGTATGTGGACACAGATGGAAACAGAAGTAATAACTGTTCTACTTAATAAGAACTCTTAACGTGCTAAACCCCCTCCCATAGGGTCACCAGGCATGGCAGAGTGTGATCTTTTGGGATGGGTTTGAGGCAGCGTTACCTTTTCTGGAACGACACTCTTGCCATCCCACGCGTAGCCCCTCTTGGTGAAGTAATTGACTGTGGCAAACTCAATGAGCGCAGAGAAGACGAAGGCGTAGCACACGGCTATGAACCAATCCATGGCGGTGGCATAGGCCACCTTGGGCAGGGAGTTCCTCGCGCTGATGCTCAGGGTAGTCATGGTCAGTACAGTTGTCACTCCTGCAAAGCAAAGCATTTGTGTCTTCATGCCAGGGGCTGTTTTCTGTGCTTCGTTTCCCAGCTGCTACAGGCGGGAAAGCCTTTTCTACACCCCTGGTTCTTACAAACTTCCCCACCTGAGTTCAGTTTCTAAATGAGGATATCAGGTTTCAAGTTCTGTGGGAGTTGCAGGATTTTCAAAATATTTTCATGCTTTTATTCTTTGATGTTTTTATAATAGAATGTTATTTTTAAAATTGTAATGGAAATATAATTTGTGAATTACTTTAATCTTCCTGGTATTTGAAGGATTTTGTTGCTGTTCTTTATTCATGCCCTGCAAACTACTACAGATGTAACAATTTAATATCTTTAGTTCTCTCTTATAGCAGTTCTGAGATACTTAGAAAACTAAAACCTTGTTTCGGCTTATTTGGGATATTATATTTCAAAGATATATTCAAGGGCACCAAGATTTATGTGTTATTTCATATTTTTTTTTAATCCATGGGTTTACAGATTTCTGTCCCTTTATTCACTGACACCCTGAACATAGCAAAGATTTAATGTAGGAATGACAATGTAATTTCATTTCTTATATCAGAGCTTCTCAGTGCTGAACCTTTCCTCTTACCTGGAGCCAGAGAGCAAGCAGGACTGTACTGAATTCACTCTGCTTGCAGCTGCTTGGAAAAATGAATCTCTGAGTGCAAGCAAGATATTTACATCAAATCACATGTCCACAAGTTACCTTGACAACTGCACTGTCATGTCTTGAATGTGTCTGGCAAGTTCTTCTTCACTGCATTGAGTGTTAGTGGAAATGAGCAGCAATCTAAAATAGGTCAGTTAATGAACAACATACTGACATGGTAGTGTGAAGAGCTTGAATTATTAGACTAGTGAGCTTATTTCTCTTACTTAGTAGAAGAAAGATTTATAACTTATTATCTGTGGTACTAAGCGGGCTAAAAGATGAGTTTTGCTTCTGTGTGTATGTGCATTCATGTGAGATGTTCTGAAACTTTGTTTCATTGCCATTTGGAAATGAAAAAGCTATCTTGATACATAATAATGGAGTAAACCCAAGAGTATTTACTAAATAACTGACTTATAAAAGGAAAACTGAGAAATTTGTGGGTTCTGGAGCCTGTGAAGATAGCAGTTTGAAAATTGTGCAGTATTGTATATTATCCACTGAGATTAGGAAATTCCGGTCTCCATCTAATCACAGTGAAGTACAGCATTTTAAACTGATGATCAGACATTTCTTTTTAAATGGTATGTGCAAAAAGAGGTAAAATAGTTACAATTTCAATAGCTTTGACTATAAAAGTCCCTAACAGATGTTAAAAATTCAGAATTAATTTTAGTTACTAATATAAACAATATTATGTAGATCAAATTTAATTATACTGTAGTCTAAACCACTGTTCTGTGGTTTGGAACATGCACATGCACAGGTTTGTGTGCATCTATATATCAACAGAAAGCCACTGCTTGGTTCATGAGGTGTAAGGCTATGCAAGTTTTGACTGATTTCCAGAGAAACTGGGAAACTAAAGCACAGCTGTAAAGGGTGCAAGAAAAGATCCATAAAAATAGTTCTTGTCCAACAAGAGCTTCAGAGGCTGCATTTCTCAACGGTGACTCTCTGGCTTTGCCATGTTCAGCATGAATCAGTTAATTCCCTTTGGCAAAGCCAGAGGGCCCAAAGCTTCCTGCCACTGCAGTGTCCTGAAGCAGCAAAATGGGTGTGAAAGCCAGCACGGCTGGGGGTGCTTCTACCTCCTGCCAAAGGTGTTCAGCAGTCCCATCTGGATATCACCAAGGAACACGGCATATAGCAGACAGCTCAGGTTCTAGCTTTCCTAAATGAAAATTTGTTGCTTTTTTTTATTTTATTTTATTTTATTTGTTTCTGTTCGTTTGTTTGTTTTAATATGTACTTGACTTGGGTTAATATCTCCAGAGAATATGAAATAATATCGGACTTTTACGATAAGCATTTGCAAGCAGTGGATAAACCCTAGGGACCAGCTGTATAAATTTGAGAGTCTTTTACATTGACTTCTCACTGGATTCCTTGAGTGCATGTATTCACTGCTGTAAGCACAATAAATTGTTGCTGATCTCAACAATAGCCTGTAAACAGGATTAAGGAAAAAAAAAAAAAGAATTTTCAGAGGGCCTAAAGGTGTCAAATGATGGATATACATTGATTAAAGCCTTTTTGATGATCCCGTGATTCACCTTATTGCCATTGTCAGAGATGTGTTATTCATAATCTGAGTGCTTTGGAAAATTCAAATGGTAATGGATAGCTTGAAGTATTTTCAGGTCTCTTTTTACATTGAGTTCAAAATCAGTTTAAAAGCTTTGAACCTATATCTTCACAATGAAATTTTTTAGCTCTTGTGTGCTGCAACATGTCCAGACTCACACTATTCTCCAATACCATGCTACCCATAACTACTTTACCTCACATTTCTGAAACCCAGTTGCCTCATGATTGCCAGGAGGTTTATAGGTCTTGCTTACCAAATACGGTTCTTGCTGGAACAGATTCTCTGTTAAGCCAGAAGGACACCTGTGACAGTATCACTGTCATGATGCATGGTAGGTAAGTCTGGATAACAAAGTAACCAATCTTCCTCTTCAAATGAAAATGTGTAGTCATAACAACATATTCCCCTACAATCAAGAAAAAAATAACATTAAAAATTTTATTAATCAGAGGTCTTTGTAGGAAATAGTTTTTTACTACATTCACTCCTATTATAAAATAGAAGACCTCAAATCAAAATAGGTCAGCTCTGAAGAAACCACTTAATAAACCTGGTGGGTTTTACAATTTTTCCCTAATAATACAAAACTAGACATTCCTGGGAAATGTTAATTAAATTTACATGTTTTCATCTCTGCTGAGTAGTGAATCAAAGTCTGCATTAACTGGTACCTGTTTAAAGCTCTTGTAGAAGGTCTTACTCCATTAGAAGATGAAAAACCACCACAGCATACCCATTTAAACATCATCTAAAGACTAAATCAAGAATGCCTCCCAAAAGTGTATTTGTTTGGCCAAGATTAAGAAGTAATTCCTGATATGATGGTTTTTGCATTACCACTATCAGTGCTTTATGTACTCTGAAGTGTCACTGTTCTGTGAATTTAGTACCTTAGCAAATTATTCTCTCCTGAAATAAATGATTACTACAAGAATAACACACAATATTTTCATTAGCACTAATGCTTTGGGAGCTACAAAATGTTATGAACTGGGTACTCCATATGCAATGAAAATTAATTTGTTTTTTACACATAAATAAATTTTATTTATATTTTTAATAATAAATATATTTAATATTCTAATATACTTATGTCATTCCATAAACCTTTCTTACCTGCAGAGCAAATAATGCTCATTTTCAGATCATTATTTATATAATTTTAAATGGATTTTGGAGAACAGTATATTCTCCAAAGACTGAAAAACCTATGGTTTTGATGGTTTTGTTTTTTTGTTTTGTTTTGGGTTGGTTTTCTTTGTTTGTTTGTTTATTTGTTTTGTTGTTGTTGTTGTGTTTGTTTGTTTGTTTGCTTGTTTTACTGGGCTGATTCTTCTTATTATGCAATAAACATCTTAGGAAGGAAAGAAGTAGACATGTAACTGAATGGAAACTTCTGTCTAGATTAGAGATGACGTGAAATTACTGTAGTTCTATTTTAAAATGTAGGCAGTTGGAAGGAGAAAGCTGCTCTTGTGCAGGAAAAGCTTAAACTTGGTTGAAAAACTATGTCTATACATTGACTGCCTATGTACAGAGTATGTCAAATGCCCATTTTTGTACTGTAGAGTCCAGAAGAACATTTATTTGAGCAATCTTGCTCAATTTCTAACCCCAAGGGAAGCTTATTTATGATGTGACAATACTCTTTCAATATAAAAGACAGTAGAAAAGGGGGAAAAAAGGATAAATTTTAAACTGAGAAGTAAAGCAAAGGATATACAAGGAAATTTTTCAATTTCAAAAATAGGAGTGGCTGTAGTATAGTTGGAATTATTACTTGAATTTTGCTCACCTTTCTTTAACTTTGACTGAAACAAACTCCTTCTCCTCTGTAACAGAGATTATGATCTTATTAAAGGTGCCAGTCTTAGGTAGGAGAGCAAATAATTTAATTTTATCTACTTAAAATATGATGTGGGAATCTATTTTAATGCAATCAGATATAGAATGTGCACAACTCTATGTCAGAATTAATTCAGTGATTGTAGATGGCAAGCTAAGAATGCAGAGTGAACACAGCACTGTACTCTGAAGCTTTATTTAGCTGCCTAAATTACCAAAGTATTTTTAACCTCTGGAAAATGAGAACAAGATCCAAAATATAAAGGCAATTAAAAAGACAGGGATTACTCTCGTCTGTTAAGCAGTGCAGCAGGTCTGAGCTGGGAGTCAGATAAAGGTAATGCTGGGAGGAGTGAATCAGGTAAAGCAGAGGCCTGCAATAATGCTCTGCACTTTGGTTACAAGGCAAACCCATGCTCTTAAGATTCCACAGTACCAATGGACTGCACTTATGGGCAGTCACTTCTTAAAAGATAGTAGATGATCTACAAGATTGATTGAAATTACTGCAGGACATAAAAGCATTCCACTTATTCACAGCATCTTTAGCTTTCCATATTTCATAGCTTTCTTTAATTAAATATCGTTGCCACATTTGTGGCAGTGCTGATCACTCTCATGACTCTCCAATATCTCTGTGATTCTATTTTGAAAGCATTGCAATACAACCATAAAATTCCCTACAACCTAAAATTCTAAGTAGCTCTTGAGCAAAATATTGTCTATATTCACAGTGTCTGATTGCTAGGCTTTCACAAGTTGTTATATTCTCTTATCTTTTCTTATCCAAGGAAGTTAGAAAGGTATTTCTTCTTAGATAAATTTTAATTCCTGAAGTCTTCTACAAATAACTGTGTTGTGCAGATAAATCTGGTTTTCATTTTATGCACTCCAATGTTTAAAGTAATTATATGTAATACACAATATGAGGCATTTAAAATTCCTCAAAAAACTCTGCATCTGTATTAACTTAGTTTTTGAATGACTGTCCAAGCTGGAATATTTCCAGAGTTTTGGAAGAGTTTCTACTTCTGTTCAGTGCTTCTGTAGGTGCAGTTTTTAACCAGCCCTTAATTCTACAGTATATTGCAATAATTGAGTCAAATGTACAGGTGGTATAAACTAACCTGTGTCCATAGAAGAAAGTAGTTGATAATTCAGTAAAGTTACATTAAAACTATTTCTCAGTGTTCTGTAAACTATTTGTAAAAAGCCAGACTTATCAGCACCTGAAGTTAACGTGCATCACATCAGATGAAAAGTTTGAGGCAGGGACTGAGTTTGAGCTGTAACAATACTTTTTCTATTACTGTAAGCAGAGAAGTAGAACTTTCCTTGCCATTATTTTAAAACAAAGTATTTATCATTTACTATTTATTCCATGCAACTCATTTAAAAAAAAAAACCAAACCTCTTAAGAACATCACCTCTACAGATCTACAGAGATAAGAAAAAATTTAACTGTTTTGAGTATAAATCCTGATGACTCTCATTGCAAAGCAATGTTTTCAAGATGACAAAGCAATGGAAATTACTTTGAAATAATAATTGAAATTACTTTCAATAAAAATGGAAACTTGCATAAGCCCTTTAAGCATTTGTTAAGGCGCTTACAAAAAGAATAATTTTAAAATCTTTCTGAGTCTATACGGATCAGAGAGTGACAGTAATTTTATATACATATAAAATTTGATAACTCAGCTTAAACAAAACAGCAGCAGCAATAATTATTATTTCACTTAATAGTATTTTTAAGCCTGTAGGCCTGCATATTGCATTGCTAAAATAATTAATAAACTATATAATAAAAAGTAGATGTTTCAAGCTTCTCTTGTCATTAAAAACTCAGTGTTTGTAGTTATCTTGTTCTATATCTATAAATAAGGATTGCAAGTGGCCTACTTGCCAAGGAAGAAATTAAAGAAGAAAAGCACTCTGTGGATCCATGAAATAATTTTTGACAATGTTTAGAATAACCTGGTTACACCCAGATCCTTTGGAAAATAAGTATCTAGAATTCCACACAACCATGAATATTGTCTTAAATTCGCCCAAGATGTTGTAGATTGCTCTAATGATCCACAGAATCAGCTGCAAAAGAGCTTTATTTTCTAGCCTAATAAAGGTGTGTTGAGAACTCTTAAGTGAAGATTGACTTCAATTCCTTTTATCTTTTTTGTTGCTATCCATGACTCTGAAAACAGAGAGGAATTTCATAGCTTTCATTACATATGTCATATATTAAAGCAGAGCTGATAAGAGGATCAAGTCATGCTGGAAAATGCTGTTGAGACTACTGGCCCACCTACCTCAAGAGGGAGAAAAGGGATTATTAACCACTCCTGATCCTAACCTTTAGTATGGGGAAAGCAAAGCATTTTTCTTCCCAAAGCAAATAATGAAGAATTTTCATTTGAGACATTAAATTTGCAAGCAATAAATATGTTTCTTCCACAGCTGTGCATTCTCATCAGGTAGTAATTAAAGAGGATTGTAAATTTGTACATACTAAAAAGATTCTCTAATGGGATTGTTTTTATTTTTGGTAACTATTCCATTCAGTTCTTTGTACTGGATTTCAGCATCTAGACAACATCTTCAGCTCAGCATATTTTATGTATTGACTATACTGCATTTAACTTGATAGATAACAATGGTAAATGGTTTCCTCAGGTAGAAAAAGGAGGCAGAATTCAAATCTTTGGAATAGCACAAGCAAAACAATTTCTTTTCTTGATGGAAATGCATAAAAAATCTTAAGCTTATGTTTCAGTTCTGTTTGTGTATTACTTGTCTGCCCTTCTTAACAGTTTACAGCATGCTCCTCACATTACTGTCTAATTACCCTGAACCTCGTCTGGCATTTCTATTTGGTTTAGTTATGTTCCCTCATGAGTCTTTTCTGATTATCCTGCTACTCTTAGAGCACCTGCAGCAAGCAGGGAGCAAAGCCAGTCCCGCAGGCTGGCGAGGTCTCTGTGAGACAACCTCACAGAGATCCCCTCAAATCCTATGCACTTCCCAGCAAAGGGCACTTGGGGTGAATTACTGGCTGCACAAAAGCTAATGGCAATATTTCCATCTGTGGGAAGGTCAAGAGTTCTCCCCTTTTTACCTGCTTGTTGCACACCTCTGTGCTCAGCAATGGGAGCAGTTGTGTTGATTCTGCTCTTATGCAAAGTTCCTATTATTGCCATACCAATTGCTTTTATATCAACTGAATAGAAGCTTCCAAGCAGTAACCTAGAAACTTGTCTGTGGCAGCTCTTCTTGGCTTAATAGAACATATGAATATATTTTAACAAGCTAAATAAAAGATTCAGACAAAAATTACAGTTCCCCTTAAAGTAACTCACTTTAAATGTTCATTGACTTTAACAACACATTAGGAAATTTGGTTTATGCAGTTATAAGAGGACTTCTTTCTAAGTCACAATGTTGAGTGTATCCAAAGCAATACAACCACTTCACCTGAGGCAGTGCTGCTTTTGGTCTACTGACAAGTCAATCTGGTCAACAGAGCTCTTGTTCATGCCCAGTGCTCAGTTTCTTACTGTATTTAGATCGCCTGAATTGTTAGAAAATAAACTTTTAGAAATTTACATCTTGAAACAAGCACTGCAAATTTTAAAAATAAGAGGTTGTAGCCAGCTTCAAGGTTACAGGTATATCATAGTATAAATGTCAGCTGAATTTCTGTATCTCATTAAAGTTTTGGAGTTAAAGCTGGTGTGAAAGGAAAGGAAATCATGTTTGGGTGTTTCAGATGGTTTTGAGTTTGATGAGTTTTTTTCATTCTCTTAATACTTCCTTGAGAAACTAAGCACTTGCTTTTAGTGACTTCACTGCCTCCAGAAATGTGATCTTTGAGGATTCGTATTGTTATGCTATTTTTATCAGCCTACATAGCAAGCAGATAATATGAGAAGAACATAATGAGTGCTTCTTTATTACAAAAATTATTGTTTTTTCTGGCTAGATCTGACACTGTAGGAAGCCTTTTAATTATTCAAATAATTTTACCACCATTTGAAGTAGGAAAATAATTCCAGGCTGTATTATCTTTTCAGAGTCATGTTTTCCTAGTTTGAAGTACATATATTATAATTTACCCTTCACTCTTATGTCTTTGTATTTTTTAATCCTGCTCTGATTTACATCTTGAGAGTTAAACATCACCCTCCCAAAATTTTTTTCACAGACCTGTACTGGACTGCACAATTCCAGAGTCCACAGTTTGTCCAAGCAGATCATACTGGTTCAGTCGAGAGCCATCTTCAGCCACAACCACTGACCTTGCTGGTTCCCGTGTCCACTCATACACAACCTCTGCTCTGGTATAAGCATCTAATTTAAGAGAAACACATTGCATTTGAGCTTTGCACTTTCTGTTGCCTTATGGCTTTATCACAAAAACGTTTTGAGCAGTAGTTTGAACATTTAATTCTCTTTAATTTCTCTGTGGAAATGCACAACTATCTTACTGAAGTGTATCTATAGGAAGTACAATTGATTTTTACAAAAATAGCTAAATATCTGCTGTAGGGCTGGATTAAGGTTGGTCCTCCATGGCATGAAAAATATTTCTCTCTTATGTATTTCCTGCCTATGTAAAGAAGTGAGAATGAGAAGTGGAATTTCTTAAACATGCAAGTATCCCAATGCTTTTTATAACTTCTAGCTATTGTAAAGAAAGATAAGCCCCAGACTTTTCAGTTTTTCATAGTGTGATGTTGTATGAGCCTCTGAAAGTCCTTCTCAGAGTGGCTTCAGTGATCTCCTCAGCCTGGATACAGCTCCCCATTTGGTCATTCCCCCATCACACTGTCCTTGCTGTAAAATGGGCCTGGCTGACAATTCTGAGGCTGCCTAGGAGAGACTGAGTTTAACTCACAATTACTATATATATTTTTTTTGTTTGTTTTTGCTTTGGCTATTTCTGATTAGTTCTCACACTCAAGACTTGATTTTGGAACAAGGCAAAAGAAAAGTACAAAAGTACTGTGGGCCCTCCAAGCCCAAGCAGTCTGGTGTGTTACACAGATAATTCAGTAGCATCTACGCATGCCATTGAGGGGCTTTGTGTTGTTATTGATGTATTTTCTAGAATCGAGCTACACATAAATATTTTTATTCCTAATTCTATAGTAAAATTGTGCTGCCGTTTTGTGCAGTCTGGAATCTGGCAGCTCTCACTTGGAGTAGTTGAGTGGGAGTTAATTGACTACACAGAGACATCTCATGGAATCCTTTACACCTAAAGAGTATCCAAAGGCATGAATGGGAAAGAATGTGTGGCCAGAATCTGCATCAAGCTTGCACCCACCAAAGGCAGCTGGAGCTGGATGGGACATCTAAGGGCATCCAAAATGACAGCAGAACTCTATCTACAAGATGAAAATTTCCCTTTTTTCTGACTGACAAGCAGGAATCTGATTCACTTGACTTCATTTGTGAGTTAGCAATTTTACCTTATCGGTATAAGAGATAACAGCTAGTAATTGAAGAGTTGATTGGGTAAAATGTGCTGGTAAATTAATTGCATGGCATTTGTTTCTGCATTATAAAAGCTGAAGAGTACTTTTATCTTCAGGCTTCATATTCCCTAAGCACTGTAACATATCTTGAAATACGTTTTTGGAGTCAATGGCAAACACAAATCTACATCTCTATAATTCTGACTTTAAAAATAATGGCCAGAGTAAACACAGAAATTGACTTGATAATGTAGTCACATAAAGATAGTAATAAAATTAATTTTCAAGCATTTGTTCTGGAGTGTGAGAATAGTTTAGAAGAGAGAGGAGTGCTTTTCTGAGCCACTGAGAATGGCTGGATTGGTTTAGAGTGAAGGGGGTGCACTGGGCAGTGCTGGAAATGAGCTACCAGATTTGGTGCTTGATTCAGCTGCCCCCCTCAGCTTCCAGTTCCTGTTGTATAAGCAGCAACATAGCTGTCTGCTCCCATCACTGCTGGTTTTCAGAGTGGCCTCAGTTTTAAACTGACTATCAGATGTTTGTGGTAGGAGTTGAGGAGAGCATCTGCCTTTCTGATTTTGTTTTGCCAACATATGGCATTTCGTTGTTCCAGAATTTCTTTAGCATTTGTCACATTGAATTTACACTGGAATAACCTCTAGCTTAAGCTGCTCTTTGGCAAATCACTTTAGCCTTGGAGCTGGGTCAAACATTTATTGCTCCCTACAATATGGGCAGAGTCCACAGGACGTGCAACTCCTTCACTGTGAGGCTTTTAAGAATCCAGCTTCAACAAGTGATGAGTAACAGTGAAGAATGTAAAAAACCTCTTATCCAATTTAATCTAAAACAAATGGAGCTAGGCAAACACTGCCTTGGGGGAGCTAAGTGTTAGATTGTAGTCTGCATTTTAAGCATTGATTTTGTGACAATTAAATGCATTTTCCAGTAAATTTTCCAGTCCATTAAGATGACTAGAATTAAGTGCTTTAGTTTGACAAAAATGTCCCAAATGTATTTAAATATGATTCTCACTTAAAAAGTGGCAATTAATTATAAGATGTGTTCTTCTTTTATGTTTAACAGTGAATCCCACTTTCATAACTTGCTTGGGTCCAGCCATTTGTCCTGTCGGAGATATTTCTACTTATATCAATAACAAAATATTGAGAGAAATATTCTATAACTTGATAATTATGGCATATGATCTGATGAGAAAGAAGGGAGAGATCCAGCTTTAAGGGCTGTTTTCAACAGTGAATTCTTCATGCAGTGTTTGCAGTAAAGCCATGTTACAGAAGGAACTCGTCCCCATGAGGATCCCAGATTAGGAGCTCATCTGGATTTAGTGGGTGAATGAAAAGTTTCCCTGAAAACTCTTTGATTTTGTCTAATGATCCTTCCAAGCATATGTAGTTACTTGTTTTTCTAGGGCCAATTTTGAACAGCTGCCATAGACATTAGTGTTCAAACAACAACAAAAAAACAAAACAAACAAACGAAAAAACCAAAACAAACAAACAAAAAACCAGTAAAACATGACAGTCCACAGCTGTACTCTGACCTTAGAATGTCAGTTATTGCCTTTGAGTGGTGTAAGAACTGATCTTTCTATCAGAAATATCAGTGATGTTTTGTTCAGTTAAGAAAATTATGTACATTCTGAAAATATTTTTAAGGATAAAAAATCAGTTTAGATACAAAAGATACAGACACACTTGCATGTTTTTGGCTGTCTCATTCTTGCCTTCTGGTATGGTTCTGGATTTTTATGCAAATCCACATTACCTATCCCCTTTATTTAATAATTTCTGCAAATCTTAGTCATTTATTTAAGTGAGGCAAAGTCCTCAGTAATCTGCAAAGCCATGCACTTTGTGAATGAAGAGTATACAAATCAATCTGGGACACTGAGCCAGAAAGAACTCTGTAGGAAAAAAACAGGGAATATTGTTCATACTGGGGAAGGTCTGGTGTTTGGGCTATGGTTCAGTGATGCACAGGTGTGGTGATACGTGTCTTTTTAAGTCTATAAAATTCAGTCTAGTAAGCTAAATTTGTTTGGAAACTGTTCCTGGTTTAAATTGTCATTGGCATTTTGTGCAGGATTAGCCATCTCCCTACCTCGAAGTTCCAGCACGATGCCTGCAGGGAAAAATTAGCCAGCACATCAAAAGAAATTTGATCCTGCAGCCACTCCTGATCTGACTGGGATCTCAGGTGCACAGATCTCTTATTCATCAAGAACCCATTGCAGAATCTGTCCTGTTATAAACTGGAGCAAAGCTTCCCCCCATTCCACTCTGTTTCACGAATTATTTGGGAAGATTTTGGAAGTGCTCTCTAAGAAAACTTAACATTCAAGGAGCAAACTATTCTTGTCAGTTTTACTCCAAGGTTGTTTGAGCTTTCTGTTCTCCAAGCCTTATCTAGGAGACTGGCAGCTCTTCAAAGACAAAACATCGGTGCTGTCTCATGGCAAACATAGAACTATTCAGCCCAAAGTAAATTATCCCCTGTCGGATACCATGTGAAGAATGAGTTGGTTTTTCTGTTTGTTGACTTCTAAAACTGATCAAGCCATGAAGTAACCATTATCAGTGAAACGACCCATTGCTGTTAGAAAAAACGTAGCCATTGAGGAAACAATTTGTACACTATTGCATCTTCCATATATTTTATCTTCCTTGTTTGTGTTAAATTAACTAACTTAGATCTTCGTGGGGTTGTTTTCTTTATATTTTATTTCTAAAAATTTTATGCTTAGTTACATGTCAGGCTGGTTGCTATTCAAAATGAAGTTCTTGGGAAAATTCTCAACTTACCAAAAGCTTTGTCAGTTATTGCACTGATTTCAATTACATGACTTTGTACAGTATGTTCTCTCATCTAGGGCTATGTATGCTGCAAGTGTGGGACTCTTTGGAGATTTCTGAGATTTTTCACTTCCAAAAACATTCCATGAGTGTATATGAGTATCATATACATAAACTACCAAGACTACAGTAGAAAAACTGTTTTCACCTAAACCAATTCAGTTATCCATGGTGTATATTGCTTTTCTTTAACACTGATTTTGGTTTTACTATAACAAAGCAACTATAAGATTAACATTTTCTATGTGGCAAACTACTTTTTTAGATATTTAGAACACTGTCATTTTCATCTTTGATGAATGTCCAGGCATAACATTGTAAGATATAAAGGAGGTCCATTATATATCAATATATACATATATGTATATATATGTGTGTGTATATATATATATATGAATAAAGATAAAACCCTGACAAAAATGTGAAAAATACACAACGTTAAAACCTTGAGGTTTTCTCACTTGTAAAATATTCTTTTAAAGTGGCCTAAAAATGGGAGAAACCTCAATTTAAAATAAACTTACAGCTTCCAAATTTCAAGGGGCAAGCATGTGCATCCATAGGAAAGTCTTCTAAATGCATTGGACATTCTGCTCTCACAGTCAATCTATAAAGGATTAATGAGCAAAAGGACACATTTATTCCAGTTTCATAGAAATAGCAAATAGACTTCTATTAAGACACATAGCATAGGTACAGCACAGTATCTGTTATATGATTAATTAGCAGTTACAACTGGACCTGAATTGTCTGGCTGAGGGTGTAACTGCTCTGCCCCTCTGCCCTTCCTCACCGTGCATCAGAGGTGTACTCAGGCTTCTAATTTGGTGTGAGGATTAAAATCTATTAGCAACTGCAATTGCTTCCTCCCTGCCATCATTAAATTGGCCCACTCTGGATGCTCAGACATTTGCTGAAAACATTTAATTGCTATCAGCTTGAGTGCAAAAATGATTCTCAATAAAAGAGATTAAATGAACTACAAACAGTCATGCATTACACATCAGCAGAGAATGAACAGTAATACTTGAAAAGTAGGTTGAAGATTGCATTAAGACACTTGCAAAGGTGAGGAAATAGGAATGGTTATGATCAAAAGAAGAAACACATGTGAACAATGTGCTGCCAAGATAGTGTTCCTGTGGATTAAATTCGTGACTGCTGAGCATTTAGAAAGACAAGAAAAATTGACCTGGACTTGTGTAGCTACCAGCCAGGATGAATCTACTACAGTTTAGCCAGTCTTGAAAGATGTTGCACAATAAATTGGACATCCCAAATGCCTGGAGAATTTTTTTTCTCCAAACACTTGTACTGACTTTAAAAACATCTTAAATATTTTTTAAAGAACACTCAGTGTTCATCTATGTACTAAGTTATTCATCTTGGCTTGAAGTCAACAGATTCCCTTTATACCTTGTTTTGATTCCGTGGGAGACATAAAGGGGGGATGCGCCGCTCTACAGAGACAACATATCCTTTTTTCCATTTTTTAATCCAGAATGTTTGCATGACTGTATATCGTAATTGTTTCAAAAGGATTTATTTAACTCCTCTAACGACTGGACAGCCAAAGCTCAGCTATCCATGAAGACAATAATATATTTCCAGTTAATGTTGTCAGCACAGAAATAACTTTTTCTCCTAACTTTCCTAATATTTTAATCAATGGAAAAAGAAATGTTTCTTTTTATGTTGTCATGCTTTATAATCCCAAGCACAAGAAATACTAAGAATGGTCAATGAATTCTGTGTGCATATGTTAGTTCTTAGAAAGAGCTTTCTATAAGATCCAAGACCCTTGCACAATTTAGGATTATATTAAACTTTCAGGCTTTATTATACTTGCTGATGGAACCCTTGAAAGCAATGCCAAATTAAGATCCTCTGCAAACTGATGGATTCCTAATACTGTAAGAACCTTTTTAAAGTCAAGCATTAAGATGCATCCAGGGACTGTAGAGGTAGCACAGCAGGAGAGGAAAAATAAACACTACAAACAACTCAGTTTGCCCATCATTCCAAGGCCTATTGTGAAAATAATTATTAAGCAAGAATCAAATTATGCTCAAAAAGAAACCAGTTTCCTATCTGGAAAATATGCTTTCACAAGTTAAATTTTAAATGAAGGATGTAATATTTTAGGGCTCACCTCATTGTGTATAGCAACGTCCCATCCTCTGTAATTCGTAATAGTTTATTTGGCATTGTCATGTTATGAGCCACTGACTTCTTTCCATTGTGGAAAAAAGTATCAGGTGTCCAAATTTTGCTGGCCATTAAATTATTCAATCGGAGAACAGTCATAGGTCCTTTGAATTTTAATCTCTCATCTTTCCAGCTTTGACGGAAAAATACATCTATAGTGTATTCCTACATCAATTCAGAAAAAAAGGGAAACACTTATGATATCATATGTTGCAATATGAGAACTTGAAAAGCATGTTCTTAACATTCCCTAGAAGCATGATGACTATTAATGAAATTAGTCATTATCAGAATGTTTATTTACTGTATTACTTACAATGTACCTGAAGCTGGTTATTAAACAGTTACAATATCATTACTGTGTTCAACAGAATAAACATCAGGAAGTGCCCATGAGTTAGATATAATAAAATGGAAACAAAATAATTCACCCTTTTCCCACTTGAACTGTGATTTGGAGCTGCAGGTAAGTGGCCAGTATGAGTGGCACAGGAAATATGTGTCAGAGTAAAATAAGCCTTGTGAGACAGGGTCTTACTACAGCCTTTTGTTCTAAATGTCTCATTAGCATAAACATGTAATCAACCTGCAGAGAGTTCACAGTTCACTAAAATTATATGGTCTGATTGATGAGATGTGGAATGGTTCATTGGGCTAAATGGTTGGACTACAAAAGCATGAGATGAGGACACCTTGGGCCAAGAGTTACAGCGTGATTCCACATGGACTGGGCAGTGGGTGAGAGTAGCAGTGGACATGGGGACAACCAACACTCACTATAAAATGGAAGAAATATTTGTGACAAAGCAACAGGAACCAAGTTAAGAGGGAGAGGGTGAAAGTAAGAAAGATATGTGGGAATATTATACATAAAATGTAGATGTATGTGGAGTGAAAATGTGAAAAACTGTGAATGCAGAGTTGTACAGTGTTTTCCCAAGGAAAAATTCCATCCTCACATGGAAGTTCAGTGTGGGATTATCCTGCCCCTTCCATCTTTGATAAACTTTGATTGTGATAAACATCAAAAGCTGTTATCCAAACATGGTTCTGAATTACTCTGAATGAGACAGTTTGGGCTGAGAAGTGGAACCTTTGCTGAGATCTCCTGCGAATGGAGATTCCAAATCCTGAAACAGACAGCCCCAGTAGTGGAGGCACATAGAGCTATAAGGAAAAAGCTATCCTGACAAACATGTCAGTAAAGAGAAACATTCTGGAAGGAGCATGCAAAATGTCTCCCCAGCAAATTCCTTTAGATTTGGGTTTTTTTCTTTTTAACATCAACATTACATACAGCCTAAGCTCTTCTGAGCTGTTTATTCCTTGTGCAGCTATTAGCAAGAAAGACTGGTGATTCTTACTGATGTGTATTTTCCCTGCTTTTAGGGTATGAAGTGCCTTAATAAATTTTTTGTTGACATGGAAATGTAGTTACTTTGGGTGACTAATTTTGGGCTTGTTTGGTGGATTTTTAAATTTAACTTTATTTATATGCCAGACCTGTGAGTATTTTGGGTGCATACTTAGTCGTATTTCCATTTTTTAATCTCTTGCTCAGTGAACTGCTGAAGCTTGAGTTTATTCAGCTTCAGTGAAAGCAGTTTGCCCTTATAGCCAATTACTTGCTTCAGAATTTTGCTGGGTCATGGCCTTAGGTTGAGTTGTGACAAAATTCTGTCCCAGCTTTGCAGTAGAGTAGGAGAGAAGGAGGTGTAAAAGACAGTATCCATCATTAAAATTTTGGTTTTCCTCTATGTTTTACTATCACTAAAGAAAATTTCCTCCTACACACATGGGAAAGGTAAAAGACATGTCCAGAAGGTGACATCATTTCAGTGTGCCTGTAAGCCATTCCCAATTTCAGCTGCAAAAGGTGTGAGTGGGAAGTGGTACAGGTTGAGAAAAGGGTTTTTGACTTCATACAAACACAAGGTTCATTTGTTGGGAAAGGACAAGGAGACAGAAAGATTTGATAAGAGTCCTGACAACATAAGAAAATTCAGTTAAAAAGTAGCTGACAGGTCATGCCTGGCACAGACTGAATCTTTCCCTATCCCAGGTCATCACACCATAGAGAGTGAATTAATTTTGGCCAAGATATCTCAGATCTTCAGCTTTCACTACTCACTTAATTAGTGTACATTCATTGTCTTCAAATGAATCCTGACAGACAACTGATCTTTAGGGCCAAGCCATCAGATAATCTTATTAGGGCTTTCTTCTACAGCAGAGGGGCATACAGAACAAGGGAGCAGAAGGATTTTCTCTAGACTATGTACAATAGCAGCCACCTATGTGCAGACATATGAGTGAGGTGGAATTTAGAATAAATTCTCCGCAGCGGAGACTCTTCATTCCACAGTGTTCAAGTTAAAAAAGAAGATTCTTATCTGCACTTTGAATAAATTATATGGTGTTGAATATTTGTAACACCTTGACTTAAATGTTCTCTAATTTACTCTTCTAATACTTCTCCCTGGAGATTGTTTATTCATAGGGTAGACCACTCTGTCATCTCCATGAGGTTTTGTACAGGAAGATAGTAAGATAATTCCTGAAAAGGTTATTCCACAGAAAAACTGGGAATGAAGGTTTACTAGAAAAAAAATCTGTCTTTATGAAAAAATTATTTTTAAACGCTTCTCATTGAAAATAATATGCATCAAAAAATTTCACAAAAATGACAGTTTGTATGAGAATAGCCAAATATCTGTTTTTCAGTTTGTTCCACCATGTGAACATGCCTGAAAGCCACAAAGTTCTTCCAAAAAAAGATAATTTCATTTTAAAAATTGCTTTTCTCCCATTTAACTTTATTCACAAGGATAAGAACAAACCAAGACAGCCTCTTTATAAAATAACAGGTTTTGTCTATGCCACTCTTAGTAGTACTGAGAGTGGGTAGGAGCACCACGTCCCCTGACTTATCCATGGAAGTGCCTCGCTGGGTCCCTGCAAACAGAGGGCTGAGGTGTGCCAGTGTCTCAGTGTGGCTGTGCTTTCCTAGCACTCAGTGGCATCTGGAAGAGCCCCAGCCCAGGCTCACACACAGCACATCCTCCCCGTGCTTGCCTGCTTGTGCAGCCTCCCAAACCCCACAACCTGGGCTGCACACAGGGGAATCTGGAGAGCCCTCAGCTGAAGGGGTCTGCTACCAACCTGTCTATGCACACAGCACATCAAAGTGTACAGTGAAATTAATATAAACTCTGCATTCTGGTAAGTTCTTCAATTTATCTTCCTGTCTCTCATTTCACACCTAGTTTCTCAAGCAAAGGTTTAACATGAGTAGGCTGCACACATGTTACTTTTTATGGGAGGTGAGTAGGATGAGTAGAGTTTTACACTAAATACTTTTCTGTGAATTATTTAGTTTTCAAAATACATGAACACCTGCCTCTGTGTTTCTTGGTCACACATTTTATTAAGAGGATGATGAATTCTTCCTCCTGTTTAACCGACTGAAAAACAGGAGTCAGCATGGTATGGGTATCGTGGCATTGGTTGCATTTACAAATTTGACTATAGTTCTATAGCAATTTTCCAAGCAATGAAAAAATGGTGTCTTTTCATAAAGTTAACTTAGAAAAATAAACTGTCTCATAAAAGTTATTTTTTCTGGTTTTCCATTCCTTAACATTATTTTGAGTAGTCAGAAACTTGTAATAACCTGGTGTTTGAGGCCTGTCTACATTTCTAGTTCAAATTAAACAGCTGACAATTTTGTAGTCAGAAATGGAACTTGTTCCCTTTTCTCTACTTATTTTTTCTTTTTTTTTCTTGAATCTTTCTTTTGGTAAGTATATTTAGCAAAATGTAGCCAGCTACAAGTTTGAACTGCTTTCATCTGTTCCTTTAAATTAACAAGGCTGTTTCTAGCATTCATCCCAGTACAGCATCCAGCAGATACTGGTGTCTGCAGACCAGGCTTTACCCCTCTCAGTAGCAACCTACTTGTACAAACCTCGTTTATATGCAAAATTTTAAATACCTTACCCATATTTCTACACGACTCTTAGTATCTCTTAAGACCAGGGCTCACAACATCTTCATTCCATTTTCTGAAAATCTCCATTCCCTGCAGTTATCTGACAATTTGATTTTAATAATCATTCTGTAAAGAAGTGACACTAATTCTCTCATTAATCTTCTCTTTTGAGCAGTCAAGATCTAGGAAAGTCACTTTCCATTGATCAGTAGCTTTTAATATAAAAATACAGGTTACACTGTACAGGTGTCACACCATAGGCATAAGTGTTAATTGCATTTTAAGATGATGATCTTTCTTGGCAAATTGGATCAGTGATGTGCCAGCAAGGACCTAAGCAATCACTCTCAGAAAAATACAGATCCAAACCCTAATGCATTTCATAATATATTATGTAGCAAATATAAAATCTGTTAAAACACGTTATCAAAGTCACTGAGGCTTCTAATTTCAGGGCACTTAAATGCAGTCACAGCAACAGGAATGGTAGCACATAGATGCTGATGGCATTTTTGGATCAAGGGCTTAAAGAAAGCCCAGCCTTAAAAGGGGCAAATAAGTTATTGCATATATCTTTCATCCTCCAAATTAAAAAGACAAGAGAAAATGAGTGCTGTAGAAATATAGGCCATCACTTACCATATCATGGTCTGAAACAGGCCCAAAACTGGTGACGAAGATGTCAGTCTTCACTTCAGTTACACGCTCTGATGAAGCAGGAAATTAGGACAGTGAGTGTCTATACACAGCCTTCATTAGATCTAACCACTACCAATTCTCACAATAAATAGAGAAATTATTGGCTTTGATAAGTCATTCTGAAATTGGTCTGCAATATGATCCTGAGAATTTATTGTAGAAGTAATTTCACGGTCAATATTGTCAGCAACAGGTTCTTTATTGCAGTTTTTCCACAGAAATTTTTGAGATGCAACGACACAGCAGCTGCCGTTCCACTGTTGTGGAAATATTTTCATTCTTTGTCTGATAAATCTTCTTGTCTGACTCTATAACCAGTGCTGAATATTGTACACAGTACTCTATAATCTCATTGGGTACTCAGTTTCTGGGCAAGGTAAAATAAGGTCTCTACTAATCACCCCTGGGCTTGCGAGTTGTATATTTTGTACTGAGACCAAGAACACAGAAGAAAGGGAGAGAATTCATTGTGGTGTATACAAACATGAATACACTTTATTGTATGAGTTAGAAATGGCTTGTTAAATGGCTTATAGTTAGAATGGCTGCTACCCTTTACTTCAATAAACAACAAGGAGTTAATTTTTTTCCAAAAAAACCCATCAGCTAAACTTCCCTACTGAAATGATCTGTGTAAATGTTTTTCTGAAAGTAAGGTCTCCAGTCCTATAAGCCTAAATGATAGATTAGTATAAATGATACTTCAGATTTCTGTAACATGTATGTAACAGATTATATGCCTATGCTGTTATCATAAAGCTGGACCCCTCTGTGATTTCCAGGATGTCCATTTGCTCCATGGCACAATGACATTGCACATTTCAGAAGAAACCGGTGATTTTAGTGATCACAGGTGCTGAGATGCCTAAACTGGTATTGATCTCAAGAAAGAGGTCAAACATTTGATTTTAGTACATTTGATTGGACTGGCAAAAGACACTTTGAGAAACACCCAAGCTTAACTTCCCGCCTTCCTCTCCTCTCCCTCTACGCACACACAGAGTATCAGTCACTTCTGAGCATACTGGTACATTCTAGGGCACACATAGCAAAATATTCACCCTGGATGGAATATATCAAAATAACCCTGTTGAATTAAATATAGCTGCAGGGAGTAACACCACCTGGAGGCAGGAATCCAAGCAGTGTTGAGTGCAGCTAACCCCCACCAGCTTTCCAAAGTTATGGTGATGTAGGTTGTAATACATTTACTATTGTGCTCCACAAGTGAGCACAGAGATTTTGGTAGAAGTTTCATTCATGGAATGAGTGATCACATTTCTGAAATAGCATTCAAAAAATAAATAAATTGAGCAAGCTTGAATTTTAAAAGTAATCCTAAAGAAAACACTATAGCATGTGTATAGTAAGCAGACATGCAGCAGACAAAATTTTTCCTAAGACTAAGAAATATATATGTAGCTATTTGTATAATGTTACTTAAATATTGCAAGATAATTAATGAAACCCCTCTAATTTAATACAACCATCTGATTTCCAAAGACTTTGGACTGTTTAAATACAATTTGTTCCATCTGACAAGAAAATTCAGAGTGAACAGAAGAAAAATAGGGAACCAGGGTTGCGCAGTCAATTCCAGTATACATTTCCATATCTGTGCAAAAGTTCTAATGGGAATCAGTGTTCCGCAATGCTCATACAGATCTTTCACTTTCATTCAAAAAAAAGTGTGCAACTGCTAAATATATAAAATTGGAAACAGTTTCCTATAAATATCTAGCATAGATAAAATAAAATTTGTCCTTTTGTGAGCCAGCAAAAATCAAAAAGTTCTACTATTGGTAGGAATGCAGTTGATGTCCCATATTCTATTAATAAATTAGTACAAAAATCAGGTGGCATCAAAAGTAATCTTCAGTAATCATTAAAATTATGACATTTCCAATGTATTATTCACAACAAAGGAAAGTAAAATACTGTAATGTGGCTGAACTTCTTAATATTATTTTTATTCTTTATATCTGTGACTGAGACGTACAAAATACAGTGACTATTGAGAAAAGCACTCAATAGGTGAAATTTCCTCCTTAGGTGTCCAGTTGAATTAATACATGACCCCATTGTTATTTACAAACTTTTCAATTAACTTAAAGAAATGCAAGTATTTTTTTGACATCTAATTGTCTCTGGCCTTAAAGGAGTTCATGGCGAGAATTTGACTTTCTGGAACCAAAAGAGGCATATGCTTGTTCAGAAATTACTTGGCTTGGGAGGAGATGATTCTGTCTTTCAGCCCATCACTGTCACAAAAGTTCAAAAGGCTGTGGTCATGTATGAAACAGCGGGCAGAAGAAGGACATGGGGATTCCATAGTAAAACATTGCTGAATGGACACCAGCTACCAAATCGCCTTTTCTTAAGACTGAGAAACTGATACCATCCTGAAATCTATTAGCCTTTTCCATAGTGAAAGGTGAATCTCAAATGGCTTTTAAAGATCTTTATCCTTGTTCCTTACCCCCTCTTCTTTACTCTGAGGCTTTTTAGGAGAGACAAGATTCTATAAGCTCTTCAAACACAAAATGATGGTCCTTAAGAGTCCCAGCTCTGAGCAAGATTCTGTTTAATACAATCCAGCTGATTTGCCTTGCACAAACACAGAATATGCTCTGTGAAACATCAGCATATCATGTTATGCTGTCCTCAATTCTGGCTTTGGAAGATGTAGTCATAGAAGAGAGGCTGAGGCTAAAAGAAATCACTTGAGGACACAAAATGGGTACTTAAGACTTTTGCACTAAGAAGGAAGATTTTCAAGGGGTTGAAAAAATAAGTGATGCTTTTTATTTCTGTGTAACGTTGCAAATAATTTAAGCGGCACATAAATCACATGAACATTAGAAAATTCAGATTGTGAACTCAGAAGAGGCTATGTTATCTTCACACTGATTACACTTTTGCAGTGCACCTACTCCCTTCAAATGCAGATAAACCAATGTACAGACCATTTTTCTGGTTTTTCTTTGGTGTGTACCTCACTTTCAAGACCAATGAAAAAGTGTGCATCAAAACACAGAAAAAGATTAGCCACTCCAAAGCCATGTGGAGGTTTTGAAATTTTTGTTTACTGCTTTACTAATTTGATGATTCAACTGTGCTTTGTTAAGTGCTTCAAAAGTTGTGAGTCACTCCTGCACAGGACATGTGTTTTTACTCATACAGTTGAGCTATATATTTAGAATCAAAGTTACCCGTGTTCAATTTGCATCTTGATTACCATAGGAGAGCTTAAATTGTGCATCAAATGCTCAGAATGATTTTTTCAGGAACCACAAATCCTGAGCTGTATTCAAAACTTTCACAATATCCCTGAGAACTAGAGAAGAGTCTTATTGACCCAAACAGGCTCAGGTCAGGAGCTGATTGGATTGCTGAAGAGAAATCCAGCAGTTCTAAAGGTGCTTTAAGTCTGTGTCTTAACTGTGACATCTATCTCATGTACCAGGAGTAAGTAATGTAGGGATATCTGTAGAGCATGTAATGATTTCAGTAAAAAACCCTAAGGAAATTAATAATGACTTACTGGTTTGACTATAAGGCAATAACAGGGTCCAAGTAGTTACTGAGCAGCAAAAAAGCAGCTGAGTAGCACACCCAGACACTGTGGGACACAGCTTTGGGCAAAGGACCCAGGTACAGCTATGAAAGCATCAGGCAACCTCAACCACTGTAATTTTACTGTTTGCAAATACTGTGTTTTGCTAATGATACTAGACTAGTGTAAACTCAAAATTAGTAACAATAAATATTTTTATTTAAAGTCCCAGGGGGTCTCATTATTGCTGGAATTGTGACTGGATTATAAATTAAGAAAAAAATAAATACAGATATATTAAAATAGCAGTAAATAAGCCTATTTATCAGGAGAGACCATACATTAAGAATTTCCCTTTATGATCTGCCAGTATTTGAGCACGAGGTTCATCTCAATTGCACATTTTGATGGTTTAAGTTAACACCATTTTTTGGTAAGGCACTTGTTCTTCCTGTATGTCTCATGTCTGTCTGTGTTATAATTATTAATATGGAGGAGACGTTCCCTCTGGCTTTGAAATAAAGGAATTTTGATACCTGTACAGTGTACACTTAGATTAATCAGCCCAGCCGTGTCCTGTGAAGTATTTTGATTGAAGAACCACAACAAATGCACTCACAGGAATTTTGTACTGCTGCATTAGTAAGAGTAGAGAGCAAAAGGGATGAGAGTGAGCTGTCCTGTGATCACCCACTGCAGTCTGTGCTGAGGTTACTGGGACTTGCACATGCCAATTAATAGCTCAAAGCTGCTCACATCCTACCTACCTCCCTGCTCTTGTATTAAATCAAATTTCCTAGGATTTTCTAAGGCTTCTTGCAGTTGTCTTTAAATTAATCTGGTGTCTACAGAGTGGAAAAAAAAAATGAAAATCAGCTCCTTCAGTTTTTCAAAGTTAAGTGTAACATCTGGTCCTTCTTTACTTACAGAATAATGTGTAGGGGTGAGTTTTTTTTCATTTGGAGTAGAATAACTCAAGTTCAATTTTTTATTATGCATACAAACAAAACCCTTATTTTCCCTAAACTTTGAATTAGCTCAGATATGTTTAAATCCAACAATTTCCATTGGGACCTCAATAACCAAGAGGAAATTTTATCATGTTTATATATAATGTTTTCAAAAAACTGAATCTTAAAATCTAATTAACATAATACTGTGAGGTGCATTTCCCCATCCCTTCTACTCCATGGAAGTAATGAATTGCCTGAGACTGACTGATGTTCCACTTAAGAATAGTCCCACTCAATTTTGATAAACATCACGCAGGACACATCAGCAAATACCTTTTATTGACAGCATAAAATTACTATAATTCTGTTCAATACTGAAGTTGATAATCTACTTGGGGTGATCTACTGAGCGTTCAACCCCACAATAAAACCAAATTTAATTCAGGAAGATTCTGGTTTGTCAAATCAAACCCATTGTTGTTTGTTCAGTATTAACCTTTCACTACAAAATCCCTCTCAAAGGGATAAGCCACATTTACCTTTATTCTAAATTAAAAGGTCCCAGAGCATGTGGTATCCTTTAGTTTTAGGGAGATGAGATTTGCTATGCAAAGGTGAAAGTCTTAAAAAAACTGTAGCTGCCCCTGATTTCATGTTAATGAATCTCATCACCAAATACAACCTGCTCTAACCAAGTCTTCCCTGCCTCCACTGTGGCACTTCAAACCTGCTGTGATGGCAACCCAGGGATCATCTCTATGCCCCATATGAACAAAAGGGTTATCCATATGCATCTACCTGAGGAAATTATTTTTTCCATGCTGTTTCATAGCACTTCAATTTTTTTTAACTCCCACTCTAGACATAGTGCTTTACTAGAGAGATCACTACCCACTGTAATGAATTTTGCTTCTTATTTTACTCCTTCCCAGTACTATTTGATCCTTTGGGGTTTTTTCAGGACTGTGTATTTGAATAGAGATCAGCATCTTTATTATTTAGGCCATTTTTTATCACCTCTAGTTCTACAGTCCAGGTAGTTTCCACAAAAAATTATGCTATTACCTCAATGACTTCTCTCAGTTTTTTTTTCCCTAATGTCTGACATGATTTCCTCTTTTCAGCTTCAATGTGTTACACTCTGCAAATCCTTCTCCTTACTTTTTGTAAATGATAATCCTCTCATAGAGTCAATAGGTGTTCTCTAGTATAATTTACAACATTTTTACATTTAGTTTGGAACTTCTATCTTCCATGCATAAATAACTAAATGTAACTATTTGTTCATGTTAATGGATGGGTACAACAGATGCTATTTCCTAGCAGTGTCTGACTAAGCGACTAAGCCCATATAAGAAGGAGGAAAAACAAGTAAATGACATAATTTATATCAATAATAATTGATAAGAAGTGAAAATGTGCTAATGCATAACATAGTGTTGCATGCTCTTTTAAAAAATAATCAGATTAATTTTGTGAACTATGCTATTTTTTTTAATAACAAGCATATTCAATCACTCTAATTTTTCCCTGTGGGTCACCAACTCCACTGTTCAATATTCTGCTTAATGAGAAATAATTCCTCCTTTCCCCCTTGTTTAATGGTTAAATGGGTTTATGATTAAATGTTAAATGGTTAAAGAGTTTCTCATTTAATTTCAGATATGGCCTTATTGGGTTATCTGATGATAATTTCCATTCCCATACTCTCTATGGAGCATATATGATTTTTCATTTTCATTTTAAAGTAATACCTCAAAAGAAGATAAAAAAGGCAAGGGCAGAGTTAATTTTAATCTAGCACTTATTCTATGTATGCTCAAAAAGTGATTCAAAATTCAACACCTCGAAATTTTTCATTATCTTAATACTCCACCTTTTACCCTGGCTTTCCCATGAATACATAGCATAGCTGCTACAATGAATGTTTGTAATGAGATTTCCCCAGAAGGTTGTTCCTGGCTTCATGGTGCCTCATCAGCTGCACCGGAATACTTTTACCAAACAGTAAAACTGTTCACCACACTAACAGGATGTGTGCAAACTTGGGATTGAGAAATATCATGGTGTTTATTTCAAAAAGGATGAATTTACTCCTCTAAATAAGTAGAGCCAAGATCAAGTTCAAAGCCCTTTCACAATTCATTACAATTTTTCAGTAACTAAAGATAGCTTTTCATCACTGAATTCTTCATGCATACACATAATCACCTACTACCATCTACCTTTTATTCCATAGGTAAGAAAGAGAGAGAGATTGGTCTATTTTCTGTTTCTGTTCATGCACACAATTCTGTTTCTGCAGGTGTATAGATCTGAAAACCTGCACTACAGGAGAAGAGGTCGTACTGGGAGAACCAGAGTTTTCTGCAGTGTGCCCTTTTCTGTAAGACACGGAAACTGCACTGTACATTGTTTTACCTCATCTCCTGTTTCTCAGAAGGCATAGAAAGTATAGAATAGATAGTTTTGGATGATTGGAAGAGTGCTGTAGTGCCCTCAGTGATACACAGATTTACACTGTGCCTAACAGCACGAAATACCAACATTACATATAATGAGGATCGCTGGTCTCTTGAATTCTCTGATAGCTACATCACAGCTCATAAGGAAGCAATGAGTTTTAGCACTAATTCTACATATCTAAAAATGTTGTTACATTGGTAGATTTCTTAACTTTTGCTTCAGAGTGGATAAAAATTGTGTTCTGATCAAAATGTAACAAGAAGCCATCACTAATGTTGGGAAGAAAAATGAAACAACTGCTTTTCCATAAATTTTAAAATTTCCAGTATCAAGTCATGCTATGATGGAAGGCTACTGAATTTCCAACTCCATAACCCAATTTATATATTGATTTAGATTTCTCACTGGATATTTTTATGCATGGAACACTTCAGAATACATTTCTCCATTATCAACCATCAAAACTGAGTTGTCCTGAGGTGCTTCACTCAGATTTAGATACATTAGGGAGAAGGTGTTGAAGATGTGAATTTCCAAATTCCTGAGCACACCCTTTATTATAAGTTGCTATGAGGACTGAAAACATCAGCCTAGGTATTTGTCCCTAGTTTTTTAAATCTGTAATTTATGTATTTTGAATAATGCTTTATTCAATAGTCAAAAGAGTATATCTGATTATCTGTATATTGATTACAAGAATTAGTTTACTGCCCACAATTTAATCTGATATGGGATTTTTTTAAAGCCATGGTACTCTTATTTCTAGTGTTCAAAGCTGACAAACATAGGACAGAAATTTGCTGAACTCACACCATGAAAATATAGCGCACTATGCAGAAGGAAAATTGTATATTTGAGGTTCTGGGTTACAGGCAGGAACAGGCAACACAATTGAAAAATGGAAGGATGCAAAGATTATTTAAACTTCTCTAATCCTTAGTTAGAGAAACTACTCCAATCCTTCCTTCCTTCCACCCTATATTTCCCATCACTCGTTGCTTTCAAAATCCATACAGATTGCTATTTAACTTT